>NW_024426552.1:17294292-17894292 GCF_017311325.1 Ursus maritimus
AAAAAAAAAAAAGGAATTACAAGGAGGGTGGAGGGGTTTGAGAACCACTCTTGACTCACTGTCTCTTAATTCTCTATGGAAGTGACTCAATTGTAAATGGAAGACAAATCACTCTTGAACAGAGAATCATGAAGTTCTTGTTTTGTTTTGTTAATTAATTCCCTAGATAGGTACTAGGGAGAATGCCCAATCTAAAAATTCAATCTAGCCCAAGGTAAACATAATGGTTAATTTTATATGTCAATCTAGATGGCATTTGGGATGAGATTAACATTTTAATTGGTAAATTTTGAGAAAGCAGATTGTTCTGCACAAGGTGAGTGGGCTCATCCAATTAACTGAAGGCCTGAATAGAACAAAAGACCAGCCTCCATGAGCAGGAGGGAAATTCTCTAGCAAACCTTCCTTTGGACTTTATCTCCACCATTGGCTTTCCTGGGTCTTCAGCCTGCTGGTCCACACTGCAGATTGGATTTACTAGCCTTCATAACTGTGGGAACCAGTTTCTTGTAATAAATCTCCTCTTACTTACATACATCTGATTGGCTCTATTTCTCTGAAGAAACTTAACTGATACAAACTTTGGTACTGAGGAGTTCTAGAAGAACAGAACATTAAAAATGGAGAAAGGTGACAAATATGGTATTAAATATAAATGGAATTTTGAAATCTTGAGCCAGACCTGTGTGCAATTAACTAAAAGATGGTCTTGAAAATTTGGAAGGTCTGTAATGGACTCCAAGGATGTCGCAAAGTAGGTTCCTAGCTTAAACTGAAGACATAAATAGGAACAATTAAGCTGACACTGCTTCACATAATGGGAAGTCTAATGTTAGAAGGCCAGGAGTGTTGAGTCTTCATTATGAGCCCTTGGCAACAAGGGTCATTGACTGTCCCCTTAGGGAAGCATGAGGCCACTTTACCATACGCTACTCCTATATATCTTTCTAAAACTACAGAAATGAGCCAGGCACAGCATGAATTTTCAGCCATTTTCACCAAAACCTTTTTAATTGGAAACTATATGATCTGTACTTTATTTCTCATCTTAAATTACCTCAGTCCTGGCCGCTGGGTGGCTCAGTCGGTTAAGCATCCAACTCTTGATTTCAGCTCAGAATATGATCTCAGGGTTGTGAGATCAAGCCCTGCGATAGGCTCCATGTTAAGCGGGAACCTGCTTGGAATTCTACCTTTCGACCTCTGCCCTTCGCCCCACTCATGCTTGCTCCTGTACTCTCGAGAGAGGGAAGGAAGGAAGGAAGGAAGGAAGGAAGGAAGGAAGGAAGGAAGGAAGGAAGGAAGGAAGAAAGAAAGAAAGAAAGAAAGAAAGAAAGAAAGAAAGAAAGAAAGAGAAAAATTACCCCAGTCCTTCTGTCCATTCTTGCTCACCAGGAAAGCCCACATAATCCAAGTAAAAGTCTAGCAAAGTCAAAATGCTCATAATGTAAATTTGAACCACTTTCTATGGTTACATTCATGCAAAAAATTGAAGTCCCATTAATAAATTCTCCTTTTCCCTTGAAAAAGTTAAAGATACACGATGCTGGGCAGCTGGCAGGATTGCAGAGACATAGTTTGTGACTCTCCATGAATCTCCATGTAAAACTAAACAGAGCAGCTAGATTGTAATTCTAAAATCCCGGGTACAACCCTTTCAATAAGAGTATCAAGGTAACCCCAAAATCTAAGCAAGTGAAAAACAAAGGATTCATAAGAACAAGACTTCAAGCTTTCAGCATCTGTGTAGAAAAAAGAAGAGGGGAGAGATAGTGTCTCCCTTACTTAAAAGAAAAATGTGAAAACAGCCAGCAGGTATTTACAAAAAGGCGGGGAGGGCCAATTTGCAAACAAAAGCTGAGAAAAGCGGCAATCAGGAAGGCTTCTCATCAGTGGTGATAACTGTGAGTGCAAAGGGTCCACCAGCCCAGAATGAAGGATCTGCAGCCATGTGGCCCCTGAGAACTGTTGAACCTACCAACCTAGGGCCCCCTTCCAGGCCAGGGTCCTGCACTAAAGACAAACTGGTGGAAGTGGAATGAAAATTGAGCAGCACAATGAGATGGTGGAGTTACAAGGCCCAGATAAAAGCAGGAAGGAGACAAAATCAAGAGTCTGCAAAAAGCAAGTGGCTGTCTAATTAAATGAAGGAGCTTGGGAAGTTAGAAAAGCTATCAGAAACCCTGCCTCCTTCAAAACATTCAGAAAAATTAATTTCACCTAAAAATGAGGAACAGAAAGCGATGTCAAAGTCAAATCCCATAAAAAGATATTTTGAGAAAATGAGAGTGGGGGGCACCAAGCAGGGTAACATCCTTAAACACTATGAAATATATGTGAGAGAGATATCCCCCAAACTGGCCAAAACCATAACTTATTCATTCAAAGTCAGCTAGAAAACTTAAAGAAAATGATACAAGTTTGAAGGACAACATAAATCAGACAGAACTCAGAAAATATTAGAAATAAAAAAAATTATTTCAGAATTTAAAGCAAAGTTTGAAGAACTTTGCAGAAATATAAGAATGGACAAACATAACTGTTAATGACTTAAAGAAAGAATGAAAAAGAACAAAAATTTAAAAAATCAAAAGGTAAAGAGGATTTGAAAGAAAGTGACAAATACCAAACATTAAACAAAGATTGAAATATGGATAATAGTAATTTCTGAAGAAGAACCAAACCATGTAACTATGTATATATACATAGTTATAAACATAGATATGATGGAAACAATAGCTTTTATCTTGGTGTTTTCATTCCCTAACTATTAACAGCATTAATTTAATTTGATCTCCAACATATTCATTAAATTCTCTCATTAATTTGACAATTTTTTGACAATCCACTTGGGCATTCTATATCAACAACATGAGAGGTGCTAATACAGGCAACTTCATGTTTTCTTTACCAATATTTATGACTTTTATTTTACATTTTTCCAGGTTTGCTACTGCTTTTGGTAGAATTTTAAATAGATGAGGTTATAGTACATTTTCTTGTTTTCTTCAAATTTAAAGAGAATATTTTTAATGTTTCATGATTAATGTTTGCAATATTTTAGATGCATTTTCAAAAATTAAGTAAATTCTCTTCTACCCAAGTTTGTTATTATTGTACTTTTACCATAAATGAATATTAAATATACTAAACACTTTTTTTCTGGATCTATGGAGACATTACATACTTTTACCTTTTAATCTGTTAATAGAGTTAAGTGCACAATTTAATTTTCAAATGGTAAACCAATCCTGCATTTCTGGGCTAAACCCAACATTGTCATGTTTTTTTCTTGTTTATCTTGCCAGTTTGGTTTACCAATATTCTGTTTAGAATTTTTGTTTTGATCATCATGAGTAAAATGGCCTATCATTTAATTTTCTTACACAATCCTTTTCTGGTTTTACTCCTGAGGTTATACCAGCTTCATAAAATAAGTTGAAGAGATTTCCTGACTTCAGTCCTCTTCCAGATACTACCTCCAATTGAGAACCATTGAGTTAGATAAAGAACAAGATTAAACCAAAAGAAAGTAGAAATATGAGATAACAGCAAAAATAGGAACAAGATGAGAGCAAAATGTAATGCACAAAAATGATAAAATTTAAAAGATTTTTTGAAAACTTATGCTTTTGAAAATACTAATAAAATTAGTATGGCAAGTTTGGTCAAGAAAATAGTAGAGAATATGCAAAGAAACAGTATATGAAATCAAAGTAGTGTACATAGTTACAGACTCAGCAGAGATTAATTACAAAAGAATATTGTGAATAACTTTATAAATTGGACCTGTATGACACATTTATACCACTGATCACTCTGTCTTCCTTGAACCTTCTGTCACTTGAAATTTAGAATTTTTCTTGCTTTTTTCTTCTTCACCTAATTCAGTGATCATTCATTCTTAGTTTTCTCTGGAAGATTCTCTGAATTTCCCAAGCACCAGGGCCCCTATTATGTCTCAAAATCCCAGAAGGATTTATCTTTTTTTTTTTTTTAAAGATTTTATTTATTTATTCGACAGAGAGAGAGACAGCCAACGAGAGAAGGAACACAGCAGGGGGAGTGGGAGAGGAAGAAGCAGGCTCATAGCGGAGGAGCCTGATGTGGGGCTCGATCCCATAACGCCGGGATCACGCCCTGAGCCGAAGGCAGACGCTTAACTGCTGTGCCACCCAGGCGCCCCCCAGAAGGATTTATCTAATCCAAATGCCTTCCAGTTTCATCTTTCCACAACTGACTCATCCTCAAATTCCCAACTAATACATTCATTTGCCTATTTAATATATCCACTTGGGTACCTAATAAGCAGTTCAGAAAACCCAAATTCCTTATCTTCTGCTTGAAAGCTGTTTCTCCCAGTCTTCCATATGTCTGTATATGGCAGTCCCATTTGTCCAAATTCTTGAGCGGAATGCACTACAGTCACTTTTTAAAAAAAATTTTTTATTATGTTATGTTAGTCACCATACAGTACATCCTTAGTTTTTGATGTAGTGTTCTATGATTCATTGTTTGCGTGTGACACCCAGTGCTCCATGCAATATGTGCCCTCCTTAATACCCATCACCGGCCTATCCCAATCCCCCACCCTCTTCCCCTCTGAAGCCCTCAGTTTGTTTTCCAGAGTCCATAGTCTCTCATGGTTCATTCCCCCTTCTGTTTACCCCCCTTCATTCTTCCCTTCCTTCTCCTACCGATCTTCCCTGCTATTCCTTATGTTCCACAAATGAGTGAAACCATATGATAATTGTCTTTCTCACTACGGTCACTTTTGACTCCTTCATTTCTTTCACTTTCTACATCTAATTCTTCAACAAATCCTTGGACAGTATCCAGAATCTAACCATTTCTCATTATCTCCCCTGCTACTAACCTGGTCTAACCCACCATCACTTCTCACCTGCAACACTGTGATGGTCTCCTAACATTGCCTGACATCAATCTACAGCACATGAGCTAAAGTAATCTTTAAAAAGCAAATGTCAGGGGCGCCTGTGTGGCTCAGTCATTGGGCATCTGACTTTGGCTCAGGGTGTGATCCCAGGTTCCTGGGATTGAGCCCCACATTGGGCTCCATGCTCTGCTGGGAGCCTGCTTCTTCCTTTCCCACTCCCCCTCCTTGTGTTCCCTCTCTCACTGGCTGTCTCTCTCTCTGTCAAATAAATAAATAAAATCTGGAAAAAAAAAAAAGCAAATGTCAGATCAACTCACTCATCTCCTCAAAATCTTTCATTGGTTTCTTTTCTTTCTTTCTTTCTTTCTTTCTTTCTTTCTTTCTTTCTTCCCTTCCCTTCCCTTCCCTTCCCTTCCCTTCCCTTCCCTTCCCTTTCCTTTCCTTTCCTTTCCTTCTTTCCTTTCCTTCCTCTCTTTCTTTCTTTCATGCAGAATAAAGGCCAACTCCCTATAAGGAACCACAAGCCCTGCCTAATTTGCTCCCTGATACTTCCTGATTTCATACCCAGCCAGGGTTCTGCTTATTCATTCTGCTTTAGCTAGCTACATTGGCATTTTTATGTTCCTCAAAGATACCAAACATGCTGCAACTTCAGTATTCTGGCACCTTCTATTTCTGTTATCTTAAATACTATCACAGAGTTTTTTGAAATACATTTTGTCAGAAAGGTCTTCTTCAACAATCTGCCCAAAATAGTGCCTCCCTATCACACTGTCTTATATCTTAGCACTTGCCACGACTGACATGACACATGACATACACACACACACACAGTCTATATTTCCCTGTTAAAATGTGCAGCCATAACTTGAAGATATTGTGAATTTGGTTCCAGACCATTGCAATAAAGCAAGTCAAAAAATTTTTTGGTTTCCCATGCATAAAAAAGTTATGTTGACATTATACTGTAATCTATTAAATATGCAATAGCATTGTGCAAAAAAAATATGCATTCCTTAATTTAAAAATGCTTTATTCCTAAAAAATGCTAAACATCATCTGAGCTTCCAGTGAGCCGTAATCTTGTTGCTATGGAGGGTCTTGCCTCGATATTGATGGCTGCTGACTGATGAGTGTGGTGGTTGCTAAAGGTTGGGGTGGCCGTGGCAACTTCTTAAAATAAGACAACAATAGGGGTACCTTGGTGGTGCAGTCAGTAAAGCATCTGACTCTTGGTTTCAGCTCAGGTCATGATCTTGGTGTCCTGGGATCAAGCCCTATGACAGGCTCTGTGCTCAGCATGGAGTCTGCTTCAGATTCTCTCTCCCTCTCCCTCTGCCCCTCCCACTCATTCTCTCTCTCTTAAATAAATAAATAAATAAATAAATAAATAAATAAATAAATCTTTAGAGAAAACAACAATAAAGTTTGCCACATCGATTGACTCTTTTCATTAACAACTTCTCTGTAGCATGTAATGCCATTTGATAGCATTTTACCCACCAAACTTCTTTCAAAATTGGAGAAAATTCTCTAGAAACTTGCTGCTGTCTTATCAGCTAAGTTCACATAGTATTCTAAATCTCTTGTTGTCATTTCAACAATCCTCAGAGCATCTTCAGGATGTAGGAGTAGATTCCATCTGAAAAGAACACTTTCTTTGCTCATCCATAAGAAGCAACTCCTCATCTATTCAAGTTTTATCATGAGATTGAAGCAATTCAGTCCCATCTGCAGGATATAGCTTTCTTGCTATTTCCACCACATCTGTAGCTACTTCCTCCATTCATCTTGAACCCCTCAAAGTCACCCAAGAGGGTTAGAATCAACTTCTTTCAAACTCTTGTTAATGTTGATATTTTGACCTCTTCTCATGAATCACAAATGTTCTTTCCTGGTGAATCCTTTCAAGAAGATTTTCAATTTACTTTGCTCAGCTCCATCAAAAGAATCACTATCTATGGCAGCAAGAGCCTTATGAAAAGTATTTCTTAAATAATGAGACTTGAAGGTCAAAATTACTCCTTGATCCATGGGCTGCAGAATGGATATTGTGTTAACAGGCATAAAAATAACGTTCATCTCATTGTCCATCTCCATCAGAGCTCTGGGTGAGCAGGTTCATTGTCAATGAGCAGTATTAAAAGTAATCTTTTCTTGCCTTTTTAAAGATTTTATTTATTTAGTTAGTTATTTAGAGAGCACAAGAGGGGAAGGGGCAGAGGGAGAGGGAGAAAGAGAATCTCCAGCAGACTTTGTGCTGAGCACAGAGCCCGACACAGGGCTCCATCCAATGACCCTGAGATCATGACCCGAGCCAAAATCGAGAGTCAGACACTTAACTGACTGAGCCACCCAGGCACCCCAAAAGTAATCTTTTTTCTCAACAGTCGTCTTAAAATACTCAATAAACCAGGTTATAAACAGATGTGCTATCAACCAGGCTTTGTTGTTCCATTTACAAACCACAGGCAGATTAGATTTAACATAATTCTTTAGGGTCCTAGCATTTTCAGGATGGTCAGTGCGTGCTGGATTCAACTTAAAGTCACCAGCTACATTAGCTCCTAGTAAGAGTCAGCCTGTCCTTTGAAGCTTTAGAGCCAGGCATTGATTTCTCCTTTCTAGCTATGAAAGTCTAGATGGCGTCTTCTTCCACTAGGAGACTGTTTCATCGAGATTGGGAATCCGTTATTGTTTAGTGTAGCCACATTCATTCATTATCTCAGCTAGATCCTCTGGATAGCTTGCTACAGCTTCTACATCAACACTCATTGCTTAACCTTGTACTTTTATGTTATAGAGATGGCTGCTTTCCTTAAATCTTATGAACCAACCTCCGCTAGCTTCAAACTTGTCTTCTGCAACTTCCTCACCTCTTTCAGCCTTCTTAGAATTGAAGAGAGTCAGGGCCTTGCTCTGTCTGGACTAGGCTTTGATTTCAGGGAATGTTGTGGCTAGTTTGATCTTCTTTCCAAACCACTAAAACTTTCATCATACCAGCAATAAGGCTGTTTCCCTTTTCTATCATTCATATGGCCACTGCAGTAACAATTTTAATTTCCAGAACTTTTCCTTCACATATACAGCTAGGGTGACTATTTAATGCAAAAGGCCTAGATTGTGTCCTCTCCTGGTTTCTGACATGCCTTTCTCTCTAAGCTTAATCATTTCTAGCTTTTGATTTAAAGTGAGAAATGTGTCACTCTTCCTTTCACTTGAACATTTAGAGACCATGGTAGGGTTATTAATTGGCTACATTTCAATTTCATTTTGTCTTAGGGAATAGGAAGGCCCAAGGAAAGGAAACGAGATGCGGAATGGAAGAACACATACACATTTATTGATTAATTTCTCTGTCTTATGTAGGTGTGGGTGTGGCTCTCCAAAGCAATTACAATAATAACGCCAGAGATCGCTGATCCCAGATCACCATAACAAATATAATAATAATGAAAACATCTGAAATAATGTGAGAATTACCAAACCGACACAGAGACATGCAGTGAGCAAACGCTGTGGGAAAAACGGTGCTGATAGACTTGCTCAACACAGGCTGCCACAAACCTTAGATTCTATAAAAAACACAATATCTGTAAAGTGCAATAAGGCAAAGCACAATAAAACAAGGCATGTCTGTATACTCCTGTACATTCCCAAGTTCTGTTCCAGATGGAGGGCGGAGGATAAGCCTTCTGTGTTTTTTATTCTAACTCAACTTATGTGTGATTTCTATTAACTTGCTCCTCACGTACCTCAGACCCGGGGGGATTTTGATTGCAGATCCCCTCCTCAGGGACCTTAAATCAAACTGTGTTGCCTCTGGACCTGTTGACGGAATTGGGGTTTGTGCAATAGCTGGGCAAAATGGGAGGAAGGGATAGGCGCAAAAGAGAGAGTTGAGAGCTTTTGGTTGGTTTATCTTTTAAAGCTTTAAAATTCAGAGTATTTATGTCCCACACAATATACATCAGTCTTTGTTAGATTTTTCTAACTTTAAGTCACTGAGTATGTTGAAACTATTTTTAAGCCAAAAAAGGAGTTAGAGTCTCATGAGGGAGAGTATTTTGTGGATAGTATGTGAAGATCATAATGTGAAAAGACTGTGATATTTGGGACTAATAAATTTTAGGAAGCGTGCTCTGTTTCAGGCATATAAGGAGCTATTAGATCAAATGAAAAACACATACTAAGTATATGAAATCCATTTTGGGAAATCTTTTTAGACAAATGTAGGGATGCCCTCTTGTGTTTGATTTTCCATGGTAAAATACACTTAAGAAAACAGTCTTCATTTATTAACCTAGTTTTAGATATGCTCTTATTTTATGAAAGTAGAAAAATTACTTAACATTTATTAGGTGTCTCTAAGACATTATTATATGTTTAAAATACAATTTTTGTCTTCTAAGAAATCATTTTCCTGTGATTAGAATGACTTTTTTTTTTACTTTTTCTCTCTTCGATTTCACATTAACGTTGTGAAAAATACTCCATTGAACAATTTATGTTGGAATTCAACCACTTTCTTTTTCTCAAAATAATGGCTATAGCTGTGGACAAAAAAAAAAAAATGTGCTTGTGAAATATTTTATAGATTCAAAAGTGCTTTCACATAAAAATTTCCCTTGTTTCTCAAAAATAATCCTGTGAAGTGTGTCAGTTAAGAAGCGTACACCCCTGTCTCTGAGCTGAGAAAACCAAAGCCCTGATCTTCAGCAACTGCTAGGAATCTTACAGCAAGTCTGATAGAGAAGTTGGACCTGAACTTGCCCCCAGACCTTTACATGCTAAAGGCTAAGCTTAACCTATGAGGCTTGACAATGAATATTTTTGGAATCTATTTTTGTGACCCATGACCTGACACATGATCTTCATCTATAGAACAGAATACTTGAAATACTAACCAACCTAGAAAACTGTAGACATTATATGTAACATACATATCACATATATATACATATACATCATATATGTATTACAATATACATGTGCATAGGTATGTGTGAGCACAAGCATGCATGTATATTACCTTACCTCTGTAAGTTGCCGTTTATTTACATTTAAACTATCAGGCACATGGGTGCTTCAGTTGATGAAGCATCTGCCTTCAGCTCAGGTCATGATCCCAGGGTCCTGGGATCAAGTCCCATATGGGCTCCCTGCTCAGCAGGGAGTCTGCTCCTCCCTCTCCTGCTGCCTCTTCCCCAGCTTGTGCTCTGCTCTCTCTAGCTCATTCTCTCAAATAAATAAAATCTTTAAGAAAGAATTAATTTAAACTGTCAAGTTTTTCTAAAGGCAAGTTCCGATAAGGAGAAAATTTCAAAATGTTTAATGTTTAAATACAACTAAATCCTAAAAATACTTAGCTGTTTCAGACTTCCTGAATTAGGAAACATCTAAAGTCCAAATATCAACAACTTTTGGCATCTTAATATCCTAGCGAATGCTAACAAGATTTACAAAAAAGGAAGATCGCTATGAAGACATACTGCTCATTGCTACATTATGAAAATCTTCATCTGATTTGGTCCCACATCAAAGAATGTTTGTAATTCAACAGAATGTTTCCAAGTGCTATCTTACATGCTGAAATGGAATGAATGCTCTTTTTTGTTTTATGAAATGGCATTTTTTATCTTATGAAATGGATGTTCTTTCCATGTTTTTAATACGATGCCTTTTATGATTCTGGAATAATAGATCTGGTCAACTGGTCAGTCTCTGAGTCTAAAACCAAACTGCTTACGGATACGAGAAGAAAATGTAAAAGAACTTGCAAACAGAGAGGGAAGAACGTGAATGTTGACAGCGTGGTGAGATGATATTTGACCCCTCATGGAGAGCTACTTTTGGAGGGCAGTAGCTGTGTGGCCATTTGGAGGGCAGTATCTGTGTGTTTTAGTTGATGACTCAGCACAGATTTCGCTTCATAGAAAATACTTTCAATAGACGCTTTAAGGCAAGAAACAGATTAAAAATCTCATTTCTCACCAACTATAGCTTTGTGGTTGTCTGCCTGCTTCTACAATGACTCAGAAACACCTACTCCGGGAGGGTGGCTTCTCCTTCCTGGCTGCGGAGAGCTCATTCCCCAGAGGGTGGGGAAGGGTGGGCAGCGTTCACGTGTTCTCCGGAGAAGTCAGGGCGCTACCTTTGTAGCTTTCTGGCTGGAATAGCTGTTGTGCTTTCTGTTGTGTATCTGGTTGGGACATGTTGCCTTCGTTTTGTGTTGGTGGTTGTGATAGACTTTCCATCTAGTCTGAATGAACCCTTTGTCTCTTTTTCTGCTAGACAGTGTAATAGGTAAGATATTTGTTTGTTGATTTAAAAAAAATAATTAGATGAGGTCATGAGATTCATGAAGTTTGTGCTTATCAAGGCATGAAAAAAAACCACGTAGATAATCCGCCCTCGTTCTGTCCCACAAGGCTAATTCAGGTCACCTCACTGGGTGGGATCATTAGAGGTAAGGAGAGTGCACCGTGCCATGCTACATTGCAAGCAACCCACCTCCACCCACTCGGATGGTAGGAGAGCATTGCCTAGGGGATGTGCTTATAATATATAGCAAGTCTCATGCTCCTTCCTGACCCCAAATGGAAAACGTAAATTTATCGTTATGGATTCTTGCCGCAGGCCCCCTTTTTCCTATTATTTTTTCCATTGCTGGCTTAAGCTAGTAAATATGGATGATGGGGGAAGAAAGATGAGCTATATACGTATGTGTGTGAAACTGTAAGTGTGTGTGTATGCCTGTCTGTGTGTTGGGTGTGTATGACAGAGACAGAGAACAGCCTAGAAAAAAAACTCTTGTCAGAAGACTAATGTTGACATTATTTACAACTTTTCAGAATAGATTGTATTTAACTGTGAATTGCCATCTGAAACCATTTAATAATAAAAGAATAAATAAATAGGCCTGTTTATTTCATTTGCTTTTATTCTTACTGCCTAGATACTGTTTTACACTGTTTCTAATAGGCCACATCAATGCCTTTGGAAACCGTGTCTAAAAATATACCTAAACAGCAAGTTTTGGTTTCACAAAACATTGCACAAATGTATACAGTGACATTTTACATTTTATTAAGCATTCATTTGTATATTATATGGAAAATAACAAAATTCTATTTTTGGATATTAACACAGGGTGTGTGTGTGTGTGCGTGTGTGTGTATGTATGTGTAACACTGATTTCCCATTAAAATGCTCACAGCTTTTCCCTTTAAGTTTGGCAGTCTGATAAGGGGACTAATAAACAGAGTCACAAATGACTTCTGGAAGGTCAGAGAAGGGGGATCATTAAAAATCTTTTAAAGAACTATCTAACTAAATAGTAGCAGCAATTAAAAAAAAAAAACATAAGGCACAGGTACAAATCTTTGACTTTGAAAATTTTCCAATTGGTAAACTCTGGACCCTGAACATTGAATAGCACTTTGCTCAAGACGAATTGTCATAGTTACCTATTTTCAATGCCCATGTGGCTCTGTCCTTTCCTCCAGCTGCCCCTGAGGCCATCCTGCTGAGACTCCATCTCTTACCCCTCATCTTTATCAAAGGCCTGGGCCCTGGATGCAAGATTGGCTACAAAATTTGGAGAATCCAGTGCAAAGTTAAAATGAGAAAATTTTATTGAAATTTATTAAAAAATTATTATGAAGTTCAAGGTAACAATGGCAGAACATTAAACAAAGCACAGAATCTTTGTTAGTGTGGGGCCATGTATGACTGTATGGGTCGCATGCCCATGAAGCCAGCTCTTGCCTGGAAGGTTTTATTGTTTTTCCACTGGATTGTGTTCTAGTTAACTTCTTGACTCCTTTCTTGGTCATCAGTGACAACCCATACCTCGTACTTGTTAGTATCCCTTGAATACTACTCTGCTTCACTTCTTGTGGGTAGCATTAGATCAATGTGCACACCAAGTCTATTTGGTTTTCCAAGATCCTACTGTAATTCAGGTTCTGATAGGCCATCCCACCAGTGCTCTCTCCCTTACCCATTCCAACAGGAACAAGACAAAGCATATACCTTTGTTTATATATGTTTTGCCATATCTGTCAATAAAGTTCTAGCTACGTGCAAATTATGAAGGAAGTAGAAGAGCTTAGAGTCCAAAAACCCCACAAAACCATACAGATTGCTTTAGTTGCCTGAATTTACCCAAATCCTACTTTAAAATAGTTCAGTCAATTCAATGATCTCAATCTCAAAAAGGGTTATCAAGTAGATACCAGTTTGGATATTTCTTTTCGTTAATTGGAAATGAAAATGGTATATACTGAGTACGTAACACATGTTGGAAACCTTTATACTCTGCCTTGTTAAATCCTCATAACAGTCCTGGGAAGGAAGTAGTCATACTTTCCATCAATCCAGAGCAGTATAAGATGGAGCTTATGGATCATTCCACTGTTGGCAACAAAACCAAATTTCTGGGAAAGCCCCTATTGGAAAGTGTTGGGTGAATGGTTAGGTTCTCCTTCTAAACCCCATTCTCTCCTCAGTGATGGGAATTTTGCTACCACTCTCAGTGACACCAGGTTTGCTGCCCCTTCTGTCATGTCAGTGCCTTCTGTTCTGGCTATCTTGTCCTCCATGCTCCAGGTGAGGCCCACCTTGAGATGGGCCACTTCATAGCATAGTCTGAGTCTGCTCTGGAATCACACTGCCAGGGGCAGACTCTATTACTACTGAGGCTGTGTAGGAATCAAATTCCATGATCCTTAAAGGCTGGGAACATCTGTAGGATTCACTCTCCTGCCTATCCTACAGCTGAATCTCTTTTGGCCTCTTAGAATCTCTGTATTTTGAGGCCTGAGGGTAATAATGGTGCTGTTCTTTCCAGCAGGAAATGATAGGTGACTCTTTCAGCTTCTTTCCAGGGAGGAGATTCACTCCATCTCCCCACTATGTTGTCCACAGCCTCAACTATAAATTCCTGCATTCCCATAGCTAATAGCCAGATTACCCTCATTGGCACAACAGATTCGGTTCCTCTCTTTTGGAGATCTCTTTGCCATGTTGACAAATGCTCAAGGTGATGTAGATCTTAAGCTGAGGGCCTAAAATTTTCTGCGGCTATGTCTAATGTTCAATTTCTCCACACTGTTTTTCAGTAAAAGGTATAAAGGACGTGGCAGACAGACTTTAAGGTGGCCTCAGAGGTCCCTGTGGTCTGATGTTGACACCCTTGTATAATCCCCTTGTATAACCTTGTATGACCCCCTTGTATAACCCCCTCTTCCAGAGTAGGACCTGGGACCTGCTTCTAGTCAATAAAATATGGTAAAGATGATGGGAAGTCACCCTTGATTATCAAACATTTTATATTTTGTAAGATTCCATTCTGATAGCTGATTGGCTCTAAGTTTTCTATTAATCAGGACTCTTCAGAGAAAAAAAAATATAAATATATTTATTTTTTATTAAATTATTAAATTATCCTTATAAAATACCCTTATTTATATTTGAATATTTCATATCCTTATTAAATTATAAGAAATTGGCTTGTACAATTATGGAGGCTGGCATGTCTGAATCTGCAGTGTGGGCCAGCAGGCTGGAGACCCAGGAGGGCCTCTGATACATGTAAAGATAGAAGGCAGTCTGCTGGACAATCTCATCTTGCTCCAGGAGGCCAGTCTTGTTCTATTCAGGCCTTCCTCTGATTGGGAAAGGCCCACTCGCATTATGGAGGACCATCTGCTTTATCCAAAGATCAGGGATTTAAATGTTAATGTCATTCAAAAACACTATCCATGAAATTAACCATCACCCTCTTCTATGCTCACTTTGAAGAAGCTGCTATGAGTCCTGTAGCCACAAGAAAATTAGTTCTGCCCACAACCTCAGTGACATTCAAGTGGATCCTTTTCTACTTGAGCCTCCAGATGAGAACCCAAACCTGGCCAGCACCTTCACTGCAGCCTTGCAAGGGACCTGGTTAAGCCATGCCTGCATTCCTGGACCACAGAAACAGATAATAGGTGTGTTGTTCTAAGCAACTAAATCTGTGGTAAATTGTTACACAGCGCAGAAAATATACAGAATACAATTTAGTAGTCAAAGAATCCACCATCTTCACTAGAAATGATCTTAATATTCTAGTTTATCAAAGTTGTATATCCGTTGGTCTCATATGACCTATAGTACAACATTAATATTAGTACAACAGGTGCATTTCTTTCGTCAGTTTCACTGATCAGAAAATATAACCATAATGTTATGGTTCTCAATGTAACATTAATAAAACCCATATGTCAGTGTTTGATTGTGTATTTTCTACTTTTCTCAACTATAATATATAGCAAAGAATGAGGAAAACTCACATACGGTGCTACAGAAGTCAATCCAATGATTGGGAAATCTTTCTCATCTCTGTGCTGGTAATCAGAGGGCTGAACCAGATAAGCCTTGCATATCTATTCTCTAGAATCTTATGACTCCTTGAACAAACATTTATTTATATATTATCCTGTACCACAGAAAGCCAATTCATTCTGAATGTGAATACCAGGCAAGTACAATATACAGTATTATATATCCTCTCTGTATTAAAAGGGTGGGGTCAGACAAAGTGGTGCTGTAGAAACTTGTGACACTACTGTGGAGAAGAACACCACCACCCTTGAGAAATACTGTTCTCTGATGCTTGGCTCAACAGAGTTCCTTGAGGTATTTTGAAGCCTTATGTCATTGTGCTCTATGGCAAACTTGTCAGCTAAGAACATCAGATTACCTTGCTGGTAAGACATGTAGATCTTATTTGGTTGCTATGATCCTAAAACTCTGGGCACACACCTGCACAGTAACTTGTCAACTTTCATTATCTTAGATAAGTCCAATCTAGCAGCTTGTTTATGCATTCAACCCATGGACCGGTTCTAATGCTTTTGAAATAGAACTTGTCTGTGAGTTTGCCTTTCTGCCTTAAATTTTGCCAAAATTCAGGTAATAAGAGGGCCTGATCTCCTCCAGTCTGTGCCTTTAACTATGCTGACTCATTCATGTACCATGAAGCAAATAAAAATGGGCTATGGGCACTCCAATACTTTCAAAGCCACCACTGATGGACTGTTCACCTCATCCTAACCTTGTCCTTTGTTCTTCAAGATCAGAGGTTAACAAGTATACGGCGGAAGCACTGTAAACAACTACTCAGTGGGGGATGTTGTCATTGAATTGGGGTCTAGGTTTCCAGTGGAAATTAGTGTAGAAGTGAGAGAGGTCATGCGACAATATGCAACTATTATAGACAGGGTGGCTGCTGTTACTGTGGTCAGCAAGACCACAGCGGTAGCCACGGTGCTTTAACCATAGGGATCTGTGGCAATGGTTATATAATTATAGATTCTAAAGACCAAATTAGACAGGAAGTATCCTAAAGTCCCACTTTATCTAAGAAACTGAAAATATAAAACCTTTAGATCTACTGAATGGAGATAAGATTTGAATTGTAATGATGGACAGGCCCAGCCCATGACCCCATTTCCAAACCTAGAAACAAACCTAGAAGTCCTTGAATGAAAGGAATCTGGATACCCTCAAGGATCCCGTGACACTGCCATAAGCGTGTACTGTTGATTTTCCTTCTGGCCTTTCCCAAGAGCCCAGCAATTATGTATCGGGCTGAACACACAGCAGTGAAGGGAAATACCCATACCTTTTGGTGATTGTTAGACCTGAGTTAATGCCGATCTCTATCGACCCAGGCACCATCATAAGTCTACCAATTAGAGTTGGAGTTTATAGGCATACCCAAGTCTATATTACAGTTTATAACTATAGTTTATATATATTAACATATATATTATAGTTTATACATATGAACTATATATACCTATATATACTTATAGTTTATACATATACTATATATACTATATATCATTTATAGGTATACCCAAGTCTATATTACAGTGGGGCCAGGAGCTCCATTAATTTGTTCATTGCATCCCACAGGATGAAGAAGCCAGATTCTAAATGCATAGCTGAAAATAAAATCCCTAGACCCCATTGTCTCCCAGAAACATGGATCAAGAGCCATTCCAGTGGGAGAGCTCACAGAATTCTGTTCCTCCCCACAAGATGAATAAAGCAAAATAATACTACATTTTTTATAGACTTGAGAGATGAAGTTGTGGTAATTCCTATACATCCTCATTTAACATGCCTGGATAGCATGCGCAGTTGGGAGATGTGGCTTGGAGAATGAAAGTAGATTTACCTGAAATGAAATTAAATCATTACTTCAATGGCAGTAGAAGCCCAGATATGGTCCTTATATTGCAGTAAGTCAACAAAGCTGTAAATCACTGTCATGTAATCATTGTTTCTCGTATCATCAGTGAAGACCACCTGAGCGATTTCTTCTCATTTGTCAGTGGCAGCAATTCATCTTCACTATTCTGGTGAGGACTACATCCATTCTCTGACTCTCTGTTAGTGCTTGCTTCTTGAGGACCCACTGTGTCATTATCCGCCAGGATACAGACTGGTTCACGCCACCGATGCGGATGAGCCAATAATCCCTGGTGAGCAAGAAATAGTAGGCGCCGTTGGTTCCTCAGTAAGACAAATGTGAGTCAGCATAGAATTTCACAAAAACTCAGACGTCTGTCACTTTGGTGAAGTTTTAGAAGGTCCAGGGACCTGGGGAAGTTAAAGGTATTTCAACATAATGTGAAATAGAATTTATCCCATCTTGTACCTCTTTCCTCTAAGAAAAAGACATAAAGCTTTCTATGCTTCTTTAGATTTTGGAGGCACATAATTTTGTGTGAGCTGTTTTACCAAACATCCTGTGAAAATGGCAGCTTTGAATGGGGTTTCAGATCAAGAAAACCCTTTCCAGCTGGTCCAGGCTCAGGTGCAAGCTTTTCTACCATTTGGGCCTCATAACAAAGCAAATAAATTGTATTCAAAGTATCCATGGCAGCTGAGAAGTCTTTATGAAGCCTGTGACAAACCTGGATAGGAGACCCACTGTATAGAACCCTGGGGATTTGGGGGAACTGATGCCCTTTTTTTTTTTTTTAAGATTTTATTTATTTGTTAAAGAGAGAGAGCACAAGCAAGGGGAGGGGAAGAGGGAGAGGGAGAAGCAGACTCCCCACTGAGCAGGGAGCCCAATGCAGGGCTCTATCTCAGAAGCCAGGGATCAGGACCTGAGTTGAAGGCAGACGCTTAACCTACTGAGCCACCCAGGCACCCCAGTGCTCTTTTCTGCAAACAAATTTAATCTCTCTCTTTCTCTCTCTCTCTCTTGATTTCTTTTATACACACACACACACACACACACACACAGATCTAAAATTGTTCCTGGCTCACTACTGAATCCTGGAACAGTCTGAATTCCTGACCATGGGATAGTGCATGATCATGTGACCTGTGATGCCTGTCATGAACCAGCTCTTCTCTGATCCTCTGAATCATAAATTTGAATGTGAATATAGCAGTAATGCATCATCAAGGAAAACAGTTACAAACAAGATCAGGATAAAGCCAGTTCTAAAAGCACAAGTAAAATTTTTATTTTTTTATTTTAGAGAGAGAGAACATGCATGTTTGTGAGCAGGGGGTGGAGGGGGGACAGAGGGAGAGGGAGAGAGGGAATCTTAAGCAGGCTCCACACCCTGCATGGAGCCTGACTTGGGCCTCGATATCAGGGCCCTGAGATCATGACCTGAGCCTGAGCTGAAACCAAGAGTCGGACACTTACCTGACTGAGCCAGTCAGGTGCCCCAGGGCACAAGTAATTTTTATGAGCCTCTGACTCATCCTTCTGGGGCTCCTACATCTACAGCTATACCATGTCTCCCTTATTCCACATATACGGCTTAATGATGAGTTCTCCATGAAAAGTGATAGAGGAAGAAAAAAACTGAATCTAGTTTATAAAGAGTTCAAAACTAAGGAAGACATGGAGTCCCATAGGGTCGCAGATATTCTTGAGGAGGGAGGTTGAATAGAACAAAACTTTAATCTGTCTGAATACTCTAAATGAAGGGAAAGATGGTCAAAATTATGTATCTATACTGATTCATGGGCTGGGACTAACAGTTTGACTGGATTGGTAGGGATTTGGAAGAAAAGAATGACTGCATTGGTTACAAAGACATCTGACACATAAGTGGATTAGACTTTTAAGGATATTCCTGAGGAAAAATACTGTGTCTCATGTAAACACTCCCCACAGGGCTGACTGCACAGGATCTGCTCAGGGAAGTGGATGTAGAAGGTGTAGAAGATGATCTGTTCTGAGGACGTACAGTAGTCCCTTTCCAAGCCAGCCAGTGTCTGCTCGATGGGCCTATGAACAAAATGGCAATGATGTCAGAGCCAGAGGTTATGGGTACAACAACATGAATTTTTCCTTCACAAAGCAGATCTAACTACTACTGGCTCTGACTGCCCAAATGGCCAAGAGCAAAGACCAATGTTGACTTTTAAAATTGGCACCAAAACAAACTGGGGACGGTCCAGCTAACCAGTGGAAGCTTGATTACCATGGATCTTTTCCATTATGGAAAGAGCTTCAGTTTGCTCTCACATAAACAGAGACTCACTCCGCATGTGGATTTACCTCCCGCACTCACTATACTTCTTTCATGGCCACCATCCATTGATTTAGTCAATGCTTCACTTATCAACATATTGGCTCAGCTCACCTGACTATGCACCTGCTAATGTTCTTTGTACAGCTAAGGACCAAGTCAATGGGCTTACATCTGTGGGGTTTATGTACCCACCACCCAGCAGCAACTGACTGGAATGACATTGAATGACATTGCAAAACTCAATATAAAACACATATAAAGTCACTCTAATAATAAAATTTCTAACCTTATACAGATGCCAAGAGAATATCCTCCCATTATCAAACTCCAAAACAGACATTTAAAAGTTGAAATCTCACTCTTCCCAATTAAAACACGAGAATGGTAAAATCTGAAGTCAAATATTTTTAGTTTCACAAGTGAAATTTCAGAGTTCAAAATTTTCAATTTAAAGACTAATAATTATCTTCTCAAATTTCTTATTTTCTTCAGTGTCAGGGAGGACAGTTCTTTTGGCCTGAGTGGTGGTGAAGTACTCTCAGCAGCCTGAGCTCTTTCTCAGTAGAGAATGTGTAATCATTTCCAGAGCCTCACAGCTTGTATTAATTTGATGCCATATACCCCATGGGCCTTGTTTATAAAGCATTTAATGATCTAATAAGAAATACAATATTATCTCAACACTAACCCCACACCAACAGTGTTTAAAGAACAAGCCATCCCTAGCCTCTCAGTTATCGTCGTAGCCCAAATTATCTTCATAGGATTCCATTCTTAGTGTTGTCAAAAACCATAGCAGGCACACAAAGTGCCAAAAGAAAGGAGAAAACCATATTGACTTCAGCCACAATCGGATGCCAGTTGGTCAAGAAGACAAAACCTGAGAACTTACTTTTGAGAGGGAAAAAATTCTAGCTTGAAATTAATTCATGGAACATTTACCAATTTTGTGTCATTTTGTGCACATTCGCCAGGTCTGGGGGGAAAGCTCTTGGTGAATGTTGTACCTCTTTTGGAGTCACATTTGATCCATTGCTCTCTTTTGGCCAAGAATAGAAATAAATATGCCATGGTGGCCACCTGTGTTGCCTGTTCCACATTTTCGGTCCAGCATACATTTTCAGTCCTGGACCCTATGTCTGATTCCACTGTCTCTTTACAAGAGATTGTTTAGGCCTGAGAAAGCTGACTCCTAAGAATGTTTTCTTCTACAGGTGCATTGGTCAATCCTGAGTCGATCCTAGACCATATAACTGGAGCTGTGGACAAACCACATGAATCAAAGGAGAGTCTCCTCAGTCATTGACACAAATCCAGAATTTGGAGCAGCAAATGTACCATTGCCTACCAGGCCTGGCTTAACAATGTAAAACTAGCATATTGCCTGAACACTATAACACATTGAAATCATGTGCCTTGCAATTTTCAAGATCCAAATATTATTCCACTCAATAACATCTAAAAAGCTTATAGAGTCTTTTCTACCTACAATTACATTCATGCTGCAGCTGTCCTGTGACCTGAATCAAGCAACCAGCAGCTGTACTTTGAAGCAAATCGGACTTGCTAAAGGCTCCCCTTACTTTTTCCAGACCCTGAATGCGAGAGTGGACTGAAGCCTCTCTTAGGCCTACGTTTGCTCATCAGATCATTTGTTTCCTTGCTGAGGCCTAATCTTTGTAGAAGTTTTAGCCTTTGTAGAAGTAGTCACTTCATTATTTTCTTTATCTGCACACATACATGCACATACCCTACCACTATCACCTCCACCACCACCTCCACCATCTCCACCACCTCCACCACCTCCACCACCACCATCACCTCCACCACCACCATCTCCACCACCACCTCCACCACCCCCACCACCACCTCTACTACCTCCACCACCTTCATCACCACCATCACCTCCACCACCTCTACCACCACCATCACCTCTACCACCACCATCTCCACCACCACCTCCACTACCCCCACCACCACCTCTACCACCTCCACCACCACCATCACCTCCACCACCTCTACCACCACCATCACCTCCACCACCACCACCTCCACCAGCACCATCACCTCCACCTCCACTGCCACCACCTCCACCTCCACCTCCACCACTTCTGTCACCTCTACCACCTGCACCACTACCTACCTCAACCTACCTCCACCACCACAACCTCCTATCTCCACCATCTCCACCACTTATACCACCTCCACCTCCACCTATGTCAACTACCTCCACCACCACTACCAATAACAGCTTTGAAAAACTATAATGAACATCTCATAGAATTCAAGGCAGAATCTCTAGCTTTTAAATTGCTAAATAAAATAAAAATAAACAAGAGTTTATGTAGTAAAAGCAAATGGACCAAGACAACAAGAACAAATAAAACAGAATAAAGTATAAAACAAAGTAAATAAGACAAAGAAGTATAAGACAAAATGGCAGAAGTAAAGTCAACCATACTGTCTTGATAGTAAATTTGACTGTGAAATATATTGCCCATTAAAAGGAAGAAAATCTGATAATTAAATTAAATGCTTTTAAAAGTAATGTTTATTATAAATTACACACATAGTTTAGAAATAAAATAAAAAGCAAAATCTTTATTGGGAAAACACTAACAGAGGAAAGCACAAGTGGACATTATAGTATCAGACAAAGTATTTTAAGTTAAAAATCATTAAAGGAATAAAGTAAATCATTTCATGTTGTCAAAAAGGTTAACTCTGTAATGAAAATATTATAGTAAAAAATCTTTTATGTACCAACTAATAAAACATGATATGATATGCAAACACTAATTGATAATAGTTTCTTTGCCTAGAACATTTGTGAGAAATTATCCCTCACCCATTCTAATTTGTATAATTCACAAAGAATTATGAAAAAATAGCAAAGATATAAAAAAGCTATGATGGTTCATTTTATGTGTCAACTTAACTGGGCCATGGAATGCCCAATATTTGGGTAAACACTTTTCTGTATGTGTTTATGAGAGTGTTTCTTGATGAGATCAACATTTGAATTATTAGACTAAGAAAAGCAGATGGCATATCTCAATATGGGGGGACCATATTCAACCCTCTGAAGGTCTGAACAGGAAAAAAAAAGAGACTGAGTAAGGAAGAATTCAATTCTCTGCTTGATTTTCTTCAAGTTGGGACATTGGTCTTCTGACCTTGAACTCAAATTCAAAGAGGAATTTGCACCATTACCTCTCTTGGTTCTCAGGCCTCTGGACTCAGACTGGAAATATACCATTGACTCTCCTGGATCTCTAGCTTGCCAACTGCAGAATGGAGACTTCCCAGCCTTCACAATTACATGAGTCGATTCCTTATAATAAATTTCTTTATATAGGTAGAGCTAGAGATAGAGGTAGGTATCTATATAGATATCTCCTACTGATTCTGTTTCCCTGAAGAACTCTGACTAATACAGATACAGAACTGAGAATGGTTCTGGAGGAACAGAATATTAAGGATAGTTTTCCTGAATTCATTCGGGGTTCCCTGGAATGGGATCGCTAATCTAATTAGATTGAAAGATTGTAATGACTTTATTTCCATTAGTAAAGATTATGAACATGTGGATATATCCCTTCTGGCCCCTCCTAAAACCAAAAAGGCTCATTCTCCCATAGCCAGGATTCATGGGTCCAGGAATCAAGGCGTGGAAATGAGAGTGGCACCACTCAGTATCAGCCCTAGTGACCCAATAGCAAAACTTCTGCTTCTTGTTCTGACTCTATGCTCTGCTGACCTAGTAGTTAGGCCTAGTAGTTAGCTCCAGAGTAAGGAATGCTTTTACCAGGAGACACAGCAATGATTCCATTGAACTGGAAAATAGGACTGACATCTGACCACTTTGGGCTCCTTATGCCTCTGAATCAACAGGCAAAGAAGAGAGTTACGGTGCTGGCTGGGGTGATGGATCTTGACTACTTGGGGGAAAATGAATTGCTACTTCACAATGGAGGCAAGGTCAGGAATACAGGAAATCCTTTAGGGTTTCTCTTAGCATTACCATGACTTGTGATTAAGGTCAATGGAAGACTACAACAACCATTATAGGCAGAACCACTAATGACCCAGACCCTTCAGGAATGAAGTTTTAAATCACCCCACCAGGCAAAGAACCATGACCAACTGAGTTGCTTGCTGAAGGCAAAGGGAATACAGAATGGATCGTGGAAGAAGATGGTTATAAATTCCAGCTACCACCACATAGAAATGAGTACTTCAATTGTCATGAGTTATTTCCTTATTATTTTCTTATATGTCTGTGTGTGTGCCCGTGTGTGTGTGTGTGTGTGTGCGTGTGTAGCACAATGGACTCAATGTTTGTCTCACTACCTAAAAAAAAAAAATTCATATGTTGGAACTTGAATTCCCAGTGTAGGGGTGCCTGGGTGGCTCAGTCGGTTAAGTGTCTGCCTTCAGCTTAGATTGTGATCTCACGGTCCTGGGATCGAGCCCCATGTTGGGCTCCCTGCTCAGCAGAGAGTCTGTTTGCCCCTCTCCCCATCTCATGCTCTCTCTCTCTCTCTCTCAAATAAATAAATAAAATTAAAAAAAAAAAGAATTCCCAGTGTATCTGGAGATGTGGCCTGCGGGAGGTAATTAGGTCCTGAGAGTGGAGCCCTCATGAACAGGATTTGTGTCTTTAGAAGAAGCCAGAGATCCAGAAACCTCTGTTTCTATTGCTTGAAAAATACAAGAGATCAACAGTCTGCAACCCAGAAGAGAGCTCCCACCAAACCTGATCATTCAGGAGTCCTGATCTCAGACTTCCGGCCTCTAGAACGAGGAGAAATAGCGGTCTATTGTTTCTGAGTCACTCAGGCTGTGCTACTTTGTTATCACAGCCTGAGCTGACTAACACATGTACTAACCAATTTTTTTATTTTCTTCCCTCTTTTATTCCCTTATAATGCGATATAAAATGTTTGACTTTTGTCACAGTATTTAAGTATTGTGTTTTACATTATAGCATTTAAATTACAGGGTATCAAGGAACAGAGTAACATCACTCAAGGACAGCACCTTCTCTTCTGGGAAAGACCCTGTGTTTTTGATGAACAGAAGAGCTTTGTATCATTTTAGGCAGAATTATGACTTTATTATTACCTTCATTTGGAGACTGAGTATTGTTTAAGGACACGTGTGTGAGTCCCCATCGGCAAGGGGTGGATGTGTGAATTTAGGTGCCAACTTGTCTAGGCCACAGGGTGCCTAGATATTTGGTCAAAGATCATTCTGGGTATCTGTGAGGACATTTCTGGATGAGATTAACATTTGAATCGGTAGATTAAGTAAAATGAATTGCCTTATCTGATGTGAATGGGTCTCATTCAATCCTTTGAAGCCTGAATTGAATAAGACAGACTGAATGAGGAAGAACTTGCTGTCTCTACCTGACTGTCTTCAAACAGGAACGTAGGTCTTGCTCTCCTTCCTGACCCAGACACGGACTGGAACCTACACCATCAACTCTCCCGGGTCTCCAGCTTGCCGACTGCTGATCTTGAATTTCTCAGACCCATAATCCTATAAGCCATTCCTTATAAGAAATGTATATCATGAGGATATATACATATGTCTCCTATTGGTCTGTTTTCTGGAGAACTCTCGTACAAAAGCATATATGAAAGAGTATGTGCACATTTTAAGGAAAAATAATAACACAAAATCTTTATGCCTTCCACCCAGAACAAGAACCTGAATGTTACCCTATCTTAGTGGCCTCTCGTTTGTCTCTCTCAGTAACTGCCTAGGCCTGGAAGTGACACACATCACTTCTACTTATGGCCTATTTATCAGAACTAGTCACATAGCTTCAGTGTAAGTGACAGAGTAAGAGAAATGTGGGGAAGCACATAGAAACATGGTGAATCTGAACATTTCCTACCATACCACCATCATCAAATATCTATCTGTATATAGCTGTGTTTCTGAATTGCTTCGTTGTTCTATTGGCCTACGTGTCCATCTCTGTTCTAGGACTATACTGTATTTACCACTATAGCTTTAAACTAAATCTTCATATTTTGCAAAATATTTCTTCCCAATTTGTTAATTGTTCAAATTGAAGAAGTCTTTCACCCATCTTGTTCACCTCCACTTTCTATAGGTAACTACTTTTATTATTTTCCTGGGGGTTCTTTCATTGTTTCTTTATGCAATTATAAAGAAGCACGGCATACATGTTTTTAATTTTCCCTTTTCTTGCACAAAACTGGCTTGTCATATATATATATGTATATATACACACACACACACACACACATATATACACTGCTCTGTGTCTTGGTTTACTAACTTAGCAGTATACCGTGGATATAATCTCATCAGTGAGTATTCTCATTCTTTTCAATAATAATAATTATAATTCCATTTTGGTGCACACTGCCAAGGCGTTACTATTACAAACAATCTCATAATGTCATTCAGAGTATAGATATAGCCACAGCATAGATTCCAGAGGCAAAAATGCTGGGTCAATTTTAATTAACTTGTGTGTGTGTGTGTGTGTGTGTGTGTGTGTGTGTGTGTGCGTGTGTCATCCAGAAGATTTTCATTTTAATGTGGTTGAAGTTATTATTTGTTGCCACTGACTTTGTTTTAAGAAAACCTCCTTCTCTCTGGGATCATAAAGAAATGATCTCATGATTTTTCAGATGTTTTTATTTTTGTTTAAGTATTTGATTCATTTGTAGTTTATTTAGATATTAGGAATAAACTATGAATAACTTTATATTTTTTAATCTTGTTATTGTTGGCATTTGTTGTTGTTGTTGCACTGGCTTTTCCAGAATAGCGTTGACTAGAAATGCTAGTTGTCACTCTTGGTTTGTTGATATAAAGAGAAGAATTTTTTTTTTAAAGATTTGATTTATTTATATATTTTAGAGAGAGAGAGAGCACACAGCAGGGGGAGGGGAAGAGGGAGAGTGAGAGAGAGAATCCTCAAGCAGGCTCCACACTGAGCACAAAGCCCGACAGGCGGCTTGATCCCATGACCCTGAGATCATGATCTAGCCAAAATCAGATGTTGACTGCTTAACCAACTGAGTCACTTAGGCATCCTGAAGAAAATACTTTTAACCTTTCACCATTAACTATGATGTCTCCAAAATGATATATCATAGATATGATTTTTGAGGTTAAGGATGTTTATAAATTCATTTTGTTTTGTTTTATTTTAGATCCATGAATTGATATTGAATTTCATCAAATACTTTCTCTGCATTTATTTATTAAGGTGATCATATATATTTGAAGTCAATTTGAGGTTTCTTTATTATTTGCATTCCACCAGGAGTATACTTTTAATCGAATAGCTGAAAATTAATAAGCTAAACACCCCTATTAAATGTTAGAAAAAAGAACAGGAAAAACAAACTAAAAGAAAGATAAAGGAAGGGAGCAGAAATTAATAGTCCCCAAATATAACAATAGCAAATATCAACAATGGCAACCAAGGCAAAAGTTTTTATTTCATTTTCTTTTTTATTGTAGTATAATTGACATACAGTATTATATTAGTTTCAGGTGTTGTTCTTTTCTATTATCCCATATATACTAGGAAATTTACACAAAATGCAGCTGCAAAAGACAAATGAAAATAGGAAAGACATTGAGAGATAGGAGAATAGAAGTACCTTAATACTGAATATATGGAACAGCATAAAAGCACAATTTAAAGAAAGAAAGGGCCCTGGAAATTCAAAGAATGTGATGGCAAAAATAAAAATAATAGTAATTGAATAATTAAGTTGAGGAAATTTCTCATAAGATAAAACATAAGTAGAAAGAGATGCAAACTTGTAAAGAATAGTTAGGAAAATTAGATGATCAGTCCGGAAGTCAAATGTCCCATTCAAGACAGGGAAAGGTGGGGGGGGGAATATTAGAAAATAATATGACAAAACTCTTCAGAACCGAAGAACTGGGAACTCTAGGTTTTAAAGGGGTCATCAAAAAACTAAGTGCAATAAATTAAAGAGTAATCCCATGAAAGCATATGACTGAAATTTTAGAACACTAACATAAGATTATATACAAAGGATGAGAAATTATAACCGCACAGGACTTTTCAAAGGCAACATTGGGCACTGGAAGTCAACAGCATAATACCTTCAAAACTAACAGAAAATGTCTTTCAAACTGAATTCAATATCCAATCAAAGTATTAAGTGAAAGTATAGATTAAAGCCATCTTCTGAAGCACGAAATATTTTTTGAAATAACCGTCTTTTGCATCCTTTCTCTGCCTCTTTTTTCAAGAAGCTATTGGAAGATCTGATTCAGCAAGAAAGAGAACAAGGGATTCAGGAAATAGGTAATCTTACTGGAGAAGTGGGGAAGGGAGTTCCCCTAGATGATGCATATACTTATTTTTTATCATTGCACATTGACACTGTTTGAAATTTTTGTGAAACATTAAGAATTCTACAATGCTGTCTTTTGTATACAATTTTTATATAAATTCCTAGAAACTCTCATTCTGTATAAAAATTCTCACTACATGTTGTCTGATTGTTCAATGTCTTCTCATTATG
Organism: Ursus maritimus; assembly: GCF_017311325.1. Lineage (NCBI taxonomy): Eukaryota > Metazoa > Chordata > Mammalia > Carnivora > Ursidae > Ursus > Ursus maritimus. Next base: position 17,322,315 of record NW_024426552.1, read on the forward strand.
TTTTCCAACATCTGAATGGGATTGGGTGGGAGGTTGTCCTCTTTTCCTCTTTTAATACTCTACATGCTCCTGAAACTGACTGTTCAGTGGAAGAAGGTAAACTTTCTGGATACGTTAGAATGATTACATCAGGGAGGTCACAAGAAGGGACACTTCTAAGCAAGAACTTTCTGCAAGCTGTCAGGCCTGTTCAGTTACAAGCTCAAGACCAAGGGGAACCCATGGTTCCCACCTTTTATTTCAGTCCACTTGCTCTTTTCACGTCCATGGTATTATTGGGAATACGCCTATGTTGGCACCAAAAAAAAGTTAAATGAACTAAATTTAGGTGTGGCTCAAAATCAGGTGTGTCATGTATCTCAATTTAATGCACGACAGTTGGGAGCTAGAAATGGCACATTAATTTTTCTAACTAAAATTAAATACATCCTTATGCCCTACTGACTACATTGTAAGAGAAATTCAAACGCCTAACATCAAGGCCCATGACAACTCTAAGAAAATTTTATAAAGAAAATCTCTGCTTTTTTATTTAAAAAAATCTCACCCCCTGGTAACTAGCTCCTCTGTTGAGAGAGCTCAACGTTCATCTGTAGGATTCATGGCCCAGAGTAAGCCTTCAGAGATAACATAAGAAAAAAGCAGAATAAAGGTGTCCAGGTGAGACAAAGTGCAGGGTATGGCTCTTGGTTACGGGTCTGCGGTCTTCTGGATAATCTCACACCTTTAGCTTTATACTGAGTATTCTACAAATCGCAATCCTAATGGAAATGTCAGTATGGGGAAGCCCCACGGTGTGATGCCCTGAATTTGAGAAAAATAATTCTGACCTCTCATTCCTATACTTCTTCCTTCAGCATTTTGGACATTTTGGAAAATGTTAAATGAGTAGATAAAGATGACAAGTTGTAAAAATACATCTTTATTAGACTAACTCTACGGAACGAAGCAAATCATTGTAAACTGGGGAGAGAAAAAAAAGGGAACAAGTCTACATTTACAAATTAGTCCTAGCCAAACTCCCCCCCCCTTTTTTTTTAAAGATTTTATTTATTTTTTTGACACAGAAAGAGACAGTCAGCGAGAGAGGGAACATAGGCAGGGGGAGTGGGAGAGGAAGAAGCAGGCTGCCAGCAGAGGAGCCCAACGTGGGTTTCGATCCCAGATCGCCGGGATCACGCCCTGAGCCTAAGGCAGACGCCCAACGACTGCACCACCCAGACGCCCCATCCCCCCCCTTTTTTTTTTTTGCATGAAGCCGATGTTTTCTTTCTTTCCTCTTTTGTCAGAAATTAAATATATACAATATGTTGAAATTTAATAATACTGAAAAGAACATGTAAGCCTAGCACTTTTTAATCAATCTTAGTATGTAAAGTTTAGATGAAATAACAAGCCAGAATTTTCCATGCCCTACTCGTTAAGTCCACAGAAATAGTATCAAGACGTATGGTAAAGCTTTGTGCTCGAGTACAACCTTTTAAGCCCTCGTGTCGGCAGTTTTTGAACAGTTATGACTGCCTTTAGAGTTCATGAGGTGTTACATACTTTTGAGAGGAAGAAAGAGACCAGAATCATTTGTTTGTCTCTTACCAGCAAGATTCTCAGTGTCGGTAATGCCTGTTCTGTCAGTGTGAGAAGGATTGGGGTGGCCCTCCTTATACCGCTGGCTTAGATAGGTGCCGATTTCTCTCTCTCCTGAGAGGGATCTGTGGGATGCAACCTTTAGGATATAACAGATCAATTTAACTTTATACGGTTCTTATTTTCAACATTGATTTCAAAAACCAAATTATCACATATTTTTACTTTCCCATTATAAAGGGAAAAAAAGGGATTTGAAGGGAGTTATGGAGGAAGAGGAACACAATAAAAATAAGAACACAGAAAAGGAACAAAACAGAATTAAAAGGAGAAAAACAAATATACCGTGCCTTAGCTTAGTATCAAGACAAGTTCTAACTACACAGCTTAGAATCAGAAGTGAACAGGAGAAAATGTGACATGTCATAACTCTCTTAGCTCTTACAGTGAACTCAGTTCCTGGATCTCTATGGCTTTGCTAGGAAGTCCAAAGCTGCCCGTTAGAATATAATCCAGTGAAGTTCGATCTGTTATATGCTCAGGCACTGTAACGAAATATGCAGCCATAATATGATGTTTTGATCTAAAGGATTCACTTCAATTACTTAGAAAAGTGGTCATACAGCTTGCCTCCTAAATCACCTTCTGGAAATGTCTTTTCTTTCCACCAGGACTTTGATAGAAGCTTTATGCTAGACCAAGCAGCGGGATCATTTCATCCAAGACTTGGATAATAGGTACGCTCTCCTGTTAATTAGAGAGAGCAGTTTATATTTCTTGGGTTCGGAAAACAAGCACTGTGTGAAATGCCAGGACAGGTGGACTGCCAGCATTCTGATCGGTACAGCCAGCTTCTTAGGAAGTCATTGTATCTCCCCCAGCTCGTGCATGCATGCTTGGGTAAGGACTTCAAGTTCCTCACCACAGCGCATGACAAACACGGTTTCACTCTGAAAAGGTTCACAGCACCCACTGCCAGACGCACATCAGCACAGCTGAAAAACCTCAGTACTACAGCAGAACAAGAATCAGGTTTGAAGAGCGTGATCGCCCCACGTGCCTGCCAAGCTAATTTACTACAAAAGGCAGTTTTATGAAGCCAGAGCAAATAAATCATATAGGAAGAGTGATTTATACTGACTACTTAAATGAGTGTAGTTCAATATGAAAAAAAATTGTCTTTCTAAGACAGATTTTCAAAAGTAATGTTAATTAATGTTTTGGAAATGAAAAAAATAGCAAAGCCATGGTTTCTTCAGGTCATTCCTATTTTATCTTGATGGAAACAAGCAGACAGCATACAGGAAAATGCTTTTCCTCATCTCTATTTTAAGGGAATCAACTGATCAATTAATCTAAAACTGGTTTCAAGCAATTAGGAGAGAAAATTTATATAAGACACGTTAACAAGGAGAGACCAAGGCTCACTCTTGCTTTTCGTTGTGGCATTTTACAAAACTTACAGACACACTAATCACACTAGGTACATGACACTGGTTGTTTTATAGAAGTAACACTTTTTACTGTTTCATTTTCTCAATATTTTTCTACCAAAGTTCCAATACTTAAAATGTCTTAAAACAAAAGTTCTTTAAGGGGCAATGGGGAAAGTCAGTGTGGGCTTGCCATAACAAAATACCATAGGCTAGGTGTCTTAAAAAACAGAAATTTATTTCTCACCATTCTGGAAGCGGGAAGTCTGAGATCAGGGTACCAGCAGGGTTCTGGGGAAGGCTCTCATTCTGCCTCGAAGACTGCCACCTTCTGGCTGTGTCCTCACATGGCAGAGAGAAAGGGATCAAGCAAGCTTCTCCCGAGTCTCTTATTAGGGCGCTAATCCCATCAGGAAGCCCCCACCCTCCTGACCTATTCTTACCCCATTCCCTCCTTAAAGTGCCATGTCCAAATGCCATCACACTAGTGGCTAAGGCTTTAACATATGAATTTCAGGGGAACATAAGCATTCAGTCCTTAACATCTACCAACCTGAGATTCAAAATCAGGGTCAAAAACAGGTTATGGGAAGAAGGAACGGGAAGCAGAGGTGAGTAGGCAGGGAGAAGTGCTTAAGAATACTTCTGAAAAGAGAACTGATGAATTAAGGCAGCTGGGTCCATTAAGATTATTCTCCGAAGAGAATAAAATCTATTTCTGGTTTCTGAAGGGACTTTGTGTCCTTCATGTCCAGAATACACTCCTAATCTGACTGCCTGATTCGCGGGAGCTGAATGGTAGGGCTACTTCCCACTCTTTTGCTCTGTATTCTTAATGTCTGTTCTTCGTCATTGTGTGAATTTGCTATTGACAGCTATTATTCCAGAAACATCCTTATGTATTTTTGAATCTTTGTTTAGTATCCCTAGCTAGTATGAAGCCTCTTGAGGGCCAACAGTGCTGCCCACCCCATGTCCATTTCTGAACGACTACATTACTAGCCAATTGCATCCTGTAACATAATGTTCCTTTTTAAATTATTCACCAAAATTCTTGCTTCTCGTTCATAGTTCTCACGCTGCACCTCACATTTTCTCCAGTTTCACCTTCTTTAATAATTCATCTTCCCTTTCTTCTATACATGTCATTGTAGCTTTCAGAATTTTCTCTACAAAAGTCATACGTAGTTTACATTTAGCATTTTTGTATATCACACGAGATTTTCTTAAACTGTTTTAAAAAAGAGTTAGGATTTTTTTAAGATCAGGGTTTTTTATTTCTGAGAAGTCATAAATGGAATGACAAGCATTTGAATGCTGCCTTCTTTAGGACATATTATTATTACGATCAGTTACGAAAAATTAGAACTTTGCTTTGTCTCTGGGGGCAATTTTGACCCAACTGCCATCACTAAATGCCAACAGAAAGTGTTAATTCCTGGCAGGCCATTCTCTTGAGAAAGTGATCATTATGTGTAAAAAAAAAAAAAAGACACCATTTTCATGTATATATATTTCCTGTGTCCTCTGTGAGGCATGGTTACCTTGAAAGAAACCGAAGCTTTTTTTTCTATTTTGCAAGAAAGATGTGTCAAGACAAAAAGCATAGTATTTTAGCCAAATATTTCTGTAATATTGTTCTGATTATAAGTAATATCTTCTCATTATGGAATATTTGGAAAATATGAAAACTATGCAATGAAAAATAAAAATCACTTGAAGCACAGATATAAAAAGCATTAACCTTTTAGGGCATTTCCTTTTATTCTCTCTATGTGTATAAATATATTTTACAAAACAATGTGTATTTATTTCCGTGCCTTGCCATTTTGCTAGCATTATATTAATGGTGTGTTTCCACGTCATTAAAAACCTCAGGAGTATCATCTCTAATAGGTGGAAATTGTTCTATTGATGGTCATATTGTTTTTTTGGTAACAGCCTTATCGAGATATAATTTATGTACTAAGATTCATATAATTCAACCATTTAAATAGTTGAGTGAATTATATGAATATAAGTAAGTATATGAATTATATCTCAAGCTTCATTCATGTTGTAGCATATATCAGTACTTCCTCCCTTTTTATGGCCAAATAATATCCCATTGCAGTGAATACGTTTTTAAGGTAAGTCTTTATAAGATAAGGATATTGATTCTAGGCTTGTCATACTTGGTGAAATTTGCTTATGGAGTTTTATAAAGCAAAAAAGGATCCTTTTTTTCAACTTTTTCAAGTCAAATATATTGATTTTTTTTCTGTTCTCAGATATCCTTTTTTCTCCATTCATTCAACAAGGCTTTATTAACAGAATACAAAATACCAGGCTTTGTACAGGCCTTGTGAATACAATGTAAACAAAATCGACACAATTCCTGACTTTACATTTCTGTCTTTATCATACAAATAAAGATATAATCAAAATTTAAAAGCTAATCAGAACCATCAGCGCCCTCTAGCTGTAGCCCACCAGCAACGTACCTGTAGTCAGACAAAGTTGGGTTTATTGGCGCCTTACTATGAGGGAGAATCCCCACCATGGTGAGTCACGGAGCATCTTAAGGAAAGAGTGTTGGGGGGTGTTGTTGAGTTGAGGGCTCATGTTTCATGATTTTGGAGAAGGCTCAAGAAAGCATATTTTTGCTCTGAATTAAGTGCTGTCGGAAAGTAAGGACAATTCTAAAGTATCTCAGTAATTTTTTATCTCAAGGCAGGAGGATGAAGGTAAAGTCATAATTGGCCAAGAAATACCAGCCACTCATGTAGCTAAGGAGGGGGATGTCTGGTCATTTTGCGATTTGGACTGTGTTCTTGATTTTGGCTGTGCTCAGTCAGACATGACTCCATAAAATTCCATAAAAACTAAAAGTGGCTTTCTTTTCGTTTTGCCCCATCACAGTCACAGAGTGGCCTTGTCTGCTATGTTCTCTGACATTCTTTATGACCAGTAGAACACCATGGCCCAGCTGTTAGAGCCAGCTCAGCTTAGCTGACAGTCATCAGGGCTACTTTTGTCTTCTTAGTACCCCCTCTTTTGGCCAAGGGGAGACAAAGTTAGCCTGCAGGATATGAGTGTACAGTATTATTGTGATGTTTGCCATGATTTTTCCTATTAGGAGATTTTCTGGAGAAGACTGTCTATAGTTGGACTTAGGTTAGTCCTTCCTGCTCCTGCTGCTAAAGGAGGTGGAGGTGAACTGTCCGATGTGACAGTGACTGTCCAATAACTCTTAAGATTCTGGAAAGGAGCCATTGGCCAACTGTAACTCAATCTCCAGTGGGAAAAGTGCTGACTAGTCCTTGTAAGAGAACTTGAAATAAGACCCTACATTACCAAACCCAGGCAGTGAATATACCCCCACATTCATCTGGATCTTTTCTACAGATCTGGTTGGCTTTTTTCCCCCTTGTCAGGGATTTTTTTTTTTTTACTTGATCTATAATATTTATATAGGTGTAGCCAGATGTGTTTATTCTAAGCATAAACTGCCCTTTGGCTTGCTAAAAGGAAATCAAATGCTATGTAATTGAGCATGATAATGCTGGTTACTGAATTCAAGCTATTTTGTTGGACCTACAGAGCAGAAGTTGTGTTCTCATAAGCAGTAGTGATTTAAAGGGGTATAGAACCCAAAGGAAATATAAGTATTAAATATCTCAACAGGAGTGAGCTGATGATTGGTCTCTTAAAATGGGAAACTTTTCAAAGTGGAGTTAAACAGCTGCTAAAAAGCTTTCTGGAATATCTCTGAAGAGAACAAACAATATTTTAGCCAAAAAGTCCCAATATTTTTCACTCTTGATAGCTATATTTCTCTGGTAGGGTTGACAGGTCTGGCTATATAATTAGATCTAATGAAAAATGAAATAGCACCCATTTGTTCAAAAATTATTAAGAATTTCACAATGGCAACAGCAAAACATTAAACCATCCTGAAATTCTCAGGGAAGAGCTATGCGAGACTACAAAAGTCACATGCCCTGAATGTTTGTAATAACTTCAGTAGAAATGTTTTATTGATATTGGGTCAAGGTCCAATTTTTACAAGACTGAAATCTAGGTTAATTTCATAATGTATTCACCAGGAGGAACCTATAGAAGTATATTTTGGGGGATGCCCGGGTGGCTCAGTTGGTCAAGTGTCCGACTCTTGATCTCATGTCTTGATCTCGGGGTCATGAGTTCAAGTCCCATGTTAGGCTCCATGCTGGGTGTGGAGCCTACTTTTAAAAAGGGGAGGGTGTATTTTGGTGGCCATTAGAGCACATGTTGCAGAACTCCAACTGGAGGAACTAGAGGGAGCTGCTGCTCTTCAAAATCCACCACCATGTTTGAATGGACACCGTGCTTCCCATAGGTTGTTGCCAGCAAGTGAGTAAGCACCTCAGTGATATGAAGACAGTGGCAACCCTGGGGTGCAGAAAACTTCTCTAAGGAGCAACTTTGCATTGTACACTCCCCAGGGGCTTTGCTGACTTCGTTAGATTGCACAGTGGTCCAGGATTCTTTCACCCAACAGTCTTTTCTTCTCCTTCACTCAGGTTCAGAATTACTTGAGCTCTGATGATTCTCCCAACCTCTCCCTGCTTCTTCACCATTTATTGTCACAGGCATTTCCTCTAAAATATTATTTGAATCTGCTTCTTCTTGGACTAACACAAATGGTACCAGATATAATCTGAGAAAATAGGTGGTAAGAGCAGGACTTGAGAATGGCTCACTCACTGTTTAACAGATGAGAGGATGTCTCTGCTTGGTAGATAGGGCACGAATAGTCTCTGACATGTGGTAGTGGCTCAATTGCTAAAGATCGCACGGACAGTGGCCTGGATCAATGCTGTGATATGGCACAATAATGTGTCAGGTGCGATGCTGCGGACGTTTGAAAAACATGGAAGAAACAATGTCTTACAAAAGACAGCAAGACAGCAAATTTGGGGTTAGCTGATTGTTACAAAAGTGTATTGATATCTTATAGAAGGATAACGAGAAATTGAGAGCTGCTAACAGATAGTTAATGGTTGTATGAGAGACAGGATCTAGGTGGAAGCTCACAAAAAGGCCCTAGTCACCTTCAGTGGAAGGACAAATAAAAATGGAGCTGTAGGCCGAAGACCAAATGATCCAAGTCTCTGAGAGCTCCAGAGATGTCAGAACCCTCAGCCAAGGCAGGCTATTATACGAAAGTCAAGGCTCTGGTGGGAAAATTCTGGGATCCTGAAACAGGAGATGGGAACATCTGGATTGATGCCTCTGTCAATGTTTACAATATATCTACTCTTAGACCTTCCAGGCTTGCAGAGTTGGCCCATCCTTCCTTGGTGAGGTCTACCACCCCCACTGTGCTCGAATATGTTGCAGTAGCCTCTCCACCACAACACAACTGATTTTCTGTCAGGAGAGGCTTCCATCCTCTCTCCTGACCATTAGGTCAACCACTACTGTCAAATCCCAGCCTGAAAGAGCTGGGGACATGGTGGTCCTGACAAGAGAGGAAAGAGACCCTATGATGAAATAGTTTCTAGAGTTAGCTGACATGTACTGGTCAGAGATTAGGGGAGTACCCTGGGATTGGAGTTTGAGGGTATTTGATGAAAGGGGCCAGAATATAAGACTCAAGAAGCAAGAACTTCTTCACCTGGGGGCCCTGGCTCTTAGGACTCAGGATTTAATATACAACTGACTACCTCTCAGAGCTGTATAAACTTGCTTCTAGGGTTACTGGAATAAAATGTCAGTCAAATCTCAACATAGTGGAAATCCTGCTTTGCCCTGACAGATTTTAGAAGAGGGAGTAAAGAGGCTGACAAGAGGGCATGATGGAATGGCTATCTGACTCAATGCCAGAGACCCACGAGAGGATTTGTTCCAGGAGAGGACCTAGAGGATACACCATTCTCCAATGCCACCAAGAATGTGCTGGTGAGACCGGCACCAGAATTACCAAGAATTTAGTTGTGGCCTCCTCTGTAGGCCATATTTGTTGGTGGAAGATGCAGTCACAGAGCTAGCATCATTAATAGACATGGGGATAATGGGGAACTAAAGAAACAGAGATCAGATTGCAGCACTAGATGGCCACAAACCAGGAGGCCACAATTACCATAATGAGCAGCATGTGGAAGGGAGAAACAAAGGGCCATGATCCACTGAAAGTTGTGGAGCTATTTAACTGCGCATGGTGTTCCTAGAAAAAGAGTAGATAGGCAGTCAGCAAGAGAGTTGCTTATCATCTGTAACCAAAGGAACAAGAATTGAAGATCAGGAGGCCAAAACTAGTTTCTCATTAAAAAACAAAAACAGGGGCGCCTGGGTGGCACAGCGGTTAAGCGTCTGCCTTCGGCTCAGGGCGTGATCCCGGCGTTATGGGATCAAGCCCCACATCAGGCTCCTCTGCTGTGAGCCTGCTTCTTCCTCCCCCACTTCCCCTGCTTGTGTTCCCTCTCTCGCTGGCTGTCTCTATCTCTGTCAAATAAATAAATAAAATCTTTAAAAAAAAAAATAAAAAAAATAAAAATAAATAAAAATAAAAAAACAAAAACAAAAACAAACAAAAAAAGACCTCTTACTAAGTTTCTACAATTCATTGACTGAAGCCCTAAAAGGAAGAATCTTATAACATCAAGGTAAGTATACACTGTAACTATTCCCTTAAGTCTTTGCCTAAAAAAACCCTATAGCCATTTACTTAGGTGATACTATTCTGGGGAAAGGAAAATATCAAGCCATATAGAGGACTATTGGACACAGGTTCTGAGTTGACATTGAGAACTGGGAGATCAATAGCATCATCATGGCCCCACTTTGAAATGGGAAGCCTATATGTCAGTGTAATATATGGAGTTCTGCCCTATAGTGTGCCCACTGCATCTCCGAGTCACTAAGTAATCATTTCCCCCATCCTTGAGTGCATCACTGGAATTGATAGATATGGCAATCAGAGTAACCCCTGTACCAGATCTGTGCGGTAAAAACTACCATGTGGGAAGCCAAATATAAACCTGAAACTGCTCTCCCCCCACAACGTTGGCCAACATAGTAAACCAAAACCAGTATCGAATCCCCAGCGAAATGGTGGAGTTTACTGGCAGTAATAAAGACCTAGAGAGTGCGGGGTTGGTTGCCCCTATCAGAAGTCTATTTAATTCTCCAGACCAGACCCTGCAGAAAATGGATGGATCCTGGAGAATGACTGTAGACTAGTGTAGACCGAACCGAGGAGTTGCAGTGATCCAGTCGCTGTGTTAGATGTGACTGAATTGCTAGAGCATCTTAATAAGGTCTGGGGGACATGATATGCAGCCATTGACTTGGCAAGCACATTGGGTTTTTTTTCTGGTTTTCAAACATGATCACAAGTATTTGGAGACAGATAACAAATATTTACTTACAGTCTTTCCATAAGGCTATGTTAACTCTCCTGTTCTCTGTCATAGTATGGTACAAAGATATCTGGGCTGTCGACATCCCTCTGAATACCACACTTATCTGTTGTGTTGATGGCATCATGCTGATTGGACAGAAAACACAAGTGGCTGGTGTGCTGGGGGTCTTGGTAAGACACACATACTCCAGAGGATGAGAAATAACCCCTATTAAGATTCAGGAACCAGCCACTTAGGAGATCCCATGGTCAGGGACATCCGGGACTAAAGTTAAAAGACAAATTGCTGCCTCTTACATCCCCTATCGAAAAGAAGGAAGCATAGAGCCTGGCAGGCCTCTTTGGGTTCTGTAAATAATGTCCTGCATAACAAAGCCGGCTGCCGGCATTGAGTTGGGCCCAGAGCAGGAAAGGACACTGCAGCATTCCTGTGGGGTTGGAGGTATGGGTGGTAGGAAAAGATGCAACATGGAACTTATAACAAGCTCCAGTGGGAGAGTCACAACATAGGTTCCAGGGATTCTGAAACAAGGCCACTCCATCTACAGCAAGAAGGGTAGTGTTTGACAAACAGCCTTTGGCATATTTCTGAGCCCTGGTAGAGATGGAATGCTCAACCATAGGATGCCAAATGACTGTGTATTGAAAAATGCTCATAATGAGCTGGATTCTATCAGGCTCACCGCATCATAGATTCAGCTGAGCCATTTATCATGAGATGAAAAGAATGCACCTGGATTGAGTTCAAGCAGGATAGAACAGGCTGCAGGTAGCTCAGACCCCTCAAGTCTCCCAGAGTTGCACCAGTGCCCTTCCCTGGCTTGCACTCATGGCTACATGAAGGGACCCTACAACCAGCTGAAAGGTAAGGAAAACATCTAAGCTGGCTTATAGATGGGTTGTCTCAGTTCACGGGCGCAAGCCGAAAATGGATGGTGGCTGCATTACAGATACATATAGGGGTAGCCTTGAAAAACAGTAGAAAAGGAAATCTTCCCATGAGAACTGTGAGCAGTATATTTAGTGATTCACATTGTGTGCAAGGAAAAGTACCCAAGGTGAGAATAGGCATAGATTTCCATGCAGTGGCCGATAGTGTCATGTCTGGTTAAGGACCTGGAAAGAAAAGGACTGGGAGAGAAGAGACAAGCAAGTCTATGACAGAGGCCTGTGGATGGATGACCTATGAGAGTGGGTACTCAATGTGAATTAGATGCTCATGGCCACCACTGCAAAGGCACCGAACAACGTAGTAGACAAAATGACTTGGCTGCATGATGTCAGTCAGTCCTTGTCATTGACCACCTCAGTACTGCATGATGGCAGAGCGGTCATGATGGCAGAGATAGAGCCCAACAGAATGGACTCTTACTTACCAAAGTAGGTCAAGCTACTCCTGCCTCTGAATGCCCAACTGGTCAGCAAAGGAAACCACACTGAGACTTTGATATATTATCTTGCTAGAGCTACTGTAACAAAGTACCACAAACTGAGTAGTTTAACCAACAGAAATTTATTCTTTCACAGTTCTGGAGGCTAAAAGGCTACAACCAAGATGTCAGCAGGGTTGGTTCCTTCTGAGGGCTGTGAGGGAAAAACTGTTCCAAAGCTCTCTCCCAGCTTCTGATGGTTTAATGAGCACTCTTTGGTGCTTCTTGGCTTAGAGAAGCATTCACTGCCCTCTGCCGTCATCTTCACATACTGTTCTCTGCCTTTTGTGTATCTGTGTTCAGATATCTCCTTTTTATAAGGACACTGGGCATATCGGAATAAGAGCCCACTCTACTCAAGTATGACCTTATTCAACTAATTACACCTACAATGACTCTATTTCCAAAGATCATATTCTGAGATGTTGGGGATTAGGACTTCAACACATGAAATTTGGGGGGGATACAATTTAACCCATAACACCCTGACATAGGACAACATTGGATGTCTTCCATCTTGGAGGATTGTTTGTCCTCACCAGGACAGGCACTATTCAAATATGGATTTTCCTTTCCTGAGTAGAACTTCTACTGGCATTCCTATCTGGGGGCTTATAGGATGCCTTTTTCACAGCCATGGAACCCCACCTAGCACAGCCACAAACCGGAGTATAGGAGTGCCCCAGGACAACCCCTGTGCCATCCAGAGGCAGCTGGCCTCATAGAACACCGGAATGGCTTCTAAAGGTACAACTGAAGCTCTCCGGTTCTGAGAAATCACCCTGAATAATGGGGTGCCATTCTTTAGAACAGAGTATATCTATTATATCAGAGACTCCAAGAAGACTCTCAATCCATTCTCAATGACCAGAATACTTCATAGCCCATTTGGTTTCTACCCATTTCTTTTTTTTTAACAATCTTATCAGAATTATGATGTGGGTGGGTAGGACATGCATTGCAAACATCTTTGCAAATGCTCTTAAAATTACCTCACCAATATTGAGTCAATATCACTGCCAGTTGAGCTGTGCTATTATGGATAATACTCTGAAGCATTTTTGCTACACTCCACTATTATTATGTCTGTCCCCTTAGGTAATAGAAAAGCATATAGTTTTTTTCAACTTGTTTTCATAAGATTTTCTGCAGAAGTTAAGAAACACTATAGCATTTGAAGTCATGGACTAGCCCAAAATTGTACTTACTTTTAGTGTAAATATTTGCTCTTTTATCTTTTGCTAGCTGGCAGATCTGGGCATGGAAAATTAATTTCACCATTTGAACTGAGTTAATTTTGGGGAGTGACTTATATTTCAAGAGTAAATTCAGATCTGTTATAACATAACCTGCATGGCAATTTTCAGGTTTTCTTTTGAAGGTAAGCCATCAGCAAACAAAATTAAATGACAGATATTCGAGGGAGTCTCTACCGGGTCTCTGTAGGCCTTGGAGACTTTCCTAACAGGTGAGCAATCATGGCAGTCTCCTCCTTCTGGTAAGAGAAAGGGAGCGGCTGGGCTTAGAGTGTTGCAGCAGTGGGAAAGAAGGTGACTAGCTGAGAAATTCTGAGTGTGCTTTGTCTGCATGGGAAGTCATTCATTTTAACGGAAGTCATTCCGTTTTAATGGAAACCCTAGAACTAAATCAGTTGAAGCTTTCACGAAATTTGCAACTGCTCTAGGATGAAGTGGTTACGCCTTGGCTACTGCATCTAATGAAAGACCGAAATGGGCAATTGGCTTTTGATGATTTCTACATATTGACTCAGTACCCTGCAGTGGAGTGAATGTCTGTGTTCTCCCCAAAGTTCATATGTTAAAATCCTAACCCCCAGTGTGGCTGTATTCAGAATAAGGAAGTAATTATGATTAAATGAGCTCATAGAGGCCCTGATCCAATAGGATTAGTGTCCTTATAGAAAGAGACAGCTAGAGAGTTCAACTTCTCTCTTTCTGTGCCCATGAACCAACAAAAGGCCATGGGAACACAGCATGAGAAGGTGGCCATTTGCAAACTGGGAAGGGGGTTCTCGCCAGAAACAGACCGTGATGGTGTCTTGATCTCCAATTTCCAGCCTCCAGAACTGTGAGTAAATAAACTTCTATAGTTCCAGACATCCAATCTGTGGTATTTATTACAGCAGCCCAAGCTGACTAATACAGTAACCAACAACCTGCCTAGACTTCTCATGAGTAAAACTGAAAAGGGTTTATGAGTAAAGAATCCTAAAAACAAAGCATTTCCATAATCATTTATTGTACCACTCTTGTCACTTAAACATGTGTTAACAGAATATTTGAGGAACATAAGGAACCTCTGCCAATCTGGGTATAAAATAACTTAGTATTTTAATAGAAAAAAAAAAGACCCAAATTTTAATTTTACTCCTTTTGTACATGATTTATTTAACAACTTGTGGTAAAAGTTTTGTTTATATAACTCTGTATGTATTAAGTACTCACAAATATATAAACATACACATAAGTAATAAATTTAAAACATTTAACTGTATCTCTAAGATGTAATTAACCCATCAATATGTTGAAAAAACAAAATGTATATTATATTCAATTTACCATCTTGACAAACTGTGATAACTTTTTTAATAGAAAAAGAGAAGATCATATTCATTATCATGTACACATATTTCTATTTTTCTGGAATGTCATTTATATTATCTTTGTCATTTATATGTTATCTTTGACTTAAGTAACCGATGTTTTTTTCTCCAGAAACAAGAGAAAACTGGAGAATTGGGGAAAAAAGAACAAAAACTTTTTTGTCCTTTTTCTCTGTGAACAGTCATATCATGTCATTTTAATAATTTGAAGTATGACATATAAATATACACATGTACAAAATATGTTTCAAAAGGATTTTCGCATTTTGTTAATTGCTAGACCTTGGGAAAATTAGGGAAAAATTACAATTCTAACCAGTGTTTTGTATCTGTTCATTACTTGGAAATTCTTCAGTCATCCAAAGGTTATTTTTTAATTAACCTAAGCATTTTTTGAAGACAATCCGTCCAGTAGAAATATATTTCAACCCAATATATCCACAATATTATCATTTGAACATGTAATCATTATAAAAAGCATCAATGAAATAGTTTACATTCTTTTCATTCTTCTGTACTAACTCTTCAAAATCCGGTGTATATTTTACACCTACGGTATATCTATATGATCTAACCACATTGCAAGTGTTCAGTTAAGTAGCTTGTGGCTACCATACTGCACAGTGTAAGCCTTCAAGCTAGCTAAGGATCTAGAAACTACAGTTTTAGCTAACATATTAAGTTCTTAGGAGCTGGAGCATTTTAAGAATGTCATCAAATTAAATCTTTTCAAAGGATATCCACTATGATCATTTCATTTAGTTGAATACATTCTGATATATTTTTAAAATTTGAAAATCAGGGGAGTGATACATGAGTTAGGATCTCTAAGATCTATAAGAGCAAGTGGGGGCAACCAAGCCATGAAGGGAGGGAAGCACACCCCAGGTGTGGAAGAAAAGCAAACGCAAAAACCTTGCTGCAACACTGACGATGTACAGAGGTTGGAAAGGAAATTTGGTGGAAGCAGTGGTGTGGCCTGAAGTGGAGGTAAGACAAGCATGAAGCCATGCAGCAAGAGAGGAGAAAATGGGCACAGGGGAACAAGTGGGCTTGCGGACCGTGCCTCTGAACTACATTTCTTACAGCAAGAGTAATTTAAAACAAATCATACTGGAGAAGAGGAGAGAATCAGAGAAAGCAATAGGGACTCGACTACATTTATACTTTGAAAACCTCATGCTGGCTGCATTACAAAGGGAAGAGAGGGGATTATAGTAATTTAGCGTAGGAGACAGGGCAATAGAAAGACTTGGTGGTCACCAACGGGTAGCTGGAGTTGGCCGAGGAGAGGACAGTGGCCAGTGACTGGTCAATGTAATCAACTGTCTGCCCAGGAAATAGAGGAACCTGCTTTTTCAATAAGCCTAAGGATGAACACATTCTCCTACGGGCTCCAATCAAAATAAGGAGCTCAAAACTTCTTAACCAAAAGCATTAGAGAACAATTAAACAGGCAAATATACAAAATCCTTTTTTGTAGACTTGGGATGTCTTGTAGCTTCAATGCGGAGCTGAGAATTGTTGGGTGAGAAATGACCTTAGCCACTAGTTGGGATCAGATCAGTGGATAAATTTTCTCCCTTCTTCAAAGCAAGGACTTTGGCATTACATTTGAATTCATGTTCTGTCTCAACTGCTGACGGTGTGAGAAGATGAACAATTTACCCATCTTTCTCAGTCTCCATTTCTAATTGTAAAATGATGATCATAGCACTTCTCCTCTGGGATTGTTATGATGATTAAAAGTAACAGGTGTTCAATGCCAAGCATATTGTATGCTATCCATCAATGGCACCTATTAATATTATTTCATTGTCTTCCTCCCCAGTCCTCTAAATTCTTTTAACTTGTGTTAAAATAAATTTCTAGGCCTAAGTTGGAGCCATTCCTGACAAGGGTACCTTGTCAGCAAACCAAAATTTAGATAAATTTTCGTGTCTCTACAAATGCTCTGCTTGACTGGAAACATGGTATGTTCAGTCAGCCAATCCCCAAATGCCAGGCCAACTGTGGGCTCTATACTTGCTTCCTTACTCAGTTTCTATTTTTCTCTTCCTTGTTCCTTATTTTTTATCTTATTAAAAAATCCTGCCTTGTGCCCCATTTTGCAGTCCTCTGGACTCTTGAGAACAGAAACCGCCCACTTCATGAAGTGTTAAATGAAGTTTGTTTGTTATCATCTAAATTGTCTTCTTTAATCATTTTTCATAGTTGGTTCTGGACTTGTTGCACTTGTGAAGTACTAGAAAAATAAAGTTTCATTTTTGTGTAAGCCAGTAAGAATTTAAGAAAGCTCCCGTCAGCTTGCCTCTGCATCATGGAGGACCTAGCAAAAATATAGATTCTGAATCTCCACCCTAAGCTTACCAGTGGGAATCCTAGGACGGGGGGCCCAGATGGTTCCATTTTAATACGTTCCTCCGGTGAGTCTTTGCCATTAAATTTGAGATATAATCTTTGTATGGGACCAAGGGGTGGGGAAATGAAGGAGAGGCAGGTCAGGAGAACTGAAGGAAGGATTTGAATACAGATAAAAAGACTGTGACCAGAAAGACTGATTTTTAATGGGACTATTTCAAGTGCTTTATTAGTGGGCCTGTGGGCCAGATATTATTGAGAAACAATTCCTCAACATCCCTCAAAGGCCACCCACCACAGAATTACTAGCTCTAGTTGATATCCCTAATAAATGGCCCCGAAAATAAACTCCAACAACCAAGACTTCAGTAAAGATAGGATTCCACTTAAAAAAACAAAAACAAAGCAAAACAAAACAAATAAACAAACCACCCCCCCCCCCCAAATCCCGGGGAAACGTCTATATGAATGAACCAGAAAATATCAAAGGAAGCAGGAGATTTCATTGAAATTCTTACTATTGGCTTGAATGATTGCAAGTTTAACAAAAAACTGAGCATGAATATGAAATATAAGACAGAGGCAGCAGATGTTTCATTCATCAGAACCCAAATAGAATTCAGAAATACTTTGGTATTTATTAGTTTGGTATTCTTTACCATCTTTTTGAAAGAATCACAATCCAAGATGGGGAGACTGTATCAGTCAAAAGCAGATATACTCAGGGAGGCACACGTGAAACATGGGGCTAAGCGAGGTTTGTAGGGGCAATGTTGTGGTTCTGCCAATGTGCGTTACACCATATTGGCCATCACTTATAAGAGAGGGTGGCTGGAAGAACACGCTTCCTTCCACATCAGCTCTGGGCCATGAGGCCAAAGAGGGCCTGTGGACAGAACTGCATTATGACTTCTGTGAACCCTAAAAGGTTTTGCCTTCATGGTCCCTTTCCTCCATAAAAAAATATAAAAAATTATATTTTATAACTATGTCGCTAGGTAGGTGAATATAATCAGGCTGAATGCATTCTTATGTATTATTATTATTACTGTGTTTATATTGCTTACCTGACCGAAAAGAAACTAAGCATTTCCTGGGCCTCTGAAAGTATCCTGGGACCTAGACACCACGTCTCTTCCGCCTTGTGGATGCGTTGGCCTTGAGCGGAGGAAGTAGCCGTGGCTAGAGAAGAAACCACAGAGAGAGTGGACCCAAAGTCCCTGACTGAATAGTGTTACCGCTCAGGGATAACAGAAGAAAGATTTTGTTTTTCGTTTTTTGTTTTTTGTTTTGAGAGCGCGAGTGATGGGGGTGGGGGAGTGGGCAGAGGGAGAGGGAGAGAGAAAATCCCAAGCAGGCTCCATGTCCGGTGCAGAGCCCAGAGCTGAATGCAGGGCTCAATTCCACAACATGAGCCAAAATCAAGACACTCAACCAACTGAACCACCAAGGCTCCCCAGAAGGAAGATTATTTTGAAGAAATGAAGGGAAAGAAACGGCAATGACTGGATAAACTGGTTCTGTGAGGGAAGGATTAGCGCAAGCCCTGTTTTGTAGCTTTTGCCAATTTTTGTGGTGTTCTCTCCTATGGCCAATGTTAAGCTATGAGTGATTTAACGACCAGTTTTAAGAATTCCTGGCTCTTTACCTATCAGCTCTTGCTAGCCTATATGAGCACACCTAGCGGAGGGCTGTTACCAGGCTTTAGAACATTTCCGCTTTCTGAGTAAACCCGCCAAGGCACCCAAAGATGAAGTCAGCAGCCTTCGAACCCAGTTGCCTGCAGCCTTGATCACAAGAAAGCCTCCAGCTTCCCCCCCACCCGTTGCTAATCATCGCCTAAAAATTACTCCAAAATCAAGGACACCTAAAAATGCAAATGAAAGCTTAACCTACTCTGTGGTTTTTATCAGAGTTCATTCCTGCCGAAAAAGAAACGTGAACATCATATTCTTTTCATTTTAATAGGAGTTGGATATTAGAATCCAGAAATACTTTGGCCTTCTTCTCTGAAAGCATACAGAGGAGAAGATGTCTGGGAAGGCCTTGAAGTCGACCTTTCTCAGCCTTTAGTTAGCCGCAAGAGCTGCCTACCCTCATTTCCTGCAGTGGCCGAGAGAAACCAGGGCCAACGGAACTTCATGCGGACTAGTAGCCGTCTTCTCGAAGTAACGATTTGTGCCTGTGCTCTTTCACGCTCCTACATTACCCCAAACCAATGAGCCTCCCTTCTCCCAGTGAAGAGCATTTCCAGATGCTCTCTAAAGAATTTAATGATAGAAGTTTCAAAATAATAATGCCCTTGAAGAGGAAAGCTGACCCTTGTTTTTTATAGAAAACACACCATAGTGGGTCAAAGTGTCTTAAGAACAAGAAGTGTGGGTACCTTTATACGTACATCTGTACACACATCTATAGAGATATATGTCTACTATACACACATATATAGAATCTTACATATACATAAGCGATCAATATATGATTACACATATTATATCAATTACATAAAATTATAAATCATATTATATATTAATATATAATGACTATTATATTATATATATACCACACACATGAATTATATGTATAATTAATATATAATTATATCACACACACACACACACACACACATACATACACACACACAATATTGGTTTTCTGTGGTTTCTGTAAAAAAGCACCAGTATTTACTGGCTTAAAACAACACAAATCTGATATCTCACTTCTGGAGGTCAGAAGTCCAAAATCAATCTCACAGGGAGACCACACGTCTGGTTCCTCCTGGAGGCTCTCGGGCAGAATCTGTTTCCCTGTCCTTTTCCGCTCCTAGCGCTGGCTCCTGTGTCCTTCCTTCCATCACCAGTCTCTCGCTTCCACAGTCACGCCTACTACTCACTAACCTCCTGCCTCCCTTTTGTAAGCACTGTGATGGCTGCTTTTGTGTGTCAGCTTGACTGAGTCACAGGGTGCCCGGATATTTGGTTAAATATGGTTCCTGCATGTGTGCATGACGGTGATTCGGGATGAGACTAGCATTTGAATCCGTAGACTCAGTAAAGCAGACTGCCCTCCCCAAAGTGAGTGGGCCTCGTCCAATCAGTTGAAGGTCTGACTAGAATACAGAGACATCTGAGAAAGAATTCTCTCTGCCTCTCTTCAAACTGGGACAGAAGTTTTCTCCTGACTTTGGACTTCGACTTGCACTGGGTCTTACAGCATCACCTCTCCTGGTTCTCAGGCCTTTGAACTCAGCCTAGAACTATACCATTGGCTCTCCTGGGTCTAGACTACTCAGTTTCAAGTATCACATAAGCCCATTCTTTATTATATATATATATATATTTATTTATTTATTTAATATATATAAAGTGTCTTATATATTATAGATTATATAAGATAATAGTAGTTAATAATATAATATTAATTGATAATAATTACTATATCATAATATATAAATAAGATATAATATATATTTCATATATTAGTTTTAATTATTTAATTAAAATAATTATAATTTATATATATATATATGCATGTGTGTATGTAGAAATACATATAGATATAGATCTCCTGACTAATACAAGGATTCTTGTGATTACCCAGATAATCCAGCTTGATTTCTTCATCTCCACATCTTTAACTTAACCACATCTGCAAAATCCGTTTTGCCATATAAGGTAACATCATTCATCTTAATACGCACGCACGCACGCACACACACACACACACACAACATCCAAGCATTAGCAAATAAGTTTGATTTGTCTCTGACTTTTATGTGTTTAATATAAAGTGTTACAATTATAATAGAAACAAAATAGCTTTCAAGTTTTCACAATTAAAAAATAAATTTTGTGGGGTTTTAGTAGACTGCTTTAGCTTCCTCTAATTACAGTGAAACATTTATCTAAAATCTCTGTAACAAGGGTCTTAAAAGACCTCATCAATATTATCTAATTTTATTCTTGCAATATCCAAAGGAGACAAAAGAGTTGTCAGGTATTTTGTGATAGCAAAAACATTGCAAAGGACAAGCTATTGAAATAGAGGAAAGCAATTTATTAAAATGTTCTAAGTATCTCTGATTTACTGCTAACTTTTGACGTAGAAGAAAATGAATAGGTATTGGGTGCTCAACTTATGGTTTAATTGCAAATATATAGATTAAATAAACAATTGTTATTGGCTCCTAACTAAAAAAAGATGTGCAGTATAAAATATACAGACTATTTTTGTATTTACATCTCGCCAGTTTCATGTTTGTATGTCTATTATTTTTAAATCCCACTCATACCATAACAGATCACACCAGCAATGCACGTTCCATGCAATTATAGGATTAAAATTCAATATCAGTTATTATACCTTTCAAAGAAAATTCACGTCTATCAGTTCTTGTAAAAATGGATATTTTTCCACTATAACTTTGGACATTTCCCAACTTCTCAATTATTTGCCTGTTCCAATATACTGTACGGTCCTGGAATCAAGCTACCTCCTCTCATTCCTCTCGGTGCTGTAGAACATTCCTGCCAATGCATACAATGCCGGATGAACTCTGCTGATGCTCTACTCCTTTCCCTTCAACATTTTCACAGTCTCTTCTAACCAACTCTTAAATGGTAATTGAGATGGGGTTTCTTACATTTTTTGGTAAGATTTTATTTATTCATTTGAGAGAGAGAGAGAGCATGCACACATGAGTTGGGGGAAGGGGCAGAGGGACAGGGAGAAGCAGACTCCCTGCTGAGCAGGGAGCCTGACCTGGGGCTCGATCCCAGATCCTGAGATCATGACCTGAGCTGAAGGCAGAGGCTTCACCAACTGAGCCACCCAGGTGCCCCGTTTCTGATATTTTTGTCCCTAATTCGTGTCTATCCACATGAAATGTCACTATCAGAAGAGTCTCCCCCAAAAGCATCTCCCTCTACTCCCCAGAAAAAGCCACAGCTTCTACCATGATTATTGAGTATGCATGTGTGTGTGTGTGTGTGTGTGTGTGTGTGTGTGTGTGCAATATCTTTTTCTTCTGGCAGGTTTGTGGCTGGGCATTTGCATGTATTTCCAGAGTCTCATTTTGGAGGCGCTACTGTTTGCTTTAGAGATTAGGGAATTCCCCTTCTAAAAATGGCCAGCTTCTTTTTGGTCCATCCCAGGATGGTGCCTTGCCTACCTGTGCTGGTTTGCCCGCCGTCCCTGCCTATGCTGCAGCTCAGGCTTCGTCGTACTTCTTCCTCCTGCTCGCTGTGCCAGAGCTCCGTGGGTGGCCTGCTGCCATCACCCTCTGCACCTGTCCCAATTAGCAAGCCTGAGACGCCGCCAGCTCAGCCCCTGTGCTGGTGACCGGCTGCGTCGTGTGACCTCACTGCTGGCAAGACAGCAGCTCCATGGTATGCGGTGTCTAGACACCATTTGTTGGAATTGCTCAGTGGGCGAAAGCTGTGTTGCTAGAAGTTTCTCACAGCTGTGTGCAAAGGTTGAAAAAATTAACTCATTAGAGCCTCGACAGCCGGGACTAGGTTATCCATCTCTGTACCATCAGTGCTCGTCACAGGGCCGGGCACTTAGTCGGCATTCACAAATGTTTGCAGAATTAAAGCAGTTGGAAGCAATATTGATTTTCCGCTGTGACTGCAAAATCTAGGATAGCGTTGGGGTGAAGAGCCTGTATGCCGGTGGCAGAAGGACACGGGGTTCAAATACTGACTCCACCGCTTTCCAACTGTATTAACATTAGACAAGTTTTACCACAATCCTGGACCTCATTTTCCTCACCTGTTAAATGGGGACAATAGTGGGCTACTATTGGACAAATGTCCAATTACAACTATGGACTAATGACCATAGTCAAATGGCCAATTACAACTAAATTGGACAAATGTCCAATTACAACTATGCGGTTGTAATTAACAGAAGAGCTCATACTTGGAGAGCTCTTAACAAGTCACTAGGCACCATAGCTAAAACCCCAACAATACTGTATTTTTATCACCACTTTTCATCTTCAATCTCCCAACCAGACTTCCAGCTGTCATAATTTTCTTAATCTGATATATGTGATAGTACGTTAAACACCACTTTTTAAATATTACAGGTAAATGAATTTAGTAAAATTATCTATTTCTTTCCTCGTGTTGAGGAAGTTAGTTTGGGTTGTCAGAATGTCTTTCCCTGGGACCCCTGGGTGGCTCATTCAGTTAAGTGTCTGTCTTCAGCTCAGGTCATCATCCCAGGGTTCTGGGATTGAGTCCCACATTGGGCTCCTTGCTCAGCGGGGAGCCTGCTTCTCCCTCTGCCTGCTGCTCCCCCTGCTTGTGCTCTCTCTCTCTCTCTGACAAATAAATAAAATCTTAAAAAAAAAAAAAAAAAAGTATTTCCCCATGCAAGGGAATCAGGCATCTGCAGTCATCAGTCCTCTTTGCAAAGAAGGGTGGGGGAGAGCCTGGGAGGCTGGGGTCTTCCTTCTCAGTCTTACATTATAAAGGAAAAGACAACAAGATACACAAATCTGGAACGACTCCAGTAGGGGGGGAAAAAAGTTGGCAATGAAAACAGATACCTTGAAAGGCAATAAATATCTGTTGAAATTTAACATGCCCAAGAAAATGGACATCTGACATTTTTGTGGCCAAGTTGAGAACTAAGCTCCAGGAAGTTGGAGGACCCATGGGGAAATGGCCTTTCTCCAGAAAGAAGGCAGCATCGGCAGGGATGGCCCTGTTAAAAGAACTCTCCCAGGCTGAGATGGCCCAAGTGCCTGAGGAAGTTGGTGGTGAGCTAGTGAGCTCTCACTGGGTACCGGTGGGACCACCCTCCTTCCTGCCTTCTCCAAGAGAAGGGCATCGGTGTGCAGGTGGTGAGCCCTTCCAGGAGTAAGGCCCTGGACCATTCCTTTTGAGCTAAATTAGTTTTACCTTCAGGGCTATGATTTCTTTCCCCACCCCCCCATCCCCGTTCCCTACCCCATCTGTACACACACATACAGACCACACCTCCATTTTATTTTTTTAAAGGTTTATTTATTTATTTTAGAGAGACAGAGCACGGGTGAGTGGGAGGAAGGCCAGAGGCACAGGGAGAGAGATTATCTTGAGCAGACTCCACACTGAGCACCGAACTTAACACGGGGCTGGGTCTCACCACCCTGAGTTCATGACCTGAGTCTAAATCAAGGGTCAGATGCTCAGCTGAGCCACCCAAGTGCCCCACACTTCCATTTTATTTATTTATGAATGGTATGCGCTGCCATTAGTTGCATAGCATAATTTACTATGTAGACGACTTAGGAAAGGTCTCTGAACAGAGGTTAAGCTGGTGTTCATTTTGGTCATATTTTACCAGCTGCCACCCACTGTCACCTGCCGAGTCTCCTACATGCCCCAAAATACGGCTTCTGCAACATCATATCATGGCATCCTGGTGGATCTGTATACACATTAAGCATGATTTCACCACCAGCAGCCATCTCTTCTAATACAGGAGGACGAAAGGAGAAGACAAATTTCATATTGTCATTAAATTACAAGTTTTAAAAATGAACTTCCTTATACAACCACGAGGTGGCACCTTTAACTCAGAATCAGCTACCACTAAATCTGTTAGTAATATTTTACTTTTATGCAGGCATTTTTACTGTTTGGGAAAGGAGTCTAAAGCTGAAATAAAAGAGAATGCCATGCCTTAAAAATCTTAATTTTAAATAAAATCCCATAAACTATAGTAGAGAATAATTTTCTTAAAAAATGAGCTGCATTAAAAAAAGTTTTAATGGCCAAATTATAAATAATCCTAGGCTACTTAATGTGCCAAGTGACATATTTATGTAAACCCACATTTTGAGATGAATAGATTTGTCAAATGGAGCAGTTGTAAATAAAATAACAAGCCTGGATTTTCTGTTGCACTCGACTCACAAGGAATTGAATTCGTGTGTCTTCTTAAATCTAAGTTTTCACAGTTACATTAATGCAAACTGATTTTTATTATTTAATTTGTTTGAGGACTGCCACTGAAAGGCAAGATACTGCCTTTAACACAAATGGTAAAACCGCTTCCAAACCAAAGGTCTTTAAAGAGGACTGATTTCACCTGAGTCGATTATATGAAAACAAATGGAAAGGCATTTGAAGTGTGCCTCAAGCACGGTAGTGGCTTACCTAGTCCCTCGCCTCTAAAAGGAAATGATCCATTTAAGTGAGAAATGCTGGCTTCTTCCATGAAATCCAGCACTAGGCTTTGATACTATGAGCTAGCATTAAGTCACAAGATGGGTCATGTCAATGCCAATGTAGAGGCCCCACAGTCCCAGTGACCAGGGCAAGATGGGCCTTGCAGAAGCCACATTTTGTGAGCTGGGGTAAATCACTCCTGATGAAATCTAACTAAATCAAAGGTCAAAACCATCCTTGGAAGGGCCACCAGCATCCTAAAGGGACTTGGGGAAAGCCTTCTATTGAGTAAATGGTCGGGAGAGGATAAGAGAGTAACAACACCATCTTCGCTGGGACAGGGTGTTAGGACATCATGAAGGGACTCAAAACATGAGTGTTAGGGGCTTTCTTTTCTGCTGCATCAACATATTATCCAGGTGTTGCTTTCTTCTTCTGCTTCAGCAAGATTTTGAATTCTCAGACTTAGGAGCCCTGTCTAGGGCTGAACCCTGCCTCAGACCACAAATGGCATCACTAATGCTTAACGACAGAGGTGCAGACTACCGGTAGCGAGAGATGCACCCAAATGGAGGGGTGCTTCTCTAACTCTTTAGCACGGGGCTGGGCAAACCCTCTCTTGAAAGGAGACTGGGGTGCTCTAGGCTCTGCCATGGTGCCATCTAGTGCTGGCAAACGTTATTGCAGTTTCTGGATGGTACTGGTTCCCATGATGAGTGCCTTGGTGCTAGACCCCCGGCTTCCAAGGGCTCTCGCATGTTCTCCAGTCTTGGGTCTGAGACAGAAGAATGACCCAGCTTTGTGGGCAGTTGAGAGGACCACGGGCATCTAACAGGAAAGTGAGACAGGGTTTGTGGTGGAAAGGAGCAGAAGCATTGTTTAGTTTTTCAGGCTTAGTCCCTCAGTTCTACACCCCTCTGCCACCATTATCATAATAACATGAGCAGAGGGGACACTTAGGTTTTTAATCCACTGTATTTTTGAGACTTTTAAGTCAGCTGTTGATTGAACCACATCCTCAGAAACATTCCAAGGGCCTAAATCCACACTGGGCAGGCATCGGGTTGTGCTTCTGCTTTGGTCATTGGCTCCATGGGAGGGAGTTTTCTCTCAAGCTTAAGAGAAACAGACAAAAAGCAGCTAAGCGAGATTTTCCCCTTTTCCATATTGGACATACAGCCCTTCTGTATTAATTTCCTGGGGCGATGGTAACAAAGCACCACAAATAGATGGATTAAAACAATAGATATTTGCTCTTTCACAGTTCTGGAGGCTAGAAGTCCAAAATCAAAATGTCCTCAGACCATGTTCCCTCTGGGACTCAGGGCAGAATCCTTCCTAGCCTCTTTCCAACGTCTGGTGCGGCCACTGTGGCTTGTATCTACGTCGTCCAATCTCTGCCTCCATTGTCACAGGGCACTCTCTGTTTCTGTGTCGGTCTTTGATTCAATCTTCCTTCTTCTTAGAAGATTTCAGTGATACTGAGTTGAGCCCACCCTATGTTAATTTCTTTATATCTGCAAAGACCTTATTTCCATATAAGGTCACGTTCACAGGTATAGGATTAGGACTTCAACACATAATTTTAGAGATCACTATTTAACCTATACAGCCATCCTAGTATTTTGGCTGGGGGGTGTCCAGGGCAAAATCATATCTATTTTTTAACAATGCTCTGTAGCACTTAGTTTTTCAAAGTATTTTCACATCAATTAACTAATTTTGTTCTCTCTAGAGTCCTCTGAGATACACAAATCAATACAGCTATCCCAGCCAAGGAACTTCTAAGACACTTAGCAATTTTCCAGACTATCAAGTTAGGAACAAATGAGCTCTCTTTACCACACTCCCCTCCTAAAAACAAACAAACCAAACAAAAAACTTCAGAACAGCTCTATGACTCAAATAACAGTGAAGAATGTTTCTAGATAATTATTTCAAAAGTCACATTATGAATTTGGATTTATCAAAGTGATACCTTGGGAAGTTTTGCTAAAAGAGGAAATAGATATGTACGGCTCACTTGAACTCTCCCTTAACATTTGACTTCAGTTCCAAACTATCTTTCCTTGATGCTAAAATTCTGATATGACATATAGTTATGACATTTCATATAGGTCCTAGGTAAAGAAGGATGGTCTCATGTAACACTTACAGATAACAGATTATTTTTAAAATACATTCAGCTTAGAGTAAGGAACAAGAATTGCGCAAAAATTGAAATGAAATGTATGGTGCTATCATCAAAAGGAAACGCAGAGTTTTTGATCTACCATGTTGGTTAGTACTAAGCTGTGGCAAAGCATCAACATAGTTCACTAAAACACATTAAATTAATTAATTCAAATTTGGAAGCACCTCGTGTAGACGGCCCAATTATCCATGGGGCCAGGACAACCATAATTTCTTTTTAATTTAATCATCACTAAGGGAGGTTATATTTAACTCTGACTCTAAATTCCACAAAACAAAATCAGAAAAAAAACTCAAATTGCCCAATAATTAGTTATAACTGATGTAGTTAAAACAAATAATTAGTTTCCATCTGATTTATGAACAGTCAAAATCATTTGCTTGGAAGTCAATGACAGTGAACATTAAAAAGGCAAGAGATGGGTATGCTGCTTTGTTTTTAGAAAAATACACAAGTCATCAATTTCTAAAAGAAATCCATTTGTGTCTTCCCTATTGGCTGGACTGGGATACAAGCAAAGTCTGCAATTAACATTGACTTGTCCAAAGTCTAGGTAGGGGCAGTATTGTCGCAGTGAGTAAGGGTGTGGCCTCTGAGTTAGATGCTCAGCTCAACAACTTGCTACTATGAGCAAGTCATTTTATCCTTCTAATCCTTGCCTTTCTCAACTATAAACTGGGAATGGTAATAATAATAGCACCTAATTGTGGCAGAGAAAATACTGTGGGTTTTCCAAACAATTTCATTTTCTGTGGCCGCACAGGTCGGCTTCCCGACTCCCCTTGGATCAAAATGACGGTGTTAACGAATTCTGGCCAATGGCATGTGAGCAGAGCAAGTATATGCCATCGTCTCCAGGCTGGGCACCAGGATTCTTTACTGGCTGGCCTGCTGCATGCAGATGACCCCATAGAGGAAGTGGAGGCTCAGGATAGGGATGGTGAAGATACTGGTTTGAAGAAATCCAGAATCACTAGATTCCAGAATCACCATTTGAAGAACAGGAATTATAAAATGAGCAAGAAATAAAACTCTTTTTGTTAAGTGACCGAGATTCTGAAGTGCTTGGCTAAGGCAATTCACATACTCAAATAATACACCACCTCATGAGGTTGTCATAAGATTGAAAGGTGCTAACTGAATGTAAATAAATAATTTTTTTAAAAGATTGAAAGATGGAATAATGAGATGGTGATCATAGAGCCTAGCATCTAGTACATTTTCAATAATTGATGGATATCATTACTATTTAAAAGCCAAAGAAATGTATATGTTCTGTGAAACATTATGGCCTTGATAATAGTTAGAATACCTTGGGGAAAATACAGATATTGGTTATGTATATAGTCTATCTTATAATGCATAAAATTATATTATTTAATGTAGTATAATATCACTTCTTATCTCTTGGCATAGAACCTGGTAGAGCATCAACATTCATTAAGGGTTGAATGAGTAATAGTTTCAATGAATAAATTAATTTATGAATTCAATATAATCAAGGAAATTTCTCCCATTTAGTTTTACTGGAAAGGTACTAGGGACCCTATAGAGATTTTTGAAAAGACTCAAGAATGACAAAGGTTCTTAATACTAAGAGGAAGACGGAACACAAAGGTGTTCAATCCATTCAGTTAAATGTATCATGTGCTAGTTCTTACATGATACGGCGAATGCATGAGTGTTTGTGTGATTACTACCTACCTAGCGTACCCATGCTTCCTTATGTTCTTTTTTTTGGAAAAATATAACATAATGAATGGCTTAATAAAACAAAAATAATATTCAATAGAGATGATTCTGATTGTATAGAAGATTTGAAAAGGATTTGTCATCAGTGTTTATTAAATGAGCCATCGTCTTGACTAAGTATCCAGATGAAAGACCTAGACATGAAAGTGCTTCTGACACTCAAAAACCACAGAGATAGCTTTTGGCTGTAACTGAGGGCTTGACAACTGAGAATAACTGAGAATAGAAAACATTTGTGGAAGGAAGGAATTGCAGGCAAGGCATGCGATATTGAATGTGTTGGCAAAAGTACCAGAAGTCCCATCCCAGACCTGCCACTCGCCAGGGGCGTGGGGGCAGATGATCTCTCACAGGCTCCATTCTCTGGTGCATAAAATCATGGGATTAGATTAATTGGCTAATTTTGCAATGATTCACAGTCATTATTTGTTCAATATCATCATTATAAACATTAGTTTTCATCGTGCTATGCGTGTGGGAGAAACAGAAGAGCTCCAGCTGATAGCATGCTAGATAAATCACCTTTTAACTGTGTAATTTTTTTCTTACTACATAAACAGTTGCTTACCACAGAAGCCAAGTGATGTCAAATAATAAATTGAAAGACAGATGGCAACTAGAATATTTTATTCATACTTAATTAGCCATACACAGTTTGTACGTACTCCAAACATACAAATGCAGAATAGAGCATGTATTCTAATGAACCTCTAATAACAATAGAAGCAGTGTGGGGGGAAAAAAATTGACCCAGCAAGAAAAAGATGATTTGAAGATGTATTTATGGCACACCTATCCCTCCAGTTCCTAGGCAACGGGTCTTGTTCAAACAGAAAGAAAGGTAGATAATTATAAACCACGGTATATTTGGTCTTCCCTGCTTAAAGAAGGGTCTCTGCAAGAAATAAAAGGATATATGAATCCTACAGAGTCGTTTCATGAGTCTAATTTTCAATGGAATTTCTTGATTGAATCCCAGGACCTTTCACATACGGTGCGGTCTACTGATGGCTTCTGCCCCCAGCCAGACTGCGTCCCAGCCCCTCCCTCGCCATACCCCTCTGCTCTGCGTGCTCTGCCTTAGACGCCGTGGGCAACTATTTTTAGGAGACACTGCTGAGAAGAGGATTCGAGGAAATGTGTAAGGACAATACTATTTCCTGGCAATTTATTGAAATAAGTCTGTTTTTCCCATCCAGAAAATCCCTTTGTATTCCCAGAGAGTGAGCTCCAGAGTTTGTCTGGTCTTGTTTTGCTTCGGGATGCCGCAGCTCAGGAGCCGCAGCCAAGCGAAAGCCAAGCACACGGTTCAGGCAACGTGGAGACAAATCAGAGCCCGTCTCGGGTCTGCGAGAGAAACGCCAACCAACAGGGGCAAAATCGTGAGCTGTTCTTGAGCATGTTCAATTTTAAATCCAAACTAAGTATTTATCAGCTTGAAAAATAAAATTAAAGGATTTTGAAAAATCCTGAAAAATTAACTTGAAGAATCCCTCTCTTGACGCATTGAACACACATTGACAATTACTCGTGAGGCATCTTGTCTGTGTCAGATGCCATTTGGGGCACTGAGGAACTGGTGGTGGACAGACCAGACACATCATGAGTCCACATTCACGGAGCTTCTAACCTGAGGAGGAAAGTGGAGAAAGATACTGAACCAACAAATTAATAAGTGACTAAATACACGTTATGATCACATCCGAGGAAGGGGAAAAAATGCAATTTCTCTAAAAGCCAGTAACAAGAGAGTGTCCTTTGGTCTGTGTGGTCAGAGAAGTTCTGTGAGAAGGGGATTTAAACTGAAGACTGAAAATGAAACACCTTCAGCCAGGAGTCAGGGAGGGGAACACCATTTCACACAGAGGGAACAGCATGTACCAAGGCTCTGAAGCAAAAAAAAAGTCTTGTCATTTCCAGTAGAAGAAAAAGGACCACCAGGACTATAGAGTATTGACTGGGGGGTCAAGGGAAGGTGGGAGTGTGTGTGGTATAGGCTGAGATTGAAATGCTGTTGGCTGGGCATGCAACTCTTGCTAAACAGTTCATATTTCATGCCAAGTACAGTGAAAAGCCAGCATAAGGTTTACATAAGCCAATGATATGGTCTATTTCACTGTGAAAAGAACGGACTGGGGAGCTAAGAATGAAAGCAGAGATACAAGTTGGAAGACTCCATAGCAATAATCCAAGGAGAAATACTCTGTGTCATTCAAGGTCTAATCGGAAAAGCAGAGCCTACACAACGTATCTTAAAATGACAGAATTTAATACAAGGAATTGGTTTTCCCTATAATAGAATTGATGAGAAGCAAAACAGGAGATGACAGTAAGACACTCCATAGATAAACAATATCAAGAAACCTCTACCACCCCGGGGCTGGAGGGTCAGCAGGAGGAGGTCATATTAGCAGAATCCAAGGCTGTGTCATTGGGTGGAAGCAGGAACCACAGTGGACAAGTCCAGAAGGAGCTGAAGCCAGGAAGGGGATGAGGCGATTTCGGGGGATGGTGCCCAAGACAAGAGGCACTGTCTCCCACTGTCACTCACCCCAAAGTGCTTTCCATTGACCACATCCAGCTGGAAGCCAGCTTACACCGCAGCCTGGGAAATTCAGACCATAGGAAGCAGCCACCTTCAGTGGAGAACAGAAAAATGGAAGGACAAACAGACCAGGAACCAGCATGTGTGCTTTGAAGACAAAATCTAGAACTGTAAGATAAAGTGTAGAGAGAAGCAGAAACGGAGTTAAGAAAGACCATCGTGTCTCTGGCTTAAACAAGGAGGCAGATGGTGATAACACTGACTTACAAATGACAAAGAAAGAGAAGCAAGTTACAATGGCTGAAGGTCCAATTATTGATATGTCAAATTTGACAAGCCAACGAAACATCTAAATGGAGAAGTCAAATAGGATTGAAAAGAGAAAACTGGTTAGAGAGAAGATAGTCAGTGAATAGCTATTAATTCAGAATAGTACTGATACCTTTGTAAGGGGAGTGGATGGGGATTTGGAAGGTGTAAGGAAGATTTGTTGCTATTGAATTATTCTACTTTAAAAAGTTGTAAAGCAAGATGGTAGCTACACTGGTGGAGAGCGTAGCTTAAGGTATACAGCTGTCAGATCACTGTGTTATACACTTAAAACTAATGTAACAACGTTGTGTGTCAACTCTACCCCAATGAAAAAGTAATTAGAAAGAAGTTAGGGAGGAAATTTTTCAAAATGTTGAGACTTCACAACATTAAGTGGGAAGTACATGAATGTCCATCATATTACTCTCTATATTTTTCTTATTGCTTAACATATGTACGACTAGCAACAAAGAGAGACTGATTGGGACAAAGGGGTAGAGACAGTGGGTGCAGGCAACTCTTGGACTGTGTTTGACTATTAAGGAGTGAAGAGAATTTGCATCATGAAGATAGGCATCAAAGAGAGGTTTGTTCAATTTTAGTTGAGTTTTGGTTTTTTAATATCAATGATACCACAGGGTATTTCTCTGCTGAAGGAAATTATTTTACTGAGAGGGAGATTTAAGACATGTAAAGCAAGGAATGTGGTCCTTGAGGATGTAAGAGGGGCTGGGACCCAGATCACACGTGAAGGAGTGGCCTTTAGAGAAGGAGGAAAAACTAAGTTAATTAACCCGAGTAGGCCTCAGTAATAATTACTTACATCTATAAAGATATCTTTGAAACTCGGGTCAAAAATAAAAGATTCAAAATCAGTGGTTTTAATACAAAATGGAAACATGAGAACTATTTTCCTATTCTAAAGCTAGATCTTATTTTAAATGGTTTTCACCAGAACACAGAATTGGGGGAGTGTGTAGAGATTTATGTACTGATTTCTTTCTTTCATAAAACCAGTCTTAAGTAGATAACTTCATTATATCGTTGGTTTGGTTACCCTGAAGGCACAGACATGAGTACTTAGAATTTCATTACTGTGAAATGTCAGGGTACACAGGGTAATAGAAAATGAGACCAAAAGAAGATCCTAAGTAATTTTCTGCTTTGTTTCTTTCTGTCAGAAGAGGAGTGAACGCCATGTCTCTCTCAAAGTTAAAGCCCAGTCTACAATGTAAGGTGGTCACAGGAATGGAGGGCGCCATCCTACCATGATTCTCTGCAAAACCTTTCTCCCCAGAGATAGTTCAATGATTATCATCCCATTGTTTATTAGGTAGGAGAATACTCTCCCTAAGTACTCATAGTTTTATTATCTTGCATGTCAACCAATTCTCTACCTTCCTTTGCTCTCTCATTGCCTAAGATCTCCTCATTTCACAGCTCATTTGCACCTTTGCAAGAAACAACCATGTTGAAATTGAGCAGAAAAGGTAATTAAACTCAAATCCTATTATTTGGAATCAATTTTGCTATAGGTTAAATATGTTGAGGAAAGGTTTGCGTGGATGGAGTTTGAAGATCTTAGTAAAATGATGTCATTTCTGTTTCCTGCATACCCAGTAATGGACAAGGCCCTTTCTCTCTCCCAGTATTGAAAGGGGTGTTTCCAAGCAACAGACGATAAAAGTCAACTAGCAGATAGAGAGGAGGGCCAGAAATTATATAACATTCCTATAATAACCATATGTGGTAGGCAAAACAATCGTCCCCAAAGAGGTCCACATCACATTGCCCGGCCGAGGCAGTCTGTTGCCTTGCATAGAAAAAGGAACTTTGTCGATGTGATCAAGGATCTTGAGATAGGAAGGTAGCCGGGATTGTCGGTGAGGCCAGTGTAATCGCAAGGGTCAATAGGGACAATAGTGAGACAAGAGTGTCAAATCAGAGGAGTTGTAACCCCAGCGTGAGGCAGGGCCATGAGCCAAGGAACAGGGGCAAGGAAAAAGATTCCCCCCCACAGCCTCCAGAAAGAACACAGCCCTAGGACCCATTTCAGACTTCTGACCTTCGGAACTGTAAGATAATATGTTTGTATTTTTGAACCACTACATTTGACTCATTTGTTATGGCAGCAGTGGGAAACTAATAGAGCATCTACAAAATTCTTAACACAATGCCAGCCACATAGCGTTATTTTCATTATGATTACCATTTAATATTTTTCTTATCCTACCTTGGACTTGCTTTATATATTTTGTTAATTTGTCATTTGTTAAATTCTAGATATTGTCTGGAAATAAACTTTTTATTCTATTGGTATCATTTTCAGTTATGGAATCTAAAAAACAAAAACGAAATCCCAGGAAGCTCTACCCTGTTTTGGAAATTATTAGAAACAGAAAGCTACTGCACTGTTTTGATGATTGCCCTTACGATGGAAGTGACAGTTTTTACTAACCAACCAAAAAAATCCTGAATTATTGTATCCATTCATACAGAAAGTTGGATTGCTCATTTTGTGCTGTGTTTAGAAGCATAGGGGGTTTCGTCCTGCTCAGAGGCAGAGCTGGTGATACGCGTATGAATTCCTCCTTCCTTTCCTTTTGACCCCTAAAAAAACCTGGATGCTCTAATGAAGTTTTGTTTAAATAGAAACTATCCCAGGCTTTCTTTCACCATTTTTTTCCCTGAAGAATGCTAATTGAAACTCAGATTGTAAAAATTGTAATATTACCTTTTTAATTGCAACAACCTAGACAGAACAGGATACCTACCTTTTCCATGGAGTCTCCCTAACATTTTCAACTTGAAGTAAATCCATGGAGAAAAACTGAAACTAGTCCCTTCAAAGAGAATTTAGCTTTGAAAATGGCAGGGCCATCTCTCAGATATGGTTTTTACAACCCACACTGTCCATTTTCCGGTCAATTTAAGCCACAGGGGCTCCTGCTATCATGTCACGTTGATTCTCCGCCCATATCAGAATGTCCTGACTGTCCTACATGAAACTCTGGATATAAAAACATGGGTCTTAGAAAATCCTTAAGAACCTTCTCTATCAATGATCAAGTTCATAGAGCAACATCTAGAACAATCAGACCAAATTTAGCTCCAGTGGTGCAGAGATGAAAACTTTGTGCAGCTAAATGTTGCATATTATAAACTTTGAGACAGTTTCCCAGGAAGAGACTGCAACTCATCTGAAAGATACATTCTCAGCTGCATTTATCTGTCAGCCTCCTTTTTGCTCTCTACCTATATGTGTATACTGCTTATTGAGAAAAGAAAACCTGCTTTCTGTGAATATAAAACAAGGCGTGCAATAAAATATTCATAATGCCAAACTTGCGGGCTTCACTATGTGCACTTTCTAGAATACCGAATATAATGAAGACTCCAATTAGAACTGAGTTTGGATCTTTTTTATCCATTCATATTTTACATTACCTGTGTGTGCGTGCTATATATAGCTGCCCTTTCTTCATGTAACCTTCAGCTGTCTTGGATGAATTTTAAAACTCCCTTTGCAAATTCTTATAGCCTGTTAGTGTTAAATAAGTCCTCACTGACATTTACAAGTCATACCATTTACAAGAGTGCACTGTGGTCTTCGTGTTTATTCCCCATTCATTGCAATAAACTGTGACGTTTAATGCTCTATTGATTATAGCTGCAGTAACAAGTGGCACTTTTAATGAGTGATTTTCTTCTCTAGGCTTTGTCCTGAATGCACGCTACACAGATATATTCTATGTTTAAAAAAATGTTGATTTGCATGCAATAATAAGCTTAAGTAAGCCACTTTCTGCCATTTATGAAAAAGTGTAAGCGCAAATAGTATTATTAATATGGAGATGTAAAATAGATTGTTTTTCCAATGACACCAATTTTATGGTGGTTAAGACATTTCCTCCCTAGCATTGAAATCATTAAAAGTTTATCATTTTTTACTTGGTGAATCTTCAAGTCGAAAGTTGATATACACTCTCTATTTATATGCCTGGTATATGCGCTGTGGGAGGTGGATATTTTGTGTTGAGTTTTAAATAACTCCTTGCAGCAGGGAATGAAGGGGGAAAGAAGCAGAAATATTTTAATGCTAATTTAGAAGCTTGGAAATTGGATATGTGTCCTTTAATTATAAATTTTCTATAGTTATTTTTGCTAGAAGATTCTATCCTTATTTTCATGATGGAAGGCAGAAAGATGCCTTTATACAAATAAAGGTCTTTTTGGCTTTTTGCGTTCACGTTTAATTAAGTTCAAAATTTCCAAGAAATTACTAAAGCCATATCTACATGCACAACTCATGTGCCCATGGTTGTCTTGTCACTCAAAAAGAAATTGAGTCAAATAATTCCTTTAAAGTGTTTCCTCATTTTTAGTTTTTTTTCTTTCTTTCTTTCTGACTGGATCATCATAAAAATTCACCAATGGTCCTAAACTGAAAAGCAATTCAGTTGCGGCTTTTTTTTTTTTAAAGATTTTATTTATTTATTTGCTGGAGAGAGAGACAGCCAGCAAGAGAGGGAACACAGGCAGGGGAGTGGGAGAGGAAGAAGCAGGCTCCTAGCGGAGGAGCCTGATGTGGGGCTCGATCCCAGAATGCCAGGATCACGCCCTGAGCCGAAGGCAGACGCTTAAGGACTGAGCCACCCAGATGCCCCACTTGCAGCTTTCTTGACCTCAGGAAGCTCCACTTGTTCCCCTAAATCCTTACTACCCTGTGCCTTAGGCCTTAAATATTATCATTCTTTTTAAAATTTTTATTTTTCAAATAATTGTTCCCGGGAGAAAACGCAAGCACTACTGTGAAGGTTAGCAGATAAGGCCTCATCAGATATTAACTCTGCAGCTAATGATTCATTATTTCCTTTTCTAACTTGACAGCTTGCTGAGAGCAGCTTGCTGCAGACTAGGGCCTCTGGAGAGCAGCAAGAAGCACGCCCCACAAAAGCCCCCATCCATGGATGCCAAGTATTAGAGGACTGTCAACGGGTGGGCTCGGAATAGCCAACGGATATGGATCTCCATAGCCAGCAGCATATGGATAAATACTTGACATAGTAAGAAAAAGATGAAGAAGATGATCAAAGAAAGCGTTGGGGGTGGAGGTCAGCGTGAACGCACCCCATGGCAGACAGCCCATACTTCACAGTTAGTCCTCGTGCTAATGTTGGAAACAGGAGAGCTGAGTGCCACAGGCTAAGAAATGAGTAGAGAGGAAAACATCATTATGTCACAGATACGTGGCAACGACTATGTCAGAAGAAAAGATTTAATGATGTGGTTAATCCGAATTGCTCCTGTTCTACCTTTTCTACCCACTACCTCTAAATCATCCCAACGAATCCAAGCCAAGTTTATCCTGCCCATCGCTGACGTACTGGCGGCCTTGGGCTGGAGGCTGCAAGTAACGTACAGGAATATGGAAGTGTCCTTAAGACTCTTTTGGAGTGAATTATGATCCAAAATAGGTAAGGTTCTGACCTTAGAGTTCACTCAATTTTCCTATTTAAATGCAAAGTTCCTGTGTTGCTTATAAAATGAACAATGTGAAAAATAGTTGCTTATAATCGTTTTTTTAAGGAAAATTATCAGTCAGTAATGTTTTGTCATCCTATAGCTCTCTGAGATGATATGAATATATTCAGAGAATAGGTGTGCATGTGATTCTGACTCCAGGAGGGAATTGAATAAATACATTTTCAGAAACTAAACCACATAATGGAAAATTAGATCTGCCTATACCTTACGAATGTCTGCCATAACTATGTATGTCATCATTTCTTCAATCTGTTATAAGTAGGGTGGGACCTTTGGACAACAATACTGTGCATTTGTTCAACCAAACATGTACTGAATGCACAACAGGCACCAGGAATTGTGCTAGGTACTATACACAACAGTAAGCTAGACACACAATTCCTCACCACAAAGGGATTATAGACCAGTGGGACACAAACACGGTCAAGGGCACAACATCAACTAGGCAAGGAGCCTCACTGGAAGAAAGTAAGTGAACCAGGTTGAAAAAGTGAACAGAAATTAGCCAAGCACATCAACTATATCTAACGACAAAGACCTTTGGAAAACCCACATCCCTTTAGAAGACGAGGTAAGAAGAAAAATTTCATCCAATGAGAGTTTTTACTAATAATGTTCCCATAAAATAATCACTTGTAATTTCTAGCCAGAAATCTCATATCACAAAAGACAGACATATAAAATATTCCATTATTTGAATTATGATGTGCTACTGCTTAGAAGGATGTGCTCACACTAGAAACATGAGTTTGTTCAAGAAATATTTAATGATGGGGCGCCTGGGTGGCTCAGTCGTTAAGCGTCTGCCTTCTGCTCAGGGTGTGATCCCAGCGTTCTGGGATCGAGCCCCACATCGGGCTCCTCTGCTGGGAGCCTGCTTCTTCCTCTCCCACTCCCCCTGCTTGTGTTCCCTCTCTCGCTGGCTGTCTCTCTCTCTGTCAAATAAATAAATAAAATCTTTTAAAAAAAAAGAAAGAAATATTTATTGAGATCACCCTTTAAGTCATGGATACAATGCTGAGGAGGATAGAGATGATACCCAACTCTAGTGGACATGTGTCGGGTATTCTGACTACCGAACAAGTGAACGTCTTTCTTTCTTTGAAGGATTCTCCAGTATTTTGAGTCCTGGTATGGCACACGGACTTTCTGTCCATCAAAGCGCTGAGAATGTTCAGTATGTTCCAGCCTCCCTTGCAGCTAGCTAGAGGCATCTAAGTTAGGTTCTGCCAATTGGAGCTAATAATAGAAAGAAAAAGAAGAGGGAGGTGCCATTTCTCCCTGGGAATGATGGCCACGGTAGGGGCTATAGAATTGGACCCCATGAAGAAGTAAAGGCAGAAGTTAATGGACCTCGAGCCCAGCTTTCCAACTCAATGATTGCATTTGGTGAGTGACTCCAACTCTTTGTAATAAATGTAGGTTTTTTTGTTTTTGTTTTGCTTTTTCTGGCTCTGTAGGCTTCTGTTGCTTCCAACAAAGATTCACGAAGGACAGACCAACTTCCGAGCCAACCAGCCATCAGGAAGAGCAACAATTAGAACCAAGAATGTAGCAAGACCTAAAGGACTCGGCAGCTTTCAGCAAGTGATTTCTCAAAAGCATTTCACTGTAAAACTAAAAAACTAAGAAAGTTCATTCATTTTGGCTTTGAGCTCTATTGAATATTTGTATCAGTCTGCTCAGGCTGCAATAATAAAATGCCATAGACTAGGAGGCTTATACAGCAGACATTTATTTCTCACAGTTCTGGATGCTGGGAAGTCTGCTCAGGCTGCAATAATAAAATGCCATAGACTAGGAGGCTTATACAGCAGACATTTATTTCTCACAGTTCTGGATGCTGGGAAGATCAAGGTGCTGGCAGACTGAATTCCTGGTGAGAGTCCACTTTGTGGCTTGTAGACAGACTGCCTTCTCATTATGTCATCCCATGGCAAGGAGATCGGTCTCTCTTTCTGTTCTTATAAAGCCACCAATCCCACCAGGAGAGTCCCACACTCATAACCTCATTTAATCCTGATCAACTCCCAAAGGCCCGTCCCCAAATAGCATCACATTAGAAATGAAGCTTCAACACATGAATTGTGAGGGGGGCACAATTTACTCCATAGCAATGCTACAAGTATATATATATATATATATATTTAGCCTTGAATGATGACTATGATGTGTCTTCATCCAGCTGTCTAATTCACGGTGGGTCTTTCTCCATCGGGGAATCTTCAGGTTGTGCCCTTGATGAAGAACCACACAACAACTCCCAGGATCTGCAATAGACTCTAAATCTTCCTATTTTTACTCAAATAAACCCTCTTCCCATATCAGCTACATATGGAGCAGCCCTGATGCGGCCCTTCATCCACAGAAATTGATACCCATGACATTTCTTGAAACTGTCCACACAGCCCTTCTTTTGTGATAATGCACTTGTATTGCTCGTGTGGCTATCCTGAGATTGTTCCCCCAGCTCTATGTTGCAGTGATTCTAGTTGATCAAGGGTCTCAGCTATTGTGAATCCATCACATGTTTGCACTTAACACTTCGCACCAACAATGCCCAGCCAATGACTCATCACAACAGCTTTGCTGAGGCTGGCCCATTTCCAGTAAACAAGAGACTCTTCTGATGATGAGTTTGGCTCAAGGATCCTGTAGAACTCTGTGTGGTCTAAGAGGTTTCCATACAACTTTCTTTTCCCCCCCTTCTCGCCTTTACTGGGGGTCAGACCTGCATTTGATTGGACAGCTGTCCTAGGCTCTCCCTGTTGCCTCCCCATCATCCCCCACTCGCATTTCCTCTCGTACATTCCTTGAACCTTTAATCCCTTCTTGGTGTCTGCTTCTAAGACCCCAACTAATATACCCTATATCATAATGCCTTTGCTCAAGGTGCTGGCCATCATCACCCACACATTTCATTTAGTTAGCCCGGAAGACCAACTAGGATTGGGTTGTTTCTCATTTCAGGTTGAATAGTCCCTGCCCTGCTTGCCATACCTTCCCAAATGTTTGTCTGAAGATCCTGTCTATAAGCTCACCGCTACACCCACCCACCCTACTCTTATAAATCAAAACAGAATAAACGTCTGAAATATTTTAAGTCACCATGTTTTAGGTCATCCTATTTTAAGTGAAATATATTTAAAATGAAATATATTTAAGTCAGATATCAATATCCTTGGCAGGTTGCCCCAGCTCTGAATGTCGTGCCCCTAGAACCGTGCCCTGAGCCCAAGCTCCCTCCCCAATGTCATTCTGATGGCAAGACACTATGCAGAAATGCACCATATCCCCCTATCACAGTGTGCATACATTTGGCCTCACCGGGCTTCACATGTTTTCCATTGTAGACAAGTTAGCTTCTGCTTTAATCTTCATTCCAAATCCCTTTCCTAATAATGTTTAGTGTCAGCATTTCCTCAAGCCTGGAACCCATCGTTTTTCTTTCCAGACGTTTCCTAAATCCATGACTCTGCTTCCAAAACGATGAGGTCCTTCAACCCCCAGAGAAACCTTCCAGATATAACTAATATCTATGTGATCTTCTGCTTGACCTTGTATTAAACACTGGCCTAACAAAAGAGTGGTCAGAGCTGTAATGTTGGAGATTAGTTTTAATTTGTCATATAGATCTACCTCTATCTGGGGGGCTAATCTATGCCTCAAATTTGCCCAGCTCTAGTAAATAATGAAAATGTTAGGTCTTTCTCTTCCTTCTACCTGCTTTAGCAATACTTCATGGACAAATTCCAATATATAAAATAGGAAAATGGAGTAAAGAAGCCAACTGTCTCTCTGTACAATCTTTCTTCCTAAAATAAGTGGTAAACTCAGTATCAGAACAAAATGTTTGAGACATGAACTCTGATAGTTCATAGAAACAAATGATAAGAATATAAAGGAATACTACCCACAGTATTTTCATTCAAAAAGCCCGAGAATAGACAAATTCATAGTAAAGATTTTGGAATAAGCAGTTTCAGATTTCAAGTTCAATAAATGAATCACTAAATATCTCTAGTACCAGTCTGGTTGTATGTTCGAACTATATGAGGTGCCAGAAATATAAAGCGTGATGCTGTCTCCAAAATACTTATGATCTCCTTGGGGGAAGAGGCCAACACTAAGGAAAAATTGAAGAACAACACAAGATAATTCAATAATGGTACACAATTGGTATATAATAGGTAGCTTTCTGAATGCAATGTGTCCTAAAAAGGTCCCACGGAGAAAAAACTTGAGACTGAATCTTGGTGAGGTCAAATTTGATGAGATGAACACAAGAGTCAGAGAAAGATAGTCTACGAAGAGAACAGAGTATGGCTTCTAGTCACCGACAACTACAGAAACTACAAGGACACTTGAACACTTCAAGCTCAGAGCATCTGGGTGGTGAAGCCCAAGGGCATCAAGGTGCTTCAGGTTTGCTGGGTCCAGCACAAAACATTCAAGTGCTGCCCCTAGAACGAGTGAGAGGGCCTCCTGGGCACTAGTCTGGGGTCTGGAGCCAGCTGTGTGGAGGTAGAGTTTGCCCATGCTGAGAGCTGGCTGACTAACCTCTCAGAAATCATCTCTTGTCTTTCTCTGCTTATCATATGGTTTCACTCATTTATGGAACATAAGAAGTAGGAAGATCGGTAGGAGAAGAAAGGGAAGAAGAAAGCAGGGGTAAACAGAAGGGGGAATGAACCATGAGAGACTGTGGACTCTGGGAAACAAACTGAGGGCTTCAGAGGGGAGGGGGGTGGGGGAATGGGATAGACCGGTGATGGGTATTAAGGAGGGCACATATTGCATGGAGCAAACAATGAATCATGGAACTTTACATCAAAAACTAGGGATGTACTGTATGGTGACTAAATAATATAATTAAAAATATTATTATAAAATAAATAAATAAACAAACAAAATTTTAAAAATTTTATTAAAAAAAAAAAGAAATCATCTCTTTTGGAACTTTCCTTCCTCCAAACATCTGCAACTTCATCTTGCCATCCTGCCTCCTCCCAACTATACTATGGATGGAGAATCTTGAAGTCTTTGGGTTCCATGTTTTTTCATCAGCCATACTGGCCTCAGCCAGGGAGCCTGCACCTGAGAAAGCTCTCTCTGGCCTGTCTCATCTCACTGTTGTTTATCACATGCTCTGCCTTGATATGAGCAGGCAGCCATATCCAGGTGAACCCCAAAGACTATAGATAAACAATGCCCAGCGTTCTGAATTATGATATGGGGTTCTTTTATCAA
The DNA here is from genome assembly GCF_017311325.1 of Ursus maritimus. Taxonomy (NCBI): domain Eukaryota; kingdom Metazoa; phylum Chordata; class Mammalia; order Carnivora; family Ursidae; genus Ursus; species Ursus maritimus. The sequence continues at coordinate 17,364,898 of NW_024426552.1, forward strand.
CTCATCTTTATAAACATAGAAAGAAAGGAATACAACTCATTTTAAAAACCAATTCAAATACAAATTCAACTTGAGCATTGCCAGCACTTTATTACAGTCCTGAAATAACCAGAAACTAAATTGGTGTTCTACCAAGAGTTATCTTGCTAGGCCATATATGACCTGAGTAGACAAGAGGGTGACAGAAAAGAAATGTCATTGTAATTGACTATTTACTCAATAATGACACCCCCATTTTCGAGACAAGGAAATAGGCGTTCCAAAAGATAAAAGAATTTTCCCAAGTTCTGAAAGTCTAACATGGCAGACAATGTCATTGTGTGGATTTTGACTTTTAGTTGCCTAACAATGCACCGTTACACAAAACGCCTACGCGTGCTCAAAGCTTCTCCGCAGAGATCCTAAGTGTTTCCAGGCAGCAGCCCTGAATGAAAGGCTTCCCAGAATGGGAACATTTTTCATAAATCCATTCAATAGAAGCTTCAAGGCATTATCCTCATATATATTTATGAGTCAGGATCATATAAGCTCAAATAGATCATGGGTCATTTTCTATAAAAATGTAGGTAAAGATGCACTGTAATATGACCACCTGGTTTTCCATCTTAGACACATTCCTGCAAAGCTGAGCATAAAGTGACATTTTTTTGTATCAAAGCACATCAAATTTTATATCAAAGCATCTTTCATACATGGGTTCAAAAAACCCTGACCAAAAGGAAAAAGCCAGTTTTGTTTCTAAGACAAATCCATCAAGTTACAGGCTAGTTTACAAACAAGTCAAATTCTAAATATCTTTATCAAACCTCTGTGCTTATGCTATTATGTCAGAATACGGTAACCTCACTTTCAGAGCATATTAATCACTACATCAAAGGCACTCCCTCTTCCAAGGAAATATAGTTGGGTCTTTCCTCCTAAAGATTCTACTCTCAACTCATGTTCAAAGTTTTCGTTTGCTTGTGTTGTAGTTTCGTGCCCCTCCGGCATGTCCAGCCCCATTAGCTCTCGTCTGGAGTAGTGCTACCAGCTTCTGGCTGATCTCTTTTATCAGAGGTGTATCGTGAGCACCTCCAGTTTCCTTCCTCTGGTTCATTCTTCTCACTGCTACAAAGTCAATCCCTGCTTAAAATCCCATTGGTTATTACCAATTTTCAGAAGTGCACACTTCTTAGGTTGATACTGACGTCCCTTCCTGATACGGTCCCAGCTTGGCTGTACTAAGCTTCTCTCCATTTCCAAGTGCAGCATCTCCTCGCTTCCTTCCTTCCTCGGGTCATGGGTTCACACTCTAAGGATGCCTTTGTTTATCTGCTTCTCTATATCCAACTCTTGAATTAAAATCCAGTATTCGGGAATCCTAAGTGGTGAATAATTGTTTTTCAAACATTTGTTCCCACTCCACTGTTTTTCAGCTTGGGCTGGTGAAGAAGGGCCAGCACCCCCCCTCCCCCAACAGCAGCCACCACAAAAAAATAAATAAATGAAAAAGAGCTTCACATCACCGAACTGTGATGAGGTATTACCTCCAAGGAGTAAACTCAGCGTGGAAGGGGAGAGGGCACTTGTACTTGGTAGTGCATTTTTCCTCCTCGTAATTAAAACTTTTTACAACAACAACAAAAATGAGTAAAACAAAATTTTAAAAGATAAAATAAAATAAAACCCCACATTTGGTGTACTCCTCCAGTACAGCACATGTTACGTCGATTAATGTAATTTGTCTCATACATCTTTTCACGCCATGAGATCTCCAGTGTCTTAAAGTCAGAGACTGCATGTGATTGAGTCCTTGTGTTCTCAGCTCTTAACGCTGGTCTGAAATGTGCTAGGTATGAACTAAGGCACTGTTTTGTGGATAAAGAAATGAATGGAGGTAATAAACTGGTATTAATCCAGATTCTCTTGTAAAAATGACATATCCTTATAAAACAACCAACGATTTAGAGAGGTCGAGTCAGTTTTTGGTACAGCCCAATCCAGCATATAACATTAGGGGGAAAAAACATTATTTTCCTGTATTTCATTTTTAATTCATCATCCCACCATCTAGTTTTTGAAGACACAGCGTACATCTTTATTGAATTAATAATGAATGAATACTTTTCCATTTTATAATTCAAAAATTTCAGAGTTGAAGGTAAAATTCTTATGAGGCTAGTCAGAGATAGTATTTACAATGTGCCTGGCACTGGGCTAGGATTTTATATTGATTTATCTCATTTACGTCTCACCACAGAATTTTATGCTAGCTGCTAATCTTATTCCCATTCTTCAGGTGAAAAAAATGGACAGAGAAATAACGGACCCAAGAAATAAACAGAGACAGTGTCGCGCCAAATGCTCGAGTCCCAACTATTGTTCTACCTCGTTCTCAGGGCAGCAATAAATTGCCTGGAAACATTTCAGATTCCTTTTCCTAGTTGCAGGGCTTCCCTCTGTAAATCCCCGTAGTTTCTGGCAGCCAATGTCAACCAGAAAGCTTATGCAATTGGTAGCCTTCTACAACTAAAGTCTCACCGGCAAGTTCTAGTCCATTAAGTCCAAGTTTAGTTATTCCTACATCAACGCCTTCTGTTGCTTTTCATCCCCCAGCTCCTGATCTGAAAAAGAAAAAAGAATTGCATGACACAGATAAAGTATTTCTTTTCTCTACTGAAGGAATAAATTGGGACATCACTTACTTGGTGGATGGGTGGATGGGTGGGTGTGTGTGTAGAAAAAATTTCATTTTCTAGAGCAATGTCAAAGCTCATTTTAAAGTAATTTGTTCATAACAACCAATGAATGCTTTACTACAGCTCTCTGAGTAAAGGACCTCATTGGAAGAAGAGAGGTTGGCAAGGCCAGGAGCATGAAGACAGCCTTTTGCCAAGCGAAGCATGTTGGTTCTTTTAATCTATAATTCAATTGCTCTCCTGGCTCAGCAAAACACTTGAGAAGGCTCTGAGACCCTTCCGTTAAGTGTATTTTATGAGCATGGTCTAAAATGTGGTGAGCCGCACTGAAAAAATCATCGAGTGATACCATTCAATGACTTGCCTCAACGATATACACAAGCAGATATAAGGGAATCTGGAATAAACAATAAGATGATTCATTCGTATGCAACTGTATTTTCATAGGATTGTTCATTCCTGATTTGCTCAGCAAGGAAAAGATTTTAGATTAATATGCTTACCTTAAAAAGAATAATTTATAAGTCCCTATTTCACAGGGTAGGAGCATGAGATAACGGGGAGAATACATGTAATTTCTGCTTAGAACGGCAATTTAGAGTTGATCTAATAAAACTCTAAATATCATAGGCAGTGATTGCATGAGAAGGCACAAACTTGCCTGTATCAGATCTTTGAAGGTTTTCAATTTGCCTTAATTTTATAAGCACGACTACAATAGGAATATATGCCAACCTATGTAAGTGAATATTGTGAAATATTATGAATCATTAAATTATAGGCGATTAAACAATAGCAATGAAAAGGAAAGCTTTTAGCAAGAACTCAAATGACTTCCAAGGATCATAAATAAAAGGGAGAAAAATATAAAAGAATTTTAATCACAAAGTTAAGGTTATATAAAATTACTTTCAAAAATTACTGTAGTTCTCTAGTTTCTAAAATATAATTTGGATTAACCCAAACTGATTTTGAATTGGCCTCCTAAATTTGGGTATCTTATACGAGATAAGATGGTGTTGGATAGAACTTTTAAAACCCCAATCAGCTTCAAGGAATGGAAGATTAGTTTGCATAGAAGTGTAACTAAGCTTATAAGTTGTTTTTTTTCCCCCAACCATATTAATTTACTGTGTATGCTATGGTAGCTTATCATATTTAAGAAGCAAGATTATAATATTAAGTATGCCAGAAATGTAATGTCTTCGGTAAGCTTTCTCATTTTTATATCAACAAATTCATGCACTATTAAAAAATTAGCTCATTAGCAAAACCGTTTTAGCAGAGCATGCCAAAGAGCATAACAATCTACCAAGTGGATCTTTTATAGTTTATTTTGCAAATTGTCCCAACTGTATAATGGAATAAGTCATAGCACTCTTGAATAAATGAGATTTTTGATCCCAATAGCAAAGCAAAAACTTCTGAATCTGAAAAATATCTCACTATGCTTTATCACAAAATTATTCTACGCTGACCGTGTCTCTGTTGAGAAATGTTATTAATTCTTCTCAAAAATTAGATTACAACTATTGAGAAGACATGTAATATGAACAGATATACTACTACCTTAAGTCTTTCTAGAAACTGTTTCTTTAGTACTTAAAATGAAATTTTATTTGTAAAATATGCAACTGGTTCATTAAGCGGTTTATATCAACTGCAGGCTATGAAAGCGGCTCATTATTAAGAAGGTAGTAAAAAAGTGGTTGTTTGTTTGTTTGTTTTTTAGTACAGCATTGATTTGAGAACAAATAAACAGGGAATTGGTTCTTTCTAAAAGAAAAAAAGTGGGACACCTGGGTGCCTCAGTTGGTTAAGCGTCCGACTCACAGTTTAGACCTAGGTCATGATCTCAAGGTCATGATCCTGCGTCCAGCTCCACAGTCAGTGCAGAGTCTGCTTGTCCCTCTCCCTCTGCTCCTCCCCCTGCTCACTATCTCTCTCTCTAAAATAAATAAATAAAATATTTTTAAAAAATAGTTGATAAAAAAAGGAAAAATCGTAAAGACAATAACAGTTGAGAGAAATCTTTTAAGGTTGAGGAGAATTTTTTTACAGAGAACTGTGCTGGAATGAAAATGTCCTAAGCAACTACATTTTATCTGGGTTTTTTTTTTTTAATTTGTTTCTTTTAGAATTGGTGATATTACGTCTTGAGAGTACTGAAATCTTCATAAATATCTTCAGCTTTGGACAAACAAAAAAACTAAACAAAAGCAGCCCTATCCTAGAGCTACTTTAGAATCATCCAGAAGTTTTTAGAAGCTCTTAGTGTTCCCGACCAGGCTTCTTACCTCATCACTGCTCATGGTGGTCCTAGCCCCTGTGATTATCAGAGCCTATTGGGAGAAGAAAAAGTTTAATACGACTCAAAGGACCTTAGCAGGTATTCTTGAATTCAGCATGTCCAGAAGATCCTCTGGTACCATGATCTACTATGTTCCAGCCTGACTTTGAACGAACAAAAATTTGTGACCGTGTTATATGTGAGTCCTTGTCAAAAGTTCTTCATTCTCTTCTCAAATCTTTTCCCACATCCTCCCCACCCATTAGCAAAACTATTTATATGCTATCATAAACTAGAAAAATATACTTTTTTCCTGATACTCTACACTGTAGAACACTGTTAACTAATTAATTTTGGACACAGACATTTCCCACTCTGAGTCCATATGCAAATAATGCTTCAAAGATTTTGTATTGGCTCAATTTTGTTCATGAACTAGGAAAATTAGATTCCTATCATTGAACAACGAAACAATGTAGATAAGAAAATTGTAGATATGATAGTCTAGAGCAATTTACTGGGAATAAAGTGAACTCTATGAATTTGATAAGAGAGCAAAAGTGGTGAGCTCATACCAGTTATAGTTCATCTCAAAAGTATTCCAATTTCTAGTGTTATTTTACTTTTATATTCAAGTAAGATAAAGCCATCGAGAACACACACACACACACACACACACACACACACACACACACACAGTATCCCTTATGAATAAAAAGGATAACGAGGGAAAAAAGAAAAAACTTTGCTTTAAGATTAGTTAAAAGCACATCCCACTTCTCATTAAATAACCTGAAGATTGCTTCAAAAAGAGGCCTGGGATACGCATGAGGCTCCAATGGTTTGCAAACCACATTGTTCTACCAAGGTGACACCCTGAGACCCAGTTCTATTCTTTTGGATGTGGTATTTGGCAGAAACCCAGTTCAACCTTGACACAATTTCAGATGAGCTATTATCATCATTTTTCGCCAGTCATGTTTCCTTTGATGGAGAACCTACAAACCTCAAGAATGTTCTGGAACCGAGATTGGGTAACATGATTTCGGGGAGAATGAGCATTTGGCACCATTGACCTTTATTTTATTCACTGCACACGGTAAATCAGCCCTATTTCCATTTTTAAGAGTTTGTGTCTGAGGATTCCATTTTATCTGCCCCTGTGCGTGAGTTTGAAAAGACAGAGATAAACCCACCCCCCTCCCTTGTCCTAATTACTTCACAAATATAAAAGCCACCTCACAGCAGGTTCAGATCTGGCCTAGAAGACTGAAGCCACATGATCCCTTGTCACCACAGGTAATAATTTTGTGCCATTTTAGACTATTAGGAGGCCATTTTTTTCTGTATGGGTACTTGCACACGGCCAGCTCAACATCCCAGTCATGCTGAATTCACCTCCAAGGTAAGGTCAGAATCCCAGGTTATGCCACTGGTTTATTCCATCTTACTATTACAAAGAGGCAATTTAAATCAGTTTGAGAAAGTCCACATGTCAAATCCCACTTCATGGCCCCTCAATCCCTTATCCTGCCAGGATATTTGCCATACCCATGACAGTCTTAAGGCTTTTAGGCATTCGGGCAAAGATGGCTAATTGTCTTCCAGGATCCATTGTTCCCCTTCCTCACTGTAAATATAAGATCCCCCTGTTCCCACCCAGCTTTTGTGAGTGCCTCTTACCCCCACTGCCCTGTCCCCATCCATCATCTACACCCCTAGCCTGCCCTGCACCATGAAAACTTGTGTTCAGTTGACTCAAGCAGCGTGAGTGGAGGTGATGTGTGCACCTTCTGGATCACTTCTTTAGAAAGGAGGCTGCTTCCCTTCACTTACCCAGGTTCTGAAGTCAGGGTGAAGGTAGCAGTTAGGCAGTTAATCTAGATTCAGTGATAAAATTCGGAAGCTCTACCTGCTGTGGGTCTTCTGCTCAACTCTGAACCAACAATGAGAGAGACATACAGTCATATCTCGTTTAAATCGCTGTAGTTTCCTGCAGGTTAGCTTGCACTTTAAATAATATATCAAGCTGTAAAGAAAACTGTTTAACTATTAATAACCTAGTGCAACCAAAATTTATGATGATCAAGCTAGAAGTCCTAGTGAAAAACCCATGCTCCAACAACATGGTGATTTAAGGAACGGGGGAAATAACTCAATTGTATCTTAGAATTGTTATGTTTTCAAATATACACTGTTATCAACCAATTTTATTGGGTTTTTAAAAACAGATTTTATTTATTTATTTGAGAGAGAGTGAGAGAGAACACAAGCAGGGTAGGGGGTGAGTACACAGGGAGAAGCAGGCTCCCCGCTGAGCAGGGAGCCCAATGCGGGACTTGATCCCAGGACCCTGGGATCATGACCTGAGCTGAAGGGAGATGCTTAGCCCGCTGAGCCACCCAGGCGCCCCAACCAATTTTATCGTTTATCCAGACCTTTAAGCAGGAATTTTATATTGTTTTGTTTTCTCTTATCTATCTTAATTGATATATATATATTTTTATATACACAAATATATAAAGTAATTTATATGGATAATGAGTAATAGAAATGATTATAAAGCATAAAAAGATAATGATCACTCATGAGTCTTTCATCCAAGCTAATAACTAGATCCTTATTAATAACTCTCACATATTTATGTATTCCTGATCTTCTAATATCGCTATTACCAGCCCAGAGGTACTCAGAATCCTACTATTTAGTAGGAGAATTTTAATAAATCAAAAGTAGGTTAGAGGGGCGCCTGGTGGCTCAGTCCATTAAGCATCCGCCTTCGACTTGGATCATGATCCCAGGGTCCTGGGATTGAGTGCCGCACTGGGCTCCCTGCTCAGTGGAGAACCTGCTTCTCGCTCTCCCTCTACCCCACCCCCCGCTTGTGCTGTCTGTCTGTCTCTCAAATAAATAAATAAATAAATAAATAAATAAATAAATAAATACAATCTTTAAGAAAAAGTATGTTAGCACTTTGTAACTCACACATAGAAGTTAACCATGATTCAGATTCTGGGGCTTGTTCTAAACCTTCAAACATTCTAAGCCTTGTTCTGTAAAACTCTGTATGAATTCCTCTCTCACAGATCTGCTTCAAAGTTTATATGAGATTAAGAAGGGGAAAGCCCACTGCTCAGAGCCTCGCACATAGTGGGTGTGTTGCTACTGACTGGAAAAGAAGAGAACCGCCGGAAACAGGAAGTAAGGTGGCAGAAGAGGGGTCAAGTCTTTCCAGTCCAGCCAAAGCAGAGCGAATGCTGAGCAAATAACCAGGGCTTTGGCTGGCATCCTTGTCTGTGAGAAAGTAAGAAACCGAGCTGTGTGTGACAGGGCTGGTGCAGACAGATTATCCTGTTCTGTGGTCTTGGACTCTGCTATAATATGATGTCATTATTGATGCATATAAAATGCTTAGAATGGTGCTGGGCACAGAGTCAGCATAATTCAAATGTTTGTTGAAACTGCTACACTCGGGTAAGGATGTAGAAACACTACCCTGCCATCCATACAAGTTGTCTCTTTCAATAAAGACCATTAAAATGTAGAGTTACCCCTTTATTTATTTACAACAAGTCATTAGGATTTAAGCCACTAGAATGTGCTTATGTTATAGTAATTTACACTCTAGTGACTCAGAATCAATAAAGGGATCGGTATTACTCATGTTTATCTACTTTGCTGGTACATCCCCAGTGCCCATCAACATGTCCGGAATACAGTGGGTGCTCAACAATATTTACTGAATAAATGTCTAAGAAACCGAAGTTTTCCAGAAAGTTTCCCTATTAAAAGCATCCAAGTTGCTCTCTGGCTTTGGAATAACAAGCATACACATAGGAAAGAAGAAAGCATATTCCTAAATAAATTATTGTGAGTCAGAAACTGTTAAGTTTGACTAATGGTTCTAAAACCTGGCCGCCAGACAGAATTATCTGGAAATTTATAAATACAGACTCCTGGGTATGGCACAGGAGAATCTCAGTCAGGAGATCTATATTTTTATTTGTTTTCCTTAGCTGAAGTCAATTTTATCTGCAACTTAATAAGCTGCTGTATAAATTAAATCCTAAGCAATTGTTACAAGATCAATAGCACAGACTTTTTCATGAATGAATAATACTCCATTGAATGAATACACCATAATTTACATACTTTTTATTTTCAATGAACACTTAGGTTGCTTGCATTCTTTCTATCACAATAATGTATTTAAAAGTTAATTGGAAAAACAAATTGGTACATTTAAAGAAGATGTATTTGTTGAAAAAGTTTTTCAAAGTATGTTTTTGCTAGAGTTTTTCCCCTGGTTTGCTTTGCCTGAGGTTTTTTCCAGGTCTGTTTATCAAAATCTATCTCCTTATTTGTTAACTACCCAAGCAACTGTAGAGATCTGAACCACATTTCCCCCAGCACAATGCGATGGGAAGGTTGTTACCATAGTGAAGAGATGAGCCTGGGTGGCTCAGTCAGATAAGCATCTGCCTTTTGGCTCAGGTCATGATCCCAGGGTCCTGGGATTGAACCCCTCCTTGGATTCCCTGCTGAGCGGGGAGCCTGCTTCTCCCTCTCTCTGCTGCTTCCCCTCTTTACTCCCTCTCCCTCTCTCTCTCTCTGTCAAATAATTAAATAAAATTCTTTAAAAAGAGAGATGAGCAAAACGAGTTACTTCCACCTCCATTTTGTAGAGTAAGTATCGTAGGGTAAGTATTATTTAGCTGCTCTATAAACATACCACCAAATCCTGTTCTGGTTTTCTTTTCGAAATATCTCAAATTCTTCTGCTCCTTTCCAAAATATTATGGTTACCCAAATCTAGAACCTCAACCTCAGATCTGGAGTATTGAGAGAATAATTCTTTATAACAATCTTGACTGATCTCTAGACTTTGAATTTCTACTCCAAACCAATTAATCCTGCTACTAATGTAAAATTTTCAAAAAGGCAAAATTATGACTATCATTCAAATATAAGATGAACAAGCATCAAAGTGAGGGAATGAATGACTGAGGGAATCAATGTTAAAAGTAGTTCAAAGGAAGACAGAATAGGGCGCCTGGGTGGCTCAGTTGGCTAAGTGTCTGCCTTCAGCTCAAGTCATGATCCCAGGATCCTGGGATCAAGTCCCATGTTGGGGTCCCTCTTCAGTGGGGAGTCTGCTTTTCCCTCTCCGTCTGTCCTGCTTGTGCACTCTCTCTCTCTCTCAAATAAATAAATAAAATCATTTAAAAGAGTCTTGTTTAAAAAAGCAAAGGAGAACAGAATAGAAATACACGTACACTATGTACATATATGTTTAAGTATGTACATGTATACATAGATCCATATATGTGTATTTAAAATCAAGAATGTTAAACTGAAGTTACTAGTAGATGCAAAACTGATTAACATCCTACAGGACGATAAAATGTAGTATTTGGGCTCATCTTTGCCAGAGAGCTGAGATCAATTTTATCGAAATTTATTTGCATCACCATCCGATTTCTACAACCTAAGTTCTTTCCCTACTGGGTTGCGAGACAGCTTAGCTGATAGTCAATACGCACAAAGATGTACATTCCTATACAACCAGGTAAGCCCACCACTTCACTGAAAAAACACCCCGTAATCACTTCTGTATTAAGTTCTTTATAATTGGTTTATTTCCGTTTTAGCTTTTAAAATACAGTCTACGTCATGCCACTCCCTCTGCATCCAAATTATTCATCCCAGAATACACCCCCTACTCAATCCAGGTCAATTTTTGCCATTTCCTGCACACTCTATAAGTTTCTGTCTCCACTGACTCAAATTTCCTTCAAAGTAATTCAGCCAACCTGTGTGGTCGGTGCTCGACAACAATAGTGAGTGGATGTATTTTTTACCATCATGGGGATTTACAGTCTAAAATGCTTATCTCTTTTCTCTATGAACTTCACCTGTATTCAGAGAATTCCTCTACTCCCGTAGGAAGTCTTCTCCAACTGCACCAGTCACCGCTAAGCCACACAGTAACTCACTCTGCCACAGATGGAATGTGTCAGGTGGGCTCTGAATTCCTGATGGGTTTACAAAAACGTTTAGGACAGGGACTCTGCTTTAGCCTTTAATTTTGGAGGACTTCTAGAACATCTCCTGCTTTTTGGTTTTAAACTGATAGCTGTTCCTTAAGATGCGGGGATTATGGATAAGGACTCAACGATTTTTCCAGTCTCTGTGTCTAAGAGTTTTTGGAGCACTTTTGCTATCAAACTTTTTTGATGTAGCTAATTGAGTTTATCCCAATTTGTGATTCAAGAAGCTTTGATTTCAGAGTGATAGCTGTCATGTAAATATAGATTAACATGAGCATAAATATGCAGGTGCGGATCTATAAAAAACATCTGTACTGTGAAGCAAACCACTTATAAAACACCAACGAAGAAAATTTTCTGGAGTAAGAGGTAGGACTGGTTACAATCCAAGTGTTTGATATAGAGACTGCTATTCCCCTAATTCCTTAATTTGTTAAGCGCTTCCCACCAGAGTGGCAATCTTACTCTCTTTTTGAGGGGTTAGTGGGTGATGGACATTAAGGAGGGCACGAGATGTCTTGAGCACTGGGTGTTATATAATATTGATGAATCTCTAACATCTACCTCTGAGACTAATAATACATTATATGTTAATTAATTTAATTTTTTAAAAAAATGAGTAGGTAAAAGTTACACATCTCTGTGAGGCTGTGTATTTCAAAATGAAAGTAAGAGAAAATATAGTTCCACAGAGTTAAAATATTAGCATAAAGCAATTTCGAGTCCTTGGTTATATTATTATAGGTCTCTACTTGTAACAGTCACAGAAAAGTGCCTCATAAACCAGATCCTGAATGGTTCAAATATTTTTAATGGAAATGAAAGCTATGATCTGAATGCAGAATCAAATGAGCACCTACCACTGCACTTTCATGTTGACAGCTGTATCGTCTTGTTAATAACTCTTGAAAATGAACATGGTGCAAGCTTCGGTAAGGAACCTATTTTTTAATTTAAAATCTCGTGCTCTATTGTGAAAGTTTCCTATGAGGTATATGCACCCCATTACTCTCCAGTAGAAGCACAATACTAAGTTTAGATAGAGTCAAATTGCTTGCCTCATCTGTTAAAAGCAGATGATTGGGAATAAAATGACAATGAATTTGCACTTAGAACAGAATGGACAAGATAATCACCTAATGACTACATTAGGGTAAGAAAGAGCTTCATTTCCACCTGTCCTTAGTCACCTGATCTAGTTGACTAAACACCATAAAGGCTGAGTCACAAAGGCAAACAGGCAAAAATAGAACATATACGCAAAATGAGTTTTTTAAAATTATCTTGCTTTCTTCTTCAGCTCTCTTCCTGTTCCCCTCCTTGTCCTCATGGTGAGAATTGAAAATAAATTCAGTCAACAAACAATACAATTTGAAGTAATGGAAAATTAAGTTGTTTCATTTTCTGCCATTTTTATTGTGAAATTATAGAAATCCACACTGGTAGCACTTTAACGCTTCCAATGAAAATGAAAGACCAAAACATGGGAGTAAGTTCTTCAAAGTAAAGCAAAATAATAGCAGCTAAAAACAATTCCTAAAACCAAAGATTTTATGACTGACTGACCCTGGTAACCAAAGCATTCGAAGATTTAGCACCAAGAAGAAAACATTAAAAGACTGCCCATTTTCTGTAAAGAGTGGAACAGCAAAGCATGGGCTTGGAAGAACATGTCAAGCTAGAAAAATAATAAATATGATTTTACCAGAATTGATGAACAAAGTGTATTCAGGAACCAGTATAGGGAAGCTATCTTTATGGAATTTACTCCACATAAGGAGGAGCGATCATTTTGGGGTTGATGTTAAACCATTTGTTTCCTGGCACCATTTCAATGGGGAAAATGGCTTTTATAACTATTAAAACTTAATATTCACTATGTATGTTGTAACCCATAAGGCAAAAGCATGGGTCTATATGCTACCACAGTCAATGTCCTTTCTAATGCATACGTGAAATACAAATTAGCAAGTTTGGTTCCCATTGATGTTCATATAGTCCATGAATGTTTAATTCTTTGTATGGCAACTTACCAGGTACATGCTTGATCAAAAGTAATGTAAAGTCTTTAAATACCTCTCTTGTCGACTTAATGGAATTGCAGAATTCGTGACCAGGAAACATCTTCTTAAAAGCACCCAGATGATTCTGGTCCAAGATCATCCTTTAAGAAAAAGTGCTTTAAAAATCACCACCTCATGGATGCTGGTATTCATCCTTATTCTAAACGTATCTTGTGGTGCAAACATGATGGCATTCATCTCTCGAGGATCCGTAGAACTTGAAGGAAGAGACACGACATAGCTTATCTAAAAGAGTAGAAAACAAAGCATTGATGACTGACTTTCCAGTATATTATTGACTTTCCTAACTTTGCCTAATATAATTTTAAAACGAAGTGATGTTCCTAGCCCCCTTCAAGGAAGGTTGTGAGAAGATGGCCCCGTGATATGCTGAATCATTGAGAAGAGATCAAATTGATGATTCTCCTTTATAAGCTTTTGAAATACGGAAGATTACAATAATATCGTAAAATTTTGGAGTAGGACTCTGGGTCTCATATGCCAATGTTGGATGGTGCCACATTGACTGGAATTTTCCAAACAGTAGAGAGATCCAAAATGACAGTGAAGGGAAAAACAATTGATCTTATAACTGACTAAAACCTCAGCTAGCTATGATGCTCGATCCGCTCTCCAAACACAAGAGTGCAACAAAAAGCACAAAAACACGGACTGGACTTGGACATGAAATGTTTGGTGCATGTGACAGTGTTTCAGAAGAGCCACTGCTGGTCACATTCCCGTGTTGCTTGATCACCACAATTGTGACTTTTCAAAAATGGCTCCACAACCAGAAGCTTTCGTTTGCAGAGGAAACTATTCACCCTTTAATTTTCAAACAAGTGATTTCTTCCACTTGAACTTCTTCTAGGCCCCAAATAGACACTGCTAATGTGCCTTTAAAAAAAGAAGTCAGAATTTTAAAGTAGTACCTAAAACTGTAAGACCAGTTCATTAAATGTGCATCATTGGTGTTGGTTTCCAATCCGAGCTCTTTTCTCCCCTCATTGGGCACACACCACTTTCATTAACATTCAGGGAGTTGCATACACGCATTAAGGAAGAGAAAGTTCTTCCAGAGTAATGAGGCCAGAAGAGTATGACAACATCATCACTTCTTCCTCTTGCTTTGTACTCACATTTAATACCATTCTGCTATCCCCAGATAAGCCTTCTCAGCCTTACTTTCTAAACACAGATGTAGAAAGCCCTCTTTGTTATTTCATAACCACTGCTACTGTAATTTTACAGAAAGCTGAGCACACTGGAATGTATATTTTCATAACGAGGGGAATGATTTAAACGATTTCCTTTAACATCTGCTAGCTTCCATGACTAGAAATTTGTTGAATTCTATGAATTTGCTAGGGGCTATTAAAGAACTAACAGGAGAAAGTCCCTGCTGTGTCTGTGCTTACAATTTAAAGAAATAAAGCAAATAATAAAATACGCATAGTAACTTGCATTTGTATAGCTTTTAGGACTAACCAATTGCTTTCTATGCCTTATTTCAGTCAATGTTCCAAGGATGAGCAATATGACGTTGTTACTCCAATGCTATGTACAGGCTAGCTGAACGGTATAGAAGCTGAAGTTACTCAGGGTCACAGGTCAGGGGAGTAACAGCTGGAGCTATGTTTGTGTTTGCTGACTCCTACACCAGTGTTCTTTCCATGTGCCAAGTTAATGTGACTTTTTGGTAGTTGCTTGTATATTATCCTATAGGCGGAAAGATTGGATGCAGTCCCATTGAGAAGAACAATAAAAGCCTTCCTTATACTATTTGCAGTTTTCTGACTGTTGGTGGAGTTGAGTTGAGTCTCCTGTGGGGAAAGGAACTAAAGAAACAGAAAGACCTCTTATGAACAGAATCTAAGGAAAGCAGAAGGAAAGCGGGAGATTGAAAAGGAAGAACAAGCAAAGACTAGAGTCCCTTGAAAGAACATGAAATATTGTAGGGAAGACAAAATCTGGAGGTGATTCTCCATGAAATAAAGTCACACCAAATGGTGTAGAGAGGATGATATTTGCCATTTCTAAATTGTAAGGCCAACACTCCGGGGTTCTCTTCCCAGGTGTGGCTAAAAGTTAAAGGGAAAAGAAAATCCATGGCTCAAAGTAAAAATTGACCAAACCTTCTTTATATCTGAACCAAATCTAAAATGATCTGGGGTAGGGATGCCTGGGTGGCTCAGTTGCTTAAGCATCTGCCTTCAGTTCAGGTCATGATCTTAGGGTTCTGGAATCAAGCCCTGCCTTGGGCTCTCTGCTCAGTAGGGAGTCTGCTTCTCCCTCTTCCTCTGCCCCTCCCCCACCCCACGCTCTCTCGCTCGCTCTCTTTATCTCAAACAAATAAATGAAATATTCCCCAAAAAATAAAATAAAATGATCTGGGGTAGAAATTCAGAAATACAAGTTAACTCCTGGGAAGAAAAAAAGTGCTAAAGACCTGAACCACAATGAGAACATGGAGACCCTCTGAGCTAAGGAAGGAGGATGTCTATCAAGAAAGGATCAAAGATCTTACCTCTTAAAGTCTGAGCACTGGGATACACAGTACAATTTATTCTGAGTTAGGAAAATGGGGGAAAGAAAGCAAGAAGTTTAGAGTTTCCTTAAATCCTATGTTTCTGAAGATTAGGGCTGGAGATCGCTCAAGATAAAAACACACAGAAGGTAGTTGATACTCATTAGTTAAACTAAGATACAGTCAAGAGTAATTCATCCAGTTTATATGTTGATGAACTTCTGCCTCTTTTGACTAGTCAATATCAAGTGGGACACCATTAGCTGCCTTACATTAATGGATAAATTCCATTTCACTGATGTTTGGCTAATGATTTACTGAAATATCTTCAGGTGCTTAAAACAGAAATAATGCCTATGTTCTGATGGGCAGATAGCTAATTTTTCAAAACCAGATAGGATGCTTGTCTCACCTTTTCTCAGGTTTTGCTCTTTCATTCAAGCTTATGATACAGGGGAAGAAATACTGAAATGAGTTTCATATTCTCTTAATTATGTTGGTCTTCAGGTCAGAAGTAACCAATCAAGCTTGTGTGCTGATTAAACTTCTAAATCTGGTTATGCTCAAGTGGCTGACTTCTAAGATTAATGAAGCAGAACTCTGGCTCATTTTTATTTATTTTGATTTAATTTAATTGGATGTGTAATTTTATATTACACAAGGAAAAGAGTTTTAAAACAGGTTACTTTCTAGTTTAATTTGGGAAAACCTTTCTGTTTCACCTTTCGGGTTATCAAGGCAATCTTTCAACAATGTTTCTAATTATTTCAGATTCTTCCCAAACACGAGATAGACTAATTATTGTAGTTACGTAGATCGCAGTTTGTGTCCGACCAACCTTCTGGGTTCTGAATACTTCTTTTCAGTATATGCAACAGAGAAAGTTCGAAAACAAGTTAGCAAAATGGTTAATATAAATGAAGCAAAACAGATTTGAGTGTTTTCTTTCAGAGTTTCACATTCTTCTAGTATAATATATGCTGACAGTTTTAAAGAAAACGCTCTCCTTCTGCATAAATTAGGGTATCTGTGTAAATAACATTAATCGTTTTTTTAGTTCCAGGGTCAGAAAGAAGATGGCTGTTGAAAAACATGGTATCTGGGCGCCTCGGTGGCTCAGTCAGTTGGGCATCTGCCTTAGGCTCAGGTGATGATCCCAAGGTCCTGGAATGGAGCCCTGTGTCCTCATCAGGCTCCCTGCTCAGTGGGGAGTCTGCTTCTCCCTCTCTCTCTGCCCCTTCCCCCTGCTCATCCTCTCTCTCTCTCAAATAAATGAATTTTTAAAAAACACATAGTATTCATGGCCAACGTTTCTTCCTATTTATGGTATCATCTAGGAATATCAAAACGATGCCTCCACTGATTTTTTTATTCTATTTGCTATGGGAAGAGAAAACACTATTCTGACCTTTATAGTGATACGGTTTATGTTCACAGCTATTAAATCTCATTTCCTACTGAATCATGTGTTTCTCTGCTCCATTTGCAATGCAAAGTGAAGTTTTCCCATTGCCTCATTAATTTAAATTATCAGTCAAATATGTTTATGAGAACTAAGCAAAGAAATATAATTTTCATCCTGACATGAACTTCCCTGGGCTTTTCTCCCCTAAGGGAGGATAAACCCAGCTTTCTCATCAATGTTGTAAATATGAAGGTCTTGCAGTTTCAGGCTGAATGAGTCTTCTACACTTTCATGCTCTCATTTTGGTGGTTTTCAAAGTGCTTGAAACCGCTTTTGTTTATGCCACTTTTAATATGTAGAGATAATAGAGTCATCAGTGCCTTCTTTAAACAGAGGGAGAAAAACTATATTCCTTACAGAGACTGAAGCAAAAATGGAGTATCTGGATAGCTGTATACTCAACCCAGGTAATTCTCCAATGAAATGCTGTTCAGCACTTGTGTGCTTGGAATGGTTCTTACCTTGGCCACCCTGTGACTGGGGAGAATAATGCTCCATCATTTTCCAATCCCCCAGCTGTGACAGTGTGAACGTTCTTAGGACATTTGCTGGCAAACAGGAAGTACTGAAACAGCGAGACAATGAAATCAGCAATAGTATATAGTAGCCAAGCTTCCTGGGCATTGGGGTCTAACAAGTTGAAGTGCCGAACAGATGTGCAGTGAGGTCAGGAATTGTGAGGTCAGTAATTACTGGACGTGTTTTCTAGATGGAGTCTGCTAGAGGCCCATCTTAAATGAAGGTTTGTGGGACCCAGTGAGGATACTGAGGAAGGAAGGAAGGAAGGAAGGAAGGAAGGAAGGAAGGAAGGAAGGGAGGGAGGGAGGGAGGAAGGAAGGAAGGAAGGAAGGAAGGAAGGAAGGAAGGGAGGAAGGGAGGAAGGAAGGGTAAGTAAAACACATACCACTTTCTTCTGCCAGGCAAATGTTTTATAAAGTCTATCTTAATTAATCATTGCATCAACCCTATGAGATGGCCTTATTATCTTCATTTTTCAGGTGGGAAAATGAGGAACAGAAAGTTTAAAAATTTTTCTAGCTAGTAGATGGAGATAGTAATAGAACCGTTGTACTTGATTTAAAAAAATATGTCATGCTAACCTTGTTTGTCACGGACACAGGCAAATATGGTTTACTAAATATTTACTAAATGGGATATTAGAAGCTTGATAAACTTAACCTCTTTTGCTCTCCTCATTACTGTTTAAAAGAGTATAAAGTCCTTGGTGACCTAAAAATTTATTGCATGTCAGAAAGAAAAATGTGGCTGAGGAGAAATGGATCCAAAAATTGACTGATACAGTTGACAGACAAACTGATTACACAAACTGTCAGCATGGCTGTAGTTTAACATTTATTCCTTCATTTGTGCAGAACGTCAGTCAGTCTCAAAAGAAAGTGACACCAAAAGAAATAATTTAACACACTCTCCCTTATAATTATCAATATTAGTTCACTGCCTCGCATCAAGAGTAAAGAAGTCAACTTACTTCAGCCAACAAAATCCTGAGCATGAAGAACTCTTGAATTGTTAAGCCAGCATTATATTCTTTGAGATTTCAAATAAAGCTGAATATGTGAAAGCAAACACAGTAAACCTACCCCAAAAGACTTAAATATCCTATGATTTGCACATACTTATAAGTGTTGAAGGAATGTTGGAAATTGTCTTTTTTGGTAAGTATTTTTATTTATTTATTTTTGGGAGAGAGAGAGAGAGAAAACGAGTGGGGGGTGGGCAGAGGGAGAAGCGGGCTCCCTGCCCAGCAAGTAACCCAATGCGGGACTCGATTCCAGGACGCTGGGATCATGACCCCCAGCCGAAGGCAGACGCTTAACCACACAGGCAGCCAGTTGTCTATTTTTGTTCAGGTTGCTATAGCAAAGTACCCGGACTGAGCGGCTTACAAACAGCAGAGGGTTAGTCCTCACCTTTCTGGAGGCTGGAAGTCAAAGATCAGGGAGCCATCAAGCCTGGGTTCTGGTGAGAGCCCTCTTGCGGATTGCAGACTGTCATCTTCTCACTGTGTCCTCATAGGACGAGGGCCAAGACAGTGCCTTTCATGAGGGCACTAATTCCATTCAGGGGGGCCCCACGCTCGTGACCTAATCACCTCCCATAGACCCACCTCCTACTACTATCTCATTGGAGGTTAGGATTTGAACATATGAATTTTGCAGAGACACAAACATTTGGTCCATAATAGATGGATAGCAGAACACTAACACCAAGAAGAACATAATGTGCCCTAACACATAGGATAGAGTATGAATTCTGCAACTCAACTGCCTAGGTTCAAATCCCAGCTGTGCCACTCACTAGCCATCTTATGTTAAGCACATTACTAAACTTCTTGGTGCCTCAGTGTCATCATCTATGAAATAACAGTGACTCTCATGTTGGTTTTAAAGGTTAAATGAGGGACATCTGGGTGGCTCAGTCAGCTGAGCATCTGCCTTCAGCTCAGGTCATGATCCCAGAGTCCTGGGATCAAGCCCCACATTAGGCTCTCTGCTCAGCAGGGAGCCAGCTTCTCCCTCTCCAGATCCCCTTGCTTGTGTTCCCTCTCTCACTATCTATGTCAAATAAATAAATAAATAAATATTTAAAAAAATAAAAAAATTTTAAAAAAATAAAGATTAAATGAGTTCATTTGTGCAAAATTTCTGGTTTTTAGTAGGTGGTATATAAATATCAGCTATTTTATTAGTCAGGATCCAGTTGGGAGAAAAGAATACTGCTCTATGATTTTAAACAGTGGGGACTTAATATAAGAACATGTTCACGATGATGCTTAAAGGGGTGGAGGAGCAAAAAGAAAGGGAGTTGTTAGAAGATAAAAAAAAAAAGGGATAAAAAAATAAAAGACAGCCTGAAATCAGGAAATTGTTCAGGCGCATTAACCTGAGCTACTAACCTGTAGGGTTTCTCCACTATGGGCCTGTAAGAATCTTGATCTGTCCTGCCTTGAAATGCTTCTTCTCTCTCCCTTTTCTTCTAATCTTCCCGCAGCGCTTCCCACTGGCAGAACTTAACAGGAACACAGTTGGCCAGGTAGTCGGGGAAATGTAGCTTGCAGGCTTCCAGCCCCCCAGCCTGGAAGATGATTTGGTTACAGTCCAGCCTGAGCCCAACCGTATGAGGAGCTCTGGGGCATGAAAGGCACCGCAGACTTGTCCATTTCTGAGGCAAAGAGGCTGGCCTTTTTTGAATCTATTATATTTCCATCTTTGTTGGTTGCTACCCCCTAGGGGACAGCCTAAACTCTCAAATATTTCCCAGATAGATGGCGTGGCCTCTATCAACTTAAGACAAGTCTCAGGCAGGTGCAGCTGTGGGCTGATAGTAGCTAACACTCACAAATGGGATACGGGTGCACCAGCTCCTTAAAATAAAACCCATCTGGGGGCGCCTGGGTAGCGCAGTCGTTAAAAGCGTCTGCCTTTGGCTCAGGGCGTGATCCCGGTGTTCCGGGATCGAGTCCCACATCGGGCTCCTCTGCTGGGAGCCTGCTTCTTCCTCTCCCACTCCCCCTGCTTGTGTTCCCTCTCTCGCTGGCTGTCTCTATCTCTGTCGAATAAATAAATAAAATCTTTAAAAATAAATAAATAAAATAAAAATAAAACCCATCTATTAGTGAGTGCCCTGCGCTAAAGGGGCTTTGGAAGCTTCGGCCAAGAGGGGAACATGTATTAGGTAAGGGCACCTGCCCGCATCTATGAATTCCTCAGTCTTGAAGTTTCAAAATCTCTAAAAAAGGTGTGTGGGGGTTGGGGAGCCCCACCAAATTTCAAGAAAACTTCAAATATGGAAATATTTACATTAAAATAAACATTTGCATATTAACAATGGGTTGCTTGTAGAAAACCAGCCACAATTTGCCTTAAAAGTAGTCTTTACAGATAATTAGCTACTTTTAAGGTTTTTCCTATCATTTCTGATAGATTTTACCATTGATCTGTCACCAACCTCTTTATACCCAGAGAAGGTGAACATGAGACTCAACTTCACCATTAGTCTAATGACTTTGATAAGACCATTCAAGACTAGTGTTCTGAAGTTCTGCAATTAGGCACTCTTGAAGCTCTTCTGATAACACTACCCTCTCCGTAAGAAAACTTCATTGCATAAGAAAATACAATACATTTTACATGATAGTGACTATCATCGGCATGCTTCTGCATTAGAACTTTCTATAAGGTTTTGTTGGTTCTATTTTCAGTGCCATTACACTGTATTATGAAAGTTGGAATGCATTTAATACATCACGCAGTCACTCTTCCTAGTGACATATAAGAACATTGAGGATTATTGAAATGTAATGAGTTTTCCAAAATATCAGGGCTAGTTAAGGGCGGAACAGGAACCAAACATAAGTTGGCCAATGATGTAGTATAGTAGTCTTTCTCTGTATCACACATATTTGCAGTTGTGCTATTTAATACAGGCTGAATTCTAAATTATCTATTATCTACCTGGTCATCTATCAATCATCTATCTGTCTATTTATACATCAGCTTGATTCAGAAACGATGTAAGTTGGCTTACAAAAAACACACACAACACAATGAGATTTTAAATATTTAATTATGAAGTGAAAGGAACATAAATTTGGGAAACATAAGCTGAAACTCTGAGTGAAGATAATGGACAAATGGGAATTTTCCACTGGCTAAAGATGAGACGTTATTTAGGATCTGAGATTTCTACTCTGCAAACAAAGACACAGGGATCCCATGATCCTGTCAGTGTAGATCAGATAACTGGATCATTGGCTACAGGCGATCGCAGGCCACAAAACACAAATAAGCCAGCTGTTTAAGAGAGCAGTCAATACTTTCTGACAACATTGACAAACTGTTTTCTTGAAGAAAATGGCACCTCTCCAAAGAAATAAATTGCAAATAAAATCAGCTTGATGCCATTGCTCTTTTCCTACCATGTGTTCTGTCAGCACATAAAAAGAGCAAAGTACATTTTTTCATTACAGCTTTGCAAAAATCATAAATAAATCTCTTATAATATTATAACTTAAAACACAGATGTAATTAAACTCCTGGCTTAGTATAAGTATACCAGTATATTTAAGGAGAGTTTTATGTAAATTCACAGCAGGTAGTAACATTGCTGGTCCACAATACCATTTTCCTACTGATGCTTGAAAGCCTGTCATTTTAAGGTGAGAAGTCTGCAGTATGTGAGACAGTCTGCAGACTGTCCTGAAAGTGTAAAGGACATCAAAAGTCCTCAAGATGAGTGATTCAGTCTGTGGTCATAGAGAACAGTCATCTAAAGATTATACACTTTAGAAATCAGCTCAATTTATTCATTTAACCTCTATCTGGTTTCTTTAAACATTCTTGGAATATAGTTTGTTACACCAAGAATGATGAAGAAATTTGTACAAAGGGAACTATAGCTCCAACTACATCCATACCATTACTAGGTCAAGCTTACTCATGTTATGTAGGATGGAAAGAAGGTTGCCTAGTTATTTATTGTGAAAAATCCCTGGTTGATGAAAGCAAACAACCTTTATCTTTGATTTCTCAGAAGCTCAACATTATCGTTCCACCAAGACATTGACCCAAATCAGCCATATTGTTATTTTTGTTCTGTATCAGATGTGGCTTTCCATAGGATCCAGATTCATGTTTGGGTTTGTTGTGGTTTTTTTTAATGTTGTTTATTTTGTCTCATATTTCATTTCAATAGTCCCTTTGGTCGGGTAAGCAAATTTCCTGTCAAACACATTCTTTCCAGAACTCATGAGATGGACTACTCCATTCAAAAGACATGTTGGAATCATAGATCATATGCCAGAAAAACAAATTGCATTTTTATATCAACTTTGAGGAGAATTTTTCATTTTGCACAAGATAAAGGTAAAAGATTTCCATGTGGCCTCAGTCATCAATTGTTTTCCCAAGACTTCAATTGCCTTAATATTTTTAGTTCATTCTCATACTAGAACTTGTTTCTGCATAAATCAGTAGACATGGGAGTTTCAATGGGTTCGTTTGTTCTCAGAAGTTTCTTTGCTGCATATCAGATACTTCAAGTGAGAAAATGGGTCATCTGTTAAATATGCTTTTCCACTTCTGCACCATTTCTCAGAAAATCTTCAGTAAGCATAGTCTTCTCTTTCTTGAGAGACCAGAATCATCCTTCCTTCAACTATCAGCTTAGTCCTTTGTTCCCTGTGGCATTGGGTACTACTGTTTAGGCTGCTCTGGAATCATCCTCCCTGAAAAAAGGTTTTACCTACTGCCTTACCTACAGTAATATAGAACTTACAGTAATTCCTTAAGCATCATTATCTTTCTTATTGACTTCTTTATAATGCTTTTGATATTGCATTGCTTTTAAAAAATACCTTTTGGATATCCTTCTTGGATTATTTTTTTCTATCTATAGCAACTTGTCATCTTTACTAATGAGTTAGAAAGAAGGGAGGTGATACTTATACCTCTCACCTTGCACTCAAATGGTCCAATCTGTTCTCGGCGCACCAGTAATTAGGAAATATTTGGGGTCCAGATGTCAAATAACACAGCATATATCTGCATGTAACTAAAATAGTTCTTTATGTTTCCATACCAACAACCGGGACTCAGGTAAATTATAATCCTCTTTGTCTATCCTGTGTATGTACACACACACACACACACACACACACACACACTTCTCATCTATTTATAAAACCAAGAAAATTATTACAAGTTTATCTGGCAAACCATCTGTTTTTAACACTTATTTTACTGTGATTGCATAACTCAGGAAGCATTTCCAGAAATCAAACCTGAAGTTAGCCTGTCATCCCAATCTCTTTTCCAGTGGATCTGTGCTAATTTGGAAAACTGTGAACAGTGTCACCCTAGCTCCTTTCTGCATCTTCTTTATTGTGGAATCCTTGCTTTTATAATAATATAATACAAGACTACTAACTTGAAAATATGGGCTTTATAGACACATACCCAAACTGTAAATTTAGTTGTTACATCAGCAAGGGTCTTGATAAGAAAAGAGTCCACACTCAAACTGAGTAATTGAAAAAATTTGATAAAACGCTGATTTAAAAGGTGCTGTCAGGGTTTAGGGAAACCTAATAAGGGATAATATTCAATTTGAGGCCACTAACTGAGAGGGGTGTTATCCTTAGATTAGAAGGGGAAGGGCAAGAAGCAATGGTTTGAATTTGAAAAGGCAACAGTATGGAAAAGGATTCCTGAGAGAATCTTTGGCCTCCAGTAGAGGGAGATAACCAACACTCAGGGAGGGGACCTGAAGAATATACCACCTAATCTCTCTCTCTTGTCTGGGCTTCCCATTGGTTGAACCCAACCTGAATCCAAAGGACAGGAGACCTATGGTCCAGATCGGCATCCTGGGGCATGAGTAGGGTGGAAAGTAGCACTAGAGGGAGCAAGGGGAAAATAGTCAACAGATAAAGAGACTGAACATGATAACCATGTGAGGTCACACAGCAGGCGCAACAAGACACATCTTTCAATCCAAAGCAGAAAATCTGAGCTCTAGAATGGCATTCCATTAGTGGGATGCTATAGGTAGTCTCTTTAGGATTCAACTTGCACAATCTATTATCATACCCTTACATCAATTTCTGAAATAATTTGTCTTGGTATCTCCTATACGGCCATATATAGTTTCATGAATAGTAAATTCTCAGTAAACTCCCATAGAGTCATTAAATAACTCCTCTTTTGTCCCTTACCACTGCTGTTAGTTTTTTTTTTTTTTTTATCTTGGATGAGTTTCCAGAAGCAATGTTTCAAAGTTCCAAGAAAGTCACTGTCTCCACATGCAATGATATGCCAGATTTGGACAAATAATACAGAATACTGTATTTTAACAGTTGTGATCAAGGCAGACTGATTGCTGCACTGTTCAAAAGAAGTGAGGTCAGCAGCAAAACACCTCTGTCAAATGAATTCATTTAGAAAACCTTATGAAATAGTTCGTAGTCTTACTGTGACGCTGCCTCACAGAGCTGAAATGATATGGATGGAAATGTTCAGGAGAAATTCAGAAACTCCTCCTATCCTCAATTTCACTGTGAAAAAAAAAGTAGCGCCAGCCAGTTTCGGGTAGAAATGGATGTGAGCACATCTTTTTCTGCCCACCAAGATGAATTGCCTGTAATGACGGCCATTTGAAAATTGTGGCGTCAAATTTTAAGCATCAGTGTTGTATTTTAAAAAGCAGGTAAGTCCTGTTCTGATGGAAATGTGTGGGGTTCATTCTCCTGCAGAACAAAGTGCATCCAAGAAAAGAGGGTTTCTCCTCCTTTAAACTTTCAGTCTCTTGGGCAACCTATGGGGGAAAAAATCTGTACTAGGTGTACGATAAAGGCTACACATAAGTACGCAGCTGTGTGCTACGTTTTAGGCACAGAAGCAAACTCTTTATGAGCTAGCAGCTAATTAAGATCAAGATTTGCTTGGCGTGCAATTTCGCTTCCTTAACATCTTTTATACTGAAGTCACTCTGACTTACAGAGCATCCTACACTTTAGTCACTGACCCATAAAATACAAATGAAAGCTGGTAAAAGGATAACAACATGCATTCTGAATAACTCACTAGGAAATGCCTCAAACTCGAAAGACATTTTAATAATAATTCACCAGCCAATTCCATTAGCCTTAAAGACCAGAGAAGCACAAAGAGAAAATTTGAATTACATAGCTCCACTTGCTATAATTTAAAGATATTTCAAGTTAAATTGAAACCTTTTGGATGTGGTATCTTGCTGTTTTTGAGCTAGCAAAATGCAAGATCCTAATAGTAAAACCCAGTTAATGATAAACTGTATTTCTGTACTTCACACTCTGCTCCCAGTCGAGTCATTTCTAGCTCAGCATTGTATTTTAAAAGCTTTCTTCGTTTAAAGAAACATATCAAGCAGAGGTGATTTAAACTGGTCTTATGATATAATTATGACACCAGTTTTTAAAAGTAAGGTGTTTTTCCTATGCATCCACTTCAGCCTTTTTGTCGCTATCTCCTGTAGCGTCCATTTTGGTGCTCCCTGTGCTCGTACTCAAGTTAGCATGCTCTGTGAGTGAATCTGTTTGTTTCTGACCACTTTTTCAAATCATCTTTTTTTTTTTTTTGGTTTTTTTCATTTTCATTGTTTTTTCCATGTATATCAATCCCCTGTGGCTGGCATCACAAAGTGCCCCAAACTGGGCAGCTTAAACAATATTGTCTCACAATACATTCTGGAGGCTGGCCATCCAAGATCGGGGTGGCTGCAGAGTTGGTTCCTTCTGAAGGATGTGAGGACGAATCGGTTTCCTTCCTCCCTCCAGACTTCTGCTGGCCTGCTGCCAGTCTGGCATTCCTTGGCTTGTAGCTCCATCATCATGATCTTTGCCTTCATCCACATGTGGCACCCTTCCTGTGGGTCTGTGTCCAAATCTGTCGTTTTTTAGAAGGACATCAGTAGAGGGGCTTCTCTAACTCCAGTATGACCTAATCTTAACTAATTACATCTGCAAAGACACTATTTCCAAAGAACACCACATTCTTCGACCCTGGAGGTTAGTACTTCAGTATATGAATGAGGGGGGTGGGCATCCTGTGACAGCAGTCTCTCTATGTGCGTGCCTAAGATCCTAGAGTTTCAATTACTTCCCGTTCACGTTTACTAATGAACTTCTAGACTTCAATGTCTATTCTGTTTTTAAGCCCATTCAATGAGTTGTTTCTTGTTCTTTGTTTTGCATGTTCTTTGTGTTTCTTCCATTTCTGTTCTCATTATGTTCATTTTCCTTTAAAGACTTGAACACATTAAGCATAATTATATAAGCTCTTTTAATGTCCTGTCTACTGATTCTATCATGTTTGCCATCTATTTCTTTTTCTGTTGCCTAATTTTTTCTACTGTTAGTGAGTTACATTTTTCTTCTTCTTTGCGTATCTTTGCATGGCCAATAATTTAGAACATGGTGAGTTTATGTTAATGATGACTAAATTTTGTAATCTTCCTTCCAAGAGTGTTAAAATTTGTTCTGTCAAGTATTTAAGTTAATTGCAAAACAACTTGATTTGTTCAGAGCTTGGTTTTCAACTTTGTTACAGTGGGTCTAGAGTACCCATTATTCTAGGTCTCAGCCGTACTACAAAAGCATGGCAGTTCTGTCAGTCTCATTGGGCACCACAGGTATTGAATGATCACACCCAGTCTTTCTAGTTAAAACATAATGTCTTCCAGCCCTTGGTGAGAACTGAGAACTGTTCAGAGTATGTCTTCCTGGTTGTTCTTTTCCCAGGCTCATGACATTTCACCCTATATATAGGAGGCTTGGTAATCATCAACTCAGTCAAGGGCATCCTTATATAGATTTCTAGAGCTTTCTCCACACAGCTTTCTTTTCCCTGGTACTCTTCCTTGCAAATTGCACCTACCTCATTCTTCCAAAACTGGACTCCATCCCTTCAAATCCAGGGGACCACCATGCTTTCCTTATGATTCCACTCCCTGCATCATGATCCAGAAGGGGCTTCCACACAGATTACTAGAGTGTTCTTCCTCTCCCTTTCTCTGTTTCCCTTGTCTCATGGATCACAGTTCTGTGTTCTGTTTTCTAATATCTAAAAACCACTACAAATGTCATTCAATATTCCGATAGTTTATGGCAGAATCCAGTTACTCATCCACGACCATCACAGAATACTTAGTATGCATTTTGATAAATAATTTCTTTAATAGAATTTCTTCTTTAATCATTAATGGGTTTTTTGGTCGTATTTAATCAAAATCTTGAAGATAATCACTTATGTTTTCCTCTAATATCTTTATTGTTTTACTTTTAGCAATTAGACCTGCAATTCATCTGAAAAAAAAATTTTTTTCTGTACAGTGAGTTAGAGTCAAAATTATATTTTTTCCACATTAAATATCCAAATAGCCTACTTATTAAAAACATTCACCTTTTATTAATGAACCGTTACGTTTGCTTTTACAAATAATGTAACTGTATGTATGTCGGCCTATTTTGGTACTTGATTCTGTTCCACTGATCTGTTTGTCTATTTTTGCATCACCACCACACTCCTGACTACTATAGCTCTGTAATAATCCAGATGGATAGTTTAAGTCTTCCAAATTTGTTTTTACGAAATTGCCTTGGCCATCCTTGGCCCTTTGAATTTCCTAATGCATTTTAAATTCAGCTTGGTGAGGGGTGCCTGGGTGGCTCCGTTGGTTAAATGTGTCTGACTCCTTGATTTTGGCTCAGGTCATGATCTCAGGGTCATGAGATCAGGCTCCATGCTGGGTGTGGAGCCTGCTTGAGATTCTCTTTCCCTCTCTCTCTGCCCCTCCTCTCTCAAAATAAATAAATAAATAAAAATAAATTCAGCTTGGTGATTTCTGAAGTAAATTAATACATACATAGATAGATACACAAATCCTGATGTTATTTTTCATTTGATCTTATTGAATACAAGGTTAGTATGAGAATAATTTAAAACTTTACTGTAGGGTGTCTTCCAAAACCTCATGAAATATCTTTACATTTATATAAGTCTCATTTAGTTTCTGTTAATTTGTTCTTAGATTTTAGTAAAGAGATTCTGCCCGTCACTATTTAGATTTATTCCCATATATCTGATGGTTTAGTTGTTAATACAAGTAATATCTTTCTTGCAACTGTATTTATTTATTTTGTTGCTGGTACATAAACATGTAATCGTTTTTTGTTTTAATCGTCAATATAGTGACATTGCTCAATTTGCTGCTAATTTAATAGTTTCTAAATTAGTTTAGAATGGCCATATACATGATCATCTGATTTCACAAGTAATAACATTTTTATTTCCCTCCTAATTATCCTTACTCTTTTCTTTTTTCCTTGTTTTATTTTATTGGCTAGGGACTTGATTAAAATATTGACTAAAAGAAGCGTCACCATCTTGTTCTCAATCTTGAGGGGATACTTTCACCTTAGTGTATGATTTTTCCTATAGGTTAGTTACTGATATCCTTTATCGCATAAAGAAAATTTCTATTTCTGATCTGTAAAAATGTTTTTGTTTATTTGTTGCTTTAATCATAAGTGAATATTGAATTTAACCAAATGTTTTTTCTGTATCTATTAATATAATCATGTGACCTTCACTTTTTATTCAATAATGTAGCAAATTATGTTGATTTTTTTAAATCTGTATTTATCTACCTGGAATAAATCCCACTCAGTCTGGTAGATGGAACTGTCTAATGTCTCTTAAAGCATCTTCTCAGGCAAATTGATTATGAATACATATTGGAGTTTTTCCTGAAATTTGTCACAAAGGAAGGAGCTATGAACATGACAGTTCAGATCATTCCTTCAGAAGGGACATTTTATGAGGAAAATGGCTCTATAATAGTCTTAGATAGTGTAAAATAGTCTTAGATAGGGGTTAACAGTTTAACAGCTAGTTAAACATTGTAGACTATGTGAGACTCGTTTAATGACAGTAGGTCTTCCTAAGGTTGAACACTGCTAGAATTTTAGGAGGGGTTCTTAAGTTTGTCAATGTCTATCACAGAATTGCTAGAGAATTTTATCAGAAGGATAAAATTACTTCCAGAAGGAACATCTAATCACAATAGACAATAAAAATCATCTAGGTTTTGGACAGTTCTTTTTAATGTCAAAGAAATTATCTGTTCATTAACTAAGAGGGTTATGAAAAGCTATGAGACCTGCTTAAGATTTCACAGAGTTGCAGAACAGAAGAATCAGTTCACAAGGGAAGTTTAAAGGATAGTGGTGGGAAGAATAAAGATGCTGCTTACTGGTGTACTATTGAGTCCAGCTGATCTCTATACCATTACACATACCTCTGATTCATTATTTATATTTTTAGTGATCTGACATAAGGGATAATCATATATGAATCATATATATAGCTGTTAAGATTTTCATTGTAACATGGCTTACACAAAAAATAAGAAAACAAGGGAAGGGAAGGGGC
This sequence comes from Ursus maritimus, assembly GCF_017311325.1. NCBI lineage: Eukaryota > Metazoa > Chordata > Mammalia > Carnivora > Ursidae > Ursus > Ursus maritimus. The sequence continues at coordinate 17,394,960 of NW_024426552.1, forward strand.
AATAAAGAAAAAAAATTCAATGCTTATCACCAAAGAAATTATTACATAATTAGGATCCATCAGTGGAACTAAATAATTCTCAGAAACCATTCAAATGACTATTAAAAAATGTTTTCATTAACACTGATATTAACCATACATTGTTAAATGAACAAGAAAAGCAGATCCCAGTATAGTATATTATCATTAAAAATAATGTACACACAAAAAATATATACAGAAATCATATACAGTGATGTGGAAGGGCTATGTTAAATTATTTCTGGATGATAGATTGTTTTTTCTTTTTGATTTTTAATCTTTCTTATGTAATTTTTTCTTTTATAATAAGAAAAATCTTGTAATAATGTATTTTGTTGTAGTTATTTTGTTGTAGTTATATCCATATGTATTATCTTATAAAAGCCTCAAAAAAAGTCTCTAAATTCCTCTAAAAAGAACCTTTCCTTCCCTGTGTAGCAATTCTTTAACATGCTTTCCGAATATATAATAAAAGGCCAAGAGAGGTACCCCATTTGACTTCTGTCTTAATTCCTATACTGCCTTCTTGAGAACACAGCATTAGTGTGTTTTTGTTCTGAGTATGTCTGTCACAAGTAGAGCACATTATTTCACCATAGCCCTTGGCATCCTTTGTGCAGATCAGTTGTCAAGTAAGCCACCAAATGCAATTTATCCACTTCTTACAGTTGCTGGGGATCTCGAAATTATAGTCACTGGTCCTTCTCCCCACAATACTCTGCTACCCCATCAAGCCCTAGAATATGCCAGTACAAAAGGGACAGGCATAAGATGCAGTGAACCTAAGTGTCACTAGTCAATGATGGCGACAGTCCTGAAAGCAGGTTAATAACGAGTAGGCAAGTGCTTGAGTGAGTCAATCAGATTCCCATTATATGTTTGAAGAATGTGGAATCAAATCACAGTAGCCAGCTGCCCATCTGCAAGCCACAGCTCCCACAGAAGCCAGCAGTGAGGACAGGGTGCTGCATTTCATCAGCTTCTTTCATTTGGGCAGGATTCTGATTGGACAAATTATTGCTGAAGTGTTTCATGTCTAGTGTGTATCTTATGGGTATTTATTATCACTGCATATAATGTCTCAGAGATAACAGACAGACCAGAAAAAGAGTAGATGTTGTTCCCAAATGCAAGGTGGAGATCAGTTTCCAATTGCCAGCATGTCTTTTGTTCATAAGTGACATATTAAATTTGGTGGTAATACATCTCCTGATTATTAGCCATTATTGTTTGCAATAAAATTAATTAACATAAAACTTTCCTTTCCAGATATTCCAGAACACTTCAATACCATATACAAACACTTGTCACCAAATGACAAAATATTTATTGAATGCATTGATAAAAACACAAATATCCGTTCTCTAGAAGAATGCATTATTCTAGACAAGTTAATATTCAAATGATTGGGATATCACCCTTTTTATACTGATTTTCTTTGCTAGCTCTTAAAAATGATTATGTATTTCTCAAACTCAACACCCAAAAAATAAATAATCCAGGTAAGCAATGGACAGAAGACATGAACAGACGTTTTTCTAAAGAAGACATACAGATGGCTAACAGACGCATGAAAGGATGCTCAGCATCCCTCATCGTCAGGGAAATACGAATCAAAACTACAATGAGATGTCACCTCACACCAGTCAGAATGGCTAAAATTAACAACACAGGAAACAACAGGTGTTGGCAAGGATGTGGAGAAAGGGGAACCCTCTTACACTGTCAGTGGGAATGCAAACTGGTACAGCCACTCTGGAAAACAGTGTAGAGGTTCCTCAAAACTTTAAAAATAGAGCTACCCTACAACCCAGCAATTGTATTACTAGGTATTTATCCAAAGGATATAAAAATACTGATTTGAAGGGGCACATGCACCCCAATGTTTATAGCAGCACTATCAACAATGGCTATATTATGGAAAGAGCCCAAACATCCATTGACTGATGAATAGATAAAGGAGGTGGTGTACACACACACACACACACACACACACACACACACACTGGAATATTACACAGCCATCAAAAAGAATGAAATTTTATCATTTGCAATGACATGGCTGGAGCTAGAGTGTATTATGCTAAGTGAAATAAGTCAGTCAAAGACAAATACCATAGGATTTCACTCATATGTGGAATTTAAGAGACAAAGCAGATGGGGGCACCTGGGTGGCTCAGTCGTTAAGCATCTGCCTTCAGCTTGGGGCGTGATCCTGGCATTCTGGGATCAAGCCCTGCATCAGGCTCCTCTGCTGGGAGCCTGCTTCTTCCTCTCCCACTCCCCCTGCTTATGTTCCCTCTCTCACTGCCTGTCTCTCTCTCTGTCAAATAAATAAATAAATAAAATCTTAAAAAAAAAAAGAAACAAAGCAGATGAACATAGGGAAAGGGGGAAAAAAGAGAGAGACAGAGAGGGAAGCAAACCATAAGAGACTCTTAATTATAGAGAACAAACTGAGGGTTGATGGAGGGAGGTGGGCAGGGGATGGGCTAACCGAGTGATGGGTATAAAGGAGGGCACTTGTTGTGATGAGTACTGGACATTATATGTAAGAGATGAATCACTACATTCTATACCTGAAACTAATTTTACCATATATGTTAACTAACTAGAATTTAAATAAAGACTTGAAATAAAAAAATTAAAAATAAAAATAAAAAATTGAAGTGATTATGTGTTTCTCTAGGTTTTTAAGCCATTATATGAAATATAGTATAAATATTATTACTATATAGTCCAAAACTTTGTGATAACCTATAGATGTAGAAATTTAGGCCATTGACAGAATATATATTCTCCTAGATACCTGCTTTATTGGAAAAAAGTTATGATTTCATTGTTCTTATTTATTCTTTGGACCTTTCTTTTAAATGTGCAAAATTAGATCTAAATAATCTTTATAGCACAGATAGTTATTTGCATACGCACAAAAAAATTTAGAAAATTATTTTCTTGGCTCTTGCCAATAATCTTTACAGTACTACAATCTTCATCATATGATTTACAAAATATCTATCATTGAAACAATGTACTGCAGCCTCTTCCTTATTAATTTGATCTCATCTGCTTTCTCATTGTCCTGCATTTTTGGATAAGGTGTATGAAGGGCACTTAATTATTAGTATTTCTGAATTGTTGTTTAGTGAATGGCTTATAATGTTGTTCGTCTAAAACACAGCATATTGGTGCATATTTTTTTCCAATTTAACTTTTGCTCAGCTTTTAACAGATATCTAGGTGGTAGCAAGGACCTTGAATGTAACAAGACGAAAACTTCATGCTCTCTTCTAACAATAGAAGACTAATTTTTTTGGTCAATATTTCCATTAAGAACGATTAGAAAACCTAAAGGAGACTTAGTTATAAACATATATACTTGAAGACATTAGAAGGCTACTAAGCCACTAAGGATTTGTGGGACTGAGAGGATATCAAGAGGGGTAAGCCTAATATTTAGCATACCTTTGCCCCTTGAGCCTTTATCTTTTTGAAAATAGTAGAGGAAGTGAGTTTAGCAGCCTCATCAAAATAGATTTGCCAATGAAAAGGAACCCTGCTAAACCTCCAAGGGTTTCAGCTAGAACACCAAAGGACCATAGCCCAAGAGTATGGATACCAAAAATAGACTAGCACTTATAAGGACTAAAGCCCAGATTCTAACCTGTTCAACTCCTAATTAAACTGATTATAGTAATCAGCCAATAGCTCAAAAGCCTACCAGTAGCAAAATTAAATCCACTCTAGAGGAAAACAGTAATTCACAGACACAAATTATGTTTACATTGTTTACACACTATATCTGATATCAATCAAAAATAACTAGGCCTACAAAGACACAAAATACTTCAAAAAAGAAAAACAAGAAAAAATAGAATCAGAATCATAAAAGAAATATTCTTTAAAAATGAAGGCAAGGGACTTTCCCTGCTGGCCATGAGTGAGTAATATTGTATATGCAAAAAATCCAATATGATATACAGATAAAATGTTAGAATTAATAAGGGAATAGTAGGATCGCTGTATATAATGTCAGTATACAAAAAGTATTCATATTCTTATCTATCCGTAACAATTAGAAAAAGGAACTCTTAAAATATATTATTAATGATAGCATCGAAACTATAAATATGTAGGAATAAGTCTTTTTAAAGTGTGTATGAACTCTACAAAAAAACTATGAAGCATTACTAACAAGATTAAAGGTGATCTAAGAAAATAGAAGGACATACTGTGTTCATGGAATGAAAGACTAAATATTAAAAAATGCCGTTATATACAAATGACTATCATTCAATACAATTCCAATCAAAATCACGATAGATATATTTAGGAAAATGACAAGCTAATTTTAAAACGTGTATGGAACTGAAAATGACTAAAACTATCCAAGAAAATCTTGAAAGAACAAAAAGAACAAAGGTGGAGAGATTTGGACTCCCAGTTACAAAAATTTTTAAATCTCTAGTAATGACACATGAGATATTGGCACAATGAGATATAAATAAACTAGTAAATCAGAATAAAAGATCTAGAAAAAGGCCCACACATATATGGACACTTGGATATGACAAAGACAGCATTAAAGAGCCCTGGGGGAAAAATACTATCTTTTCAGTACGTTGTGTTAGATCAGTAGTGTATCTGCATGGAAAAAAATAATCCTTCCTACCACACTGCATGCAAAAACCAATACCAGGTGGAGTATAGATTTAGGTATCAAAGGTAAAACAATAAAATTTCTGATTAAAACATAGGAGAAATTTTTCTTGACCTTGGGCTAGCAAAGATTTCTTATCAAGTTAGCACGAACCATTACACTTTAATAAAAATGGACCACAGTAAATGAGGGACATATGTTAACCGAAAGACATCATTAACAGAGTGAACGTACGGATGGCAGAAAGGCAAAAAGGCATTTCTAACGTCTACAAACAACAAAGGGCTTGTATCTGGGGTAATTTTTTTAAAACTTTAAAAATCAATGAGAGAAAGATGGAGAATACGATAGGAAGTAAATGAGCAAAAGAACTGAACAGAGTCTTTTCAAATGGCCAATAGACATACAAAAAATTCCTTGGCCTCACGAATAATGAGGAAATGAATATTAAGTACACGCCCCACTCAGCACAGTTACAAAGACCAGCAATACAGGCTTGGCTAGGCTGTGCGGAGATGGCAATCCTCGCATCCTGCTGATGAAAATGAAAATTCATACAACCACTTTGGAAGCTGGTAGTAGTTACTAAAGCCTAACAAATGGGCCTCTGACCCAGCAATTACACAGCTCAGTATATAACGAACCAAATTCTGTATTTATGCATACCGATAGACCTGTGCAAGAATGTTCATCACAGCACCATGAAAGCTCCTATTCTCATTCCTACAGATTTTCGCAGTGCCATTTGCAACAGCCCAAATTCAAAACAAAGCAAATATTGTTCATCAGTCCAAATGAGGTATATTCATGGAATGGAATGCCACTCAACAATGAAAAACAAATGAATGACTGCCACATTCGTCAACAAGGATGAAACTCACAAACATAATGGGGAGTAAAAGAAGCCAAGCCCACTAAAATGACATAGAATATGATTTCACTTTTACACAATTATAAAACAAGCAACATTAAATTGTGGTGTGAGAAGTAAGGATAGTAGACATCCTCTGGTTGGGAGAGGAATTTCCAGAAGGAGGCATGAGGTGGCATCTGGGATGCTTTTCCCATAGAGTTAGTCACTTTATGAAAGTTCTTGATTTGTGCACTTTGTCTTAAGTCAATGAAAGTTTATTTAAAACATTTTTAAACACTCAAAATTAGTCTAAGGTATTAAAAATCAGAATAGCAATTACCTTTGGGCAGGGATCTGGGCAGTGTTCAGGGGCAGTTCTGAAGGTGACAACTAGGATGCTGGTAATGTTAACACTGTTTCAGAACTTGAATCATTTTACGTTAGTGTTTTTACTATGATTTGTGAAAATTTTCCCTATTTCAGTAAAAACAGTATTAATAATTGTTTAAAATATAAATTTTTGGAATTTTTCATTATGTGTGTTGTATTTCATATTTTTAAAGTTTTTAAAAACAAAAATATCTCTTTCATCCAATTTTTTTCACTGATAGGCATGTCAACTATATAATCAATATTAAAAACCATTTCTGTTAGGCTAGCTCTAAATACATACAGCTATACAATGAGGGTCTCTGTTATAAAATCTATGTGCCTTTATGCAAATAATATTGCAGGTGTGATCTGATCTAGCAATCCCTGGCATCTGAAATAAAAGTTGAAACTGGCATAAAAAAACGAACTATTTAAATTTCAATGACTTGAAAGTAAGTTTTGCACTCCGCATCTCTGGAGGAAGGGACAGAATTTTAATTTTAAAAACAAAATGTATGTAATGGGATAGGGGTAATTCACAGCTTACATCTAAATTATGGTGCTAACGGATTTAATTCTATCTTGGTCAGCCTGGTATACTGGTGAGGGAGGCCATCAAAGGGCCCAAGGAACCACCCCTCCCCTCTGGGAATAACACTCTGACTAAAGAGAGCGTTAGCAAAAATACCACAGATAATTCAAATGCACACTTTCTTCTGGCCTAGTGTCTCCCACCTCTCAGATGACTAGCTGAGTCCTAAGAGAAATGGAATAGAAGCAAAAGCGGAACTAACGTTCATGCACGAGCACACAGTGTAACAGACGCATGAGGCTGCCCTGTTTCTGGAGCAGCCCATCTCCATAATGTTGGTGGGAAGAAATTTCTCTGGCTTTGGAACAGAGGCACTGACTCACTGCTCCACTGTCAGATGAAGACAGAAGGAAGCAGCCCATGACAGCATTGCTGATGGCCCGTTATTAGTGCTGAAGGGGACAGCGCCAGCCAATGCTGGACACCGCTATAGTTTCGTATCTCTGGTGACCTTGGAGGGTGGCCACAAAGCTCTTGTGTTGTTTGACAGACTGTGAGAGGCACATGCAATTGTATAGAGACTAAGAAAACTTGAATATATGAAGCCCACATAGGTCAATTTGAAACAGAAAAATTATTGAAAGAAAGTCTCTTAGGAAGGTCACTCTAGAATCTCTCAGAAGGAGGAGGAGGAGGCTGGAGGCTCAGAGAGGATTTGGGGGATTCCTCAATTGCGGAGAATTAGAAAGAAGTCCAGATTATTCACATAAATTTAAACTTATTGAATTCTAAGGCCAAGATTAAAAAGCATAGATTATATTACTATTGAAAATGCTCCACTTGATTTTATGGATTTCTTCCCGTTACCTAAATTTTGCCTATTTTCTAATTATCTAAAGGTTATGATTCACCCTTCTCTTACATATTACACATAATAAAGTAGAAATCTTAAGCTTTTTAGATCTTTCCTCATTAAAATTCTGGTCAACTTTTTAAAGCCTAACGACACAAAATAATACCAAATGCCACATGCAAAACATGACATAGCAAAGGAAGGGACTGTGTAATCCCTTCTCAAGTGTATTGCTCAGATTCAGTCAGAGTCAGAAACCACATTGGTAGAAATCTAACACAGTGGCATTTTTGAACAAGGCTATTATTCCAGAATTTGAAACACATAAAATCTAATTAATGTCTTGGCTCTTCCGCCTTCGTTCTTTGTTACTTGGAAATACTGATGCTTAAATTCTAAACTTCTAAAGAAACACTAAAGAAAAAAAAAAAACTGAGTAAAGAGTAAGTCTGGGTAAGTCCATATCTACAATATTGGCATCCAATGCTTTTCTCCCGGAACCTGGATGACAAAATGTAAAACTAAAAGAATGTAAAAATAAGAGAAAATCTACAACAGCACCCAAGATGGCAGAAGTGTCCCAATGACATGCTGTGAAATTAGTGTTATTTCTGACCTAAATAAGCAAGTTGGGGCTAGAATAAAAGATTTGCCTAAGAGCCTACTCATAACTCTCCTTCCCAAGAAAACAAGGGAGAGAGAAAATGCCTAGAGGAAATTCTGGCAGAACCGCACCAGTGTCCTAAAACACGGAGAAAGGGCTGGAGAAGAAAGTAGTTGACAGGTTAGTGGAAGAGAATGACTCCAGGAGCCCCGTCATGTTGTGTGTGGGTCAAAGCAATTGGAAGAGGATGTCATGAGAGGAGTGGAGTCAGTGGCACTGGGGCTGCCTCCCGGTGCAGCAGGGCCTCACCTGACAGAGCAAGGGTCCCCTCTGGTTGCCCCACGAAGGGAGAAGACAGAGCGTAAGTGGAAGGTTACAATGTTCCCTGGTGTCCTGCCGGATGCCCACACTGCCTACGCTTCCAGCTTCCTCTCTACTTCCTTCGGGTTATAGACTCACAGAACTGGTCAGATAAACTTACGTCAATGCATGTCTACAAAAGACTTACACCAAATACAGCAGTTTATTCAAAGTAGTCCCAAACAGAGAACAACCGAAAATGCTCATGAAAAGAAAATGGATAAACAAATGATGTTCAAATTGTGTTTGCAGCCGCTGCCGGGTCGCCGTTGCTTCCTAACGCCAGCACCACCTCCAGATCCCCGAGCTCCTGCTGAAGAAGGGGGGTAAGTCAGGGGTATATGTGCCGGGGCTCCTACAGAGCAGACTGCCTGCAAATCCAAGGAAGGAGCTGGCTACGGAAGCCACTGGCAAGAGTGCGCCCTCTGCTGGAGGGGGGAGAAACCTCATCCTCATAGCCCCAGCCCCGGGGGCACTAAGTGAAATGAGAAGTGATCAGACGTCCGCTGAACGTCCAATTCGCAAACTTCCTTTCCAGCATTTGGTGGAGAAATTGCTCAGGACTTCAAAAGAGATCTGTGCTTCCAGAGTGCGGCTACTGGTGCTTTACAGGAGGCAAGTGAAGCCTATCTGGGGGGCCTTTCTGAAGACACCAGCCTGTGTGCTGTCCATGCCAACGTGTAACTATCAGGCCAAAAGCCATCCAGCTAGCACGCCGCATACGTGGAGAACGTGCCCAAGAATCCAGTATGATGGAAAATATTTCATTCTTTAAAAATGTTTTTTTCTCTTCTTATTGGTAGATCTGAACATTAGATATTTTGTCTCCATAACGTCAAAAGTTACGTTAAGTATATGATTGCAAGTGGAAAAAATGGGGGACAGAAATCAGGTATTGACAGTTTTTCCATTTTCATTTGTGTATGAGTTTTTAATATAAATGCAGGGACATAAAAAATTAATGCAAGTCAAAATGTTGCAGTGAACACATTTCAGCAGTTCAATTTTATAACAATTATAAATAAACCTGTTAAATTTTTCTGGACAACGCCAGCACTTGGACTTTTTTTAAACAAGTAAATTTCTTCTTAAAAAAAGAAAAAACTTTATTTACTTGAGAGGAACAGAGAGAGTGAGGGGAGGCGCAGAGGGAAAGGGACTAGCAGACTCCATGCTGAGCATATACCCTGATGTGGGGCTCGATCCCACTGCCTTGAGAACATGACCTGCGCCAAAATCAAGACTTGGTGGATTAGCTGACTGAGCCACCCAGGCTCCCCCAAGGAAGTAAATTTCTTATTGACAGCAAAAACAAAAACAAAACAAAAACCCCAAATGATATTCTATTCATCCAATAAAATGATGCTTGTCAATACAAAAAACATGAATACCAAAGATGTAGCAACGTAAATGAATGTAAAAACTTACTCCAGCAAAAAGGTACACACCAAAGAATGCATCTTTATGAAAATATCTTTTTGATGAGGTTCAAGGGCAGGCAATACTAACCTATGGTAATGGAAATCAGAGCAGTGATGTGTGTGAAAAATCACCTGAATAGGGTATAAGAGAATTTGGGGGGTGATGGTAATGCGTAATGTCGTGTTGTTAAGTGGGTATATTCATTTGTGGCAATTGATTGAATTTAATCCCTAATATCTGTGCACTTCACAATATGCAAGCTTTGTCCCAATTAAAAAAAAATATGTTATCTGCATACCATGACTCAATTATATGCCTTTCATTGCTTTACAAATCCATGGCACCCCTCGAATATTGTAAAATGAGTCATGTATAGTATACGTTTTCCTGTGTGCTTACTCTAAACTTGGCTTAATTATTTCCATATCTTTATTTTTATTGGACTGATCTCTGCTATTTATTTTATTCTGGGGGGTGTGAATGTGTAAGTATGTAGAATGAAAGCAACGATTCTGGATCCACTGTGTGATGAGACACTTTGTTTTTCCTTTTGTTTTTCCAAAAGCAACTCTTTTATCCTTTGATCTCAGCTAAAACACACTACAGGGAAATTACCAAACATGAACAAAACTAGCTTTTCTGTTGACTGCACCCATCCAGAATGAAGCCGCTTCCTTTGGGCTAGACTACAATCACAAGATAAGAATTGTTAATTTATTGCTCTAGTGACTTTCTTTGAACTGAATGCTTAATAAACTTGGAAGGAAAAAAAATTCTTTTTTATCTCATTATTATCTTTTTCTTGGTGTTCTAAGAGAACCATTTATATGGTGACTTTATGTAAAAAAAATAAGAGTAAGGTAATCATTTCAATCCTATCAACCTCAATATAAATGAGGGGGGGAAGTTCCTTATTCCTTGCTCTTGTTTTATAATATTAAAAGTTTTGCCCACACCTGATATTGCTCTGTTAACAAGTCCTGCAAGATACACATCTTTTGAAAGTAGATATCAAAAGAAAAAATTATGAAAAGAAGAAACAAGAGTCACGCTTGTTGAGTTTTTGTGTTTAAGGAAAAATATGTCAATGAAAACTGTATTAAAAAACCTAACATCATAAGACAGTAAAATAAATTCCATTTTGACCCTCGTTCAGCCTTGCTAGGTCCATTTCTAAAGTATCTATATGGTGTCTTTCTCTGCCCCCCCCCACATTCAGTAATCTATTTCCTATAACCACACTTTCAACACCTTCCAGGATTCATTCCCTTCTGTCCATTCCCAAGGTGGTCCCCTACTTCAGGTATAATTTTTATTTCCCTTGGATTACTTTGAAAACCTTCTATCTGGTCTCCACACCTCTAATGCTCTTAAGGCTGCGGCATTAATCTTACTGAACACAGTGTCTTAGTCAAGTGGGGCAGAGAGAACAAGACAGCACAGACTGGGGAGCTTTGAAACAACAGAAATCTACTTCTTACAGATCTGGGGGCCGGAAGTCCAAGATCAAGTCTCTAGCAGATTCCTTCTCCGGTGAGGGCCCACTTCCTGGTTCAGAGACGGCCTTCTTTTTGCTGTGATCTTACATAGCAAAAGTGGGGTGAGGGATCTCTCTAGGATCTCTTTTATAAGGGCACTAACCCCATTCATTAGGGCTCTGCTCCTTACCAAAGACCCCATCTCCACAATACCATCACAGCAGGGACTAGATCTCAACATATGAATTTTGGAGGGACGCAAACATTCAATCTATAACACACCAACACAACAGCATCAAGCACACTACTTTCCTACTCAAACACCTTCAGCTGTTCTCTTACTGCTCAACAATCTTCCCCTGGTCTCCCAGATAGAAGAGCTGAGGAACTGGCCTAAACCCACCCAACCAGCTTTGCTCTGCCTTAATCCTCCTTACAGCCACACTTTTAAAACTTGTAGTTGGGGGTGCCTGGGTGGCTCAGTCAGTTAAGTATCTGCCTTTGGCTCAGGTCATGATCCCAGGGTCATGGGATCAAGCCCCACATTGGGCTCAGTGGGAAGCCTGCTTTTCCCTCTCCCACTCCCCCTGCTTGTGTTCCTTCTCTGTCTCTCTTTCTCTGTCAAATAAATAAATAAAAATCTTTAAAAAAAAAAACCCCCAACAACTTGGAATTGGAAAAGTAATCTATTCTGGCCTTAAAAAAATCAAACTGTAGAGCTGTATAAAATAATAGATGGCAGGGGTGCCTGGCTGGCTCAGTGGGTAGAGCATGTGACTCTTGATCTTATGGTTGTGAGTTTGAACCCCACGTGGAGATTACTGAAAAAAAAGTCTTAAAAAATAATAAATAAGCCTTTTAAAAAATGGTAAAGTGACTGTTTTCCCATCTCTCTCACTCCATTTCTAATCTAGTAACTGCTACTGGGGCACCTGGGTGGTTCAGTCCATTAAGCGTCTGCCTTCGGCTCAGGTCGTGATCCCGGGGTCCTGGGATCAAGCCCCACGTTGGTCTCCCTGCTCAGTGAGGAGTCTGCTTCTCCCTCTGCCTCTCTCCCCTGTTCATGCACTCTCTCACTCTCTATCCCTCTCTCTCAAATAAATAAGTAAAATCTTTAAAAAATAAAAAAAATAAACTGGTAACTGCTGTTAATATTTCACCATGCTCTTCCTCCCATTAACAAAATATACCTGCATATTCTGTCCTTATAAAGGTGAAAAGTGAAAGTAGAATTATGTTGGAGGACTTACCCTTTTGCCATGTAATTTTTAAATATGAATATTGTTTCAAAGTCCTGGATGATTTCTTCTTTTTATGGTTGCCTTTATTCCATTAATAAGATATACCATAATTTAATTGGTCCCTATTAATGGATACTTAGGCTCCTTCCATTTTTAACACTTATACAATATTTAATTGAATATCTTTGTATCTATATCTTAGATACACCTGTGGAAAAGTTGTGATTTTCTTAAAGTGAAATAATTGAATCAAATGACATGTTCATATTTATTTTGAAAAATATTACCTAATGTTTTTTTTTTTTAAGATTTTATTTATTTATATGACAGAGAGAGAGACAAACACAAGCAGGGGGAGTGGGAGAGGACGAAGCAGGCTCCCAGCAGGGAGCCTGATGCGGGGCTCGATCCCAGGACCCTGGGATCAGGCCCTGGGATCAGGCCCTGGGCCGAAGGCAGGCACTTAACGACTAAGCCACCCAGGAACCCCTACCTAATGTTTTTCTAAAAAGCCTGTGCTAATGTATGCTCATCTCCCACCTTCCTTCTTGACAAGAATAGGTAATAAAAACTACCTTAATCTCTCCACTTTAATAGGTAAGGAATGGTACAGGTCCTTTTTAACTTTTCATTTAAAAAATCATTAGTGAATTTGAACATCTTTGCAAATGTCAATAGATCACATATGTCTCTGTTTTGAACTGTTTATTTATTCTGTGCCAGAATTTATGGACTTGCTGGGCTTTTTCATATTGATTTCTATGAGCTCCTTGTGAGCTAATCAATTTCACTGTTTCTCTATCATGTTAGATACAAATAACTTCCCTATTTCATTGCTCACATTTACACTCTTAAATGATTTTTTGCCTGTTTTTGCCATAAATAATGATTTTTTTTGTATAATCAAACATATCAATCTACAGTTCATAGAAGTGGTTCTCAAATTAATGTGTGTTAAGAAGCACATAAAATGACCAGCATAGATGCAGATTCCAGGAAAAGAAGAAGCTGACATTATGCTGATTAAATGAAAGAATTGAGAAGCTTTCCTTCTTTTTCTATGCTCTTGAATAGTTTAACTAGGTTTAGAAAGATCTTTTCCTTAATGCTAAGAAACAATAGTCTTGTGAAACTATCTGGTCTTACTCTTCTTGTGGTGTGTATTAGCTCTTTGACAAGTATCTCATTTTCTCTCATTTCCCTGGTTATATTTTCTCCATTCTGTTCTCAATATTGGTAACTTGTATTTTTCTTTAAAAGTGTGTATTTCATTTGAGTTTTAAATTTATTTTCAGAAATTTGTGTAAATTAATTTATTTTTTTGTCTTTTATATGTGTGTCTGTGTGTGTGTATTTTTTTGTTCTCATGTCTAATCTGAACATAGCAGAAACATAATACCACTATTTCCTATCTCCACATTTATAAGAGAAAGTCCCAAAGTTAGAGATGAAATTAGAGCTATATTACAGAGATGAAAATGGCCTCACAAAAGGAGAGAGTTTTTTAGAATTAAAGCAATCTAAGGTACTTGAATTATTCATAAAAAAGATACAGATTATAACAAATGTTATTATTTCAAGCCAGATATACAAGTTAAAAATTTAAGACTTACTCCTAAAATTTAGAAATGTATATAAGTTTCACACCATAAATTAAGAAAAGAAAAGGATAAAGAAATTTACTAATCCAATGGAAGGGTATAAAAAAAAAAAACAAAAAGTAACAAAGTCAGATGGTAGAAATAAATCCAAATACATGAAATACTACAATAATATAAATGGGCTGAATAGCTTTCAAAAGGTAAATATTTATAAATATAATTCAAAACTCAACTGTATACTATTTATGAATTCCACATTTAAAATTTAATAACACAGAAAGGTTAAAAAGAATCATGATTCACCTATAACATCAGACAAGCTAGAATATGTAACTAATATAAATCAATAGAGTAAAAAAAGTTACTTTACAACAATAAAAATAATATATCCAAGAACAAATAGCAGCTATAAACTTACATACACACTAAAGCAGCCTTTAAAATGTAGCAAATTTTTACAGAATCGGCAAGAAAATGACAATTCACATAATGACAGTTTTACACAATATCCCAGCAATTAATAAATCAAGCAGACAAGATACTAGTAAACACACAGAGGATTTAAACAGCATAACTAAGACACTTTATCTATTGGTCATATGTAGATGGTTGCATCTTATAATTACAGAATATACGTGAAATTCTGAAACTGACATTTTAGAACTCAAAACTTATTTTGTTTTTTTTTTAAGATTTTATTTATTTATTTGACAGAGATAGAGACAGCCAGCAAGAGAGGGAACACAGGCAGGGGGAGTAGGAGAGGAAGAAGCAGGCTCATAGCAGAGGAGCCTCATGTGGGGCTCGATCCTGTAACGCCGGGATCACGCCCTGAGCCGAAGGCAGACGCTTAACCGCTGTGCCACCCAGGCGCCCCTCAAAACTTATTTTAAAAAAGAAAAAATATTGCCACCACATAGAATATGAGATTAAATTAGAATTAATAACATTAAAGGATGATGTGAGAAAATGCAAACATTTGAAATTACGAAACACATTCATATGTAGCTTTATTTATTTCTTTTTAAAGATTTATTTATTTATTTGAAAGAGAGAGACAGAGCTGGGGGAAGGGCAGAGGGAGAGGGACAGGGAGAGAATCTCAAACAGACTCCCCACTGAGCAGGGAGCTCAGCACAGAACTCGAGCCTAGCACCCTGGGATCATGACCTGAGCTGAAATCAAAAGTCAGATGCTTACCCCACTGACCCACTCAGGTGTCCCCATACAGATGTAACTTTAGAGGTGAATAATCACTCTGGTCATTATAACACACTTAATACTGAAAATGATGAAAACAGTCACATAAAAATTTTTAGAACTTAAATAACTCAGTTCTTAGAAATTTACAGTAATAAATTTTTATTTCATATAAAAGGAAACACAGAACACTGTCAGCAAATGCAGAACTGAAGAAGTTACAAACAAAACAAACTCTACCTAAGACTAATAGCATAAACATTTCTAAATAAAGGAGGAAAATATAAAAATGAACTCAAAATATATATCCAAAAGCTATTTATTTGAAAAGGCTCCTTACATAGATAAATACCTAACAAAACTTATTAAGAAAATAAGAGCAAAGTCACAAATAAATAATACAGGAGTGGAAATACAATCTGACCAAATCATACACTAAGCATGATACTAATGAATTTGAAAATTTAAATGAACTGCAAATTTTCTTGGAAAAATAAAACTTTTCAAATCTGACTGAGCACTTATAACATTCTACTGCTTGTAAGTTATATTTTACCAATGTCAGCTAGAGTAGTAAGACCAAATAAAGAAATAAGAATTAGACAGGAAGAAACAAATCACAAATGATATCATTAGGCACATAGAAAAGCTAAAACAAGTAGAAACATTATTAGAAGTAATAAGAATCAGTGAGTTTGCTGAACATAAGACTCTAACATAAAAATTACTCATCTCCCTATCAATTAATAATCAAAAAATGTAAAGCTATGTTTTACAATTGCAACAAATAATGTTTTCTATAAATATGTACCAAAATCTGTAATAAAACTATGTGGGAAATAATATAAAACTTTATTAAACACTACCAAAATCTGCAGTAAAACTATATGGGAAATGATATAAAACTTTATTAAAAATATGTTTAAAGCTTCATAAATTCAATGGAAACATATAGTCACAGATAAGGAGGTGTAATAGCATAAAGATGTCAAGTCATTAAATGATAGATAAACTGAATGTAATTGCAATAAAAATTCAAGCATGATTTTAGATGAATTTAATAAGCTGATTAAAAAATATACTCAGAAGAACAAAGGGTCAAATATATCCAAGACAATTTTGAAGGAATACTTTAATTTTGATTGGTGGAGAGCATGTTCCCCTACAAATACCAAGGCTCATTTCAAAGCTATACTAATAAAGACAATACAGTCTTGATGTAGGAATAAGCAAACAGCCCAACTGCACAAAACAGAGATCCCAGGGGAAAAAACAGACTGGCATAAATATTATAATTTGATGCAAAACAGAGATGGTATTGAAATTACAAATGAGGAAGAAGTAATGGGACCATTCGATAAATGGCAGTAGGACAATTGATTACTCAAATGGAACAAAATAAATCCCTGTACGCTTTCACAAATGTATGCCTGTGCACACACACACATACACACACATACACACACATACATTTCCAGGTGGGTTAAGACTGAAAGTGAAAAAGCGAAAATTTATGAAAAATTTAAAAGAAAATAAGAAAGGATATATGTATTTGAAACAAAGCTACGGTAAATTTTTCTATTAAAAAAAAAAGGAAAGACAAAGTCTAAACAATAAATGAATTAATTAATTAGACTACATTAAAATCTGTCAGAAAATACCATTTAAGAAGCAAAACTGCAGGTTGTACCTGGGCGGCTCAGTCAGGTAAGCATCCCACTCTTGATTTCGGCTCAGGTTATGACCTCAGGATTGGGATCGAGCCCTGGGTTGGGCTCCTTGCTGGGCATGGAGCCTGCTTGGAATTCTCTCCCTCTGCCCCTCCCTCCACCTTCTCCCCCTCTCTCTCTCTCTCTCTCACTCTCTCTCTCTCTCAAAGAAAAAAAAAAAGCAAAACTGCAAGCCCCTGGCATGATGATCTTTGCAGTGCACAAGACGCATAAAAACATCTGAAGACAGAATGTGTCAAAAAGTTAGATAAATCAGTAAGAAAAGTACAAAGAACTCAACAGAAACATAGCTAAGGGATATGAAAAAAATTCCAAAATGTGAGTCTGGGAATATTCCGAATTTTATAAAATTGAGAAAAACAAAACCGAGCAACATTGAGGTAACATTTACCCTAGTCAGGTGGCCAAAATTAAAAAGAAAAAAAATCTAACCATCACAACAAGAAGAGACTGTGGAGTACCCGGAACCCTCCTACACCGTTGATGGTAATACAAATAACGTCAGGCAACTTGGAAAAGCAACTTGGCAATATCTTGTCGTATTTGGACGTCCATATACCCTGCCCTTTGACTAGCAATTCTCCTTTCAGGTGTGTGACCTAGAGGAGCCGGGACATTCATGTGCAAGGATTATGATGAGATTATTCATTGCATCATTGTTTCTAGCAGAGAAAACAAAACAAAATGAAACGAAACAACCCGGAACATTTCACGGGCAGGTAAAGGGATAAAAAAGTAGTGGTATGTCCACACATAGAAGTAGTGTAGAGCAACAGTTAAAAACATGAACTAGAGGGGCGCCTGGGTAGCACAGTCGTTAAGTGTCTGCCTTCGGCTCAGGGCGTAATCCCGGCGTTCTGGGATCGAGCCCCGCATCAGGCTCCTCCGCTTGGAGCCTGCTTCTTCCTCTCCTACTCCCCCTGCTTGTGTTCCCTCTCTCTCTGGCTGTCTCTATGTCAAATAAATAAATAAAAATCTTAAAAAAAAAAAACAAAAACATGAACTAGAGGGGATACTTGAGTGACTCAGTCAGTTAAGCATCCGCCTTCAGCTCAGGTCCTGATCCCAGGGTGCTGGGATCGAGCCCCATATCGGGCTCCCTGCTCAGGGAGAAGCCTGCTTCTCCTTCTGCCTGCTGCTCCCCCTGCTTGTGCTCTTTCTCTCCCTCTCTCTCTGACAAATAAAATCTTTAAAAAATAAATTAAATAAATAACATGAACTAGAGCTATATATATTTCAATATGGATAATTGTCATACTGTAATCGGACTCTCCTAAAGTTTGTAACTATCATTGCAAGGTTAGTATTTTGTGAGATAAAACCTTTCGATTTCCTCTTACCACTTCAGGACAATATGACCACATGGGCAACCACTGACCGAATTTATTGGACTCGCAATTTACCTCTAAGACTGAGGCAGAAAGGAAATTTTCACATGCATACATTGTACTTCTCAATTTTATTTTGAAGTCCTAAAAAATCAAAGTCCCCAAATGTAGAGCATTACCAAAATTTGGCATTCAGTTGAATGCTTACTGATAAAATTTTAACAGGAGATGATCTGAATTACTTCCATGTCATTAGCATTCCGTTTGCTTCTATAATGATTTCTGCATCATTTTCTATGCAGTAGTACAATTGCACAGAATTTAAATACAAAATTGATAAGAAAAATGCACTATAGAAAAAGTCTGTTATTTCCAATAGACAGGACTACGATTATTTTTCAGAATGAAAATACACATTTTGCAAGTATAGCATGTAAAATAATGATTATCCTTTTCTATTATGCATTATGCTATAGAGAGACCATGAAAAATTAAAATATTTATTCTATTTAATATAGAAAGAGAAGGATAATTGGCACAGTATCCTCTTCTTTCTAGAGGTTTCCAGGTTCTAAAACTGCCAGACATTTTTTGCCTAGGGCTTTAACAAGCGTAAAAAGGTCATTAATCCAAGGTCATCACAGCAAA
The DNA here is from genome assembly GCF_017311325.1 of Ursus maritimus. Classification (NCBI taxonomy): domain Eukaryota; kingdom Metazoa; phylum Chordata; class Mammalia; order Carnivora; family Ursidae; genus Ursus; species Ursus maritimus. The sequence goes on from NW_024426552.1 coordinate 17,413,863, forward strand.
CTTCCATGGGAGAATAATCAGTCTTGTAGAAATTATTTAAATGACCACAGAAGCACATGCCAATTTAGCTTGGTGCTTTGCATGATCCCTGTTGACCACTTTTCTACACATTATGGCAATACTTCAGAAAGCTCACCTTTGGAGGAGGGAAGATACATTTTAATTTTCAAACTCTGTTAGTTAAAGAAATATGGGAACCAGCACAATAAACACAAACCACACACACACACACACACACACACATGCACGCGCACGTGCACACACACACACACACACACACACAACTCCTGGAAAATGCATGCCTACCTTAGCTTAAATCTTGAGCACAAGGCTCTCTTTCCCTGTTTGAGACCATATTCGTGAGAATTTATCTCTATATAAATTTCAAAGTTGCCCCTTATTAAGTGTGTGATATTACACTTTTTCCCTCTCAGCTCCAAAATGGTAGAAATGACTACCTCTTCCAGGTTTGTGGTGGGGATAAAAGCTTAATTAACATCTTGTATGTAACATCTAGGAGAGTGGCAAGCAGTAATACACACCCCAAAATGGTAGCCTGTTTTTTTGTTGTTGGGTATTGCACAAAACCCTAATAGACAATGAAAAGTATTAACCAAACATTTTTTTTTCCTTCCTTAAACCCTGTTCAGCTTAACAACATTTGTTTAACTCCTACTCTGTGTTAGGCACTGTGATAATTAAATAAGAAATAGTCTGGGGCAAGAAATCCAATGTCCAATAGGGAAGACACAAGTAAAATATAATTGTAATGTAATCTAATAAATAAGGCATATGAATGAATAAAAGATAAGAGATAAGAATTCCCAAGGGCAGGGAAATAATCCAACAAAGTGATAAATGGAAGATCTCATAAAGAAAGCAACACCTTAGGGGGCACCTGGGTGGCACAGTGGTTAAGCATCTGCCTTCGGCTCAGGGCGTGATCCCGGGGTCCTGGGATCGAGCCCCACATCAGGCTCCTCCTCTATGAGCCTGCTTCTTCCTCTCCCACTCCGCCTGCTTGTGTTCCCTCTCTCGCTGGCTGTCTCTGTCTCTGTCAAATAAATAAATAAATAAAATCTTAAAAAAAAGAAAGAAAGAAAGAAAGAAAGAAAGAAAGAAAGAAAGAAAGCAACACCTTAGTTAAGTATTGAAAGATAAATAATAAGCCAGATATTTTTTAACGGAAAAAGATGTTTCAGGCAGAGAGAACAGGCTAAGTATATGTGTTTGAGAAATATAAATTCTTGAGTTGGGTAACAAGTGCAAGGAGTAAAATGTCAGGCACAAATTAAGGCAATGAAGTTCCTGAGATGGGCAAGGGCCAGGTCATGGGGACTTCATATGATAGGGGCAGAGAAAGAGCATCTCTAGATGGATTTTTTAAAAGGTCAGATTTATTTGGGATAGCTTTTTCTGGTTGGTGGATGGATTTCAAAAAGGTCAAGCCTGAAAAAATGGGAGACCAGTTAAGGTACTATTATAAAAGTTCAGGTGAGAAAGACAATGAGAGTCTCAATGAGACGGTAAGTCAGGGCAAGACTGTAGGAATATTTAGGAGGTTAAGTTGGGAGGACTTGGATGAGTGGGTTAAGGGAAAAGGCTAAGGCTAAGAGGATTCTTGGATTTCATGCTCAGGTGGCTGGGTGGATAGACAGCTGCATAACTGAAGTGCAGATAAAAGAGGGAGAGAGGGAGAGCTTCGGGGCAAAGAAGATGATGAGTTAAGTTTGAGGACCTTTGGGAGAATCGGGATGGCAGATTCTGGATATTAGCATGTGTGCAGTGAAACAAAAACAAAGCAAAGAAACCAAAGCAAACAAGCAAAAACAGAAAAATGGAGGCAGAGAATTCAGGGTTATGGGAAAATGGATTTGAGCAGAAATCTGGGGAAAGTTTGTGCTGGGAAGAAACAGAATGTGGAAATGCAAGAAGAAAAAGCTGAACGAGAAGAAAAGTCCTCTTATAAATCCCAAGGAAGAGGAACTTGAAGACATCAGCAGCCCTGTATTGAATGAAGTACCACTTGAAAACAATTTACATCCTCCACCACTTTTTCAAAAAGATTTTCTGGTCATTTTAATTTATCTGAAGCTATACAGTACTTACACTTGAATGCATATCTCCCAGAGCATGTACAGTCATTATAAAAGTCATATAAATTTTCTGTACCCCCAACATGGGTTGTTGCTTGTTTTGATTTGTTTTTCTCCTTGTGCATTTCTTAATGAAGCAAAACTTAAGTGAGATGTTCTCCTAATACCTATCCAGTCCCTGAAATCTTGTAGGAAATGACATGCATTCACACCCAGAATGTAAATCCATTCTCTGAGTAGAGAAAGAACCTCAGAGTTCAAGATTTACATTCCACCAAACACCAGAAACAAACATTTTAAAGAGGGCTTTCAAAAAAGACTTGGGAAGAATTCACCAGGTATTTGGCAGGGATCTGATTTGTGTTTGTTCAATAAAGACTGAGTGCCTCCCAGTTTCCGGGCACCAGGCAGCGCGCTGGGGGCAGAAAGACAAGGAGAGCGCAGGTTCAGCATCCAACATCTTACAGTCTGCAGAAGACAGAGGCAAAAGAGCAAATGATTACCGTAATGGGCCAGCCTTCTAAGAAGGGCACAAGATGCTTTCAGAGCTTAGAGGAGAAATGCTAAAAGCACTCTTTTTCTATTAATCAAATTGCCACCTTTAAAAGGAACCATATATTTAAAAATTAACACTTCATAAATTAAAGGAGAACACTATATTAAACTCCTAATCACGGAAAGATAGTTTGCTCTTTCTCAGCTCGGTCATTAGTGTCTTGACACTGAAGAAACAGGTTTTCAGTTTGGTTTGGTTTGGTTTGGTTTGGTTTGGTTTGGGGAGGTTCCATGTTGAGTTTTGCTCTCATCTTCCTAAATAATACAACCTGGGTTGCAATAACATTTAGAAAGAGAAGTTGGTGTTTGTTTATGGAAGCAAATAACAGGACATCTGTTATTATTGTAAAATTTAAAGAAAAAAAATGTTATTAACAAAGCTTAACTCACTGTATGCTGTATTTCTTGTAAATCAACAGATAAAATTAGCATGTTATTATTTATGCAGTATTTCCACATAAAAAGCTGTAAAAAATAGAAAAATAATTTTCTAACTTCTTCGCTTTCTCTCCTTTTACCCCATGTGCCAAGCAAGTACAAAATCTATTTTTATGTATGTTTTCAATACAACGTGTAAACACATCCTTTTCCTTGAAAATGCCAATATCTTATCTCCATATTTCCTACTTTGTTATGGAAAAAGATGACTGTCTACAGATTTACATGCCTTGCTCTCCTGCCCGAGAGACGCATATTCAACAAAGAATGAAAAGGTTTAGAGAACGAGAAGCAGCCTTAACTCATGGGCAGTCAAAATCAGATGAATGTTGCTCACATCAATTTCATTAGGATTCATAAAGGCGGTCTCCATAGCAACATCATTTTCACAAAGCACAGGAAGGCTGCATTTTATTTTATTTTTTAATGGAAAAGCCGAGGGTCAGATTATCATTCCCCCCCCCCCCACCAGTATCCCATTCATCCTCTCCCCTCACACAGGTCCGATAGCATTCAAGAGGAGCTTTACGACATCAAAGATGGCTCCATATTTAAGTGGAGTGATAGGCTTAGCCAAGTTTCTTATAGAAATACGTGGTGTTAGCGGATTTGGGATAAATCTGAGGGGAACTACTCCTGAAATTAGAAACGTATTACTTGACCCTCACTCTGAGAACTTGGGAGCTGGTTATTTAAACATGACAGTGTAAATCCAACAAAGGAAATCCTTTAAGAGTCAAATAAAATCCAATTTGTGTGACCAAAGAGCTTAGGGAAACAATTGGCCTCGTTCTGTTTTTCCACTTGCTTTGAGGATTAAGTTTAGAAGGAGGATGGCTATAGTTTTAATAATTCCTCATTAATAAAAACGTATTTATATTATCCCTTGAGGTATTGTTGCTTTTTTTTGAGAGAGAGATTTAGAGAGAGAGAGCAAGTGGGGGGAGGGTGCGGCAGAGGGAGAGGGAGAAAGAATCTTAAGCAGGCTCCACATACCAGCGAGGAGCCTCACACAGGACTCTATCTGCGGGGCTCCATCTCACCACCCTGAGATCATGCCCTGAGCTGAAATCATGACCTGAGCTGAAATCAAGAGTCTGACGCCCAACTGACTGAGCCACCCAGGGGCCCTGAGGTATTGTTGCTTTTAAAATGTGTTCTTTTTTCTTCGTGAAAGATAATGGTGGAAGAAGAAATGTAGGGAACAATTGGTAATAATTCTTTACTCACTAGGTTATTCGGGGGATTATCCCTGGAAAAAGTAAAATTCCTGATTAATTTAAAATGATCTCGTCTCATATTCAAACACTGAATCTCTAACATCCCTTTGGTGTTAATGCTATACTGCCTTCTAAGATTATAACTGTGTTACAATTATATACGTGCATTTAATTTTGGGGGGACAAATTCTAAAACAGACTTTCACCCAAGAGACTGGAATAATTCCACCATGAATAAACGCCTGTTTACTCAATAAACTAGAATGAGTTGGAGCTCTCATGGTGCATTGACTAAATACATAATTAGGTGAGAAGTTTTCTGATGTTTTAAATCAATCAGTCCATGGATCAGGCAAACCAGAGTGTTGCTGATGAAAATATTTTATGTGATTAGTTAAACAAGTAATTGTTTTGTATATAAAAGATTTCCAAAATTACTTTTCATCAATTACAATTACAAAAATGCAGAAGAAAGTATGAAATTCAAGTATATAGATAGTATAGACCTTAACAGGCCCACCAACACAATACCTTTTTCTTTTGTTATTTGCTTGAAAATAATGGAACTAACGCTATTAGAAGGAAAGTATGCAATAGCAATAAAAATTCACTTTTGTCCATTTTATTAAAATGTACAATGTCAATTATAGAGCTCCTAGACATAAAATATAGCCTTTTAGGTTAGGATTTGCATTTTCTGAGAAGAGTAAAATTTCCTTTCCACAAAGAATATTGGAATAATGGAAAAATGGAATAATGGGAAAAGCTTAGCATGAAGAAATCACCAACTCTTTTTCTTTTTTTTAGAGAGAGAGAGAGAGCAGAGGGGAAGGGCAGAGGGAGACAGAATCCTAAGGAGGCTCCACACCCAGGGCAGAGCCCTAGGTGGGGCTCAATCTCACGACCCTGAGATCATGACCTGAGCCGAAAACAAGAGACATTTAACCAGCTGTGCCACCCAGGCGCCCCCAAATCGCCAATTCTAATGAAATACAGAAAAATTGACAAACAACTAAAAATTCTAAACAGATACAAAACCAGTAAAGTGAGCTTCCAAAGACAAACCAGTTTAAAGATTGTAAAAATGGGTTAAACAAGCATCAATATCTAACTTTGATGTTATCCTCATTTGAATACGGAATATTTAGACATGGCAACACTTACTATATGAAAACATCAAAAGAAATCAAACATTATTTATCTTAATATATACATTGAATAACTGTAGTCTGCCTATTGCTTATGTCATTGCAGTATAGTTTTACCAATATATGGTTCGAGAATAGTCTGTTAGCATAATAACTTGAATTTTTCTTTTGCATTAATATGTTTGCTATTTAAAACCCTCTAGGCACTTTCTTATCATTTATATCATTGAGTCAAATAGAAAGTTCTTTTGTATCAAACAGAGACTTATTATTGCATTTACTTATTTCCGCATATTTCTCACCTTATCCATTATTATATCTATCATTTTTCTAACCCCAAAACACCTTCATTGCCAACCTAACCTGTTGTGGGTCCTCTGCACACATTTCTCACTCTTCTACCTATCCACCTTCGCCTTCCTCTAAACCCCAGACTACCTGAAACAGTTTTTTTCCTACCTGCTATCTCTTCCTCTGTTCCTTTAAAAAGTGGTGCAAATCTTACATCTTAACGGAAAAATTTTTCCCAAGCAATCTCACTCTTTATCAAACCTACCAGCAGAATATCCATCTATGAAGTGTCTGTAATTATTGTTCTTCTATATTTCCTTAGGTTTCATGCATACTTCCTCTTTCCCTTCATGTTTTCAATTCCAAAGGATAGGGAGCGTATGTAAGAGGTAATATATAATGAATATTATTATATAATATTTAATATACAATAAATATGTAAAATAAATGAAAAAATAAATATATAGCTTGAACAGGATATGACTTCTGACAAATGTATTTGAGTCATTGTGGAACTTCTAATTTATAGAGTGTCTTCAAATTTCCCCCACATGGCTGAATACTGTGATTTATACATGATGTAATTGTATAAATGAATTTTAGCTTGAGGGTATATCCACTAAACAATGTGATTATGCAGAAATTGTTGCTGGTAAAAGTTCATATTTATGTTTAACTATCACCTGTCCCTTCACCACATCTTCTCCAATGAAGACCCCAGGTAGACTCAAGGGGGCCATGATCACTGGGCATTCTCCAGCCTAATAGCCATTCTGATGCTTTGCTGCAAATTTGTCCCTTGAATTTATCAGTCAAAACTATAACTTCCACAAAATCTGTGGGTCAGAATTACCATTTTCCCCAATCACCTGCAGGATATCTGGGACACTGCAATCTTTGTCTAGTTTAGGGACAATTTTCTTTTGATACTCTTTGTTGTATGGCCTAAATTACATTTCAATCACAAATGGTGGGAGGATATGCATGAAACAATATACAAATACATATTTTATAACAAGTAAATAAATATAGGTGCATATCCCATTTCCCATTGATAGGATAAATCATCCCAGAAAAATACCACAGTTTTGTTTTGTTTTGTTTTTGGTGTTTATTGAGTGGCTGAAAGGCCTGACATGGCCAGTCTCAATTTGAAGAAACTGTTTTGTCTCATGATGAGAGCATTTATTCCTTAGGCTCTAAAATCTCCAAACCAATACACCCCCAAGTTGGGGGACAGAAACAACATTTTGCATGCATGTGTAAATATGAGGATTGCCACCTTCACTTCTATACCCTACTCTTAGAATTAATATGTTCTGGCAATGGGAGAATCAGCAATACATATTAGATTCTGGTTCATACTGAATCTTGCAAAAATAATCTCTCAGCTGGGTTACAGCTAGGTCACAATAATCCTTTTCTTTGTTCTGGAAGACTGGAAGCTTCTAACTTACAAAGGACCTGAGAAGACTAGTGAATCCAATGAGTTTTGGCAGCACCCTTCTCCTCCTCCTCCTCTTCCTCCTCCTCCTTCTTCTATCTTCTTCTTCTTCCTCCTGTTTTTCTTTTTCTTCTTGTTCATCTTTGTCTTCATCTTTCTTCTTTCTCCTTTCTTCTCCTTCTCCTTCTTCTTCTCATTATAAAATGAGTTCTTTGGTCATAAGCTATGTTGTATTAGGTGCTATGATGAAGTTTTCAGACATTCAATAATTTCAAGGCTGAAGGTATTTATAGCATGGTAGGAAAGATAAGAAATCCAAATCCAAGATGCGAGTGTCAGTCAAGAAGGATAAATAATTTCCTTCCATAATGGAAGGAGTCCAAAGTAATCAACCTGGAGCCTGGAAAATTCCTGGTATTTCCCCATGTATGGTTCTATATTAAAGGGGGTATCAATTAGAAAGTTTTCAGATGCAAGTGAGAGAATGAACACCCAATGTGGTAGGCTGAATGATGACCCCCAGTGATATTCAGGTCCTAATCCCTAGAACCTGTGAATGTTACCTGACATGGCAAAAATGGACCTTGCAGATATGATTAAGTTTGGGAATCTTGACATAGAAGATTATTCTGGATTTTCCAAGTGGACTTTAATTATAATTATCAAGTGTCCTTATAAGTAGGAGACAGAGGGAAATGTGGCCTCAAAGACAGAAGGCAATGTGAGGAAACAGAGAAATTTGAAGATGCTACACTGCTGGCTTTGAAGATGGAGTGAGGGGGCACAAGGCAAGGAATGAAAAAAAAAATGTAGCTCTAAAATCTAGAAAAGGAAAGGAAACTGATTCTCCCCAACAGCATCTGAAATATGACCTTGCCTACACCTTGATTTCAGCCTTGGAACACTGATTTTAGAATTCTGACCTCTAGAATTGTAAGAGAAAAAATGTTTTGTTTGTTTTGTTTCATTTTAAACCACCCAGCTTATGGTCATTTGTTACAGCCTCAAATACCATCACATCAGGGCTTCAACATATAAAGGGGGGGGGGGTCGGGGGGAGGGACATAAAAATTCAGTCCATTAAGCAGTGAGCATTCACATGGAACACAAATAACTTCATCCTTGAGTATCATCCATATATCTCTTCTTTCTCCCCAATTTTCATAATCCAGACCAAACAACAAAACTAAGGAAATAATGTTAACCTTCACTTTAGGCTCTTCTTCCAGGCAAAATGGACCATCCAGTGGAAAGCTCTGCCTACTTTCCTTTCTCTGGAAAGAATTTCATTCTGCACTGTCCATCAGGGTCATACTTGCTAGGGTTGTAATGTTGCATATCTACTTAGAGCCAATTTTAGACTTTGGGGAGGAACCATCTGTAAACTGGGATTTAGTCTCGTTTTTTCCCTCAGCCAACAGCTCAAATGGAACTTCCCGTGAGACTCTAGCTGTGGATTGTGGAACAGGTGGCAGCAAGTTGTATGCTAGTAGTGAGAACATTCTATTCCCATGGTTTAGTTGTGTGCTCTCAATCAGGCAGTACCTGATTCCATATATGCCGTTCCCATTCGATGACACGGTGGCGTGGGCAGGCCCTCCTTTATGGACTGGTGGATCAGAAAACATCTAGTTCACAAGAGCACTGTGGTCCTCAAGGGTTACCATCAGGGACTCAGTCTCTATCTTCCAGCTCCCGGTACCGCGCCAAGAGCTGTTTCTTGAAAGAAAACAAGTTATTTGACCAAGCAGGCATGACTTTGCTCAAATATCCTAAAGAAGTGGCTTTCAAAAATGTGGCCTCTGGACTCTGTAAGAAATGCATTTTAATTTGTAATCCACTATGACATGCTCAGAAGATCTCGAGCAAAATAAACAAGTTTTAATAAATGTTGCCCTCACTACAGGCAATGTACTCTGATATTTTCCTTCCTATTCCATCATCTTTCATGTTTAAAAACGCTGCTCAAGACCTGTTAAATGAATTTCACAACTCACTAATGGGTCACAACGCACAGTCTGAAACATGCTGCCCTAGAGGCCTCACAGGAATTCTACTGGGATTTGCTAGAAGAACCACAGAACAATCCAATCAGCTACAGAAAGTTCAAGCGAAATTGATTCTGCTAGTTCAAAAGGTCCCAATGGCAGAGCTGCTTGCCCTGCAGGACCTGCGGAAGGAGCTTCTCTGGGCCACACTTAAGCTTGGCAGCCCACGGGGTCACCCAGTAAGTAGCTCAGAACGGCACCCCATCCCCCCTCCCCCGTGTGATAAACATTGCCATCAAAATTAAAGGGGCCGGTGAAGCATTTTTTTTTCTTCTAACACAATACGCGGCAACTTATCTTCCACTTTGAAGGGATTTAACCATGTTCTTTAGTAGTGGGAATGACACGCTTCAAATACTACCCAAAATACCTTCCTTACTGACAGGGAAGGTGGGAGATGAATCCCACCCTAGGAAGTCGGAGGAAAGAATTAACACAGGAGAGTCCCTGGTAGACAGAAAGGGAAGCGGGAGAGACTTTCTAGGTGCCAGCTGGAGCCTGAGGGAAGAGAAGGAGTAAGAACGTGCAGGAGGTCAGACGCTCATGTTCAGGCTCATGAAACGGGTGAATTTGCTAAAAGCAGCCAGTAAGTTGAGAGACCTCAGAACAGTAGGTTTTTCTTTTCCCCCAACACATCCTGGGGTATTTTTATGACATCTTCGATGAGGGACATATATGACAATGTGCCAATCAGGCTGGAAATGGCTGATGGGCAAAATGTGTTGGAAGAAGACAAAGATTATCAATCTGATTTCTCTTAGATCTGAAATCAATGTGGTGGAAATTCCTAGTTTCCCATATGCTGAGAGAAAGAAGCAGACGGCTCAGACATGGGCCGACTCTCCAAAAAATCCCCCAGGAATGCAAGAGACTCCCACAGAGGGGCTATGCTGGGATCCCTTGCAAATGATGGGGAGGTACAGGTACAGGTAGCAATGGGACTCCGCTGGATCCCCAGCTCCAGGAAGCTGTGGACAAGATGCCCAGCTAATGATTACCTGAGGATTGTCAATCATGCCTCCCAAGGAACCGGCAGCCCAAAGTCAGAGCTCCAGAGACAGGAGAGTGGAGCCCACAGAGAAGTTCCATAATCCCCAGACATCCCCAGAGACACAGAGCGCCACATTACCAGAACAGCCAGCTGTTCCACACTAGACACCAGAGCAGCTGCCCAGCCAGACGAAAGACCCACGACAGTCTTAAGGACACACAACAATTCACACATAAATCTGGGATGCCCTCCCTTGTCCTCAAGGAAACATGGGAACTATCTTTTCATTTGGGACATAGGATGGGGAACAGAGATATGAGCCTGGAAGGGAGTTTGACTTTTTCTTGTGCTCAGTGGCAATGGAAGGTTTTTAGGAATTCTTGATCAATTACGGAAAATAATGAAACTATTACACTTTATACCATAATGAGTTTATAGATATACATAATTGATCCTAGTACAGCTTTGAACTAGACATAAGTTTATGAAACCAAGTGAAGGTGTAATGTTTGAAAGTTACTTGTGCACCAAAATGATATGTGTATGTTGAGCTATAGTGAATAAGGAAAAATTCATTTTCTTTGAAAAAAATGAATATAATATATAGATAGAAAATTTCTATCTATTCATTCAATGGGCAATGAATGGTGGCTGGGCACGCAATCCAAAACTGGACTTTCCAAATAATAAATGAGACCAAGAGACATCAAACTGCTTGGTCAATGTCTCACACAAAGTTAATAGCAGAGCCAGGACCGAAACCCCATCTAGTACACTGTTTATTCCAAAAATTAATGCCTTCAAACTCTCTTTTATGTATACCTAACCTAGATTTGCAATTGGGGCATAAAAGTGGAAGAAACATCTGTATATTAAATTTCTACTCACTACACATCAGCTGAAAAGGTGATGTGGGAGAGAAGTAAAATACTTCAATAACCTACTTCTGCAGGATTCATGTATTATGTATGAGCAAGAAGGATATATAATTGCCATTATAACCTCCAAGAGGAGATTAGAGAGTAAAGAGAATTTTTCATTAAGAACCCAGTGGTACAAGTAAAACATGCATAAGGGAGACGGATAATTATCAAGACAATAACAAATATTTCACTGTAGGTCTAAAGGCAGAAAGTTACACTAAAGTAATAGGTGATGGCATTTGATTCCAAAAATAATAATAAATTGTGTTTATGACACATGCTGAACTACATTCAGATAAACCAAAATTCTAGGCTAATACCACAACTTTAAATACAGAAGTGTGTATAAATAAACTCTCATTTAGAGCAAACTTCTTTTTGGACTCAGAAATAGAGTCTTAGATTCCAACCCACATGTTTGTTCTTCAAAGGGGCAACATTACTATCTGCCTCCCACTTATCCATTTCCCACGTTCCTATCTCACTTCCTACATCCCTTTCACCTCTTTACTCCTTGACCCTGGCTAACAGTCGTTCTGGTTTGGCTCATGGATCCCCCTTCCTGACTGATGATATCCTACCCCAGTACTGAGTGCTCCCCCATCCCCCACGTGGTTACTCTCCAAAGAAGAAGGCCACCTTGATCAAAGGCATGTCCCCTTCTCAGGGGCTGCCGGCATTCGGTGACGGTAGGTATGCGGGTATGGAGGCCCTGAACCCTGATTCTAGCTGGGATGACTCTGAAGGACCATCCAGCTCCAGCTGCCTGCCAACCCACAGAGGCCTGGCTGTGGTTGCAGTCGTGGAACTGGGCTTCTCTCCCTCTCCAGTTCCACTTCCTTCACTGTCCTATAATGTTAATCCCAAGAGCACTCCCCAGGGGCAGCTTCCTGAACTCCCAAGTCGGCCTCAGAGTCAGCTTCCTGGGGAAGCTGTCCATAACATACCCCCACTTTCCCTGAAATCCCAAACTCTCCGTAAAGCTACCCATGTTAAATGGAGCTGTTTTGCTCCCTGACAGCTACTGAAACTCATGTAAACAACTGCCTACAAATAATGAACATGAAATCATATTTATTGTATATATTTCAGCATTTTTATTGTGATAATACAAAATCATGAAATCTACCATTGAATCATGATATGAATATGAATCATGAAATCTACCATTTTAACAAAGTTTTAGGTGAAAAGTACAGAATTGTCAACAGCATGAGCATTGTTGTATAGCAGATTTCTAGAACTTTTTCATCTTGCATGACCCATTCCAAGAAGCAACTTTCCACTTCCCAGTTTCCCCAGTCCCTGGTAACCACCAACTTACTTTTCTATTTCTATGAGTTTAACTGCTTTAGAGGCACTTGGGTGGTTCAGTTGGTTAAGTGGCTGCCTTTGGCTCAGGTCGTGATCTCAAGGTCCTGGGATCAAGCCCCACATTGGGCTTCCTGTTCAGCAGGGAGCCTGCTTCTCCCTCTCCCTCTGCCCCCACCCCACTCACGCTCTCTCTTGTGCTCTCGCTCTCTCTCAAATAAATAAAATCTTAGAAAAAAACTTTTGATCTCTCATGTAAGTGACATCATACAGATTTGTCTTTCTGTGATTGATATATGTCACTTACATAATATCCTCCAAAGTTTTCCATGTTGTCATGTGTGACAGGATTCCTTTCATGTCCAAGGCTGGATAATATCCCATTGTGGTGTATACGCCACATTGTCTTTATCCATTCATCCACTGATTGATGTTTAGGTTGTTTCCACCTCTTGGCTCTGGTGAATAATGCTGTAATGAACAGGGAAATGCAAACATCTCTTCAAAATCTTATTTTCAATTCTTGTGGATACATACACAGAAGTGCATTTTATTATGAACTGTCTCATTCACTGGTTTACTTACATACATGCCTTAACATCCTTACTGATCAATTGGAAAATATTAAAATATACTCATTTGGATTCTGTTTACAATATAATCTTTGCATGTTATGCTGTTATAAATCTCAGCAAATCTGGGTAGAGATTATTATTTACAGGGCTGATTTGATCTTGCCCAAGATGAAAGGCATGAACTAGAACAGCTTTTCACAATCTATGATTTGTAAACGGCCAGCAGGATGTCAAAGCATTCCAGAGAGTTCATAACAACTATTTCCATTTCTCTAATGTTAATCAATTCATGAAACAACATTTTAAAACGTTTTCTTTACAATGGAACATGGAGTGAGCTGGTAGAGATCAGTGAGTGGTGTTATTATGCCTTTGAGGATCCCTCATGGATGTACGACTCAACTGGACCTGACTGGGCACCAAGGTAGCTTTGAGGAGCACGATGGTTTAATATTTTTTTACTACTTTTAATTTTGGTTGTATCCTGTGTAATGTTTACCCATACTAGACCATTCATTAAAAGCAGAGAGCCTAAAGAACAATTTTGAATGAAATATAATGAAAGGCACATGAAGGGCAAAAATCTAAAGTTTCATTTCATGGTAATCTTTACTAGATCTAGCTGATCAAAATTCTTAACTAGTGGGGCGCCTGGGTGGCTCAGTCAGTTCAGCGTCCAACTCTTGGTTTCAGCTCAGGTCTGATCTCAGGGTCATGAGATTGAGCCCCACGTTGGGCTCTGTGCTCAGCACAGAGTCTGCTTGAGTTTCTCTCTCCCTCCTCCTCTGCCCTTTCCCACAGAGCGCTCTCATTCTCTCTCACTGAAATAAATAAATACGCAAGAAATGAATCATGGAACTTTACACCAAAAACTAGGGATGTACTGTATGGTGACTAACGTAATATAATAAAAAAATATTATTAAATTAAAAAAAAGAAAAAAAGAAAAACCAAACCACAACTTTCAAAAAAAAAAAAATTTCCTAACTAGCATTTTAAAAGTATTCTTTGAGCTTAAAAACCAATGTTAAAAAGACAAAACACCTGGATGGAATATATCTGACTCGACCTTCACCTTTTCAGAAATAATGATTACCTAAACTCACTTATAAAGCATTTTATAAATCGTGACTGAAATAATTTTAAATGGCCTCTCCTGTTTGTTCACCTAAAAACAAAACACAAAATTACGAGGGAAAAAAAAAGAACCAAATTGCAAGATTTCCCAACAGCAGATAATAAAAGCTGCTTCTGTGTGCATTTAATACCAAAATACTTAATATTCCATAAACATTTGATATCCAAAATAAATGCATCACTTAATTTTTTGTTTATTTTTAAATCACACTTTCCTTGTATAATTAATTTAAAATAAATTAGATGGTAGATGTCATTTATCATTGGTAAAAAAGCCTGAAACTCACCGGTCTTAAGAATAGTCATAAAAATTTACTGAAATGTAACATATTACACCAATGTGTCTCAGGAGACACTGTTTCCTGGGTCTATCTCAGCAGAGAGAATACATTTAGATGAAGCGCCAGTGCGACATCCAAGAGAAACTGGAAGGCAATTTAAATTTTTTACTGCTGCTTTTGGAAAGCATTAAAGAGGGACTATATTTTTAACTCTGTGCAAAATGTGTTTAAAATCTCTGTATCTGAGACTCTCTTTCAGTATCTCACACAACGTGGCAAGGCAGTTGCTCCTTATCTCCCTCCTCTTTTTTCACCTCACTTCTCCGAATTCCTTCTCCCTAAATCTTTGCAGTTGCTTCCATGCTTCTGATTTACTTATATATGTAAAATAATATAAAATAAGAAGGCACCCCCGGGAGCTGCTCAAAGCAATAAAGGACTCTTTCTTTTAATGGGGAAGAGGGGAAAAGTCTATGAATATTCATTTCGATATTTTTTCTTTGATAATTTTCTCCTAATATTCTTTTTTTAAATTAATTTATGATTTACAGTCTATAAAATGTACAGATGTTAAATGTACAGTTTGGTGAGTCTTGACAAATACATACACCTGTGTTCACAGTATTCAAACTATATAGAATATTTCTATTAACCCAGAAAGCTCCTTTGTACCCCTGTCAGCCAGTTGCCCACAATCGGTAGAGCCAACCAGTGTGATAATTTCTGTAATCATTTTGTGATTTATCCATATTTTTCATGTAGCAGTAGTTTGTTCTTTTTTAGTGCTAAGCGGTATTCTGCTGAACGAGTATACCATTCTTTGTTTATCCATTCTCTTGTTGAGGTACACTTGGACTTTTCCAGTTTTGGGTTCTTTTGCTATGTTGTGTTTAGTAATATATTGATCTACTATGCTTTTACTTAAAACCACTTTGTTAATTTCTTTTTAAAAAAAGATTTATTTATTTGAGAGAGAGAGAGAGCACAACTGGGTTTGGGGGGGGCAGAGGGAGAGGGAGAGAGAGAGAGAAGCAGATCCTGTGCTGAGTGCAGAGCCTAACATAGGATTCAAACTCATGACCCTGAGATCATGATCTGAGTCAAAATTGTGAGTCAGATGCCCAACTGACTGAGCCACCCAGGCGCCCGTTAAACCACTTTGTTAATGTCTTACCCATCATACCAGCCAAAATTTGAGTCTATCAGGAGCATATTCAGGGCAGACTGTGTAGCAACCAGAACCCTTACATTCTGTTGGATGGGATGTAAATTGCTGTAATCACTGTGGAGAGCAATTTGGTGATATTTAAGAAAGTTGTAGGGGCACATTCACCACTACCCAGTAATTCCACTCCTATTTATACATTTTAAAGAAACTCTGAGATAGATGCATAAGGAGACATCTACAAAAATGTTCATAGCAGCATTTTTTATAAAAACCAAAAAAGTCAAAAGAGCATAAATGTGTTATCAACAGAATGGATAAATTTTGATATATATCCTTAAATTGGATGTAATATAGCAATGAAAACGACTAAATATGAGCTATTTGTATCTACTTGGAGAATTCTCACAAATATAATATTGAGCAAAAAAAAAGCTAGTTTAAAAGATGTTATGATATTTTTTATTCAGATAGTTGAAGGGATAAAAGAATAGCATATATGTAGAGAATGTATCAAGAAATAAATAGAAATGGTAACTATCATATGCAGGATTTTAGCTACCTCCACAGAAATGAAAAGAGGATAAGAAGAAGCTTCAACCAATTTTTTTAAAGATTTATTTATTTATTTATTTATTTGACAGAGAGAGAGAGAGTGAGAGAGCATAAGCAGGGGGAGTGGCAGAGGGAGAGGGAGAAGCAGACTCCCCACTGAGCAGGGAGGTTGACACAGGGCTACATCCCAGGACCCTGGGATCATGACCTGAGCTGAAGGCAGACGCTTAACTGACTGAGCCACCCAGGTGCCCCTCAACTAATTTTTTTTGACTGGGCTGTGGATACATGAGCAATTATCATATCTCTTATGTTCTGTATTATCTCTAAAATATTTAATAATAACAAATTTTCTTTCATGGTACTAATCCACTCAGAAGTGAACCCATGATTCAACAAATTCCTAATAGGACCTTTCAGAAAGTATGCTAAAATAAAAAGAGTTTAAACCAGACTGTTTGGGAGACACGGAAGCAGCTGAACTTTCAGATTCTTGATTCTCTGAATCAGCATTGCAAACAGTTAAGCATGATGAGTGAGAAACTGGGTAACCTTAAAGGGTGTCTGATCTTTTCTCAAGAATGGAGAAGTTGCATTGAAAAGACATTTTCTGTTTGGTCCTTTTTACTATTTGTGCTCAAACATAACATTTAATCAGATCAGAATATGAACATAAAGATTATTTGGGGACAGTGGTATGCTGGTAAATGTTTAGCAAGCTGCTTAAGGACCAGGAGAGCAAGCTGCTTAAGGGACAGGACAAGGGATTTGCAGCAATGGTCAAGTCCAGTGGTGTAATCACTCCCGCCATGGTTGATCTACGCTACCAGCTTGCCTTTGATGAATGCAAAGTTGGGAAGAGATGTGTACAGTTGGCTAGTATGAGCAGGCTCTGGCATATTCAGGAAAGAGAGAGTCGTCACCGAAGACTTCTAGAGATCAGAGAGGTCTGACACAGAAGTCACCCATTGCCCAATGATACAGGATTTTCCCAATGATTACACAAATACAGAGTGCCTCAGTAAATACACTGGAAGAAAAGGGTAGAAGAATAGTATCTTAATAGAGAAAGTTAAGAGTATTCCCCATTTTTGATCTAAAAGTACAAGTTTACAACTTTCCTGCATTCCAGAAGGTAAGTCCTCTCCTCAAAAGCAGATGTTTCCAATGAAATGCTCTAATGTCTCCAATACTCTAAACTGGAGATAGTATATTGTTACCACAATGAAATGATGATGTCCTTCATAGAATGAAGTCGACAAATTCTGTTAAAAGAGAGAAGCTAATAGCAAGAGATACCGAAATGTGTGGACCTGGTTACATATGGGGGAGATTACACACACAGCTGCAGTTTCTCAATTCCCAGGACTATCATGGAAAGATCTAGGGATAGGGATGCGCAGTGTGCATGCTTCTGTCTGTGAGGAGGAAGAATACAACTCAGTGAGAGGAGTTCCTCCCACATCTACCTACAGGTGTTAGGGTCTCTTGAATCGTTGGAAAGGCTGAGTTGGACTCTGGCTACTCGGCAAGTGCATGAACCCGGGGTAAAGCAACCCCAAACACATGGCTAAATGTTTTCTGAGAGGCAGCAGTCAATTTTTCAGGCCCTTTTCCAAGCCCAGCCATATTTCAGACCTGTTTGAGGTTTACTCCTAAAGGCAAATTAAGAAATACTTAGTGATAAGATGAAAATCTCAAATAATGTGGGAAATACTGTAACTAGAAAAGAATTTTTGTTTTGTGTCTCATTACCTTCAGATCCTCACCCCAGACATCTACCGTCATTAAATGATGGCATTCAATATGCAAACTTTTTCTTTAACCTTAGATGAAAACTAAAAAGATGATCTAACCTAGAAAATTTCCTTTTTAAGGTAAAATAGGATGAAAGCCTGAACAATGTGATTTTCCTAGGAGAACTTAACACAACTATATCATCTTCTTTGTTAAAAGATTTAATATCAGATAAAATTTCTAAAATTTTCATTTGGGAGCATTCTGTACATGTAGCTAGCTGATAGTAAATATTGTTACACATATAGCTTTGAAAAAAAACACTTTTATTATTTCCAGAGAGCCATAAAAATAAATTTTTGCTGTTCTCACTGTTTAATAATAGATTTTTAATTACTGCTTATTTTTTCCTTGGGATTTGGGAAGTTTGTTTCATTTTCTGTCTACTTTATGAAGAAATAACATACACAATTTATTTTTCAGGAGTTTTAAGAACCTGTGTCTTGGGGCGCCTGGGTGGCACAGCAGTTAAGCGTCTGCCTTTGGCTCAGGGCCTGATCTCGGCGTTATGGGATCGAGCCCCACATCAGTCTCCTCCGCTATGAGCCTGCTTCTCCCTCTCCCACTCCCCCTGCTTGTGTTCCCTCTCTCGCTGGCTGTCTCTATCTCTGTCAAATAAATAAATAAAATCTTAAAAAAAAAAAAAAAGAACCTGTGTCTTATGTTGGTCCCAGGATCTCTCCAGTTACCAAGGCTTTAAGGCATAGGGAGTATAAATAGTCATTCAAAAGAGAGCTGCTTTTCAGAGATCTCACACAACTGACTAACCAATTATTTTCTTCACCTCTTTATGCACTCAACTGCAACACTTTTAGAAATGTATTTTTTTTCATAAATTGAACTGATACTTAGAAATTTGGGGAAAAGGCTGTTTATATACCGACTTTGTTGGGAAAAGATGTGCTCCTTCATATGATTTTTTTTATTATTATTATTCACTCAGTTGTTTATCTCCAATAGGTAATTTTTGGTTAATATCATACAAGCTGCCAGACTCTTAGAGAGGGGCAGTTATTTGAATTGACCCAGATTAATCAGATTAGATTGGAGACAATCTTCTATCCCTAAGCAATTGGCTCAACCTGAAATTTCAATCAAGGTTTATTTCTTGGTAGTCTAAAAGTCTTTTTGGTCTTTTAGGCTCCCATTTAAAAGAAATTCCACTCTTTCTTTGTACCTGTCTGTCTTGTTTTTTCTTGCGGCAAAGAGAATGCATTCCTTTTAGAGTATGAAAACAATACATGCAGTGTTGCTGGAGAGGCTAATTCTTTAAGCTGCTATCAACTAATGTCTTGATGGAGATGAAGTGACAGCTGGTTGAGAACTTTACAGGCACCTTTCAAGGCATAAGTGAGATGGAAATAGGAGGAAGATGTGGAGAGGAAGGTGAAGAGCAAAGACATATTTCCCCCTCGTTCTAAATACTGTCTCAGGGACATCTGTTTAAGAATGGCAGCTTGCACAGATGCATTTTCTTATGCTGCCTTCAGGAATCTAACCAAAATGACAGCACCGAGACCAAAAAAAGGTAAAAGCCACAATCTCGCAAGGATAAAGAGAGTAGTAGAAAAGACAAGAGCAGACAGGTCAAAAAAAAAAAATCTAGAAATAGAAATAGAAAAAGAGACAGATGAATGATAAAGCATTCAAGTGGCTGGAGAAAGTTGAAAGCTACCTGTCTTCCCAGAAAGAAAATCTGTTGGCCCCACAGAACTACAAAAAGGCCAAGGAACTGGATGTGGTGGGCAGACGTGTCTCAAAACAGGAGGGATGGTTGAGATTCTCTGTAAGAAGCAGTTTGGACAACGATCCTTCCCCCACTATACACCCCAGAATTGAGCACACTCTGGAGAAGAGTCTGGCTTGAGAACAGCGGGAGTCATGGTCTCATCATACTCTATCCCCAGGCCTGGACAAGAAGGAAGAACCAGGAGGGGCGATGTGCGTTTCTTTTACACCATCACATGGTGTAATAATGAAATACTGAGGTCGGTACTTGGATTTAAACAAGCATCTCTCTTGGGAAGCTGTGGTACATAACTCACACGAGCATGTAATTAAAAAATCATTTCTATTTAGCTTCGAACTGCATTATAAAAATTGCAGCTTTTTAATTTTTTACACATTTTCTTAATTATGCTTTGCTTTGTGTAACATTAAAATTAGTTTTAGTTCCCTATTCGCTGCCTGACTGAGAATGAGGAGAGGTAGGCTGAAAGCTACCTCTGTTTAAAAATGTAGTAACCACAAAAATGGACACCTGGTCAACACATTCCTGCGTAAAACATCCATTAAGTTCAATTTATACTGGATCTCTAAGACTAATAAAATTGCAGCCATTTTAAGAATCAATAACAATCAGTAACGATTCCAGGAATCAAGATGATCATTCAGGATATATTTATTCCAAGTGAATAAAAGGCAGATGACTTGAATCTACAGCAAAATAGTCACAAAATTAAATGTAAGGAATGACATCATCTACACAGACTTCATCTCCCAGAATAGCGGCGAAACTCAAGTGCAGTCAGCAATATACCCAAGATGCTCTATCCCCAGTCTTGTGACTTGACAGACTAAAGAGGCCCATCTCTACACGTTCGCATTGCACCTTAGGTTTGATGGGAATCTTCCTTTTTAAAAAACAAAACAAAACAAAGCAGGTCACAAAACTTTCACAGAACTACCGGTAACGGTGATTTGTCCCAAGAGGGTTTTCATCTGTGCTTCTGCACTGCTGGATAAGGTTGGTCATCTGCATGTTTCCCTGAGGTAGAGTCCCACAAACATTGTTTAAATGCATGGTATCACAAAATACGTTTTGTCCCAAACCAGCTATTGTCCAAAGAGAAATCACATCTCCCTCTCTGTTTCTTTCTCCATTTTTCCTTTGTTCATTTCTTTGGGCAGTTAGTGAGATGTTCATACCACCACGGAAATAGATAAGCCTTCTGTCACACAGGGTTGCACCATACATTCTCTCTCAGAGATCTTCCTTTCAAAGATGATTCTTTAAGTTATATGTAATTAAAGGAGGAATAAAGTATTTTATAAAGAAAATGGAGTGAAATTTTTCAAATAAAACAGTTAATACACTTTTCTTGACATCACTTTAACGTTCAGCATGTCAGTGATTGAGATGCAATCATTATTTCTTCATTGCATATTCTCAGGGTTAGAGGAAAGACATTTCTTTCTTATGAGACAGGAAGGTATGTGAAGAACTATTGAAGATAATGATGTATTCACCAGGCTTGAAGGTCACGTGTCTCTGAATGCCCCAAAGGCCACAACTCTGAGCCCATATCTACCCTCTAGAGACTTAATAATATTCTAATTATACCTATGAGTTTTCCATCCTTTCTCTTTTTTAAGATTTTTTAAAAAGATTTATTTATTTTAGAGGGAGAGAGAGAGAGTGGGAGTGTGTGCACAAGCAGGGAAGGGCCAGAAGGAGAAAGAGAGAATCCCCAAGCAGACTCCTCACCGAGTCGGGAGCCTGATGCAGGGCTCACTCCCAGGACCCCGAGATCATGATCTGAGCCCAAGTCAGGAGTCAGACACTCAACCGACTGAGCCACCCAAGCTCCATTTCCGTGATCCTTTCTAAATTTGCTGTCTCTCACATGGGATTGGCGGCTGCGGCTTTGGCATAAGATCGCCACTCTGCCAGGCTCAGCCATCCTGGACTGATAATGAAGAAATTACAACATAGAGAATAACCGTCAGAGTCTGCTGTATATTCATGGCCTCAGAGACTCTGGGTTTATGCCCATTCTCAGAGTCAGATAGCATTCTTAACTACTGGCCACACTCAACAGAGCAGGGCCAATTCACATCTCTAACAGACTGTCCTGGCTATCATCAGACCTCTGAGTATAGTCTCTCCTGTCCCAAAAGAAAGAACACTCTCTTTTTTTTTTTTTTTTTTTTTAGGATTCTACTTATTTATTTGAGAGAGAGAGACAGACAGAACGAGCAGGGAGGAGAGGGAGAAGCAGACTCCCTGCTGAGCAAGGAGTGTGACACAGGACTCGATCCCAGAACCCTGGGATCATGACCTGAGCCTAAGGCAGGTGTTTAACCAACCAAGCCACCCAGGGCCCCAAGAACACTCTCCTTCTAACCCTACTGTGAGCTTTGCCTTCTTGTCACAAGTTCTCCATTTTTCCTAGTTGATTAACTAGAAACTAGTGTTCCTGGTTGATTCACTCAAGGAGAGACATTCCCCCATACACACATTCCTCACAGAGATCTAGCCTTTTCCTCTGGCCCTAACAGGATGATCATATCGGAAAACAGTAGCCCTGCATGAAATCACTTCTCAGCATTCAGGTCATCCAGTCTTAGACCACCCCATCGCTAAGAAATCAAAGGTCCACAAAAATGCTCACACACAAAAACAAATGTCCTTCCTTTGCTGGTTTCTTTCCAGTTCTTTCAAGTTGAAAATTATGTCTGTATCTCTTTCCTGAAGTCCTCTTCATCTGAGATTCTCATTCCAGAAAACAGCTGCTCAAGCAAGAATACATGCAATCTCAAAGAATAAATTATAGTATACAAGCATCCTACATTATAAATATATTCATAAAGCAGAAACACATCTCTCAAAGAAGCAACAAAATCTGTAGAGACATAGCTCTGCCAAAAACTTATGCACAACAGTTAAAATTACCAAAGAGACTACATAGTTTCTCAGTTTATAACATCTGCAGTCATGTTTACATACTGAGGAAAAGAGCCAAAGAGGAAAGAGATGCTAAAATGCAGAATAAGAGATACGTGCAGAAAAAAACAAATTCTCTTAGGAGGACTATAATTAGGGAATCGAATGAGATGGAAGTCAGAACACGAGTGGATGAAATAAACTTGGAAAGAAGGTAAAGCTGGTTGAGGTTTGGGAATAGAGGTCTGGGAAAAGAATCCAACCTGAAATGGAAACTTCTAATATGATCCGGGGAGTAGAAAGAATACAACAGCAGATTTATTTCAGTTCCACAATTAACTCCTGGGCGGTTAGCTAATAAGCCTCTTTACCCTTCTGAGTTTGAATTAACTTCATGAAAGAGAAATATCACTGCATCGCTGCTTATTTGTCACGTTAAGACACAGAAATAGCAAATGCGTGGCCATAGCGAAAGAGAAGATGGCAAACCCACATTCAGGTATATAATATCTGGTCCATGAGCAAGAGGGAATAGATATGAGAAATTTCGAATGCTTGTTGGATAATTAGAGCAGAGGTGCTAATTGCAGCAGACAAAAGGCAAGATTCTCTCCTCGTTGCACCAGTTGTGATGAAGGAGATTCCAGAATATCACCATGTTCATCGTGCAGGAAAGGCTACCTGCTCTCAGAATGGGCGTAAGCTATGATGGAAAGAGAATAAGCTTTGAAGTCCTGTTATCTTAATATTCTGGCTCCATTGTTTATTACCTGTGAATTAGACACGTCTCAAAACCCCTTGAACAAGACGGTAATAAAAGTGGAACCTCACACATTTGCCAGCTTTTCTATCTCTCTCTCTCATCTCCATGAGGCAGCACTGGTTTGAGTCACTGTAAAAGACAGAAGTGCAAGGACAATATCAGGGAATAGGATGATAAAATTGTCCGGAGAGTCTAGGTAGGATAACACAAAGTTTGTCTATGTGGGCAGAAGTGCTTAGACAATGCTGGGGTCAGAAACCGGTCAGAAACTGGGGCAACACCATAGAATCTCCCAGATGGAATGCATCATGGCTCAGTTCTTATGTATATTCTTTGTATATATTCCACATATATTCTGTCATTGAATGTTTTCATCCAGGTCCTTGCCCTTCAATACCAACTTCCTAGTTTCCTGGCATTGCCATAGTCTAGATGGCTACCACGAACTAAGTGGCTTAAACCCACAGAAATTTATGGTCTTACAGTTCTAAAGGATAGAGATCCAAAATTAAGGTGTCAGTCCACAGGGGCAAGCTCCTTTCTCCCCTGTACAGGAGAATCCATTCTTGCCTCTTCCAGCTTCCGGTGGTTTGTTGGCAATCCTTAGCTTTTGGGGGGTTTATAGCCGCATCACTCCCATCTCTGCCTCCATCAACATCATGTGGCATTCCCGCGATGTGTCTGTTATCTCTGTGTCTGTTCTCCACTTTCTATAAGGACACCCACCAGTCATATTAGATTTAGAGCCCATCCTACTTCAGTACGACCTCATCTTGCCTTGACTAATTACATCTGCAATGACCACATTTTCAAAAAGTTTACATTCTAAGGTACTAAGGTTTAGGACTTCAACATATCTTTTTGGAGGGCACAGTTCAACCCATCATAACATCCATATACTCTGATTTCCAAATTGGTATCTTTAGTATTGATCCGGAGTGATTTCCCAATTGTGTACTTGGCTTCTCTACTTGGAAATCTAAATAGGCATTTCGACATGTGTAAAACTTATCAACTGTTCCACCTCTCCCAAGCCTTTCCTTTCTCAGCCTTCCTCATCTCAGTGTGTGAGGTTAACATCTGCCTCATCATTCAATTAAAAAAATCCACGAGTCATCTGTTGTTCCTCCTTTACCCTCATCTCCTACATACACCCCGTTAACAGCTTTTTCTTATTCTTCAACCTCCGTGATGGGAGTAGAATCATCCATTTCTCTCATCTATTCTGCCACCATACAGGTCCAAATCACCATGGAAGACAAAAAAATGGCCTCCAAAATTATCTCCTTACTTATATCATCATTACTCTATAGCCATTCTACATGTGGCAATCAGTCATTTTTTTAAAAGATAAATCAAACCACACCATTCCTCCTCTTGAAACTCTCAGTCTTCCTACCATATTTAGAATGAACTTTGAGGGGCGCCTGGGTGGCTCAGTCATTAAGCGTCTGCCTTAGGCTCAGGATGTGATCCCAGAGTCCTGGGGTCGAGCCTCACATCAGGCTCATCTGCTGGGAGCCTGCTTCTTCCTCTCCCATTCCCCCACCTGTGTTCCCTCTCTCGCTGGCTCTCTCTCTCTCTCTCTCTGTCAAATAAATAAATAAATAAATCTTAAAAAAAAAAAAAAGAATGAACTTTGAGCTTCTCACTATGATCTACCAAAACTAATGAGGCTTGAGTCTTGAGTCCAACACCACCATCTTGTACCATTATCCCTCCACTTATGTTAGTCCAGGCATGCTTGAAGTCAGTGATTCCAGAAACTCTCTCATTCAAATTGTCCAGAATCCAAAAATGAGATGCTTGTGAGAGTAGGGAGCAGAGGAGTGGAGGGGGAGGGAGAGAAGGGAAGCAAAGCAAGTGGCATTTCATGGTTGCATGGAGATATAGAATGCACCCACTTTTATATAACCACTTTAACCCAACCCTTCTTGTTTCACTCCTGCTTCCTACTGCTGCCCTCAGTTTACCTGATACCTCCAAGTTCTGAGCTTTGCAAACTGGGTTACCTTTTGCAGATACTTC
This sequence comes from Ursus maritimus, assembly GCF_017311325.1. Taxonomy (NCBI): domain Eukaryota; kingdom Metazoa; phylum Chordata; class Mammalia; order Carnivora; family Ursidae; genus Ursus; species Ursus maritimus. Next base: position 17,439,295 of record NW_024426552.1, read on the forward strand.
AGCTAAGTTGTCTTTTCTCTCTGCTAGGTCAGGTGCTTCTTTAACTGACTTTCCAGCTTCCAAAATTCATAGATCTCTTCCACAGATGTCTTCTTTCCTATTCTGTTTGACCTCATCAGTTGCTACACTTTTAATTCTTAATTTTTTCCTTAGTGAAGTTTGGGAGTGAGAGTAGATACATGCATGTAATCAATCTGCCTGATTTGTGGAAAGTATCCCCACCATTTACTTGATTTCTCTGTTCCAACTCTTCCATTATAAGTGGCAGAAAACGCCTGGATTTGAAGCAAAGTAAACATGATGTCATCTGTATAAGAACAATGAATGGGGTGATAGGTTACAGCATCATTTCTCAACCTCAGCACTAGTGACACTGGGCTGGTTAACTCTTTGTCATGGGGGCTGTCCTGCACATTGTAGGGTGTTTAGCAGCATCTCTGGTCACTACCCACCCTCCTTGTCATTAAAAACAAAATGTCTCAAGGTATTACTAGATTTCTCTGGGAGGGGTGCAGTGGGGGGAGATTTCCCCTGACGGAGAATCACTGATTTAGAGAAAAATTGGAGCACTGTTACCAGGCTAAGGAAGAGAGGGTGACAAACACAAGAAAGATCCTCTACTCCTTAATTTAATCAACAAAAATAAGACTTGGAAAACCTTGCAGCAAGATATATGCTCATACTGTCACCTTATCAAAAGGAGATAAACCTCCAGTTATAAAATAAATAAGTCACAGGGGTGTACTATTGTACAGCATGGTGACTATAGTTAATAAAACTGTGTTGTATATTTTGACAGTTGCTAAGAGAGTAGATCTTAAAAGTTCTCATCACAAGAAAAAACATTTTGTAACTATGTGTGATGGTGGATGTCACCAGACACGGTGGTGATCATTTTGCAATGTCTGCAAATATCGAATCATCATGTCATACACCAGAAACTAATATAATGTTATATGTCAATTATACCTCAATAAAAAAAAATTCTTTTGACTAAATTATCATATGATCTCAGGAAAAAGAAATTAGACTCCAGGAAAAGCAGGAATGAATATGCCCTCAATATGTCAGAGACCACTGGGGGCATTGCCCATACAAAAGTGTATGTGACATTCAGGGCCCCTATCTTCACGGGGCTTATATTCATGCCAGGCAACTGATAGTAAATAGTAAACAGATCAATGAATACATCAACTCAGGTGGTGATAAATGCTACATGGAAAATAAGAGAGCGTCATGTGTTAGAAATGAATGGCAGTAAGAGAAGAAGCAGAGGGGGCAAGATTAGACTGGTGAATTGGGGAAGACCCGCTAAAGAGATGACATCTCATTGAAAACTCAGAACACAATTGCAGGAGATAATTAAAGGTTTCCCATATGAAGACCTAGAAAGAAAAATCTAGAAGTAAAGAGGCAGTGCCATATGTAGGTGGGCGTGCATGTCTGTATATATGTGTGCATGCATGTGCCATGATCTGAATGTTTGTGTCCCCCCAATATTCGTATGTTAAAATCCTAACCCCCAAAAGGTGATAGTATTTGGAGGAGGGGCTTTTGGGAGGTGTTGGAGTCATGAGGGTGAAACCTTCAGGAATGAGATTAGTGCTCTTACAGAAGAGAGCCCACAGAGCTCCCCAGCCCCTTCCACAATGTGAGGACACAGTGAAAAGACAGCCAGCTAGGAAGCAGTTTCTCACCAGCCACCGAATCTGCCAGCATCTCTATCTCGGACCTCCCAACCTCCAGAACCATGAGAAATAAATATCTATTGTTAATAAACCACTCAGTCTATGGCATTTGTTATAGCAGCCTAAGGAGATGAAAACCCTATGCACAAATATATATATGTATCCATTTAAATTAACTCTCCTATTTCCTTGCTTCTGTTCATTCACAGTACCTCCTCCCTCGTTGACATAGGCCAGCAAAAGGTCATCAAGAGTTTCCTGCTCCCTCCTAGTATCACCTCCTCCAACTTCAGCTCCCACTATTACCTGCCTCATTATTGTGGTATTTCCTAATTTGAAATCATGTAATGGGCTGAATTTCTCTTTTTGTACCAAGTAATGCCATAAACTGCTCACCAGTCCAGGGATTGACTTGTAGATCAGATATCCTTTCCTAATCTTACCAAGTCTCTGACGGAAAAAGATCAGTTAGCATCAGAAGGCCTGCCTGCAGTTTCTCAAGAGCAGGAATGTAGTCAAGTCAGTTTCTTTTTAAAGAGCTGGTGGGTAAGCAAGCTTCCTGACATATCTCCTAAAATTACCAGCTGAATCGTCCTTTGCTATGTACTCAAGGTCACTCTACCCTTCAACTGTGCTGTCATTCATGTTCCATTTTTAATTTATCATCCGGAGAAGTCCCTGGAAGATGTCAGAAAAATCGTCCTGGCAGGAGCAGAGGTTAAAAGCAAAAGATAAGTATATGGCTTCCTCACAACAGTGTAAGATTGAAACTGATTTTCCGTGGACGCTGAAATGAACATATATTTTCTATTTCCTAGTTCACATTCTCTGGTGTGAATCATACACTCATGTATTAAATAAAAAATTGTTGCACAGCCATTTGAGCCAAACTATGGTTCACAAACAGAATAGATGCAATTCCTACCTTTAAGAGTTTACATTGTAGTGGGGACATGCAGTGACTGCCAAGAACTCTTTGAGCACCCTTCCCATATTTTTCAAATTTTTCACATAAGTCGGTCTGGTTCCCCAAGGAGGATGCCAAAAACTCAATATTCTAGCCTCTCATGCAACTAAAGCATAGGCGTAGGAGTGTGCCCTTCTGATCACATACATTGTTAAGATACAAAACACAGAAGAAGGCATGATGATGATGAAGGCATAAACAGAATCTATTTTTTTGTGAGAGTGGCATGGCTCTGCAAAGTCATCCAGGCCAGAGAGGGATGATTTATTGGGATTCTTATAATAGTATTTAGTGCCCAAGATGTGGTGCCCCCAGTTAAGCAACCTTATGATATAATATGGCGCTTCCTAGATTTGTGCCATTCAGTATGGTAGCTAATAGCCAGGTATATCTATTGGGCTCTCACAATGTGGCTCACACAACTGATGAACTAAATTTTAAAATTAATTCAAATTAGTATTTTAAAACAGCTGTTTCATTTAGTTATTGGAAGGCTTTTAAGTGTATTTGGAACAACTTTGGTATGTGTATCTACTTTTGCAACTGTAAATTTTATGAAGCCAAAATCCAGATCAGATTTTCTGATGGAAATTTAGTATCCAAATTGAAATGAGCTGTTAAGGATAAAAAACACACAGGATTTTAAAGATTTCATTAAAAAATAATGTAAAATATCCCATTAATACTGCAGTTCATTACTATTAATACTATGCATTGATGACATAATATAATAATATTTTGGAGCAAGGTAAATAAAATATATTTTTAAATTAATTTCACCTTTTTCATTTTAACATGGCTATGGAAAACTTTCAATTACGTATGTGGCTCATGTTATGTTTTTATTGGACAGACCAATGGCTCTCAAATTTTAATACGCGACAGAATTACCTGGAAGGCATGGTAAATATAGTGTTTTAATTGAGAATGACAGGAGGAGGTGAAAAACGGAAGTGACCTTTCAGAAGAGGTCTGAAGTTGAAGATTTGGGAAGAGGACTGCTACAAAGAGAACAGCATGAAGTGGGATCTGATGCAAGAAAATTATTGGTATTTCTGACAAGCTCCTAGAGGGTCCTGTGGCGGAAGGATGAAAACATGGCGAGAAATCAGAAAGGCACGTGGGAACCAAATTGCCACGGCTCTGTAGGTCTTGGTAGGGGAGTCTGAATTTTATTCCAAGTGCAAAGGAAACACATGAAAGAATTGCAGTCAGTGGAATAGGGGAATCTGATAACATTCCTACAGGACTTCTCAAGCTAATACCTGGAAAACAGATCGAATGTGAGCAAAGTGGAAACGGGCGGAACAGGAAGAAGGCTATTGCAAGGATGAAGGGAGCGCTAAGTCAAATATGCTAAAATGATCTAATGGAATTCTAAGCAGCTACTGACAATAATGATTATGAAGACTGTCCAAATACTGAGAATGTTTAGAATTCGATGTCAACTGACACAAACGCGGAACACAAAATTGAGCAGACACTACCCTCCAACTATGTGAACAAAGTCTAACGTACGTATACAAAGACTAAACGAGCATATACCCCGCCGACCGCAAAGAAGAAAAAACTAGCAGGAACATGGATGATACTTTTCCTTTTCCAAAAAATAACTTAACATAATATTACCTTAGAACAACATAAATTGAGAAACTACCTTCAGTGAATTGAAAGATTTCTCTTGGCTACCCTCTTAGTAAGGTGAGATCTTATCAGCCCAGAAGATAAAATTGGTGATCACATGAGCCACATCTGCATTTGTGCTTCACCCTCCAGAGTGAGTTTCCGTTGATGTTTTTACTACTGAGACGTTAGGTTAGTTCTTCTATATCAGTCTCTGCACTATACAAGGAAGAAGATACTATCCATTTGAAAAATCCAAATTCCGTTAAAAATAAATGCATCAGGTCTCCAACTGCAAGACAATGGTGGTCATCTGATTTCAAATCTCCACATATAACCTCCACCAACAAAGACAAGTATAATAGCTTTTAACTAGTTATGATTTGTGTACTTCAATGCTTAACGATTGTTGCATGCTAATTTTACATCCTGTTACCCTAGTGAATTATGCCCCTAACAACAAAGAGATCTAAATGTATAAAAGGAAAGCATGCAAGGACAGTTACTGAAGGTGCTCTCCTCTATAACCTAGAGTAGGAAAAGGCATTCTAATCATGACTTCAAAAGCCAGATAAAAAAAATTAAAATAAAAAAAATTTGACCTCTTAAAAATTAAAATAATTTGCATGGCATAAGCACCACAAGCAAAATCAAAAGACAAAAGAAAAACTGGTAAAAAGAAAATTGCAAAATATGTCACTTTAAAAGATCTAACACATAAAGAATTTTATTAAATGAAGAAAAAACCCACCAAACTCCTATAGAAAAATGGGCAAAGATTTGAATATATAATCCACAAAATGATTAAAAATAGCCTATGAAGAGGTTCATTTTCACTCATAATAGCAGAAATGCAAGAGATAACGCCTATCCCATCAAACTGACAAAACAGAAAAACTCGAAAGCTTAGCAATGCATTATATTGGCAGAGCTGGGGAGAAATCGGCGCTCACATGCACTTCTGGTAGAAATGGAAAAATGGTACATCCTCTCTATAAGAGAATTTAGCAATATTTAACAAAAGTACATACATGTTTACCCTTCAATTGCACTTCTGTGAATTTACCCTGTAAATACAGCAATAAGAAAATACATATTTCCAGGGCTATTTATCCCAGCATTATTTATAATTGTAAAATATTGGACACTGTAATGCCCTAGCATATTAGAAAACTATGGTACACACCCACAACAGAATACTATAGAGCAAGAAAAACTGATGGACAGTATTTGTGCTGGTTGCTGTGGGTATCCATGTATCTAGGCTGAGGGGTAGGGAGGAATGGTGCCCACCAGCTCTTCTGTTCTTGGAGAAGTTTCCTAAAGATCCCGGTCCCTCCAGCGCTGGTTCTGAGTTTAGTACATAAATCTCCTTCCCTATACCCCAGGCACCTTTCCAACTGCTGTCTCCATCCAGTTCCTGGCAGGCAGTCTGTTAGGCTGGGTCTTTACGGGCGGGGACTGTTTTCTACCACTTTCCTTCTCTCCCAGGTTTTCTCTTGTCCATTGATTTCTAAAGTCCCTGATGGTAAGAACCACTGGTTATAAAAACTTGTAGAGTTAAGCCCTACTGGTTTTCAAAGCCAAATGCTATGAGGACTTGTCTTCCGGCGCGGGTCCCCAGTGCCCGGGGTGCCGGGTGTGGGTCTGCTCCTCTCCCTTCCCTGTGATTGTGGGGTTCCTCCCATTTGTGGGTAGTTTCCCTAGGAATTTAGTTCCTGACCATCTCTCCACCCCTCTCATCCCTTTGATGTGGCTTCCTCTCTGTGATTAACTGTGGAGGGTCTGTTCCACCAGGCTTCGGGTCGTTTTCTGAGTTGGGAGCACTGATGGCTGTTTAGGTGTGTGCATGGGACGAGGTGAACTTATGATCTCCTACTCTGCCATCTTCCCAGAAATCCTGGAGCAATAAAAACGAATGAAGACTATCCCTGTGAACTGATTTGGAATGATTTCCAGAATGTATTATTCAGTGAACTTACTTCCCTATAGACAGACTTTTTAAATTAAATTAATATTTTAAAGCATATGGTTATTACATGAACTCTCTCCCAAATTTCCTTTGAAAAGCTGGTACGGCCATATTGCATGGGCACACCCCCAAACTCAAAGCCCACTTTGAATTTGGAGATGCCCATGAAATATCCTTGGGAGACATACAAATGAAGACTTCTTTTTTTTTTTTTTAAGATTTTTATTTATTTATTTGAGAGAAAGAGAGAGAGAGAGGGAGCAGGAGGAGGGAGAGGGAGAAGCAGACTCCCTGCTGAGCAGGGAAACCAACGTGGGGCTCAATCCAGGGACTCTGGGATCGTGACCTGAGCTGAAGGCAGATGCTTAACCAACTGAGCCACCAGGTGCCCCCAAATGAGGACTTTTAAAGGGTGATTTGCCTAAACATAGTGAATCGGGGATAGGTCTAGAGATCTGTGTTTTTTTTTTTTTTTAAAGATTTTATTTATTTATTCGACAGAGATAGAGACAGCCAGCGAGAGAGGGAACACAAGCAGGGGGAGTGGGAGAGGAAGAAGCAGGCTCATAGCGGAAGAGCCTGATGTGGGGCTCGATCCTGGATCTCCAGGATCACGCCCTGAGCCGAAGGCAGACGTTTAACCGCTGTGCCACCCAGGCGCCCCTAGAGATCTGTGTTTTAACAGACTTTGCAGGTCTTTCTGAAACCCACGAGGCTTTCAGAACTGTACTTCTACACTATAACATACTTGTAGTAACACAAAGCAAAAAAAATAATAAAAGTCATACAGTCCATTTTAGGGTTATAGGTTGATTAAACGAGATACTACACACATGGGGATGATTTTCTAAAATGTAAGGAACATTCCATCATAATGAGGATTATTATTGTGTGACATAGAATTGAGGGAGAAAAAAAAGTCCTACAACCAAAAGTACTTTGTGCTTTTATCAAACCGCTCTGCCAAACAGCTGGAAAGAAGGCCCTTTGTTTAAGCCTTCTCACAGTTGGTACTAGGTCTTGCACATTAGAGATGCTCATTAAGCTTTATTGAAACTAACTGAAATAATTGCTGTTGAGAAAGCTCATCAGCAAGTACTTTGTCTCTTGTTTGTGATATGGCCAAGCTGGGAATCTTGAACTTCACTCCAATCCAAACAAGCTCTTAGTTTTGAAAGATAACTTAGCCTCTCTGGTTTAGGGTAGAGGCTCTGCTCTGAAGTTATGTAATCAGGGCACCACTCATTGTTGTGTGAAGTTGGGCCAAGTTACTTATTCATGCTGGGTCTCAATGACTCTGTTCGCACAACAAGGTTGATAATGATAGTATTCACTTCATTAGGATGTTGAAAGTATTAATTAAAATTTTAAGTAACCTAGAAATGGTTCTGGCACAAAGTAAGCAATCAATATTCTTTCTATGCCATTATTTGCCATATTTTAGGTCATCTCCCTTTTTCTTCTTTGTGTTGCAATGGTGGTGGTGGTGGTGGTGGTGGTTTGGCTTGCGTTTTTCTGGACTTTTTGCCTTTGTATGAGTCATACTTTTCTTGGCATCCACACATCTTCTAGTGAAGATAAAGACCAGCCACAAGTAGAAGACTTTCATGTACACAAAATACTTGATTTTTTTAAAACTTATTAATGAGTAACTAATTGTGAGAAGTTATACTAGTCAGAATATATGGTGAAATAAATTATTTGAAGAGAGTGTGGGTCAGAAGAACTTAAAGGGACTCGTCATCAAACTCAGGCATGCTCTATCATATCATAGCAAAATCTGATATGACATCTCTCTGCACGGGAACTTGCCGAGCCTCTGACTTGGTAATTTGCCCTTAGTTTTCTCATCTATGAAACAGGGAAATTGACCTGGACAATCTGTGAAATCCTGTTCTGTTCTAACTCTCTGGTTCTAAATAAGACTATAGGTTAAAATTACTCACCTCTCATATATCACCTAGCTTTTAGTCATCTTCAGATATTTAAAATGTTGTTCTATACGTCATCCAAAGGCAGAACTATAATATAAATGCAGCACCAAATTACATGATATACTAATAAATGTTCATTGATGAATATGTATCTTAAAGTTTCAGAATTATGGCAGGAATTAAAATATCTTCAAATAAAAAATATTCTTTTTAATGTTCGCTTCTTCACTTTCTGTTTCTTTTAAAACTGCTTCTAGCTTGCATATTAGTTCCATATTCGGTCTCTTCTATGTGCCTTAGATAAAACTGGTCAATTTCCAAAATGCAATAGTACTTACTTTCATATTAATTGTTAGGAAATATCCACTCTAATTGACATGATCAGAATAAAGGTTTTTGTTTAAAAACACATTGTTCTCATTATAAAAGAATACATGTTTACTATGAAGTATTTGCAAAACATACAAACAAGAATAAAGAAGTACATATATATGTATTCACTAAATTAGGGTCTCAAAGGAAATGCAGTTTTGCTTCTTCCTTAGAGAGACCATGAAATTTTTCTGTATTATTAAATCTTCTCCACAGACATGAGTTAAAAGATGAAAATAATATTGCAAAAGATGGATGCATCTTTTTAGAGGTACGTTTATTAGATGTTAAGAGCTATGTACAGCTATGTGAAAATTTGGGGAAGCCATGAAATAACAATTAATTAGAATTCCAGCAGTCAAAAAATAGCTATTTTTATATATTTGTCTGTACTCTTATCTCCCACATATGTATTAGTGATAGCTTTAAAAAATCAGCTTCCTTGGGGCGCCTGGGCGGCTTAGTCAGTCGAGTGGCTGACTCTTGATTTTGACTCAGGTCATAAACTCATCCTGAGATCAAGCCCCATGTTGAGCTCTGCGCTCCATGGGGACTCTGCTTGGGATTCTCTCTCTCTCTCTGCCCCCCCCATCTCTTTCTCTCTCTAAAATAGATCTTTAAGAAAAAACTCAACTGCCTTGAGTTCATACAACTTCCTGAGACATACATATTTTAAGTGTCCTGTTAAGGTACATTTCCATGGCTTCAGCACATGCAAACACTGGGGGGATGGCCACCATTCCAAGATATAGAACACTGCCATCACCCCCCAAAAGTTCCCTCGTGACCCTCTGCCATCAATTTTTTTAAAAGATTTTATTTATTTATTCGACAGAGATAGAGACAGCCAGTGAGAGAGGGGACACAAGCAGGGGGAGTGGGAGAGAAAGAAGCAGGCTCACAGCAGAAGAGCCTGATGTGGGGCTCGATCCCATAATGCCAGGATCACGCCCTGAGCCGAAGGCAGATGCTTAACCGCTGTGCCACCCAGGCGCCCCCTCTGCCATCAATTTTATATTCCTACTCCCATTCCCAGGCAACCACTAATCTGCTTTCTGTCATTATAAATTAATTTTGCCCTTTCTAGAATTTCACATAAACAATATTATGCAGTGATTTTTTTGTGTCTGGCTTCTTTGCCAGCATATTCTTCCAGAGACTCACTCGTGCTGTTGCACATTTTTCAAACTTGTTTTTACCGCCAAGCAGTGTCTCACTGAGCGGATACATAGCACAATATGTTTGTTTACCCATGGGTTATTTCCCTTGGATATTTTCCTCTCCCATTTTTCCTCTTAACTGTATATCATAAGGACGTTCCTCATTATTTTGAAGTATTGGATATTAATCCATAATATTCATGTATCCTAATTCACATAACTGTTCGACTTCTGCTGCATAGGTAAGCTCTTTATCATGTTTTAAAATTACAATAAATACTGTTATAAACATATTGGAATCTGATTTGGAAATAGGATTCTTGGGCTATAGTCTTTATCTTTCAAAGGTATAGAAATATTTTCTCTCTCTTAAATTCTAAGGTTGCAAATGAGAAGTCTGATGTCTAATTCTCTTCCTCAGAAAAATTTATTATATAGAAAAATGTATATGATTTTAAATTTATACTAGTTCAAATAGGTCTCTAGGATAAGCATATATGCATGTCTCTTTTTAAAATTTTTAATTTATTTTTTTTGTTAAAATTTTACATACAGTGCAATATTGGTTTCTGGAGTAGAATCCAATGACTCATCACTTACATACAACATCCAATGCTCATCACAAGTGCCCTCCTTAATCCCCATCACCTATCTAGCCCATCCCCCCTGCATGCCTCTTTTTAAAAAAAATTTTCTTGGAACTCACTCACCACTTTATTTATTTATTTATTTATTTATTTATTTATTTATTTATTTTTTAAAAGATTTTATTTATTTATTTGACAGAGAGACAGCTAGCGAGAGAGGGAACACAAGCAGGGGGAGTGGGAGAGGAAGAAGCAGGCTCCCAGCGGAGGAGCCTGATGTGGGGCTGGATCCCATAACGCCGGGATCACGCCCTGAGCCAAAGGCAGACGCTTAACCGCTGTGCCACCCAGGCACTCCTCACTCACCACTTTAAATTTGAAAATTCAAATTTTATTATAGCTCAGAATTTTAAAAAATATTCTTTTTGATGTTTGCTTTTTCACTTTTTGTTTCTTTTAAAATTGCTTCTAGCTTGCATATTATTTCCATATTTGGTCTCTTCTATGTGCCTTAGCATTTCTTATATTTTTATTCATCATCTATTTCATTGCATATTTTTCTATGTTATGAAATATGCTCTCTATTTGATCTAACAGCCTAAGTTGTTTTTTCATCTGTGACAATTTTACAACTTTTTCTGTGATATTTTAAAAATCTCAAATCAAGTTTTATTTTAACTTTCGGAAACTCTTTTCTGTCCTCTAATGCTGTGTCTTAAGGTTTTTCATCTCATATCTTTGTGTATACATGTCCATCCATCCATACCTACATATTTTTTCTTTTTTTTTCCAAATCCTTTTTTTTAAGCTACCACATTTCCTTAAATGGCTTGATCTTTCTTTGTCTTTGGAGGGCAATTGAATTAGGTCTGCTAAGCGCCTGAGTACTTTAAGGTAGAATTTCTTTTGTAGTGGTGAACCAGCAGATAAGCTTGCTTGGTCATTTCATTGAAGCGTATGAAGAGAAGGCTCTCTGTTCTCAAAAGTAAGCTGGAAGAGGCTACTCTGATCAACTTCCTACTGGCATCAGTGGCACCGGGCAGCCTCTCCCGGAGCTGTGTGCAACAACTGGGCAGGTGTAGTCCTGTCCTTCATCACTAGATGCCTGCTCTTCCATCTACAGCCCCCTTCCTCTGCAGAGGCAAGCATCTCTCCATTCCAAAAACCTTCAGTATCATTCTCCAGCTTTGCAAACACTGACTTACACCTGTATCTTCTTCTAGAACTCAAAATCCTGTATGTCTGAGACTTCCTCCAGCTATTCTCCCAGCTATTTAAAATTCTCACAGTTATTCAGAAATTCCTCAGCAGAATGTCGAGATCAGATTAAGAGCAACAGGACCTAGTGATAAGGTTTCTGAAAACCATGGATTAAAATGTATGGATTTTAACCCAAGAGCAAGAGGAATGCACTGGGTTTTAAACAGGCGAGTGAATGTGATAAAATCCATAGTTTAAGAAGAAATATTCTAGCTTCAGTCTGGAGAATATCGTTGGAGGCAGGGAGACTGGTTGTAACGGAGACTCTAAGAGCCTAGATTAGAGCAGAGATAGAAGCAAAATGTAAACATATTTGAGTGTTGTTCAGGTACACAATCAGTAAAACTTGGTGATAGATCCCCTGTTGGGACTGAGAGAGAGAAGGAGATGACCAGGCTTCTTATTGGACTGCTGGATGGCTAAGACTTTACTGAGGCATAGAACACACCAGGGATCTCAGGTTGTATTTATTTTGAAGGTGATTTTTTTCTCCCATCCTCTTTCCCATGCAGCAGCATATTTATAGGACTAAGTTTCTAGAGGAGGACTGATTACATTAAATTGCATGTGCATTTGAATCTTGATACATATTGCCACATTGCTCTCCTTAAAAGTTGTTTGTTTGTTTGTTTGTTTGGTTGGTTGGTTGGTTTTGGTTGATCTGATATATGAGAAAATGATGTCTCACTGTCGATTTGATTTTTACTTTTTTTTCTTTTTGGGGACTCAGGATGTTTAGAAGACTAGAGATGTTAGATAGATAGATAGATAGATAGATAGATAGATAGATCTATTAATATCCCTACTCAGTTTTCTATTGGTTTTCTTTTCCTTATTGATTCTTTAAGTTCCTTACATATAAAGAAGATCAGGACTTTGTCTATCCTATGCATTCTAAATATTTTTGCCAGTTAAATGTGTGGCTTGTCATCAGGGAAATTCAAATCAAAACCACCTTGAGATACCACCTTACACCAGTTAGAATGGCAAAAACTGACAAGGTAGGAAACAACAAATGTTGGAGAGGATGTGGAGAAAGGGGATCCCTCTTACACTGTTGGTGGGAATGAAAGTTGGTACAGCCACTTTGGAAAACAGTGTGGAGGTCCCTTAAAAAGTTAAAAATTCAGCTACCCTATGATCCAGCAATTGCACTACTGGGTGTTAATCCCAAAGATACAGATGTAGTGAAGAGAAGGGCCATATGCACCCCAATGTTCATAGCAGCATTGTCCACAATAGCTAAATTGTGGAAGGAGCCAAGATGCCCTTCAACAGATGACTGGATTAAGAAGATGTGGTCCATATATACAATAGAATATTACTCAGCCATCAGAAAGAACGATTACACAACATTTGCAGCAACATGGATGGGACTGGAGGAGATTATGCTAAGTGAAATAAGTCAAGCAGAGAAAGACAATTATCATATGGTTTCACTCATTTATGCAACATAAGAAATAGGAAGATCGGTAGGAGAAGGAAGCGAAGAATGAAGGGTGGGTAAACAGAAGGGGGAATGAACCATGAGAGACTGTGGACTCTGGGAAACAAACTGAGGGCTTCAGAGGGGAGGAGCGTGGGGGGCGACTGGGATAGGCTGGTGATGGTTATTAAGGAGGGCACATATTGCATGGTGCACTGGGGGTTATATGCAAATAATGAATCATGGAACACTGCATCAAAAACTGGGGATGTACTATATGGTTACTAATATAACAAAATAAAAATTATAAAATAAAATAAATAAATGTGTGGCTTGTCATATATAGAAAGTTTTAATTCATATGGAGTTGGATTGATCAATTTGTTTCTCTTATGACTTCTGAGTTTTTTATAATGCTTAGAAAAGACTTTCATAATTTTTCATAGTTATTTATGTGCCATCCTCCCATTTTTATCTAATATTTTTATAATTGCATCTTCAAGCTTATATATTTAATTCATATGAAATTGATATTGATGAAAGGAGATAAGAACCCACAGATGCCTACTTAAGGCCCCAACACAATTCACTGGATAACCCATCATTTCCTATTCTGCTTTAAAACTATCTTTTTTTAAAACTTTATATTAAATTTCTATCCATATGTATCTCTATTTTTATATTTTCCATTCTCTTCCATTGAGCCTATCTATTATTGTGCTAATCAAAACTGTTTCAATTATTGTGATGTTATATTTATTTTCTGTTGATGCTTATCCCATTCATCACTTTCATTTTTTTCATCACTTTCGTTTTTTAATAGATATTCTTAGAGGTTTATTTTCTACATACACTTTAGAATTAGATTGGTTTAAAAAAAAGCTCATGTTGGTATTTCTATTAAGTTCAGTTTAATTCCCAGCTTTTTAGATTAATTTAGAGAAATTGGTTATCTTTACGATACTGGATTTTGCTTAATAAGAGAATTATCTTTATTCACTTATTTCTTTCATGCATAAAACTGAGAACTCTCTGATTTTTTTCTGCATGAAAAAAAATGATTGATTCTTTAGTCACTTAACTCTCGTTAAGAGTTGTAGAGTTGATTCTGTTTGATTTTCCACATATGCAAGCATATCATTTGCAAACGAAAATTTTGCTTCCGGTTTTTATAACTCTTTTTTTCTTTCTTTCTCTTGTCTAATTGCATAGGCCAGTAACTCCAGAAGTGTCAAATAATAGTGATGACAGTGTGCATTCTTTTTGTGTTTTCCATGACTTTATTGGCAATGCCTTAGATGTTTAACAAATAAACTTTTTATCAGCTTTCAGCAGAGATACCCTACACTCCTGTACTTTCTAATTCTCCTGGGCTTTCCTTATTGGCTTTCTTTGTCCCGTACCTTCAACCCTGAAAATTCTCTACATTCGTTTAAAGATAAAAACAAAAACAAAAAACTAAATTCTTCTTCACCTATTGCTTCTAAAGGAAAAACTGGAGTAGAGGGCAAGAAGAAAAAGGAGCTTGCTAAACTACACAGCAATAGCCAAAACATAGGGTTAGAAAAAGTTCCATCTAGCTGAGGGAGTCCCTCTACAGAAGGAAGGACCGGAGGGTGGGGAGGAGTCGGGGCCACCTCCGCCCCCAGTCCCACGTCGGTGCCACCCGCGGAGATGAAATGTGAGCCCGGGTGGCCCAGGACGCAGGAGCGGGCTGCCTCGTCTGCCGCCTGAGCGCTGCGGGCAGAGACAAAGAGACCCGTCCCAGCGCAGCCCCGCGCGGGCCAGCCCGGGCTCCCCTCGGAAGGCTCCCAGGGCAATGGCCCGGTCTCCCCGCGACCCCCATCTCGGGAGTGCTGCCCTCCCCCTCTGATCACCCTCCAGCCCCTCCGCGTCTCGGGCTCTCCCTTCGCTCCCAGCCCTCTTTCCAGTCTGTCTGTCCGTCTGTCCTGGCGCGCAACCTCCGGCCACCGGCTTGCATGGACGCGCGGAGGCTGCCCGGGTGTCCAGGGATCTTGCTTCCGAAGTTGGTCCTGTTCTTTGTCTGCGCAGGTCAGTGGCTTGGGGTGGCGGGAGAGGGGAAGGGGACTTGGGACTGAGCCTGGGTCGCCCTCGGGGCTACGCGGGTTGGGCGGGACGCACGGGGACCTTTGTGGGAGGGCCAAGACTGTGTGGTCCCTGCTGGGCAGCCACAGAAGCCGGCGCGCAGGGACCCTCGGCTCGACCTCCACGCGGTTTTGCTTTGTTCCTTTTCTTTAACTTTCCCTTTCTTCCTTTTCGCCTCCTTTCTCTCTCCGCAAGCAGTTTAAAAACCCCAGTCCCACATTTAGGGAATTTTACTCTTTGGATAGCCTAAAATTGATCGAATCCTATCCACCACTCCGGAATCTGAGGGTGAAGGGCAGAGGCTGAGGGTGGGAGAAAAGCATCTTTAAAAAGCACCTGAGATTAGAGGTATTTGCTGAAGTTTTAAAATAAACTAATGTGACTTTTCCATTTCAGGATAGGCTACCCACTGCCCCCGCCACCTCCACGTTCTGAATATTTCGAAATAAAAAGCTTCAGACCTTTGGGTTTTTTCTTTAGATCATTCTCAAGTGTAGTAGTCTGGATAACTGGATGCTTTGGGTTCAAATATAAGGTTTTCAAGGGGCGTAAATTCACCCAGAGACTAATCTCTTTTCATTGATTTCGTTAAGCTCTGTTTATAGGTGAAAGGGATTTCATTTCCCTCCTCCTAATTATTCTTCCTGAGAATTGCTAATAATTGATGGAGCCAAGCGGTTTTCTTGTTTTGTGACTTGGAGCTCAAAATGGCCTTTCATTGGTTATTCATATATAAAGTTAATTACATGTGTGGTTTCGCCACTGCTTTGTATTCATAAAACACTCTAAAAGCAAAGTTGTTTGTAAAATGTTTTTAAGTCTCTCACTTTCTAGGATAGAAATCACAGGCAGCAGGAAATTTACATAGCACTGACTTAGCTTTTGATACTTACAAAGATACTGCAACAGAAACGAAGACGTTCAACATTGTTACTTGAACACCAAGAGAATTGAATTCATTCAACCTTGCCAGAAATGACTCCCTAAACTTCTATAGAAATTTTCAATGTGTACATTTAAATATAAATTAGTGGCTGTCTATAAGTTATTTAAAAGATACTTTATTGCAAGGAAAATGCTGACTTTCAAATACAAAAATTTATAAAAGTAGGAAAAGTACTTCCCATTCAATGAGGAGAAACCACATTCTAACCTGTTTACAATGCTTATTTCTCTTAATTACAGTGTGTGAGGTTTTCAGAATTTGAGAGACTGAGAGAAACAACTGCATTAATATTAGTTTTATATTAAAATCTTATTAGTTCATTTGAAGCAATGATTCTTTCCACCTCCTCTGTTTATCCAAAGAAAACAAAAATTAGAAAACAGAATAGGACCTCACTCGTCTTTACTCAGTCACACCCTTGAACAACAACTTATTCTTTTGTCTATTTTATTCCCTGTGGTAAACTGAAAGCTTCTAATGTGCACACTTTTCCTTCCTTTCCTCCTGTGCCCCCAGTGCTAGGTGCACAGTCGCCGGACGTCAGGAAATCCAAGAGCTGGCCGGCAACAAGTTTGGTTAGTTTAGAAAGTTTTCCTCCATGCATTTCTTCGCTCCTTCCGCATCCCTCCCTAGTAAGCTACAAAGTAATCACAAGCCAGTAATAATGAGCTACTTACTGTCTGACAAGAAATGTTTAGCTAATGTGTTCTTTGGTGTTAATTCCTGAACCCTTTGCTTCAGAAGCCCTTTTATGCTTGCCATATTTATTTACCGAATATTTGTTGAGTGAGGTGTGTTGCGTGATGTATAGGACAGAAGCCATGCTCGGAGTCTTATCTGGGAGATAAGGTGGGCCTACTTCAATGTATAGAAGGCTGTGTCGTCGGAAAGTATAGTCGTGTGCTATAGGTGTTCACAGGAGGGGACCTCCTCTCTGGCTTAGGAGTGTAAGCTCTATGAAGATAATGTCTGTCTGTTTTGTTCAGCGTAATATCCAGAGACTAGCAAAATACCTGACCCACAAGAAGAGCTCAATAAATGTTTGCTCAGAGAAATTGAATTAAAGAGGAATTTTAGGAACTAGACCTTTGATAGGGAAACTTTGGACATAAGGGAATGGAGTAGGATATAATGTGAACAAAGGCAAAAATCATGAGATACCTATTTACAAAAATACAGAATTCATTTTGGTTGGAACCAAGAGATGTGGCTGGAAGAGAGGAGTGGAGTTAGATGGGGAGACAATGCACCTATACTAGTCGAGACACCCTGTTAAATGAATTGCCAGCTTTAATGGGACAAAAACCTAAGTAGATGCATTGCCCATCGCCCGAATTATTTTCCCCCAAAGCAAATGCATTAAATTCACGTTGCATTCGTTAAGGATGTAAGAGCAGAGTTTCTCTGCCTGAAGCATCATGTTTTGCTGTGGAACCACCTTTGGAAAGAGACCCAGTGAAGTTTATATTATTATCCAACTCCCACTGCAGGCGACAAAGACAGGATTTGGCCAAGGTTTTACCTTCCTGGCCTCAGCCAGTGACTTCTGTCCCCGCCCTTTCCTTCCTCTCTTATCCTCAGCTGTAGCTTACAAGAACCATTTCTGAGCAAGTGCTTGCAGCCAGATGTTGCTTTTCCTGTGCTACACATTCCTTAAGGCGGGGTGAGGGTTGGAGAACCTTCTTCCAGACCATGCCTTTAATTAAAGTCACTGAGGAAATTTCAACTAGCTATTTTTCAAGGATATTAACTTGAATATTAGAAGTAATACATTTATCTTCTGAAACAATTGGAATGTTCCATTCTTTACAAGTGAGAAAATGCTCTGGTATCTTCCAAATCTGATCTTCATAGAATTATTCTCAAATAAACTGGAGAAAACAACTAACATATTAAAATAAGATTTGAGGTGTGGTCAAAACCTCAGTTTGGAAATGTGACTGTGAATGTATTTGCCGTACTATTAAATCTGCCCTTTTCAGTTGTTTAATTCTGGGAAGTTGACAGGAGCACTGGAAAATGCCATAAAAAAATGAACAATGTGTGACATGATCTTGATGTTTGCTGCAGGTATAATCCAGCTTCTTGGCTACAAGATAATGGGCTTGGTTTCCTGTAACATTGGTTCAAAATATTTTGATAACACCATGTCCTTATAATAGTAGTAATTGGAATACAATAATAGTAATTGGATCTTTAATATTCATGGAGAGCTGAGTAAGATGTCACTATCATGGTGTCATTCAAAACGCACCCCATGAAGGGGCGCCTGGGTGGCGCAGTCGTTGGGCGTCTGCCTTCGGTTCAGGGCGTGATCCCAGCGTTCTGGGATCGAGCCCCACATCAGCTCTTCCCCTGGGAGCCTGCTTCTTCCTCTCCCACTCCCCCTGCTTGTGTTCCCTCTCTCGCTGGCTGTCTTTCTCTGTCAA
Organism: Ursus maritimus; assembly: GCF_017311325.1. NCBI lineage: Eukaryota > Metazoa > Chordata > Mammalia > Carnivora > Ursidae > Ursus > Ursus maritimus. The sequence continues at coordinate 17,457,765 of NW_024426552.1, forward strand.
ATAAATAAATAAAATCTTAAAAAAACAAAACAAAACAAAACGCACTCCATGAAACTACTTACATAGGGGCTGTCCTGCTTAGACAGAAGTGGGGACCTCAGCTCCCCACTATCTGAATGGCTTTAAAAACACGAAGCAAAACATCACTGTGAAGCCTCTTGAGACAACTAACTAGTCTAAATATTTGAATGAACTAAACACCACTAAAAATGAGAGCTGTAGAAACTCACTGAGAAAATGAAAAAATAAATAACCTTAAAAAATGTGATGTACTCTGGAAAAAGCATACACTGTCAATAAATCATTAGAGTGTTTCTGTCTTCAAATTTTAACAGTAGTTTTAAGTACAGTTACTGAGTATTACAAGGGTAATTATTTTTTTCTCTGATTTCTTCTTATGACATCTCAGAAGAAAACATTAAGGTAGAAATAAAATTAAGGGGAAAAATATGAATATTTTCATTTGCTCTGCAAAAGCCATGCAGTATTGACAAAGGTGAATGAACTTTTAATCACATCCATTTGTCAAAAATCATCCTGCCAGGGAGGTGATTTAAAAACAAAATCTGGGGGCGCCTGGGTGGCACAGCGGTTAAAGCGTCTGCCTTCGGCTCAGGGCGTGATCCCGGCGTTCCGGGATCGAGTCCCACATCAGGCTCCTCTGCTATGAGCCTGCTTCTTCCTCTCCCACTCCCCTGCTGTGTTCCCTCTCTCGCTGGCTGTCTCTATCTCTGTCGAATAAATAAATAAAATCTTTAAAAAAAAACAAAAAAAAAACAAAATCTGAATTTTCCTTTCTAGATAAATCAAGCACATGGACATGCAGATACAGTGTAACATCGTGCATTTTTCAGTTATGATTTGACAGGAAAGCAAAAGAATTATATAATTTAGATCATAGTTGATGTTACCTGTAGAGAATGAGCTGGAAAGGGCTTATTTTGTGGTTCTTAAACACATAACTTACATTACCAGCCTATAACTTAGTGTTTTCCTCATCATGTACCCAAAACGCACATATCCATTATAATTTATACCACTGATTATAACGAAATGATCTTAACATAAATCATTTAGGTGGCCCAAAGACTTTTTAAAAGCTAGGGTAACTTTTATTCAGCATTTTGGGTCTACTTTTCATTACCAAAAACATACAGAAAAAAAGACAGTAATTTGGTTTTATCAGCTCCAACATGTCCTTTTTACTCAGAAAAATACATTTTCCCCTTCCCACAGTGCTGTTTCATAACTTATTGATTCTTAAATCTGGCATTAAATAAATTCTTAAGTATTTACAAGTTAGTTATCTACAGGAACCTCTTCCTACAACTAACTCATTATCTTCCAATCCAGATGGATTGACAGGATATGCAGACTCATTTGTGTTACCATATGTGTGCAAACTGTAATTATTAAGATAAAAAAATGTAGAGAAAGGATAACATTAATACACTGTCATGAAAATATACATCATTTTAAAATTATCTCCAGTTGAGATATATATGTCAATAACACTTTCCATAAAATGAAGTTAATTGGGAGTACTACCCTCAAGTCAAGACTTTTATCATTTCAAAATTATAAGAATTCTATTGAAAAACTGAATGACTCATTCGTTGGATCATTCATTTCTCCTTTCACTGTCTCATTCAACAATTCTGACTATCAATTATGGTGCTTGACCAGGAAATTCAAAAAATAGTGATCTTTGCCTCTTCTAGATTAATGTCCAGGAGGGAAGGAAGACTAGTTTAGATGCTTACACGTGTCTTGGAATTCTGAGTACATAAAATGAATATCTAAAGGCACTGAAGAGTGATCGTTGACTGGGTGAGATATGAAATAGAAGACTTTTTCATGAAGCTGTGCTTTCAGAACTGTGAAGGACATACGTGGTTTTATTTTGCAGAGGATTGCCTTGCTCAGTGTGGGAAAGACTGCAGATCTTACTGCTGTGATGGGACCACGCCCTACTGCTGCTCCTACTACGCTTATATTGGGAATATCCTCTCGTGAGTACTGGTCAGATTTGGCAATACTGATGCTCTTCCCATTGCTCAGTTATGTTTTCAGAAAGTACTATGTTATAGGTAGGGGCAAGAAATTTTGAGAGTCATTATTGACATGAAATCTTCACGGAGATACTAAACACTTATCACTACCTAGTGTTTTATATTTGACAAAATGTGCAAATTGATATGCAAAATAAGCTGCTTTTATTAGAAGGGAGTTAAAAAATATTCTTTTACTGCTTAATTTGTGTTCCAGAATAATAATGGTTTTAGTCGACTGCATTCATATCATTGATTATTTTTTAACATTGTAAATTATACGCTTTTGTCTGCTTTGTTGAAGGATTTGTAGGCTAGAATTTGTCATTTAACTATGGCTAGTTTATTTTGCCATGTATTTGTCTAACCCATTCAGTAGATATCAGGGAAAAGCGACATTATGAATGGAAAACACTTGAGATATGAAATGTCGATTTTCTACATAATGCATATTAAGCAACTTCAGGAAATAAGTTTAGAGCCCAAGAAAGGCCATCAACAGTGTGAAGTGGTAACCAACTACAAACGTCAATGAAACATACACACACAGGATATGTTGAGCATTTCCCCATAACAAATTAAGAATTTATTTTGGAGGGATACTTGGGTGGGTCAGTCAGTTAAATGTCTTGACTCTTGATCTCAGCTCAGATCTTGATCTCGGGGTCATGAGTTCAAGCCCCACGTTGGGTGCAACCCTGGGTGTAGAGCCCACAGAAAGGAAAAGAAAAGAAGAGAGAAAAGAAAAGAAGAGAAAAGAAAAAAGAAAAGAAAAAAGGAAAGGAAAGAATTTGTTTTGGAGATGCTTCTGGGCAAAGAGAAATGGAGAACAAGGACTGCTTTCAAGGTTGTATGTCTGAAAGGTGTACAAATCTCAGTTCTACTTACACAGATCTTGAAGTCGAGAAATCAGAAAATTAGAAATGTTAAGAATTTTTGGAGTCACAAATCACCCATGGCTTTCCAATAACAGTAAGAGTTTAGCCTCTCAGACTAGCTCCTAAGTTTTTACTTTTCAAGTGAATATCAGGATGATTTGGAAACCGTTCTGTTGTGGCTTAACCCCTGGCCTGTGAAGGCTTTAGTAGAAACAGGAAAGATTAGGCATGAAGGGAAATGTGCCTGCTATTTTAGGAATATGTCCACTGACATGGCTTATAACTCATCCTCCGTTCTGAGGATAGAAAACCTGGCACCACATAAACTTTCTAGAATCAGAGTTGGGGCTGATATTAGAGATCATGTCTCTCTGAATAAAGCCAAAAGGAATCATATTTCGAGATACTCTTGAAGTCTATCATGGCTATATAAGAAATGTCAGGCTGTAATAAAGATTGATGAGTGGAATTTTAAGCATTCTTTGAAATGCAAAATAAATCCTAAATAAAATGTTTGAAATTTTTCTCATGGGAATCTTGTTGGAAAAGGGATTAAGTCCCCTTTTTACATTAGAGATCAATCAAAATGATATTTACAAGAATTAATCACCTCAGAATACCCTGAATATAAATATATAATGATATTTCACATTTGTATATCACTTCTCACTTTTAAAGTAGTTTAAAATACATTATTACTGAATTTCAATTCTATTTTTGAGTGAATTCCACATGCCAGCTATTGCTGTTTCTGGTAGATGTGTAAGTGGGCCCAGCAGGTGGTATGGATTTGGGAAAACTGACTTCAGAGGGATTCTGTGATTCTTTGGTCCCCTGGCTCCTGGTCCCATCTGCTAATGTCCACCATGGTTTCTGTTGTGCCCTTAACTTCTCACCTCATAGCTACCTCTACCCTGGTAAATACAGAGAGAAGACAAAATTACTTAATTAGAACTTAAAAAATTTAAATGTACAGATGTGTTTTGTATGTTTTATATTTGCACTCACATTTACATTTTTTTTAAGATTTTATTTATTTATTTGACAGAGATAGAGACAGCCAGCGAGAGAGGGAACACAAGCAGGGGGAGTGGGAGAGGAAGAAGCAGGCTCATAGCGGAGGAGCCTGATGTGGGGCTCGATCCCAGAACGCCGGGATCACGCCCTGAGCCGAAGGCAGACACTTAACTGCTGTGCCACCCAGGCGCCCCCACATTTACATTTTTATGGCACATACTCTAACTCTTTAATTATACCCTTGGTTAAAGTAAAGAATTCGTTGAATTGATATATTTATCTGGGTTATTTGGGCCATGTACTTGTTATGTTTGAAAAAAGGAATTGTGTTTTGAGTAGGGGGAGAAGAAAAAACACAGATGGCATTATATTTCAGGCTGTTAAAACTGAATTTTCTGTTCAAAATAGAAGCCACTAAGTAAATCCTTTGCTAAACAATTCTTAGGAGGAAAAAAAAAAGAGAGAGAGAAGCTTTAAAGTGTTTTCCCTACTGAATAAAGGAGAATACATTTTCAGGATTTCCACTTATTGTTTAGGATTTGAAAAGAGTTCTTAACTCCACCCAAGGCTTTTCTTTTCTTTTTTTTTTTTAAGTTGGGGTTGGGGGGGGGAGGAGATAGGAAAAAAAAGTCATTCCAAGAATGCTTACAAAAGTTCTTTCATGCACATGTTTTCAAATATTGCTATTTTGGACTTCATAAACTACACTTCCTCTCTTCCAAGTATCCAGGCACATTCTTACTAAAATCATTTTAATCATCTTAACAGAAAATTAAATCTTTGTAGTTATTAGAAAAGTAATAAGGAAGAAAGCAATAAACATCACGGAATGTTATGTATCCTAAATTACTAATTTTATAAATTGTTTATAATTTGGTTTCTGTTTTCATTTATTTTTCAAAATAGAAGATATTTTGGCTCCATTTAAAATGAGCTAAAAAGAGGGCAAAATACAATTTGGGTCATTCTAGACTGCTCACAAATTGCTAAGGTAAGGTATACTCAATCCTCATTGCTAAGGCCCCTCTAAAATAATCAGAATAAAGATGTTTAGCCCTTAACTCTGTTTACTTCAGCTCACCCTTCTGTTTTGCAAATTAACCAGGAAGGCTCATTTTTAAAGAGATCACAAGAGCAAACTTTCAACTTACATTTTAGTTGAAAACTCTTATTTTACTCAGGCCCCTCCCTTATAGACATTTTATATTCTAAATATGAGTTAATTTTGACAAATAAATTCAAATTATACATCCCCCCATTTTTTTCTTTTCCTTTCCCTTTCAGTTAAACATTCTTAATTTTACTTATGTCTCATGAAGAATTTTAAAAATTCAACTTTTAAAATAGTGTATCAACTTTTTAACTGAAATATAGCTGGCATATAACATTAGATTAGTTTCAGGTGTACAACATAATGATTCAGTATTTGTATATATTGCAAAATGATCACCACAGTAAGTCTATTTAACAGAAGTCTATTTAAAATAGCATGTTTACTTTTGGTCATTATGGTTACAGATAATAAGCTCAATATAGAAAAATAGTACCATTTTTCAGAATTTAAGAATGCTTTTACAGAAGTCAGCATATACTATGCAATCAGTTATGTACAAACACATAGGGAGTGCCCTTCAATTACCATGGCAGTACTGAGATTCTGGGATCCAAAAACGAATAAATGATATACCTTGACCTCTAGGATTTCACAATCTAATAAGAGAAGAAAGTGTAAACAAATAATTCTAATTCAATGAATTAATCTATAAAGTGTCACTGGAGGGCCAGGAAGAGAGAAAACAGCTATGTCGTGTGTGTGTGTGTGTGTGTGTGTGTGTGTGTGTGTGTGTGTGTGTTTAGAAGGAAATGTTTAGAGAAAGTCTCATAAACATGACACTGGATCAGAGTATTGAAGGAAGAGTAGATATTTACATAAATGGACAGTAAAGAAAGGCAGGTACATTCCAGAAAGAGAGAGACTCTCAGTTGCAAAGGCAAAGATACAAGAAAGGAGATGATCAGTTTGGGAAAACCCATGTCGTTCACTGTTGCTGGAGAGCGAAGGTTAAACTTTGAATATGGAAAATGAGTAAGTAGGGAAGACAAAAGATAAGTCCTGAGTTTCATATACTTTTGTTGGTAGATTACATACTTTTATCGACCATACCTAGAAAAACTGAAACAAAATAATCCATTACTTTTCTGGAAATAAGATAGCTGGTTTTATATAGAAATGACACATTCTTAGACATCGCCATGACAAAGGACACAGGTGAGAAGATGCCACATGGACATTATTTTCTTCATGCCATAGAGAATGGATTTGGAATAAACACTTTGTAATGTTGCACTATTTAGAACAACATGACAGATTATGTGACCTTGGAATTATTTCTCCATTTTTGACATTTTTCATCACAGGGGTAACTACCTGAAGATTAAAAGCCTTACTATGCTTGAAAGTGAGGATTGGGCCAACTCAAGAAGTAAACAATTTCTCATCAAATTGATTCTCAAATATTTCATTCAGCCACTCTTGCCCATGAAAAATAAACATCTGTGATGAATATGGAAAGGGATATTTCAATTTTTGCTGCTGATGAAGTTGAATTGACATTCCCGAGAGAGAGAGGATCCAGCATGAAGATGTGGTTGTAGAGTACTCTTTAGAATTAGAAGAATTCAAGGGGAGAGAGGGGGTAATTGAGTGCCTAATTACTGTTAGTAATGGAACAAAGTAAAAACAGGACCTTACTGGAAATGAAGGGAAACTGCTATGTGAGGAAAAAAAGAGCATTGCCCAATATTGAATATGAACCCAATAATGCCTAGGGTGGACTTAGTGAGCCAGATAACAAGATATAAGATTTAATCCTTTTGCTCAAAAATAGATTTTTGCTCTTCCAGTTTGCCTCTGTAAAAGGCAGCTCTGTCTAGGGATTTCAGAGCACCATCCGGCCAACACAAAATTCCCATGGGGGAAAAATCAAGAAGAAGAACTAATAATGGAGATCCTGGGGGGATGAAGTTTCTTTTGTTCTCAATGAAATGTGAAAGATGTATTGCCCACAGTTTTGTCAGGACAGCTAATAAATATCACCATGTGATTTTAGAGCCATGTTATGCATGGAAGCAAAACCAAGTTAAAAGATATAAAGGTTTCATATTTTCAAATGGCATTTGAAGTCGTACACTCATTACGTAGCTGAGCATTCTAAATAAAACACATGAGGCCCTTCAAATACTGACTGGAACATAATGTATTTTGAAAGGCTTTTGGTATTGGTAAAAATATCATTTAAATTAATTAACTTAAAATATTCTTAGTACTTAGATACTAAAAGCACAACTCTGGAAGGTGCTTACTGAGCAAATAGAAGTTTGTGGGGGGTCTTATTTTTAATCATGACACAAAGATAAATAATTAATATAATGTTAAAACAAATATGAATTTGATTTCAAATGTAGTAACAAATTATGTTTAATATAAGAATTAAGTCAGTGTTTCTCAGAAGCCATTTATATTTTATGGGTTATTTTATTAAGAGCAAATGTAAACATCTAGAAATCTAAAACTCTTCTTAGTCAAATTTATATTCTATTTCATCATAATTGCCTTTGTAAATTAAGTTTAAATGTCAGAAACATAATTTGTTTTTAAGAAGAAATGAAGTTTCTAGAACATGTTCTCAGGAAATTATATCTGTAAATATGTATAGAGATGTTCTATGTTCTACGCCAGGTTCTGGGGGATACAGCCTTGAATCAAAATGGCTCTTGCCCTTGAATTGTTTATAAGCTACCGGGGAGCATAGATGTATAAGAGATAGTTCAATCTACTAGGGAGAGCAAAAAATGCAGTGGAATTAGAGAGGAGGTACCTTTAGTCCAACTTTAGGGTCCTAGGAAGGGTTCTTAAAGGAGAGTAATTCTAGATTAACCTTGAAAAGAAAAGCAATTGATAAGATTCATCACTTACTTAGAGTTAAAAGAAAACATTCAGCAAACTAAGAATATAGAGGAAAATGTCTTCACCTTATAAATATCTTAAAAAAAAAACAAAAAAAATCCAAAAAACCACCCGTACCTCAAACACTAGACTTAGTGATACAATATTAGAACCTTTCGCTTTAAAGGCAACTGTAAGGCAAGCTAGCCTCTAGCCCTTCTATTCAGCATCCTACTGCTCTGGTCAGTGTAACGAACAAGATAAGTTAAAAAGAGGTGATAAGAATTGGAAAGGAAGGAGCCAAATTATTATTATTTTTAAATGATATGATTGCCTATACTCCTCGGACTATAAAAATGAATGAGAACTCACCAGGATTGCAGCATGCAAGCTCAGTGTACAAAAATTAGTGTATTCCTATATATCAGCAACGCTCAGACAATGGAATATTTATGTAGTACACCAATCTCATTTACAACATCAACAACTATAAGATACCTGGTAAGAAATCAAGCAGTAATATATGCATGGCATTTATGGAGTAATAGAAATATATAAAAATTTCAAAGGATGAAAGAGACACTTGAAATTATGATATCTGTGAAATTGTAGATGGGAATATAGTAAGGATGCCAATACTGTGATATGGCAGTTCTTCCTGAACTCTATGTAAATTCAGTGGAATTCTCATCAATACCCATGTTTTGGACCATTTTTTTGTTGATTTTGACGGACTGGGCCTAATGTTTATGTGGGACAGTAGGGGAAAAAAAAAGACAGATACGAGAAAGAACAGAGTGAGGAGACATGCCTTGGAGACATCAAGATTTATTACAAAGTTATAGAAAATAAATTGTGTGATATTGTTCATAGATAAACGGATAGAATGTGGAACTTAGAAACTGACTCATGTATATATGGAAATTTGATAGATAACAGATGCCATTACAAACCAGGGGAGGTGGATGGATTATTTAATAAATGGTGCATTAGTTATCCATATGGGTAAACATTAAACTAGATCACTCCATCACACCACACCCAAAAGCCTATTCCTATTGGATTAATAACATAAATGCCAGAAGCAAACATTTACAGCTTTTTAAAAAGGGAGAAAATGACATTATGGTATCAGTATAGGAAAGATTTCTAAAATAAAAGATAAAAGCACAAATAATACTACTAAAACTAAAAACCAATATACTGTATACTTTTTAACAAAGATTTTTATCTCTGTGACTTATTTATTTTATAAGTGGAAGTTTGTATCTCTTAATCCCCTTTATCTATTCCATCCGTCTCCACCCCCATGAGCTATATACTTTTAAATGGAGAGTTTTATGGTATATGAATTATATCTCCATTAAAAAAATTTTTTAGGGGTGCCTGGGTGGCACAGTGGTTAAGCGGCTGCCTTCAGCTCAGGGCGTGATCCCGGCGTTATGGGATCGAGCCCCACATCAGGCTCCTCCGCTATGAACCTGCTTCTTCCTCTCCCACTCCCCCTGCTTGTGTTCCCTCTCTCGCTGGCTGTCTCTCTCTAATAAATAAATAAATCTTTAAAAAAATTATTTTAGTATATAACGCAAGAGAATTCCATAGACAAAGCATAAGGCAAATCCCCCACTTGGGGAAGATACTTGCAATTCATATGACTCACAAAAGGTTAATATCCAGAATGCTCAATAGGAAAATGGGCAATGTGTGTACACAAAAAAAGTAACAGCAGAAAAGTGGAAGGGCAATAAACATATGGAAGATGTTTCAGCTGGCTAGTTAAGCAAGGACCTGCAATACCATCTCACACCTGTCAGGCTATCAGTGCTCTTAAGTGAGACTGTACTGAGACATGTGAGCCAAGGTGAAGGGGACTCACACTGCTGGTGGAGGAAGAAAAACTGTTACCAACACTTGGGGAGCAATTTGACCACATGCAGTCAAGAATAAGATGGGCATACTTTAGGGTTTAGCAATTCCTCTCCCACATATATTCCCTACGAAAATCCCAGATCTGCAAAAGGTGGTGTTTATCATATTGGTGGACATGTTAAACTAGCAAAACATTGGAAGCAACCTAAATTTCCATCAGAAGGAAATGGATAGAGTACGTTCATACGATGGAATGGGATACAACAATGACAATAAATCAGTGCATGATAATGTATCATTATAGTAAGTCTCAAAACTGGTAATGCTGTGTGGAAAAGAGCTAACCGAAACAGAATGTACAAAACATGATACTATTCGTACAGAGTTAAACACATAAAATAATTCTGTGTATTACTGGAAACATGGGCATGTGGTAAATGTGTAATTATCTGAGGGAAAGAAGGGTATGCATGAGTTTTAGGATTTTCCAGGACTGAGAGGTTTCCTAGAATGCAGAATTTTCACTGCTACAATGGGGACAGTCCTTGGCAAACTGGGACAAGTCGGTCACCTAGGGAGAAGAACAGAGAGGAGGCCTTTGAACTCTAGTATTTTATTACTAAAAAAAATTAAACAACTGAAGCAAATACACATTATTAACATGGAATGAGTCTGGGTGGGGAATATGGGGGTATGGGGGTGTTTTATATTATTATCCATAATTCCTATCTTTGAAAATCTTTCAATAAAAAAGAAGGAAGCAATGGAAGCCTGATGATGGCTGGAATGAATCACCTGGACACCTATGATTCTGAGCCCAATTCTGTTGTGTGGGTTTTCCCGTGTCACCAAGCGATGAACTCAGTTCTGACCCTGTGTGGAGACAGCATCAGATCCCACAGGTGAAGGCCTCTGTCCTCCAAGACCCCCTTCCACTCAGCCATCAATGGCAAGTCCAGGTTGTCACCTTTGCTTCTGACCGAGCAGGTATAGATTGGAGATTCCAATGACCCCCTCCTTGGGTTTGATTAATTTGCTGGAGTGGCTCACAGAACCCAGAGATATATTTTACTTATTTTATTATTAAAAGAAAGAACTCAGCCACAGCCAGATAGAAGAGATCCCTAGGGCAAGGCATAGGGAAAGGGCTCTGAGCTTCCGTGTCCCCCTAGCACTCCACTCTCCCCAAATCTCTGCATGTCCACCAACCTGGAAGCTCTCCAAACTCTGTCCTTTTGGGGTTTTATCGGAAGCTTCATGACATAGGTCTGACTGAACTCAATCTCCAGCCCCACTCCCCTCCCCAGAGGTTGGTGGGTGGGACTGAGAGTTCTAAACCTCTAATCACGTGGTTGGTTCCCCTGGCAACCAGCCCCCATCCTCAGATGCTTTCTGAAAGTTACCTCATTAACGTAACAAAAGACACCTTTAGGAAATTTCAAGGGTTTTAGGAGCTCTGTGCCAGAAATAGAATGAAGACCAAATGTGTATTTCTCCTTGTAAGTATCACAGCATCTTAATAACATGCACCTTCTGGTTTGGTACAGGTGGGGTGGGACCTGAAATTCTGCAACTTGAACAAACTGCCAGGGAATGGCGAGGCAGCCCATCCTCCAAGCACACTTGGGTGGGCAAGCCTGGTGCCAAGTGACAATGTCCTATCCTAGGGGATGAAATGGTAGGAGAGAAAGGACTTGCTGACTGATAGAATGTGGGGCCAGCAACTGGGGCTAAAAGAAAGGAACAAGCCCAAATTTAATTCTGGAGCTTTCACTTTGGATGATTGGGTGGATGGTGTGCTGGGAACTAATACGAAATATTCAAGAAGGTTCAGAAAGGGGAATTAATTCCATTTTTAATTATGTTGAGTGGCGGAGAAGCGGGGGAGCAGTGGTAATGGGCTTTCTAGCCTATAGGCCTAGTTCAGTGGGCCTTCAACTGGTGAAATGTACTAATCTGAACTCAGTGGGAAGCCCGGAGCACTCACAGATAGATTTGAGAGTACAAAGCCGAGAGGTGCCTGTTGAAATAGGTGTAGAAGACAGGTGTATGAAAGAGAAGAGCAAGCCAACCTCGGAGCCCCAGGGAAATTCGGAAAGACACTGTGATTTCTTCCCTTTCTATATTTAATCAGCCTTTTGAAAAGTGTTCTACATCTATTTCAGCCTCCCTTAAAGTATTTTCTATCCCTTCAAAATTCCTGCGCCTCTGTGAAAATTGATCTGTTCTTCACTAATCAGCCTGAATAAACCTTCTGTGGTAGGAACAGTAAATGCCTTTATTTTCTTCTATGTGCTTTTTGTGTTTTATGTCATCTAAAAGATAGGATTCATGGCTTTTCAGTTCATTCTGAATGGAATATGTTGTCATGACAAAGCAATTTATGTGCTGGTACATCTTTCTTTACTCGGACCCTGTCCAAACAGAATCGACTCAATCGGGTCATATACCCCCGGTTTTAGAGGCTACCTTCATTAGATAGAAACCCGAGTTTGGTCTTTCTTGTAAGAGAGACTGGGCTTGGTGGTGGCAAGTATTATCAGAATGAAAGGAATTACCCTTTATTTAATATGTTCTCTGTTCCACGTGAGTAAAAATATATTAGTTTATTAATCTTCAAAATAGCCCTCATGACCGAGGTATTATTATTCTTGTCCGAACAGATGAGGAAGTCAAGGCTCAGAGCTAAGTAATTTGTCTAATTTTCTATAGCTACCATGTAATGAGCAAGCACTTATAACTGTGTTTTTGACCTCTTTCTGCCACTCCCCACTGGCTCTGGAAGATCTGAAGATTTCAAAAGGGTTGAATAGAAACTATTCATTGCTATAAGACCTTATAAAGACCTAAACACCATATTTTGGGGGAAGCCCTTTTTTATTCTTAATATTTGGATTAAATTCCCTCCCTTATGTGCCATAATATGATCCTTTCTCTACTCTGGTATTATTTATCACTTTATTCCAGTTCCTAAATTATTTGTTCACCCTTCTGTACTCTAGACCTGGAGAGGCCAGGAAGCCAGTGTAAAGTTTAGCATTGAAGGCATGGGGGGGAACGAACTGTATGATCCATAACAGACTGTTTAATGCAGGTCAATCCTCCATTTACTCATGAAAAACCTGAGATTTCTGTGGGTTCTACCTAAATAGGTATCACCTAGATAAATAGTTGTTTAAATAAATCAAATCATAATTGGAAAATGTTGATTTCAGAGAATCTCTTTTCATGGAGGATAAATCAGAGATCATTCATGTCATGGTTTCTGTGTAGCCAGTCATCACTTTCCAGTCACACAGTTTAGGATAAATTATAATCAGATGAGAGGGATAAGACTTCAAAGACCAATTTGATTATAATGATTTCACCTCTTGTTGCATTTCTGGAGTGACCATGCTCCTTCAGTGATGCCGTGTCATCTGCCAGCCTGTGATTATGAAGGGAACGGCCTCCTGTGCAGCTCTATTCACTTGCATAAGTTTTGGAGATAAAATATTTTGTTGATAAAATTGAGGAGGGAAGAATTATGCACACAGAGTGATTTTTATTGCATTCTATTGGGAGAACGCTGGGTAGGGGGGCGCTACCGGCCAGAACACAATGTCTTTCAGCTGTCTCCCAACTACAAAATGTTAAGATGAACACACCCATAACTAATGAAAATTTCAGAGGGCAATAATAACCTCATAAAGTGTAATAGGATTCCATCTGAAAGTGCCACGGGTGAAAGCCTTGGCTATTTAACCCATAGTAACTCAGAGACCAATGGAATTTGGAGTTTCGATATTCATGTTTAAAGAAAGAGAGAGATCGATCTCACAGGTAACAGGAAGAAGGCTTTTTTTATGCCTCTGCACAAATCTGCCAAAAATAGAGAAAAATATGACAAATTACTTCAAACATACACTGTATGAATTCATGCTGTTAAAAGGTGAGCAGAACTCTATCCTTCCTATGCTGCATTTTGCAAAAAGTAAGTGCTACCTGTGGTTGCAAATGACCACCTGCACAGCGTTGATAAGACATTTTCCCTCTCAGACACCAGGAATAATAGACGATCAACCTCCCAAGTGTTACACATAGAGAACTACTTGAATTTACATTTATCAAGTGAATGGCGATTGCAATCTCAAACAATTCCCATCCTTACATTAAGTAAATAGACCTCTTTGCCCTTTGCCAGGTGGAATTAAACAAAAAATAATTCTTTGTGATTCTATTATTAATAGTAGTCTTAGTGATAGGAAGTCATAGAAGAAAAACCAAGAATGTTCAGATTCCCAAAAAATGCGTTTGAGTTTTTCTTTTATGCTGTGTAAACTCTGTTCTGCTAATAACAGTGAGTCCCAGTTTATTAATTTGTAAAAGGGGAACAGCAGTAACCACTTGCCTACCTCTCAGAATTTGGCTAAAGAAAATATTTGTTCATAAAAGCATTTAGAAGAGCTCTGCACATTTTTGCTGTCATTAATGAAAACACTGGGCTTTGAAAATGTCTGGAGCTTTGTAAAAGAGGAGACAGGTGGGGGGAGCAAAGCGACTTCTCCAAGGTCATCCAGAAATCCATGAGGGATGCGCAGAGCAAATGCCACTTTGGGTGCAGAGCCTTCCCTGGTCCTCCAGGCCAAAACATGGGCTTCTCTCCTCAGGATAGCACCCTCAGCATTGAGTAAAATAAACGACCTTTTTAATCAAATGGGATTGCAGTCTAAAAACTGCAAAAGCAGCTAATTAAGTTCTGTGTTCTGCTGCCCAGCAATTGCTAAAAGCATAATACAGCCCAGAAAGTCACGTGCATTAAATAGACAAATCTGCCATGTTGCCCTAGGCTGACCTATGAATTAGAGAAGCCAACTCAAAAATAAGCAAACAAGTCTAAATAAAAATATATAAACCTGATTTGTTAAAAAAAATCACATATGTAATAGCAAATATCAAGAGGGCAATGATTTGTTTTACCAAACGATTCATTATAGAGTTCCAATTAATTCGCCTTTCAAAATTTATTTTATTCACAACTTTGCAGAAATATATATTGTACATAAGGCTGGTGCATCTCCATTGATGATATGTCAGTAATCAAGGCACAAAACAGTGTTCTAACTGCTGGCCATTTCAACAGAGTGATCACAGTACTCTATAGATTTGAGTGTGCCTTTGCATGTAGAAGTTTAGAAATGCCCTGATTAGGCTTTTTAAAAAAATGTCTTAATCAGCAGTTCTCTCAATGTAAGTCAGTGCTTATAAGACAAGAATAAAAAAGGCAATGACTTGCCTCTGATGATATTATACATAACCTACATTTTGCAACAATCGCCAGATTGAAAATATTTTCAGTGGTAGCGAATAAATGCCAGATGGCATGCAGAATAAAAAGTCATTGATCATAGCAAGGATCCGCTGAGGTCTATCAATTCTCAAATGCATTTCTTTACACTCAGTTTGTTGGCCTTAAACAGCCAGCTTATTGTACATGCTATATATTTTGCTTAGTGTTTGTGGAAAAATAGTTTTTGTCTCATTACCTTTCATTGCAAGGATTGGCTCCAGTTCTAGGTAAGACAGAGAAAGTATGCTCCACTCTCTGCCTCCCACTGAATGCAGCTATAGAATTTGGGAGGAGCGCACGAGGCAGCTATTTCAGGTACATGGAAAGTAAACAGTAGCAAGCGGATTGGGGAACAAGACCAAAATTCAGAGTACTGCCTAACGAGCCAAGAGTTTACCAGTGTTTTTTCCCTCTGTTTCCTCCACTCTGGACTAAACGCAGCCCAAAACACATACGCAGGCTTTCAGGATATGGACAGAGAGAGATACAGGGCAATCCTTCTGGCTAAATAAGCAAGGTCTCTTCATGCTGAAAGACAGTGGGGAAAATACCCCGATTTTTTCCTCTCTTCTCTGTTCTCTTGTGTAGCTCCCAGTGATCTTTTGGTTGCCTCAGCAGTGGCAGTGACAATGACAGAAGCCTACAATTCTGAAACTGGGGTATCTTCCTTTCTGATCAGAATGATGTAATGCCAGGAGGATGGGGTGAATCCCCACTGTGTTTTTTTCTGTCTTTGTCCTCCTAATGTTCAATCCTGGATATGATCCCATTTTCAAAGTATGCAAAGAGCAAAGTAAATAAAGCCCATTTTTCTTTTTTTTTTTTCTTTCTTTCTTTTTTTTTTTTTTTAAAGATTTTATTTATTTATTTGACAGAGACACAGAGAGCTAGCGAGAGAGGGAACACAAGCTGGGGGAGTGGGAGAGGAAGAAGGAGGCTCCCAGTGGAACAAGGAGCCTGATGCGGGGCTTGATCCCATGACTCTGGGATCAGACCCTGAGCTGAAGGCAGATGCTTAACGACTGAGCCACCCAGGCGCCCCTAAAGCCCATTCTTCTGACCAGAGAACCAAAAGTGTTGCCCCAGGGAACCCGAAAGTACTAGTGAGATCTTCATGCTTGCTTCAGCAGCACATATCCTAAAATTGGATGATACAGAGAAATTAACATGGCCCCTACACAAGGATGACGTGCAAATTGGTGAAGCATTACATGATAGAAAGAAAGAAAGAAAGAAAGAAAGAAAGAAAGAAAGAAAGAGAAAGAAAGAAAGAAAGAGGAGAAAGAGAATGAACTAGTGAGATCTTCAAAATAGAAGAGCTCAAGAAAGTGACCTAAGGTTCCTTGTGACTTCCTGGGCTCATCTCAAGTTGCACGTGTGTGGATCCGACCCTGAAGAGTATACATAGAACTTAAGAACTGAATACAGGATAGGCAGCTATCCAGTTCCCAGATTGGCAGTTGGGTGGTGTACACATGGCTCAGATCCAAACCTGACTGCAAAGCCTCTGAAAATGGAACTGACGTTAAAACCACAACCACCGGTCTGACTGGAACTTGTGGTCTAAATTGAACCTAGTTGATTGCCTGCTAAAACGAAAATCTCAAAATTCCCCATCCACCTAAACAAAACCCCAAAACCTCATAACATAATACTCAAAGCCCAGGATACAATTCAAAATCACTCAGCATACAAAAAACAAACGAAACAAAACAAAACAAAATAAGGAACGTCAACTCAAAAGACAAACACAATCATCAAGCAGCGGAGATGGTGGAACTACCTGACAGAACTTCTAAAGCAGCTGTTATGAAAAATGACCCCAAAAGTAAAGCAGACACTACCTGAAATTAGTGAAAAGACCAAAACAGAAAAAAAGAAACAGAAAATATGAAGAACTAAGCAGAAATTTCAGAACAAGAAATACAGTAGCTATCGTTTAAAAAATTCACTGGATGGGCTCAATAGCAGAATAGAGATAAAGAATGAGTGAACATGGGGCAGAGGAAAGCTTTCCAAGTTTGGCAAGAGAGAAACCAAATGCAAGAAGTTCAATAAACTCCTGTAAGGATCAACTTAAGGAAATCCATACCCAGACACATCATACTCAAACTACTGAAAACTAAAGAAAGAAATCTTGAAAGCAGGTAAAAATAAGCAACAGATTACCTACTGAGGAGCTATGATTTGAATGAGTCCACATTTGTCATCAGAAACCATGGAGGACAGAGAAGTGGCACATTGTTTATGTGATGAAAGAAAAGAATGGGTAATTCAGACTTCTGTAACCAGCAAAAATATCCTTCAGGAATAACAGTGAAATAAAGACATTCTCAAATTAAAAAAAAAAAAAAAAAACTAAGAAAATATTTAGCTAGCAGACTTGATCTAAAAGGATTATTAAAGGAAGCTCTTCAGAAAGAAGGCAAATGATGCCAAAAGGAAATCTGCAATATCAGGAAGCAAAGAAGAGTACAAAATTGGCATATAGTTGGGTAAATATAATAGCTTATTTTTCCCCTTTTGAGTTCTTTAAAATAGGTTAGACTGTTGGATGTAGACACATATAAATTATATATTAGTGTTTTCAGTGGAGGTAAATGTGATACATAACACAACTGTTCCATAAAGGGAAGAGACTAAAGCCATCTCTGAGACGGTGAAGTTCTACTTTCTAACTAAAGTATGAAAGTGATTTTCCATAATGATGAAAAGTCTGTGTTCTGTAATCCTTAGAGCATTCCCTAAAAGGAAAAACAAAAACAAACATGCAACCACCAAAAAACCCTGCAAAACCTACAGCACAATATACGTAAAGTAAGGCAGAGAAGGAGAATTGATTGAAGGAATGCAAAACAAAGGAAACAAACAGAAAGAAAATAATAAGTGACAGACCAAATATACCAATTATTACATTGGTGGTCAAAATGCATCAACTGAAGGACAGAGAATGGATTGTTTTTAACTGACAGAAATTTATCCTATCCACACGATACTCATGTCAACTACAATGATATTGGTAGGTTCAAAGTATGGGAGGAGGGAAAAATGGGGAGATGTTGGTCAAGGGGTACAAAGTTTCAGTCAGCAAGATGAAAAAGCTGTGGAGATTTAATGGAAAACCATGTGACTATAGTTAGCAATATTATATTGTGTAATTGAAATTTGCTAAGAGCAGAGATCTTAAATTTTTCTCAACACACACAAAAGAAACAGGCAACTGTGAGGTGATAGGTGTGTTGATTACCTTGATTGTCATGATTATTTTACAATGCATGCATGCATATACTGAATAATCAAGTTCTATACCTTAAATTACAGTTTTTAATTAATTATACCTTAATAAAGCTGCGAGGGAGGGAATAAATGAGCTATCAAGCCATGAAAAGGAAAAAAAAGGAAAAGGATAGAAAAAAATGCATCAGGCAAACATTAACCAAAGGAAAGCTAGAGTGGCTACGTTCATATAAAACTAAATCCAGAGCAGAAAATATTACCAGAAATAAAAAGTGATATTGAATAATGAGAAAAGGGCAGTCAATCAAGAAGACATAACAATCAAAAGGAGAAATTCAAAATTTTGATGTTTGGTTTCTATAAACAGCAAATAAAGAAGCTTATTTTGTTTGCGGAAACACATCTTACAACAGAAGAACAATATGTGCGCATGTTGACTTACGTGGAGGGTTAAATGAAAGTATTTGCATTTTCCCTTTCTCTTTCTTCTTTATTTTTAATTATGAGTCATGTCAGTGAATGGCAGATAATACCATGGAAGCTTCGATTTATTCTACTTCTAAACCAATCTACAACTTGGCAATCCCTGGCATTTTTATGTGTAAACACTTCAACTAGGAAATGAGATATTTAAGGGGATGGCCCACACATAGGCTTTTTTGTAGTGCACCAAAAACCCGTGGCCGTGACAGTAGAAATACTAATTTAGCAGACTGGATGGAGAGTGTGCCTTGAGAGTGACACGGAATGAAGACAGACACAAGCCACAGAAAATTAAGAGTGTCAGTAATTAAATTTTGTGGTAAAAATGACTAAAATAATTAATTTCAACTTAGGTTTAGTAAGAGAAATACACTATTTCATGAAATGTGGACGAGAATTTTGGAAGGGAAAAGAATATAATATTAAAACCAAGACTCTAATCACTGGCAGGCTTTCCCAACTAGGTTCATGCATTTAAAAAAGTTCATTAAACTATTTAAAAGAATGATCTTGGCTTTTTTCTTCTAATCTAAATATTTACGAGAAAGGAGAACTCACAAGGAACAGCAAGACCCCAGAATCCCTTCCTTCCCTGGCGCAGGAGGAAAGTAGTTCATGAGGGAAAAGAGCTGATCGTGAAATGATTTATCCAAAGCCAGTAAAATCTGTTCTGCTTTTCAGATTATGCTATTAGGAAGACTAACCCCCAGGTGTTTCAATTAATCAATGGTATGATTTAAAGATCTGCAAAACTTTGTAGTTTTTTTTTTTTCGTGCACTGCATCATTTATTTCAAATAACACTTTTAAGCCTATATTAGCATATAAGAAACTAAAACATATTTATTCGTTTCTTAAATCACATCCAAGCTTTTAAATGTCTTACAGCGGTAAACACCAGACATTAATGTTGTCTGTTTATAGGAAAGTAGATTTTTCCCAGCATTTACAGTAGTTTAAATTAGAGGTTGCTAAACTTGAGTATTCATGAGAATCACCTAAGAGTACTTGCTAAAAATACATTTCCCCAGGACCTAAGCAAGAAATTCAGGTTCAGCAGGTCCAAAATGGAAGCCAGAAACCTATATTTTTAATGACCAACAAACAGCCTTTGGGCTACCATGGTCTAAATTAACTATATCAAAACACATTCCATTTTTGGGTTCCTATTATCCTGTTTAGTTATCAAATTAAGAAATAGAATCAAACTGCCATATAATGAACTATAGCTTCTTTACCTTTCTATAAACTTACATAAAGACTTATTTCAAATTACTGTGGTAAATATATTCAGGAGGAGTGAAAATAAAAGGCTATAACAATTTATTTACATTTGATCAAAGTAACTGAATAGAGGGGGCAATCAATGACTTCTTGGTAGGTCCTCAACAGTCATATTTACAAAGCCTTTACCTCTATCAAAAATAGGGTTGTAAAATGGTGATCACGTTAGAACCTGTTCCATGGGTGGCTATAAAGAATAAATTAGTAGTAATTTATGAACCACTTAGAACAACAGCTAGTGCTCAGTAATTTCTCGTCACCATCTATTCTCCATGATTATCGGTTACTTCACCAATGATGGGCAAGGCAAGGAATGGTATAAGTATAACAGGGAAGCTGTGTTGGTTCAAACCTTTTTCTTTGGCAAAGGGAATCAAAAAAGTGGGACTATAAATACAGCCTTCACCAGGAAAGAATAAAACCCTTAGCTTAAATGCCGCACAGGCTGGACCCTTTCTCGCTCAATTTTAAGAAACATAGAAATGAGTACTTGCACTCGGGGCTCCCTAATCAGAAAAACGTACCCTCAGCCTTGTTCAGCTCTTGACTTCTGGCAGATTGCACTCCATCTGCATTGTCTCAGTGCTGGGAAGCTGGCATTTCCTCCTGATTGTTTTTGTGCCTTTTTAATATCCTCTGAGGCAGCCTCCGGCCACAGTGAGCTTCCTCCCTGAGCTGGGCAGCTTACTTCCTCAGCATCCATTATTGCTCCTGCAGTACTCACTCTAAGCCCCATAGAATCCATTGTGGCATTAGTGACGCTTTCTTTTTATTGCACGGGCCCCTTCATTGCATCTAAGAGGGTGCATTTTTGTAACACTTGCAAAGTAAGATATTTTGACTGTTTCTTTTAAGACCACAGTCTCTTTCCACTGCAACTATTTCTCCCTCAGGGGCTTTGGAATGGCTGCACCATTTTAGGGATCCAGCTGGGGGTAAGTGGAATTGTGGATATATTTTGTCTAAGTTTAGTATATGATTTAGGTGGTTCCTAGTCACTTCTATACATAGTTAAGCTATTGTTAGCTATTCCTATACAGGAATGGCTCCCCCAAATGATTAAACAGCCCCATTCTTCATGCTAGAGGAAAGACTGCATTATTTTTCACTTTGTCTAGGAAAAGATATTGCAAAGTTATTGTCATGTGAAGAGGAGCTCAAAGAATTTGCAGCCACAAAATATAGTAAAACATATAGGAACTTATTCTACTGAGTTGTATCAGGCAGTTAACAAATATATTTTCTTTAAAAAGCGTCCTCAAAATTTTGCAAGTTTCAGACTCCAGGAAACACTGACCTACCACTGGTTTTGATTAACTGGTCTGTTTCTACTCCGTTTTTCCCATAAGTCCTATTATTTTTAATTTTTAATTCATGACATGTAGAACTTGTTTTTTTTCCACAGGAATATATATATCATGTTATAGCAGAAACATCAGTTGCTATTGTATTATTATCAATACAATTATTGGACTTTGGGATTGGAGGAGGGGATATATTTAACCAGACCTGTTCAATAAGAGGAAGTGATTTTTTAAAAAGATTTGTTTAATTTAGAGAGAGAGCAGGAGGGATGGGGGGCAAAGGGAGAGAGAACCTCCCCGCTGAGCACAGAGCCTGACTCCAGGCTGATCCCAGGATCCATGAGATCATGATCTGAGCCAAAACCAAGAGTCGGAGGGACACTCCACCAACTGAGCCACCCAGGTGCCTCAGGAAGTGATTTCTTAAAGCGATTTTGTGTTTTATATTTTATTCTAAAATTTTTATATTATATTTTTAAAACTATATTTTAAGAAAAATCAAGAGAATTAAAGCCCATAGAAATATTATCTGAATTTTTTCTAAAGTTAAAAACTAAGCAGATCATTGTCTTGATATATTTACTGAACTTGCATTTTGTTTTAATAGTTAACAATTTCTTCCTGCTTTGTTTTTTGTTTTAAAAATGTCTAATATCTGAAGGTAGCAAGGGCCATGTCCCACCTAAGAAAACACCTAATGTATGCACTTGTTTAAAGTACTTTAAATTATCTGTTGCTTTTATTATTGAAAAGTGGATAAGGTAAACCATCTTTAACTTCATTAGGAGTATCCAGTTAACCAGAAGGCAGAAACTTCACTGTGTAACTGTTCGCATGTCGTATCACTCATTAACTTCGCTATCTTGGAATTAAACCTCCATTTGCTTCTTGGTATCTTTCAATGAATGAATGAATGAATGAATGACTTCAATCAATCAATCAATCAGCATAACAGAGAGTGACTTGGGTGATAGTTTACACTAGATAGTTGGGGATGAACAGATAAGGGTCTCTGAGAAAGTGACATTTGAGGAGAGAAAACCAAATGAGGAAGTCAGCTATGTGAATATATTTTTTAATTTTTTTTAAAGATTTTATTTATTTACTGGAGAGAGAGAGAGAGTGCAAGCACAGGGAGGAGCAGAGGGAGAGGGACAAGCAGACTGAGCAGAGTGAGCCCAATGCTGGGCTTAGGGCTCCTAAGGGCTTCTTAGGGCTTCATGACCGTGAAGATCATGACCTGAGCTGAAATTAAGAGTTGGTGTCTTAACTGACTGAGCTACCCAGGTGCCCCAGCTATGTGAATATTTTTTAAAAATATCATTTTACCAGGTGGAAGGTAAATCTGGAGACCATAAACAGGATGCGATAAATGAGAAAACAGAACTTAAAAAATAAAATATTTTGAAATAGTACAAATATATTTTATCTATAATAAAATCAATAATTTTAACATAAAATTATTTGCCAAATTAGGAATTAAACACAGACCAAGATTTATAGTACAGAATTTTTGTTTTAAATGTTTTCTGAAACATTTAACTTGTTCTGAAATGGTTTTGTCATTTATCTAAATTATTCTTTTCATGTCATTTTTTACTCAAATTATAATTTATTTTATTCTCTAAATATTTAAATCCATATCTCTATAATATTAAAAATGTATAAACAGATGTTATGTTTTAATTACAAAGTTAACCTTCAAAATTTATTTAAACGTTAACCAATTTTAATAAAATTATCTTTCCTTCTGATAGTGTCATTAATCAGTGTCTCCTGAGTATCACCAGCATACATCACAATATATACCCACCAAAAGTGTCATTAAAGAAGGACCCTGACTACAAAGAGCTTATAAATTTAGTTTTGTAAGTCAAAATAGATTTATAAACATTGCATTCTTATGATAGACATTCAGCTAATAAATCCTAAGTAAGTTTTGATTTATAAATCCTTTTATTGCCCTTGGGATTCAAGGAACTGATTTATGAGTCAGTATGCTAAAATCTATAATTTGATCAGGCATAAATCTTGTTTAGTAATTTTTGTTTTAACCTGTATTTCATAAATCCTGGTCAGTGTAGGTTTTCAGTTTTCTAAGTGTTTTGCATTTACCATTGGGTCTTATACGTGCATATTTTAGGATGTTGGTGATTAAAAGTGATAATTTGCACATAATTCAGTTAAATAAATATAGCAGCTGAATAGAACTTTCTCTGTATTCTAGGGAGTGAGTTATTAGAAATGAGCTCTAAATTCATTGATGATTTCAAAACATTTTAGCTGGAAGAACAGTAAAATATTATAATTAAATAGGACTAGTGTGCCAGAAACCACTAATAGTCTTCTAATATCCAATCTCTCTTTTTCTATAGTAATGTAATTTTCATAGAGAACATTATCTGACCCGGATAAACACTACATCTCCCAGCCTTCCCTGCAGCTAGCTATGTGTGACCATGTGACTAACTTACAGCCAATGGTATAAGAGCAGAGGTGATAAGTACAACTTCAGTGCACATACTTTCGCTGGAATGCAAAAGTAGTTCAGGTCCAAGTGGAGAAGGAAAGAAGTGTAGACCCTGACATGGGAGTGTGAACCTTTGAGGTCTGGTACACTTATTCCGTAACAGATAGATGAGGGGGAAAACATTTCTAATATTTTAAGACATTAATTTAAATGTCTATTATAGCAAACATTTAGTAAATATTAAATTTTATTTTATTAAATATGTTATTTTTATATTATAAATTTTTTAAAAATATTATTCATCAGGAACTCTGCTAATCACTATGGGAATACAGGTAAACATGATTCAGGCCTTGCCTTTGTTATATTCCTAAGTAGTAACTTGTTTCTTAACACTTGAATACTTAGAATTGTTTTTAAATTTGTTTTCTCTTTGCTGGTAGAATATAAAATATAATTAGTGTATGTTATTAAATTCACTTAGTACCTCTGGTAATTACTTTTCTTTTCTTCTTTTTTTAAAGAAGTTAGTCTTTTCTTTTCTTCTTTTTTTAAAGATTATTAGAGAGAGCAAGAGAAGGGTGGGGAGAGGAACAGAGAGGAAGGGGATCATGACCTGAGCCAAAGGCAAATGCTTAATCCACTGAGCCACCCAGGCACCAGAGTAGTTAGGACTTTCTATGTAAAAATTATGCAAACAGAGAAAGTTATACTTCTTCCTTTATGATCTGTATATGCCTTTTTTTTTTCTTACCTTATTGCCTGGGAAATATCAGATAGAAGTTACTATATCTTTGCCTTGCTCCAGAACTTGGAAGCATCCATTAAGTATGACAACTGAAATTTTTTTCATTGATCCTCTTTGTCAGATTGAGAAAATTCTCTTTTGTTCCTAATGATTGCGTTGAATTTCATCAAATACTTTTTTGCATCTATTGAAGTGATTGTATGTTTAGATTTTTTTTTGTAATGTAAATGATATTGATTGATTTAAAAAAAATTTTTTTTTAAAGATTTTATTTATTTATTTGACAGATAGAGACAGCCAGCGAGAGAGGGAACACAAGCAGGGGGAGTGGGAGAGGAAGAAGCAGGCTCATAGCGGAAGAGCCTGATGTGGGGCTCGATCCCATAACGCCAGGATCATGCCCTGAGCCAAAGGCAGATGCTTAACTGCTGTGCCACCCAGGCGCCCCTGATTTTCAAATTTTAAACCACCCTTACATTCCTGGGAGAATCCCTACTTAGTCATGATTTTTTTATCCTTTGTATATGTTTCCAACTTTAATTTGGTAAAGATTTTGTTATGGGGGGCACCTGGGTGGCTCATTCGTTAAGCGTCTGCCTTCTGCTCAGGGTGTGATCCCGGAGACCTGGGAAGGAGTCCTGCATCAGGGTCCCTGCTCTGCCGGGAGCCTCCTTCTTCCTCTCCCACTCCCCCTGCTTGTGTTCCCTCTCTAGCTGGCTATCTCTCTCTCTCTGTCAAATAAATAAATAAAAATTAAAAAAAAATTTGTTATGGATCTTTTCATCTGTGCTCATGAGGGAAATTGGTCTGTAATTTAATTTCCTTGTAAATGTCTAGTTTTGTGCTCAGGGTTATACTAGTCTCTTTTAACAGCTGAGGACACGTTCTTTCCATCTCTACTTTCTGACAGAATTTTCTGAAGAATTTTATTTCTTCTTTAAAGGCAGATGGAATTCATCAGTGAAGTCATCTGAGTCTAGAGTTCTATTTTGGGGAATATTTTTAATAATGACTTTAATTTTAATTTTTAATAATTATGGGACTATTTAAATTTTCTATTTCTACTTACATATTTTAAAAGATTCATTTCACTTAAGTCTTCAAATTTAATTTTATTAAATTCATAATATTCCTTTATTATCCTTTAATATCTGTAGGATTTTTAGTGATAAACCTTCTTTTATTCTAATTGCTAATCTGTGTTCTTGTTCTCTTTCTTCCCTTTTAAAATCAGTCTATCTCATCTAGGAGTTTTTCAACTTTATTGGTATTTTCGAAGAAAAAAATTTTTTGAAGACAGGTTTGCAAGGGTGATATTATAACGTATTTCTTGAGCAGCCACATCTGCCAGGACCAGAGATCCACACAGTCCCTGCTTAGATCAGATCCTGGCGGAGGCCCCACTGAAATGTGAGGAACTAGGCCAACAGGAAGTGCAAAGGGCAGCTTCCTTTTTTTGGGCAGTGTGGCCCAGGGATGTGAGGAACAGTGACCTGAATCTCAGTCATGTCCTCTCTGCTGGAGAGAACTTACGTCTCCTTGCCCTATGTCCATATAGCCCTTCATTCCTCGGTTTTTTCCTTTGGGCTTTGTTGATATTCTCTGTTGTTTTCTAACTTACTGATTTCTGGTCTTGTTTATCTTCCATTTATTTTATGTTTGCACTGTTCTTTTTTCCCTTGCTTCTTAAGTTGGAAGCTTAGATCATTGATGCTATAGTTTACTTCTTTTCTAATCTAGCCATTTTAAAGATACCAGTTTTCCTCTAAGCATTGTATAGTGACATCCCATAAATGTTATGGTGAACTTTTATAATCACTGACATACAAGTCTATTCTAATTTCCTTTATGACTTCCTTTTTTAAAATTTTTTTGACTCATCAGTTACGTAGAAGTGTGTTTCTTGATTCCAGATATTTGGGGTTTTCTTAATATCATTTTATTATTGATTTCTAACTTAGTTCTGTTTTTGTTGGAAAACATACTCTAGACTATTTCACATTTTGAAGTTTATTAAGATTTGTGTTTGGCCCAGCATATGGCCTATTTTGGTGAATGGTCCATGAGCACTTGAAAAGAAGGTGTATTCTGCACTTGTTAGGTGTAGTGTTCTATAAATGTCAATTCCTCAAGGTGGTTGATAGTGCTGTTCGGGAAATCTGTATCCTTTCTTACTTTTTGTTGTCATTCTATTAACTGCTGATAAAGGTTGTTAAAATCTAACCACAATTGTGAATTTGTCTATTCCTCCCTTCACCAATTTTTGCTTCATGGATCTTGAAACTTTTGTCTCTAAGAACAAATGCATTTCTGAATATTAAGTCTTCCTGATGAATTGACCTTTTAGCATTATGAAAAAATTTATATATTTTCTTCCCTGCCTTTAAGTGAGTCTTTGAATTTAGAGTACATCTAACCGAATGTTTGTATTTAAAGTACCTTCCAGGTAGACAGCATATAGTTCATGCCTTTTCATCTATTCTGACAATCCCTGCCTTTTCATTGGAGTACTTAATTTCTAATTAATGTAACTGTTGATGTGGTTGGATTTAGGTCTGTCTACTTACTATGTTTTCTGTTTGTCCCATTTGTCTTGTGTCCCTCTGTCCCTCCTCTACTATTATTTTGAGTTCATTGAAATTGCTTTTAGAATTCCATTTTCATTATCTATTTGGCTTTTTTGCTCACCACTTTGTACTATTATTTAGTGATGCTCTACAGATTATACTAAACGTTCTGCACTTTTCAGTCTGTTGAAAGTTAATGTTGTCATAAAATGTAATACCTTTGCAATCTTTTTGTTTTGTTTTGTTTAGCACAATCTTCTAGGTCTTTTTACCCCCTGTAATTTATGCTATAGTTTTCATGTTTATTACATAAGCTATACATGCTATGATTTTCACTTTAAATGGTCGTGATTTTTTTTTTTTTTTTGAGAGAGAGAGGGAGCAGGGCATGGAGGGGCAGAGGGAGAGGGAGAGACTCTGAAGGAGGCACCATGCCCAGCACAGCACTTGATGCAAGACTTGATCTCATGACCCTGAGATCACGACCTGAGCTGAAATCAAGAGTCAGATGCTTAACCAGCTGAGCCACCCAGGTACCCCTATAAATATCTTTTTAAATTAAGATCTGAATTTTTGTCTGGAATCATTTCCCTTGGGCTTGAAGAACTTTCTTTAGCTTTTCTTGAAGGGAAAGTCTGCTGGAGAAGTATCTTTGTTTTTGTTCATCTGACAATGCCTCCATTTCACCTTTATTCCTGAAAGTTATTTTCGCTCCATGGAGAATGCTAGGTTGGCAATTTGTTGTTTTCATTTGACACTTTAAAGATGCCATTCTACAATATTTTGGCCTCCAGTGTTTCTGCTGAGAAGTCATTGGAAACGTATATTTTTGTCCTGTATATGTAATGTGCCTTTTTTCCTCTGGAAATGTTCAAGATTTTCTTTATCTTTTGTTTTCATTAGTTTAACTGTCACCTTTCCAAGTTTTTGTTTTCTATTTACATCACATAGGGTTCTCTGAGTTTTTTGAATCTGTAAAACTTTGGAAACTTTAGTCCATTCTTTCTTCAAATGTTGGGTTTACCCAGTTCTGTCTCTCATCTTCCTCTACAACTCCACATGTATTTGCCTTTCTTATATAGTTCCACTAATTACTGAGACTGTTTTTTTTTCTATCATTTTTTTTCCCCCTTGTTCTCCACAGTGTATAATTTTGGTTGAGTGAGCTTCAAGTCACTGACTCTTCTTTTATTTCCAACATGGTGTTAGGCTTATCCAATGACATTTTTATATCAGATACTGTATTTTTCATTTCTAGAATTTCCATTTGGCTCCTTTTTTTATAGTTTGAGACTTTGTTTTTCCACTCCTCACAAATATATTATCCTTCATATCCTTGAGCATACTTATAATAGCTAAATTAAAATTCTTGTTTTCTAATTCTGGCATCTGGGTCACCTCAGGATCAGTTTCTCCAATTGCCTTTCCTCTTGATTATGTATATAGTAATTTGAGATGTGTCCTGGACATTGTGAAAAATACATGGTAGAGATTGAATTCTGTTATTTCCACAGGTATTTATTTGTTTATTTGTTTGTTTTATCAGGTTCCAATCTTTATCACCTCTGCAGTGAGTAGCTGCTAAAATCTCTGATCAATTCTTTTAGCCTCAGGGTTGCTCACAGTTTGTTACATGCATGCATAGTTCAGATGGCGTCCTGAGATTTTCCTAGAATTTGTGTGCACAATTTGAAGTTTCCCCTCCCCCCTGCCCCAGAGTTTCTCCTTTTCCTGATTTCCTCCCTCACTTTCCATCTACTTCGACAGTACTAATCTCTGTCCTCTTAGTCTTAAAACCAGCACACTCCAAGGATTTCTATCCCAAGATTTAGTGAATCTGCTTAATCTGACGGGGGAAAAAGTCTGATCAACAAGAAACACCCAATCCCATTTTCTTCTTCCAGTCTTGGCTCTCTTCCAGTTTATGCCTGCTTTTGGTTTCTCTCCAGTGACTTTGGTGAATTGTTTTTTGTATTGACCAAGAATTCAGTTGTTACCTGTGGTAGGATTGTACCCATAGAAACTACTCCACTTTTACCATTGTACCAGAAGAAAAAACTGCCCAAATCCCCGGTTGTTGACTTTGAGAAACTCAGTCTAGTGTTCTAAACAGAGATGCTAAAAGCAATTAGGGAGAGTTTAAGAAAATTTCTTTTAAGAAATGATTTCCTTAAAACACATAATAGATGTCTCTCCTAAAGAGGCATTGATTATCAACCTTGTTGTCTCGCTTACTTTTATATTAAAACAGAGAGGAGATATGCTATTATGAACAGAAAAAAAGATGTGAGTCCCCGACGTAATAAACGCTGCTTATGAATTTATGAATGCATCAAAGCTCTGGTTAAACAGCATAGGCTGAATGCGAATGTCTATCTGAACTTCCTCCTGAAGCCTCACAAAGCAATGAGAGTAAAGGAATTAAGAGAAAAAAAATCACAAGTACAAAAAGACAGCAGACAACAAAAGTAACATTTTGAAATCCGGGAAATAGTTTAACCACTGTTAACTCCTTTAGACTGGAGAAAATAGTCATCCGAGTCTGCTGAGGCAGCAAGCCAGAAAGCCAGTCATTTTCACATAAAACTACGAAAATCCTCAGAGACTGTAGGAACTGGTGCTTGCCAGGCAGGTGTGCAAAAAATGGGGCTGAAAACTGGAGTGTGGACTGAACATCTTTAAAATAGAAGTTAGATTTCCCATCTTCCCTCTCTACCCTGGTTCCATCAAGAGAAAACGTGGAGTCTTATTTTTGGAGAGGTTTTATCAGATAGCCTCTGCATGTGGAGACAGCAAGAATAGTTAAGGTTGGAGGGTGAGTTACTATGCTGAAATCTGAGGGATTATGGGAAAATCTTCCCACTGAAGGGAGATTTATTCTCTGCATGGCAGCCAAGCGAACATACTTGAGGTTGGAGATTGGTGAACTGCCTTCTGGAAGAAAACTGATCCACTCAAAAGTATAGACCTTTGATAGGATTTTAACCAGAGGGTCAATGAACTTGAATGAGAACAATAATTCATTTTTTGTTTCCACTAACCTCCGAAAGTTAGCATCTCTCTCATTTTTGAATGTGGGTAACAAACCAGTGTAATACTAGCAGTACCTGTAACTTTGTCACCAATAGGAATCATGGTAATTTTTTTTTATCACATTACTCATTGCTTATATCCTGAAATAGTATTTGTACTCTTCATTACTTCAACAGTTACTAGATACAACTCTAAAGCTTATGATATGATGCATCACTATTATTGTATCACAATATTACCATAAGCACATACTGTATCACAAATTTAGTTTTTAATACTTTGCTATAATTGGTTTCATGCATTTAAAAATATTCTGAAATAGGGGCTACAGGCTTCACCAGACTGCCATGGCACAAAATAAGTTAAGAACCTCCAAACCATGGGTACAGGCATTCAGAGATTCCCCCAGCCAAATGAATAATCCCATAGTAGCAACATTACAGTGAGACTCACAGATTAAGAAGCTATACTCATGCCTCCCAATCTGGTCATTTGGGCCTCACTTTTAAATATGATTTAATAGCTAAGGAAGACCAGACATTAGAGGACAGCCTCTACTATGAAAGGTGGAGCCAGAACAAAACAAATTAAAGTCAAATAAGAAACAAAGAAGGGAGAGGAACACAGTGGTGCGAAAGTAAACACATGAAAACAACATCACGTGTAAACGCATGAAAACACCATCATAATTAACATCTTAAGAGAACTATGAGACTACATTGCATCCATAAAACAAGACCAGATACTGCACATACAAGGGAAAAAAGAACAAGAAGGAGTTCTTGGAAACTCAATTAAGACAGCTTTGGGGCACCTGAGTGGTCAGTTAGTTAAGTCTCCAACTTCTGCTCAGTTCATGATCTCAGGGTCCAGGGATCAGGCAGCTTCGGGTTCCACGCTCAGCAGGGATTCTGCTTGTCCCTCCCACACCTACCCCCTGCTTGTGCTTTCTCATGCACGCTCTCTCTCTCTGTCTCTCAAATAAATCAATAAAATCTTTAAAAAATAGATAGCTTCAATAAAATAGTTCAACAGATATACGGAAAATAATATTAAGGACAACATTACTCTTTTCCTTCTTCCAGGAAGTAGAAGAAAAAGTCAAAGAAATGAAAATGGTATTTTATCTGCTCTACCTATTCTCCAGTTACAAATCATTGCATGCTTAGCAAACACCTTCTGAGCTCCACTGCAGCACACTCACTCCACTGTAATGCCCCCACCCACACCCATTCTCCTATTTAGTGACAGCTGGTTGAACATGAGAGGGCTGAAAATGGGTTGGTTTGAGGCAGAGCACCAGTAACTTGCTCTTTCCATAGACTGGAGCATCTGATAAATGTAGGCTCATCTCCGTAGTGATCACTACTCTTGCTTACCAGCTAGTCCTAGTTTTCTACCTACCAGCCTCATGATGGTAGGCTGCTCTCCCTCCTGGAGTTTGAAGTTAAGCACTGCCCTGCGGCTTACTTTGGCCAGTGAAATGTGCAACAGTTCTGGGAAGCCTTCAGAGGGTTCACGGCTTGGCACGTGCTCTTCTCTCTGACACAACGAAACCTCTTCTAGCCTGGGTCACTGAGTGCTGATACGGGACAAAAACCCCTTCCTGCCAACCCAAGTCGGATTTGAAGCTTGAGCACTTAGATAAACCTTGATTGGGCTAAGCACTGACTGCTTGGGGTCATTTGTATGGCAATATAAACTAGCATCTCTACTGTCTATGTCCCTGCATCTGCTCTTTATGTCTTCTGAGTGGTGAACCAAAGGGGGATGCCACACAAAAGAACAGGATAGAGGAAGCCACCTTGCTCCCTTTAATAGCTGAGCCTCGATCTCATGCATAAGTTACCTGGAGCTCAGTGGTTTTAAGTCAAATACTGCATATATTCTTACCTGAGTCCCTCCATATACCATTCTTTCTACCTGAACTCTCCCTAGACCTTTTTCTGTACTCTTCAATTAATTATTTAACGTGCTCATCCATCACAATCCCTTCCGATCATTTCCCTAGGAAAATTTCTCTGAATCTACACATCAGGTAAGATTCCCTGGCTTTCTGCTCCTATACTTGTACTTTTCCTTCCCAGTGTTTACAATCATCAGTGTTTACAAATTCTTGGCTCTTTTGCTTGACTCTTTGATGCAGAATCTTTGGCTGGGCCTGGCACACAGTAGGTGTTCAACAAATATTCATCGAACAAAGAAACAAGTGAACGTATCATCAAGAAAGCTGAGAATAAGTCTGCAGAATATAGAAATAACGTATTGGGGGAACGCAGAAATAAAGATGAAAGCCCAGCTGAAAACAGCCAGTTAAAGGGCTCTAGTTTAGTGGTGCTCGGTAACATCAGGCATCTCAGGGCTGCTGGTGTTATAAAAATAGTGACTCAAAATCAAAGGGGAAAAGTTATCATTTTCTTTCTACCTAAGTATTGAATTTTAAAAGCAAAGCTTCAGGCCCTTTCTAATCACATTAGAGTGACTCCTGCCATGCTTTTCTAAAATGAGAGCTTCTGAAGTGTGGAGGAAATGGTGTTTAAAATGTACTAAGTAAGGTGACTTACACCTTCCAAAAAAAGGTCTGAAGTTCCTGTCATCCCTCATTTGGAAATGCTATAATTTGACATTGCCTTCCTTTGGAAATGTACACTATTTTTTAATTCATATAGATCATACATAAACCTATTTGTTAAAAGCATAATGAAGCATCTCACAGAAAAGCAGAGCTTAATGCCTGTGTGGCTTTCAACTATATATTACATCTCCCTTCTCTTTCATGCTTCTCTGGAAACTTAAGTCTTAAGTGGCCTTTCTTGATGACACATACAAACTCACTGGTGGTTCTATTGGACAGACAAGCTACAAATATCTTCCAGGGGGGAGTACCTCAGGGTTCCCTTAACTCTCAAGCCTGATGGAGAAACTGAGGCAGCCCTCAGAGGGTGGGATGTGAGAGTGGCCACTGATCTATCATGGCGGCACATGCAAGAAGGAGAGCCTCAGAATGCCAACTTGTGTATAATGCAAATGAAATGAGAGAGCCCTTTAAATTTTAGAGGGTGTTATAACAAAAC
Organism: Ursus maritimus; assembly: GCF_017311325.1. Classification (NCBI taxonomy): domain Eukaryota; kingdom Metazoa; phylum Chordata; class Mammalia; order Carnivora; family Ursidae; genus Ursus; species Ursus maritimus. The sequence continues at coordinate 17,491,054 of NW_024426552.1, forward strand.
CTGATTTAAAAGTCATTGACTTCCCTCCATAGCCATATTAAAAGTCTCATAAGTCTGCCTCTCTCCACCCAAAGGAATAGAATGAACAAAATGTCAATGGTACAGTTATTTATAATAGCAAAAGGACTCTGAGCTGAGCCTCCATCATTCCTCCTTTTATAACTTTCCCCTCACCCCCTTTCTGACCTCACTCAGAAAAAAGCTCTCTTAAACTATTCTTTTATCGGAAAGAAATACTCACTTTGAGTCAGGCTGTCTCTGTGCCACTCTGGTTAGCAGGAATTACACCTAGCCATTGCGATGTCAACTGACAAAAATTCCCAATGACTTAAGGGAAACAAAATGAACAAAGAGTGAAGGAGTGAATGAAAATAATATAAGTTCCAGGTAAGGTGTGTTTCTATCACAGCCATTCTATAGAATGGGAATAGTCCTATTTTCCTTGCAAGTATAAAAAGTAAAATTAATTACTTAAGATTTATGCAAACAGCTATTATGGTACCAAAGGTCCCAGCTGGGAATGGCACACTCAAACCAGCAACTGAAGAGAGTTGAATAAAAGGAGCCTTCGTAAAGGTGCAGATAGGAACTAGAGAAACCAACAAAAGATGGTGCAGTGTTCCAGGCTGTCAACAGCTGACAGCATCCCCAACACAAGGAGGGGGAGCAGTTACCCAAATCCAGACAGAGTAGCTGCATGAAAGGGGCCTCTTACCAGCACTATGGCTGTCTGTGGAAGGCAGCCGATTGGCAGCAACTCACTGGAGGCAGAACCAGAGTATCACACAGAACCAGAGTATCATTCTCACTCTCCTTCCAACCTCCAGTCCCCTGCATTCGGCTGTCATTGCCTAAACCCAGGCAGAAGCCAGAAGACAAGTTGGTCTATTGATGCAGTTGTTATGGGTCAGGCTTCCTGACTACTGAGCCAGAAGGCGGGTCACGAGGGGTAAGAAAATAACCAGTGCGTTAACACATAGTAGAGATGCGATGAATGGCCACCGACTCTGAAGCTGAGTGTAATGGAATGAGAAAGCAGTACTCATATTCATTGATTTACCCACTCAACATTAGCCCTTTATGAAGCCCCTATCGTGTAAAAGAACTCCGCTAGTTCCTGAGCATACAAAGAAATAACACGATTGCTGCCTCTTCAAAGAGTTGTAATGGAGAAATCAGACAATAAAGAAGCAAATGACAATACATCATAGTAATATTAGTGAAATATTGACAAAGTATTTTGCAAGGTCATTATTTTGAGATGCTGGTTGACAAATTCCTTAAACTGATTTGAGACAAATTCTGACATAGTGCCAGAAATACTGGTGAATACCTTGATATGGTTACTTGAAGCCCCATGTATTTAGAATTTGATACTGAATTTTATATTATTTGAATGTCTTTTTTAAAAAGATTTTATTTATTTATTTGAGAGAAAGAGAGAGCAAGCACAAGCAGAGGGGAAGGGCAGAGGGAGAGGGAAAAGCAGACTCCTTGCTGAGCAGGGAGCTCAGCACGGAACTCGATCCTAGGACCCTGAGATCCTGAGGGATCATGACCTGAGCCGAAGGCAGACACCGAACCGACTGAGCCACCCAGGTGCCCTATTTGAATCAGTCTTAAAGCAAGCACATCTGAGTCCTAAATTCTTAACAAAACCTTCTGGAGCTTTTGCCTTGAAAGAGTAAGTGGCTTTTGTTGGCTATGTTACATAAACTAGTGTTTGCTAACTTTCACTTTTGCAGTTGTTCCACTCTCAGAACCATACCAAGCATTGCCCAGAAAACACACAAGATAACAGGACACTGAGCTTGTAGGTACGAGTAAAATTTCTCTATTAATAAAACATAACTTTATTATGGCAAAAAACAATCATTCAGGCGATTGTGAACAGCTTGAATTCCATAAGTATTTCTCGGCTCTGATGACTTTTATAACACACAAAAACAAGCAAATTGGCTGACAAACCTGAGCTTCACAGTGTACCTCAAATGATACAGTGTGGGTTTGTTCATTTATTTACCATCATTGTGGAGCTGCTTACAAATACTTACATGTCAATATTCCTGAGAATATATATTAGTGTTTCTCCATAATCCATTCGGTACAGTAACATGAAATTGTCAAGAAAGGAGCCTTCATGGGTATTTGCCCAAAGAAAATGAAAACACTAATTTGAAGACATATATTCACGCATATGTATTGCAGCATTATTTACAATAGCCAAGATATGGAAGTAACCGAAGTGTCCTTAGATAGATGAATGGATAAAGATAATGGTATATACATACAATGGAATATTACTCAGCCATAAAAAAAGAATGAGATCTTGCCATTTGGAACAACATGGATGGACCCAGGGTATTAAGCTAAATCAAATAAGCCAAACAGAGAAAGACAAACAGCATATGATTTCACTTACATGTGGACTCTAAAAAAACAAATGAACAAACCAAAGGCAAAAATAGGCCCGTACATACAGAGAACAGACTAGTGGTTTGCCAGAGGGGAAGTGGTGGGGAAATTGGCAAAATGGGTGAAAAGGAGTGGGAGGTACCAGCTTCCAGTCTGGGAATGAATAAGTCAAAATTATGAATGGTACAGCATCGGGAGTATAGTCAATGGTTTTGCAACATCATTGCACCGTGACAGATGGGAGCGATGCTGGTGGTGAGCACAGCCTAACACATAGAGAGGTTGAATCACTATGTTGTACACCTGAAACTAACATAACATTGTGTGTCAACTATACTTCAATAAAAAAATTAATTTTGAAAAAGGAAAGGAGCTTTCAAAGATCCTTTGTTTCCTCATTTTTTAAAAAAGATTTTATCTTTTAATGTAATCTCTACCTCCAATGTGGGGCTCAAACCCATGGCTCTGAGACCAAGAGTCTAAGCCAGCCAGTCGCCCCTGCTTTATTTTGAAGATCCATTATTACCGAAGGCCTAAGAGCTAACTCCTTCTTAAGGCCTCCAAATATACCTCTGTTCCTCAGTCATTCTAGCAAGCAATGTAAGTGCTTAATAAGATAAAGTCCAATAACACTGAACCACAATGAACTCTGTCAACAACTCTACCTGCCACTGATAATTTTAAATTACGTAAAATAGAGACTGATGATATTGGCCCTGTGCCTTCAGGATGTGGGTCTGTACCTGCCATACTCTCGGTCCAGCCAGCTTCCAACTCTGCAGCAGTGGGCACTTACTGCTAACCCACGCTAATGGTTGCGGCTGGCTCCAGCAAAACCATGTTTTCTACAGGTTTAATCCATTTTAGGCAAAGCCTAGAGTGATCATTTGTATTTAAAGATTTTTTTTTTTTAAGATTTTATTTACTTATTTGACAGAGAGAGACAGCCAGTGACAGAGGGAACACAAGCAGGGGGAGCGGGAGAGGAAGAAGCAGGCTCCTAGCAGAGAAGCCTGATGTGGGGCTCGATCCCAGAACGTTGGGATCACGCCCTGAGCCGAAGGCAAACGCTTAATGACTGCGCCACCCAGGCGCCCCTGTATTTTAAGATTTAAATAAAAATTGTGGTTGCCTGTTTTCTTCATGAATTTTGTACTTTACAAATGTAATGTATGACACTCATTATTTCAATATATGAATTATATATGTGTGTCATATGTTCACATATACTCAGTCTATAAAAGGTCATTTATATCCAGTTTATCAGAAGCTCCTTTATTTCATAAACTCTTCTTCCTTTCTAAAACTACCCAAAAGGAACATATGTAACCAAATCTGATGTGATGGACACAGAATGGGCTTTGAACTAAGCATACTCCTATTTAGATCACCACCTCTGCCACTTACTAACCCAGGGACCTTAGGCAAGTTAACAAACACCTCTGAGCCTTACTTTCTTTGTATGTTAAAGAGCAATGACAATGCATAACTATTGGATTGTTGTGAGAAATAAGTAAAATATGTAAAGTATCTTTGTAAAGTACAGAGAGGAAGGACTCAACAATTATTTTAATTTCACTATGTCCCTTTGTTTGCTCTCAATAATGGACTAGGTACCTGCGAACTAGACACCAAACCAACAAAACTTTATGGTGTTAGCCTGCCTGTCCCAGAAACCCTTTGCTGAAAAGGTGCATAAGAGATTTATTTGAATGTTCTTCCTTCTCTTGCACACTTTCTTGTCTGATGCCCACAGATAATCAGTAACCAAGCTCCTCAATAACAGGTCAAATTGATTTCCGATTAGGAAATTGCTTCTCCCTGATTATATAAATAATGGTACCACCCCAGTAGATTGAACTGACTCTTAGATTCTACTTTCACTTTTTTTCCCATTTTAGGTCTTTCCAAAGTTGCATCAACAGATTTCTGGCAGATATTATTTAACAGGAATTTCTAAAAAGAAACCAAAGCCATTTAAATGCAAACCCTTTGAGCTAAAAGCAGAAATTTAGTTACTAACAAAATGATAAGTTGGCATAAAATTATTATTTCTCTTTCTATTCTGCCAAAATGGTTTGCTTCTTTTTGATTGATAGTTAACCAGATTTCTGAACATTTCCAGATTTTTAAGTTTTTCCTTTACCTTTTTAAATTTTATAGAATTGCTAGAGTTTATTTCTTGAAGTTTCCATATGATGTTTTCATAAAACAGTTCATTCCTTCGACTGAGCTTTTTTAAAAAGGGTAATAATAATGCCTTACCCTTCATTATCTCAGACTTTGTAGAATATCATATTTCTGGAGACACAACAGGTGAACAGAACCTCTGATCGCTGAGCTGTTTTATTATTTGAACGAAATATTCTCCTGGGACCTATAAAAAGATTCTGATACCTAAAACCTGAATTTAGCTTTGAATTTGGCAGCAGAGCTCTTTGTAAAATAGCAGTGTTCTGGAGGAGCTGAGCTTTCTTTATGTATGATTCATCTGGCCATATTCATGCAAAATAAAAGGAATGTACAGAAGCAGCAATGAAATCGAATATATTCATCCCAACATAGGCCAGTTTTACTTGATGAAAACAGAACTATTCAACAATCAAGTAACTGTCCATAAAAGGAAAGATTTCTAGATTCGTGGCTGATATAAAGAGCTCCCTATTAGATACTCTTTGTTGGTTGACTTTCTAACCTTCAAGGTTTATATGACATTCATTGAGAAAATACAAGTGGTTTGACTTTAATTGGTTATGTAAATTGGGTTATTTTACATAAATAAAATATACTGAGCTCACACAACTTCATGCCTGAAAAAACAAAATAAAACACCATAATATTTTAGAAAATTGTACTTGCTAATTTCAAATTCCAAGCCCCAGTTTACTTTCAGGACTACTTACTTGAGTCATATTTTGGCCTGTGGACAAAGAAAAGTGGGAAATTGGCCATGCTTCTGGTCTTTGCTCTGGCTCTAATTTGCTTCAAACGTCCAGGTGACCTTTTCTATGTTTTCTGGGCAGAACAAAGTTATTGGGGGGGGGGCAGCCTTTCCCCGACTTCTGATCATTCATGTCATAAACACAATATTTGCAAGAAAAAAAAATAGAGGAGTCCAGAGCTTCTTCACTAAAGGAGTCAACTTACTTTACTACCTAATTCATATGATTGATTGACTTGAACTCTTGGCCTATTTTGTGAACAGAGAGGAATGTCTTCGCTCAGGCAGATTTTAAGAATTAACAGGGCCATAGTGTTTGGAGGACATGTGATTTGTCCCTAAGTGGGGTTCCTGAATCTTAAAATGCCTTCACCTTCCTTTGATATCTAGAACCCTGAAGAAAGCTCAAGAGTTATCATACCACTTGAAAGATGAAAATGAAATAAACATGCAAAATCAAGAGGCAAAGATGTAAAGTGCCTTCCATTGGGCTTACACAGTCACTTAGCCAATAAAAAGATGTAGCAGGGCTCAAAAATAAGACCAAGATTTCCACGGACAAAAAAGGAATAGAAATACACAGATGTTTTTCAGGGCTGAGACCTCTGGAAAATGATTTGATTTGTATTTTATTTTAAAAGATCACTCACTTCCATGTGGCCACCAGATTGTGAAGGGCAAGAGAAAAAGGAGGAATCCCACTTTGGAGCCATCTTGGGGAGCAGGAGAGAGGATGGGGACTTTTCCTCAGGTAATGGCCTGGGAAGAAAGAGACATCAGATTCAGAATATGTTTTGGAGAAAGAAAGAAGAGTAATTGTTGATAGATTAGATGGACGATGTTAGGGAAAGAAAACTTCTAGACTGGAGGTACTCTGGACTTCTATAATGAAAGTGAATATAGCTCAATCCGATATAACCACGGAAGGATGTCAGTGAAGTGAATCTTGCCCATTCTGCTACTACTCAGCCTTTCTCCCTGGACCGTGGAATTGGTTTGAAAGCTAGTTGTGACCCTTCTATAGGCTACAATAAAGAAGAAATGTGTATAAATAAGAAGCAAATAAAAGAGAGACAAGAATAGCTATATTCTGTTACGAATTCAAGCATATCTTTTTTCAGTGGCTTCTGGTATTGTCAGTCCGGCCTTATCTTATCCACCAGAGTTCGATTTCTAAAATAATTTGATTCTCTCTCTCTCTCTCCTCTGTCTGACACCTTCAGTACTTCGTCACCTGACATATGCAAGTCCAGACACTTAGGGTGGTCCCAAGGCTCTTCATAGTCTGGCCTCACCTTACCAGACTTCCTCTTGGCCAAGCCCCCCGATGCCTACCCCCAAGCCTGTATTCTCACAAAACTGAATATTCTCACTTTCATACCTATTGTTCTTTGTGCCCAAACACTCTAGGTTTCTTCCTGGGCCTGAAAAAAACTTATTCATCTTTCCAGTACCCATAACCCAGTTCCTTCCTGCCAATTCAGTTATCCCAGGGATAAAAATGCCCTTGAATTCATTTCCCTGATCATATTTTTCACAATTATGACCAATCACTGCATCTCCATCTCTCCTGATACACTGTGAGATTCTCAAGGGCAAGAGCCTGTTCTTTTTATCTTTTTTCATCATCGTATCCCCCCGTGTATGGTAGGTGCTCATCAGTGCTGACTGGAATAAATTAAGGCCTATCTCATTATAAAAATTTATAGCAGATAAATAAAGTATTTTCTCTAGAAAATCAAGCTGTGAAAGCAAAAGGTCCACTTTGGTCAAAACAAAACTAAATTTTGTGAGCAATCAAACTGTTCATAAATTAGGAGAGTACTCTTCTGATATATAAATAACCCTTAAAAAATACCGTCTGTGCATTTTTCTAAGTCAGTGTTTTTTAAAGTTCTTTGGTTTTTTTCCAAAGAGAGGTGCTGGTACAGGTGCCTTTAAAATCGTGATAAAAACTTTTGGATCATTTAACAGATTCATATGAATGCACAGCTTTGCAAATAATTTTGGAGGTTTTCAAGCCCATTAAAATACCTTCATGGAATAGATCAACACTAGGTTAAAGTATCTTCTGTAAACTTTTAAAAATAATATATTGTAAATCTTTATAGTTGGAGTATTGCTCACATTGCCAACTGTTACTATTCTCATAGTGTAAGCGTCTAATACTGTGGTTGGTTTAAATGTGCTAATAAATGAAGGTAAATATTTGTTGTAGACAGCATACAGTTTTGACAAAATACCACACAGAACAATACAACATCGACGTAAAACTATGTGAATTTTCATTCCAGAGAGAATTCATTTGCAAATGATGACAGTGTAACCTTTTCAATCCATACCACCCCATATCCTTTCCTGAAGGATAAAACAGCTAACAAGGAGCTCCAAAAAGAAAAAAGAGAGAAAAACATTATAAATCCTACCTTAATCTGCTAAAGCAATGAACTGAATTTCTTCCAAACATGAACAAAGATTTTAGTCTATCTCTTCCTGTTTTCTTCTTTGCCTTTAATTCAGAAGCTATGTCACGGATGAGCTATGAGTAGGTTTATCAGGATGTATAAGCATGTATCCAGGATCCAGTGAAACAATATTTTGTTGATCATTCTCTTTGGAATGAGATATACTCAAGAGTTCAACAGAGATAGCAGTCCATCAGGGATTCTTTAAAAAAAAATAGATGGAAATATTATTACTTGGTCAAAATTAGAACAAATTAAAGAGGGCCATTATTAGCTATTATCAATTGATGTGACTTTGAATGTTCCTTTCAGATGAGTTAGTCCTGATGGTTCTTATTGGAATTTGTTTGAATTCAGTGTACTACCTGCTTACAAAATGTATTAAGAAAATACCTGAGCATGTCTCTAGGTAAAAATGTATTGGCAGAGCTGTATCTATTTAACTAGATTTCTTTAATATACATATAAAGTAATTTCAGTCAGCTAGATAGCATTGATAGGTTAATTCATGGAGAAGCAAGGTTGCTGACTTCAGCTCTTTAAAATACCTCTCACCTGGATTACTGCATCGTCTCCTACTTCACTTTCTCAGTTTACCCTCCCTCCTGGCAGTATCTTCGCAGCCCAGCAACCAGAGGAATTCCTTCCAAAACCCGATGCTGGATCACGTCAGTCCTCTGCCCAGAACCCTTTAACAGTTCCCTATGTCCATACAGAGCAAGAGGCAAAGTTCTTAAATGGTCTGCAAGTCCCTCTAGACCTGACCTCTTAACCTCTGACCTCATCTCCTATCATTTTCCCCCTGAGGCACTCTCCTTCAGCCACAGTGACTTCCTTGAGTATATGAGACACAATTTATGCTCCCGTGCTGGCTGTGCCACCTGCCTGAAATGTCCTTTTCCGGGTGTCTGCTTGGCCAGCTCCTTCACCACCTTCCAGTTTTTGTGTGTTGACTCACTTGCATCCTTTCCTTTGATCTTCCTTATCCTGCTGACTTATTCTTTTATTCCTTATAGAACTTAGTATCTTCTGACAATATTTATACTTTATTATGTTTATTGCTTGTTCCCCTACTCCTTCCAAAATGTAATCTCTTCAAGGACAAGTATCATAATAATGTATTCCAAACATCTGAAATAGTACTTGTTACATGGTAGGCTGTTGATAAATATTTGTTGAATCAAATGAGTGAATGGATCGACTACACAGTCTAAGATTTACATATTAATTCATCCTGAGGATACAACAATGAATAAGAAGACATGATCCTGTACAAAAACTAACTGATGGTGCCTCTGACTTTAGGATCTATAATAAAATGTTTGCCACTGATCACAGACAGCCCTGAGTAAAGGAACAGGGATGGTTCTACCAAATCTATTCAGTCTGGGGAGAAAAGACATCTGTTGCAAGGATTTCAATGATCCTTCAAGAATGTAAATTACTGCTTAATTTTTGAACTCAGAGTGACACCTGATCCTGAGCCCTTTCCTTTCTTAAGGTAATCATTTGATGAGGAACTAAATGGAACCATTTGTTGGTGTGTCAGAAAGCTGAATATTAGGAGGATAATAGTCTGAGAGCATCATAAAGCATGGAGCTATAAAGAATAAAATAGCATAATATCTTCTTTTCACAAATGAAATTAAAACAATAACTTCAAGAAGTTAGTGTCCTGAACAACCATGTCAGGTGTCTAGATTGGATCTCAGATGGTTGCAGATACTTAGGACCTGAGTTCATAGGACCAGACACTGTCTTGGCATTGCCCTCACAAATGCACAGAGAATGGCCCCACCCACAGAGTTAAAGATCCAATGTCTTCGGCAAATTGTGTGCAGTCAGCACAGGTGCTGTGACACAAAGGTTCACTGATGTTGTCAGCCAAGAACTCAGGGCCACGTGAGAGGAACACTGACATTCCTCCAGGTTATGGTCTGTACAGTTCACTATAACAGAATACCATACTGGGTAGCTTAATCAATCATCATTTATTTCTCACAGTTCTAGGAACTGGGAAGTCCAAGATCAGTCAGCATGGTTGGGTGCTTTGTTGGGCCTCTCTCTTCCTGATTTACAGACAGCTGCCTTCTTGCTAGCAAGACAGTTGACACGGTGGAGAGAGAGCAAGCTCTCTGGTCTCTTTTTTTAAGGGGACTAATCCCATCATGGAGACTCTACCTTCATGATCCCATCTAAACCTAATTGCTTTTCAAAGGCCCCACCTTCAAATATATTGCATTGGGATTAGATCTTCAACATATGAATGTTGAGGGGATACAAATACTCAAGTCCATAGCAGTCCCCAAGAAATACCTGTATGTGCCTGTGTGAAAATTTTTCTGGGGTCTCTTAGAGGTTTAATGAAGAATTGTCTAGACCATCTCAAATTTGGGGATTCCCTCCCCCTCCTCTACCCACCCTTACTCTTACCTTTGCCAATATGTCTGATTCCTCATCCACCTGAGTCCTCTCCTGCGAAAGAATAAAGAACAAAATATTTTAATGTAAACTAAATATATCTAAATGGGTGAATAAGTTTTCTGCTGAGTTTTTCTTTCAGGAATAAGCCACTTCTAGGAAATAATTAGGTTTATCTGACAGCAGTACTTGAAAGATTAGAAGTAATACCATATTAAAACTGCATATAATAACATGAAAAGTAAAAAATGGATTCTAGAAAGAATTGGCTCAGATAATCCCGTACAGGGTGTTCTATTTCTTTCTTGTAATTCATTTTATTGATAGGTACATTATTTTTAGCCTCAATCGCAGTCAAACTTATAAATGGATAGATTATCCTAGTGAATTCTTAAATCCTGGCTAACATTTCTTTTATTATTCCCTAGAATCCCTTCGTTACTTGCTAGCTTGTAGAATAATCTTAATATTAAGTTAAGCAAAGAATTTTAAAGCAATACCCCTTAAAATATTTAACACATTCTAGAAGGCAATATAAGTGGCTTTAAGCTTGACCGTTATCCTACATAACATACATAGCTACTTTTGTCTATTTACACAGATAATTAAAAATTGATTACATTTTGGGAAGCCTCTGTAAACATATCAAAACTAGAGAACTTATCATCCAGCAGAAGCCATCCTTAGATATTCTGTCATTAATATATTTAAGGTGCACTTTCCAGAAGACTATATTTCATATTTTTAGCTTGAGTAGTAAATTTTCTTGTAATCACTGCAAACTCAAGATTATTTTTTCATAATCTAGGACCCTTAGACTGTCCATTGATAAATGCATTAATGTTTATCAAATGAGAAAAAAAATCCCTTTTAATATGTTTTTTAAATGTCTTAAATTTAAGTCTTGCCCTGTAGTCCAAACTGGCATTCAAGGGGCCCCTGTGAACTTTCAGACTGTCACAATGATATAAATTATATAACAAAAGAAATTATACAGTTATTTAAATAGTACTTCTAGAAAGAACACGTGATCATAAGATCAAATCAGTATTTTGTTAAAGACTTTGAAAAACAGATTGTATGCCAATAAGTCTGTACATCCGATGGTAGTGAGAAGTATTTTAGACTCAGATCCTCACACTGGCTTTGCAGGTGGTATAAAACAGAGCCATAGTCTACCTTCAACATGCCATCTTCTCCCATTTCATACAACTGCTTCATTCTAAAGAATTCCAGTGACCAGAAAGAACCAAGTCAATATAAGGTGAGTGTGGGAACAAACCTTCAAGGGAAAAAATGCCCAGGTAGAGGAGTGTGAGAAAGTGAAATGTCATGTATACATTGTTCTTTAGGACTTTTATTTTTAAACACCTTTTGCATGAAGGCCATTCTAAGGCACTGTGGGGGGTGGGTAGAAAGATGTACACAAACGCTAAAGTTCTCGGAGTTTAGGTATGTATGCAAGTCTTATTTCAGATCAAGTATAGAGCCACGTAAATGGCATAGAAAGAAATGCTGTCAAAGTGGAGGAAAGAAAGAGACAGCATTTCTGAATAAAGAGATCAAGGAGGGTTTTACTGAGGAACAGGCAGGGAATAAGGTGGACGAGGGTTCAGTGGAAGACAGTTGGTAGCCCAGGAAGACCGAGCAAACTAAAATAAGTCTGGAAATGAAGTTTGGACAATCTGTGAAAGGCTTGGAAGGCCAGAAATCCAAAGCAACTGAGGAGAGCAACCAGTATGTTCTTAGATTCCTTCATGTGCATGTTGGCCTGTGGGACACAGTACCCGTGAGTGAGTTGTGAGTTCAATGGGCCCGTGATAGGACAGGCCACAGCCACGTGTGTTTTCCCATTTGCCATGCTGCGTGGTAAAAAGACAGCCCATTTATAATTTCTCTATCTTTACCATTTAATAGATATTTCTTGAAGAAGTAAGACGTGTTGTGCTAGGGGACAGGGGGAATTGGTTTGGGTTCATTCACGTCTGCTTTCAGACCTCAGCTCCATTAATTATTTATAATTTCTCTAAGCCACAACTTCCTCTTCTGTAAAATGGGGATGTGCTGCTTCCTCGCAAGCCTTATCACAGGCCTGACGGGTGGTTAGTGCTCGTTCAGCTTCCTCTTACCCTGGCCTTTCCCAGGCTCTTCTGTCCCTCCCTCCGGGTCTCTTGTCTTCCCCCACTGCTAGGGCCACTGAAGCCTTCTTCATAGCTTTCCCTGCTATGCTAGAATTCTGTGCTAGAATGACGTCTAAGCCTCAGCAAGAATAATTTAAGGAATCCTTACCCAATATTCAGAACACAGCTCCAGTCGTGGTCCTGGTAGCAGCTTAGCTCTGACCTTGAGTGTGATTTCTGTCTTTGGACTTTTGCCCAATCACCTCTTTAGAACCCCGGTCTTTCTCAGACCTGGCTCCTGTTTTCTCCTGGCCAAACTCCACTGCTTCACATTATCCCCTTTCCTATTGGCTCTGTTGTTCTGGATCCTGGTCTGGTGAATGGAATCTTGCTACATGTATTGAATGTCGCCAATGTGTAGGGCCTGTTATTCAACGTATTTCCTGATTCTGGATTGGGTCCTGGGCTTGTGCCCTTCAAAGATTTTGTTTGTTTTTATGGAACTGAGCCACCCCTCCCCACAGCCGCTTTATTAGAGCACTAACGTGGGTCTTTTGCCATGCCACTGGAATTTCCTTGGACCCTGCAACTAAGGAAGTATGTGATTGTGTGTGTGCAGAGGCCTGGCATGGTTCCTGGCGCTAGTCTCTCAGTCTACAGGAATCTGTACCAGGCCTGTCCACACCCGCACCATTCTTAAAAGGTACAAAGGTAACTAAGGCAAGTCCTTACACTTAAGGATTGTATGACAAAGCAGGGGAAATAACACAAGTGCATGACGAGGTATAGTGCAAGGCAGGATACGGGAAGTGTGTCAGAGAACGTCCAAACCCCGTGCGAATTCATAGAAGCAGGAACTCAGATTAGGTAGGCACATTTCTGAGCGGCCGTGTTCAAAGTGACGTCTGAGCTGGGCTTTCAGTGTTGGATATCAACCAACAGATAAAGGAGAGCACACGGCTAGAACACAGAAGCAACATAAACAGACATAGGGCACCAAGAAAAGAGTAAGTAGAGGATGGGAAGCCTGGAGAGAACCTGGTCTGGGCCTAGCTTATGGAAAATCTTAAATGCCTGGCTAGGGAATGAGTATTAGATGAGTATTAGAGATGAGTATTCATATGATGAGTATTAGAGATCAAGGTTTATGATATAGCCACACAGGCTAGGCACTATCCAACCCCAGGAGGTCCATTCTCACACGCTGGGAGTTGGCAAACTTCTGCTTTTATTTGGCCAGATAGTCAATATTTTAGGCTTCACAGGCCATGTGATCTGTGTTGCAAGTACTCAGCTCTGCCTTTGAGCTCAAAAGGCACAGACAGTATGTAAATAAATGAATATGGATGTGTTCCAATAAAACCTTATTTATGGACCCTGAAATTTGAATTTTACAACATATTATTCTTTTGATTTTTTTCAACCTCTTAAAAATGTTAAAAAAAAAAAAAAAAGGCATACAAAATAGGCAGCAGACCAGATTTGGCCCTCAGGTTATTGTTTGCCAGCCCCAATCTAGACTCAATGTGAATGATACGCAGGCCATGGAGGAAAACCATTGATGGTGTTTATTAAAGACAAGCATGATACTGTCAAATCTGAACAAGAAGTAGATTCATGGGGAGACAGATGTGAGATAAGAGACCGTAGTTCAAGCTGCGTGTATCCGTGTCTGTGTCTGTGTGTGCATGTGGGCTACTTTTGACACGCTTTTGAACTGCCGTGTAGAAAGGGACATTTGACCTGGACCATTTATTTTCCTACACTCGCTATTTCAAAAACATCCACACAATGTATGATCATCAGCTTGGCACTGTGACCGGCTCTCTGAATGTCTTTTATAAAAGAGGATGGCAGAAGTGTCTAAAGAGAAGAAAAGAAGAAAAGCAATCATTCTCAAGGTTGTAATCTTTGTGGGGGGTGGGAAGTAACCCAGACCCTGGGGTCAAGGCGGTAGTGCACAGAAGTTGTTGGCAAAAGGAAACAAAGGAACATTCGCTCTGCAATAACCTGTTCCTATTTTATCATAACATTGCATAAAACATCCTATAAAATCCACTGTGCTTTCTGTTACTCTCCATTTTAAAAGCCAACACTTGGATATGTGTCAGAAATCTTAGTTCAGTGACCTTCGGCTTCAGAAGGCTGTATCTCATTGTTGATATGCTGTCTGCGTTCCGGCACGTGGCTGTGGGTATCTATTTGCAGCTGGCTTTATTGGAGCCATTTCTTTTGTTCATCACAGTGGAGTTATGTGGGCCAATGACTAGGCAGAAAACTTCCATGACAAAGTTCAATTAGAAGCTTCTTATATGGATTTTTATGTCTTGGTTACCATAGTACTGACTGGTTTCTGGACTCTTAATATTCTAGGCTTTCAATCTGTGACTTTTAAATGACAGTCAGGATGTTCCTAATGTTTAGTGAGTGTACAGTACTGTTACTAGCAGCAAAAAAGCATCTTCTGAACTAGAATAATGGGTGGAGGCATGACAGAGGCAAATCTGCTTAATGCAGGAAATACTATTCCATCAGATATAGATACAAATAAGTGAAATGAGCTTTCTCAGAAAATAAATGGCATGTTGAGTCAAAAAGAAGTTCTCTATAGGGACAGATTGTTGGTTTGGAACAGGTGACTTGGACTCCTTCTATCCTAATGCTATAGATTCCACTGAGTTTTCCAGAGAACCCAAAGCATATTTTAATAGAATTCACACCTTTGAGTATTTCACATTTCATGGATTTAAAAGATTAGACTTGCTTTTGATAAGATTTTTTTGCATCTAGAAAACTGATAAAGAGAATACCATTACCATCATTACCATTAACATTTTGCCATTATTGACAATCTGGAGGTGACTTACAAAATAATTATGTATAAATTCAGTATCTTTTTGAAGTCTGACAACAAATATATTCCTTAATTACCCAAATCTATAAAAAGTCATGTTTCTAAAAGACTTTGATATATGCTTAAATACATTCTAATGAAATTTTTCAAATGGGTGATAGCTGGTCAATATTATACCTTGTTCTAACTACACATCAATCCTTGGAACATAGGGCTGGCTTTGTTGCATAATAGCTGATCCAGGAGGACGCCCTCCAGCAACAGAGCATAAGATACCACACGAGCAGCCAATATTGGATTCATTCACTCTTGAAGGCAGTGATAACACAAAAGTGTCTTCAGAGGCTGCAAACTCATGCTTTGGGTAATCTTTCATGTTTATCATATGTAATGTTTATCATACCTCACAGTTTCCTTTGCATTTTCTTCATGCTCCATACATAGAAAATACACCAATGCTGATACGTCAACAGCTCCTTACTTCCCTATTTAGGTGTCACAGCTGTTAAGCAAGCAAGACTGAAAATGGTACCATTCTCTACAGCTCTAACAAAGTTGATGGAAGACAGTATAATTCATTATAGCTCATCCAGGCAGGCTTTCTAGGTTTCATACTGCATTATTTATGTACTTGCATTTGAATACTAGCCTAAATTTGGTAATTCTGCTTGCAAACTTTTATAGCTGAAACTAAAAAATCCCTCTGATACAAGCAGGCTATGTATTATTTTCCCCATTTTGTGGATTTGAAAACAGAGACCCAGAGGTAAAAACTGACCTACTCATGGTAACATAGGTAGTGATTGGTTCAACCAGATCTGGGTTCAGCTCTGCTAGATCCTACTCCTGTGCTCTCTCCATTGCTCATGCTACATCTTAAGAAGATCATTCCAGAGCTGGCTGCTGTGTGAAATCTGAGGAATGTGCACCAATGTCCAGGTTTCCTATCCTTGAAGGGCACTTAGAAGACTACACTTCCCAACCAGCCTTCTCATAGTTAAGTGAGACCATAGGACTAGCTGACCATTGAACCGTGAGCAAAAGCGCTGTATGTCACTTCTAGCCTGAGTTAAGTGAAAGGCTCTGTGGATCCTTTCAACACAATCCCTTTGGGAGCAAACATGGAGGCCATATGTTGAGAGAGTGGGGCCAAAAGATGTCAAGAGCCTGGATCGCTGAGTCACTGCATGGAGAAGAGCCATCACAATGAGTCACCTGACTTGAGCAGACTTTGAGGAAGAAATAAACTTTCTCAGCTAAGTCACTGAGATCTGGGGCTTGTTAGTCATGGCAGCATAAGCTCAGCCTATTCTAATACAACCCATCTCGATCCTGTCTACAGCTGCTGTCAACACGTTTACATTATCTCCCGCTATGATGTTCAGAGGAAGTACAAAAACTGCTCTTTGGTGCTATCGGGACAGTAAAGCAGAAGGTAATAGGGATTGGTTAAAATTTAGTTGCCACAATTTTAAATCGATGGGCAAGGAAGGACTCACTTAAAAGATAACATTTGACCAATAACTCAAAGCCGTGTAGTAAATCTATAGGAAGTGCATTCTCAGCAAAAGGGATTGTGAAGTGTCTCACATGTGAGGAGAAGCAAAGGTGCCAGTGGAGCTGGTACACAGTGACTAGGGGAGGACAGTAATGAGAAACGAAGAGAGATAAGGAGAAGGCAGTGCATCATGGAGGGCCTTGTGGGTTATTACAAGGACTTTGGCGCTTACTCTGGGGGAAAGTGAGAGCCACCGGGAAGTGTGTAGTGACATAGTTTAATTTACATTTTTAAAGGATTGTTTTCTAAAAGCCTATTTATGACACTAAACAGTTATTTATGATGGATGATGTTGTTGCAATATAATCCTGACTTCAGGATGTGTGGTTTTGATCCATGACTAATCCTTACCAAACCAATGCTGGTGGTGTTAACTCATACTGCAAATTATAATGGTGACAGACTTCTATCAAGGTTCCCAGTGAGACCCTAGGCTGCAGTGCCCTTATTTGAAACACTTGCCATAAAGCTATCAAACAAATCCTTGCAAGAGTCTTTATCCTCCTGATCCTCCACTGTAAATCATCAAAAATAGTTGCATATAATTTCACAGCAAATGAAACTGGCACTTGGAGTGTCCTAGATAATGGCAGAATGGATACATCAATCTTACAAACTCTTTGTTTTGTCCTTTCCTTCTAGACACTCAAAAGACACCTTTTGCCTCAGTGTCTCCAAAGATAGAACCATTCCCCATCCACATCAGCCCATTCCAGAATTTATGCCCATTGTGTTCCTGTTCTCAGCTCAGAAAACACTCATGACCCCAGTAGCTCAAGTCAGAAACCCCAGAGATTGGTAACCATTTCTAAAAAGTTCTTGGTCCTACACAAATGCACCCTTTCCCCTCTCTCCCTGTCCTCAAATCCAGCCCTCATACCCTGTCATATGAATTGCCGCAACAGCCCCTAACAAATCTCTCAGGCCCTGTTCTCTCACTGCACACAGCTCCAGGAAGCACCTTTCTAAAACACTAATCTGGTTGTCACTCCCCTCTCTGCAAGGGATGAGCTGACCTCCCTGGACTTACAGATCCCTTACCATCAAGCTCCTGCCTGCGTTTGTAGCCACGTTTCTCGTCACAGCTAGACTGCGATTTTTGCGGCAGCCACACAACACTGGTTGTTTTCCAAACATCCGAAGCTACTTCACGTATCTGTGACTTTGCACATCATATGCCCTCTGCTGGAATGTTTTCTCGCCTTGTCTGACTGGCAAATTCCTACTGCTTTCAGCCTCTACTTATACGTCATGCCATCTGCGAAGGCTTCCCTGACCCCGCCTCCAGGGCCCCTCAGTTGTAACTTTATTTCAGGGGTGACGTGGAACTTACCCCTGTCACCCCCACCACACAACCCTTTGCATGCCAAGCCCCTCAGAGGAATAGCAGATACATGGTAGGTGCTCAGTCCATGTTGAATGAGTTGATAACTTTCCCATTCTGGTCTGTTGCCTGGCATTAACATAATTAAGAGGAAGCTATGCCCATTCTATGATGCTCAATGGGTAGAAAATGGCATCGTGTCTCATTTCCTCCTTGAGGGAAAATGTAGTAATTTCTTTCAGCAGTTTGATGGGTGAGTTGAAAATAAACAGCACTTTAATTTTGACCTTGTTCTTAGTCAGTTTTTGGGGGGTCTTTTGGGCTTTTTATTGCACCAGCTTGACTTATTTTTGTAATTCTTCTTTGGCTTACAGCCGGTGTTATTGAATGATTACCATTCTTCTTAGGGCTGACCTCATTTTCTTTCGCAGTGGATGCTTTGGCTATGAAGGGGAAACCTGTTGAGAAAAGTCAGCCTCTGGTCTCTTGGTTCATGCGGGGATCTGAATTCTGAAATTTGTGTAAAAATATATTTGATTTAAGAGAGCAGCTATTCTAAAATTAATAATCAAACAATGGGAAAAGTAAAGGTGCCTGATTTTTTTAAGGGATTCCATTTCAATGATACTACATTATTTAGTATTTATATTTGGTTCTTTTTTTTCCCCCCTTATTACAGGACAGCATATGTTTTATGGGGACATTGCTGTTTTTGCCTCATTCACTTGAAAGCCCTCTCTAGTCGGCATAAGGCATGTCTGGATGAATACTGCAATAATCTGCTGTTATAACTGGTGGCTGAGTCATCTGTTTTTACAGGACTGGTACTGTAAAGATCTGAGTCATACGTCTCTTGTCAAAATTGAGTGTGAATTTTTAAGTCGAAAGTAAAATGAACCCTTGCGCATACTCAAGTGAAAATCACAGCAACCTGTGGGCTGAGGGTTTTTGTAGCAACTATTTGATTTTTTTTTCCCAGTCGTAATATTATAGTGTTCCTATTTTCATGCAGCAAGTGGCAAAATCCAAGCTTAGAGCTCTCTAGCACTGTTATGAAAAGGATAATATTGGAAATGATTCTAGTTTCTCTGTGATTAGTTATAAACCTTAATCTTTTGCTTTTATGGGCTTCATTTGCCCATAGAGTTATTAGTGGTCAAGGGTTTAAATGAGGGGCCAGAGGCATTTTAGCAGGTGAGCACCCACCTAGATGGGGTAGGGAGCCTACAAAGGTTCATGCACCTTTTGCACCTGTTTCTCTTCCCTAGAATGAAGGATTCTCAGCATGGGCACCTGGGTCAGATATCTGAGGTAAGACTCAGAACACAGAACACACTGATGATAGAAACACGTGGAAAGCCGCTTCAGACCAAGAGCACCAAGTTCATTCTGCTGTCACATCATGATTTAACTCAAACTAGGACCAGAAAATCTTCTCTGGGGAAGTCGAGTTTGAAAATGTAGCTGCCCATACAGTTCACCTTCCCGGCCTGTTTAAAACTGATTTCCTCTGTCTCCTTACTTAGCGTTGGCGCAGGACGCTTTGGAAAACACAATGCCATCAGGGTTGAGAATAATATTTATAGAGTTTGTGAATCCAAAAATGCAGTGACACATCATTAACTCAACAGTGGAGGGAAAGCCCCCTAAGTGTCAGAGGAATGTCACAGTTCATAAGCTGTTCATGTCTGGAGAATACTTAACATAGTGCAGATTAATTAGATGAAGGGCATGTTGATGACAGGGTGACTGTCGGTTAGAGGCAAGGTGACACTGAATGTGAGTGAAGTAAAGACAATGGATTATGAATCAAGTCTAGTTAGGGGACAGAATGAGGGCTTTGAATTTCTCATAAGCCCTTTTCCTAGATTAGGAAGGAAATCTGAAAGCCTCATATCATCAGCAAAAGAGTGACTGTTAGTGGGGAGTGGGTGGTGTATTAACGATGAATGGGCACAAGCCAACAAAACAGAGGTGGGAGAGAACTGTGCAGGACCTTGATTTTGTATTTCTCCCAAGAAAAACTAGTCCCGAATGCAGTATTACCTCCATTTCTTCTCTCACATTTACAAAAAGCATTAAAACATTTTTGTTTGTTTTTTGTTCATCTTAGCCTACTTTCTTCAGAATGTACTTTGTATGGCACTAAGCAGACAATAACTTCCTTTTATTTTCTTAAACAGCAGTTCACAATTAGCTATGTGGCTCTGTGATTGCCCTCACACTCAGTCTCAGAACTTCATAGGAATGATGATGATAACAACTCCTGTTTATTAAGCACTTACAAAGTGCCAGGGACTCTGGTTACATACCTACTTATTTCATCCTCGTAAAACCTTAGGAGTTAAGTACAATAAATACAAGCATTTTTCCTGCAAAAAAAAAAAAAAGAAAGAAAATGAAGTTTAGTGAAGTTGAACAGCCGATGCATGGTCACATCATGAAATATAGCAGAAATTTAGTTCTGTCTGTTATCAAACCACAACCTAAAGCTCTCTGGAATGTACCACCTCCCAGCAGCTTCCAAATTCTCATGGAGAAGAACATCTTAATTGCAACTCATGCTTGTATTGCTTTTTACATGCTTGGGGATACAGATTTTTTGGAGAAAATATTAATTCTAAATAATTTACCATACCGTGGTGACCATGATGCATTGGATGAAAAACAAACTGTAATTAATAGCATCAAAACTATAAATGTTGGGTGCCTGGGTGGCTCAGTTGGTTAAGCATCTGCCTTTTGCTCAGGTTATGATCTCAGGGTCTTGGGATGGAGCCCTGTGTCGGGGCTCCCTGCTCAGCAAGGAGCCTGCTTCTCCCTCTCCCTGTACCCCTCCCCCTGCTCATACTCTTATCTCTATCTCAAATAAAAAAATAAATAATCTTTAAGAAAATAAACGTTTAGAAAGAAGGGCCATTTTTTTTTCTAATTTCATCCCTGAGCTGTGTTTTAATTCACATAAAATTTCCAGTTTACAGAAATTTTTTCCTTTGAGGATAGACATCTTAAAAATATTTTATCTTTCAAAAATGCAAAATATGACTCAAATACCTCTTAACTTTTTAAGCAGGGCACACCTTCCACCATATATTTATCTGTTCTTAATTCCTGGACACTTTTAAGATGTGCGGGACTCTAGGACCTCATTAAGAATGCTCCAAGGGGTGCCTGGGTGGCTTAGCTGGTTGGGCTTCCAACTGTTGATTTCAGCTTAGGTCATGATCTCAGAGGTCATGAGATCAAGCCCCACCTTGTGCTTCGCACTCAGCAGGGAGTCTGCTTGAGATTCTCTCCCTTTCCCTCTGCTCTCTCTAAAAATAACGAAAAATAAAATCTTTAAAAAAAAAAAAGAATGCCCCAAGTTGATATACGGTTCTTTTGTTTGTTTGTTTTTACTATTTATCTGTATTATTTTGTTAGATTCCAAAATTACTATAATACCATCATTCTTTAACATCTATCACTTCATATAGTTACCAAAAGATTTTTCCTTGTAATGAGGACTTTTAGGACCTACTCTGTTATCAACTTCCAAAAATACTATACAGCATTAATTACAGTTATTTCATTTCCTTTGTGTATACTCAGAAGTGGAATTGCTGGATCATAGGATAGTCCTGCTTTTAGTTTTTTGAGGATCCTCCATACTGTTTTCCATAGTGGCTGCACCAATTTACATTCCCACCAGCAGTGCATGCGGGCTCCCTTTACTCCACATGCATGCCAGCATTTCTGTTTTCATGTTGATGACGACCATTCTAACAGGCATAAAGTGATATCCACTGTGGTTTTGATCTGCAGTTCCCTGATGATCAATGATGTTGAGCCCCTTTTCATGTACCTGTTGGCCATATGAATATCCTCTTTGGAAAAATGTCTATTCAGGTCCTTTGCCCATTTTTAATTGGATTATTAGCTTTTTTGCTATTAAGCTATATGAATTCTTTAAATATTTTGGATTTTAACCTCTTACCAGATAAATGATTTGCAAATATTTTCTCCCATTCTGTAGGTCGCCATTCCATTTTGCTGATTTTGCGATATGGCGTTCTTGTAGCTGTGTTTTATCTCCTTTATCATTGATTTTTTTTCACAGTTGACCTTATGTCATTTTATTGAATTTGCTGCTTCAAAATTCCTCTGGGCTAAAGAGAATGTTAATAGACAAATAATAGAGCTAAAAATACAGTTAAAAATGGAGCCTTTCAGAATAGTTTTAAAAATTAGAATAAATAAGCAATGTGGGGGGAACTGAAAGGTTCTTCCATTTTTAAAAAAGTACACATTTAGGTGTTTTTGGTTTTTTTTTTTTTTTTTGCCCCACCTTCTTTTTGCATGGATTTGTAAAATCTAGATTTTTTCCAGAGGTACTTTTTTTTCTCCTTTGTATCCTACGCTTTAGTTGCAAAGATTACCTGAAATAAGTAATATCCAGACAAATGCTTTATTGTGACTTTTAAAAAATGCTACTTTCTCAGGGGCAAGCTGATGATTTCTGTCAGCTCCTTATTAGATGTCTTAAATCTCCAAGAGGCCATGGCAGTGGCTGTTCTTCAAGAGTGGTCTCCAGGCAACAGGATTCCCGGCAGTTACTGCAAAGGACACAAAAGTGAACATAAATGAGATGAGATGGTTAGTTTGAGGAAAGGAAGAATTCAGAAAGAAATGTAGATGTATTTGAAATATATATATCAGAATTTTCTAATGTCTTAGAGAAGTTAAAAGGAAAGATTTTAATCTAGAATTTCTTAAATCAGACTATGAAATTCTTAGTTATTTGTTTGGGACTTGTTTAATAACATTTACATTTTTATCAATAAGATGTGATCCAAAATACTCTGAAAATATAATTTTGATTCAATTTGATCAAATGCTCAAGTGACTTTTTTCTTTTTTTAAAGACTGAAATAAGCAGTTTTCGAAGGCAGGACTTAAATATTTGAATGTATGTCCAACCACACAGGAGCAGACGCCAAATTATCTCCCTAGAATCCTAAATAAATGAGGTCCCTGAATATTCTCTTATGATAGTATTTCCAAGTGTTCTTAATGGTGACAAAATTACCCTACTGAAATTAGAATCTACCTACTCCTACTTTTATTTTCCTTGTCCACTTACTTCCAGAATCAAGTATAAAATAGACACGTTTAATGAGAGTAAATATACTCAGACCATATTCATAAGGAAAAATATAAACATCTGGGGAAAAAACTAGCACATGTGAATAAAGAATAAAAAGAAAAAAATTTATCATAAAAAATATTAATCTACAGGAGTACAGCACGACCGGTTCCACATGGTATTAAAGATTAGAGAATTTAAATTAAATGTCTTAGCTTTAACGTTAGCTACAGCTCACTGGTGTATTACAACATAAAGACAAACAATATGGAAAAGAATATAAACTTGGAGTTAAATATATCATGAATGGACTTAGGACACCTCTTTTATGTATACAAGGAATCAAAGCCCTCTCAAAGAAAAGACAGCACTGCAGCATCTAATCCTTACACGTGCAAAGACCAAGAGAAATTTTTTAAGGGCCAAAATAATTTAACCATTTGCTATTTGCTGGAGGGTTTACAGCTTGGAATAATTAGTGTAAAGGAAGGAAACAGTGACTTTAACTTTCTTTTAAAATACTCAAATTCATAAATAACATACTCCTCTCTCATTGCTCTATAAATGTAACTTACTCCTGTCAAACTTGCTATGCGTTTTCGTCTGCTCCCTGACTATCCTCCAAAGCAAGCAATATTCATATCTCCATTTCATCTCTTTTTGCAAGACCAATAACAAAAAAAAGCAGTTATCAAATTTATACATAGCAAATGAATTCTGCCCATGCTGCATTTTGAATCCTGGAGGTAAGTATCTTTGATCTCTTTGCCTTGGTTTTATTTCTGAACATCTTTGTCTTTGGTCCCTTGCCTTCCTACAGACTATTCTAAAATCTCAAGGCACACATTATATCTTGGGTATATAAACCAGTGCCTTGTTTTAAAAATTTAGCTGGATTTTTTAAGATGCAAAGAATATTTCACTATTAATGTGTTTATGGTCTTGGATTGTCAGGTTGTGGTATTGCTTTTCTTTTTCTCCCTAGATATTATGCATATTCCTCTCTACCCTAATGCATTGAGATATTAGGGCTAGCAAGCCAAGATCCTTTGCTGTATGATTTTTTCCACATTTGTTAAAATACACTTATCTGCTGATTCTTTTTAATAATACTCATCAACTCTCTTCATGGTGTGCTCTTCATCTTCAGTACATTTTGCAGTCCATCATCAATTCTTCCAGTACTTCAGAGAGGCAGATAAGTGGGATTACTAGTCATATTTCCATTTGTTCTAACTGTGGGAATCCATCCATCAAGAGAACAAAATGAAATTGAGATCCATTACTGCCACTGTACAGATAAAGGGAATGAGACCAAAAGAGTAAGTGGGGAACCAAGAGGAAAAAGGAGAGTCTGTGTGACTGGATTGCAAAAGCATTTTAAATTCCACCTCTCAATCCTGGGTCTTTCGTATATACCTGGTTACGGACTTTTCTCTTGGCCACAGAGAACAAATGGAAACTGTATGTGATGCATTCTGTACAGAAATTTCTCTATGAATTATAAGATGTCACAAAATGAAGGAAAAACATTGTTTAAGAACCACACCAGGATTTGTGTAGCCTAAATCTAGCACTGGGGAATAGGGGAAGCATCTATTCAGAATGGTCCTTTGCCGCCTTATCGATTGTATTCTGAGGAAATACGTCGATTACCAGGATTTCTCAGAGGAAATGTCTGCCCTTTGCTTTGAACGTCTGAACAGTGCATTGAACAAACATGATGTTTCATAGATAAGCAAAATTCAACTCTATCCCACTACCTTGTTACAGGAAGCTTTCCCGCTGCACTGGCTGAAAATTTGGCAGATCTGTGACTTTCCTGCTCACTCTTAGTCTTAAGTCTTCTAAGTCCAAAGCATTCTCTGAAAATTTTAAATGTCTAATCTAAGATGTGAACATTTTAGACTTCAGGCCAGGCTTGTCCCCATCTTCTAGCTGAGGACAATATTTGGTAGGTCGCCTGTGTTCACAGGGAGAAAGGTGGACAACTGATCTCTTTTCCCACTCATTTCCCACCCAGCAGGTCCCCTCCTCCCAGTGCATGCCCCACCAGTGTGAAAGCTGCAGGACAGAAGAGTGAAGAGAACGGCACAGGAAGTTTCTGTCAGTTCCTGATGCTTAGCTGGCTCTCCTACCTTGTGTTGGGCCCCTCTAACAGAAGTCTCTAGGAGTTAGAGCTTCACCCCGGCTGGTTTGGTGGACTGGCTGGCATCTCATTCAGGTGGCCACTGTCCCTTCCTCTCTGCACCACCTCCTGGCCTTCCATCAACCATTCCATACACAGACTTAACAGCCTCCCCTATTACAGCCTTGTTGCCCCCATGTGGTCTTCTTAGGACCTAGAATAGCTCCCAGCTGACTCTATCCTACATGGCCCACATCTGGTCCACAGATAGTCAATTCCTTAACTGTTATGGACTGAATGTTTGTGCCCTGCCCCCAACACACACAAAATTCATATGTTGACGTCCCAACCTCCAATATATGGATATTAGGAGGTGGGGCCTTTGGGAGGTAATTAGGTTTAGAAGAGGTCATGAGGGTGAAGCCCCCAGGATGGGATTACTGTCATGCTAAGAAAAGGAAGACGCTAGAGCTTTCCCTCCCTGCCATGTGAGGATACAGTGAGAAGAAAGACAGGAACAAGATAGAAAGAGGACCTTCACTGAAAACCAAATCTGCTAGCACCTTGATCTTTGACTTCCCAGGGTCCAGAACGGTCTGTTGAGAAAGGGCTTCCTTCCCTACAACACGGTTCTGTATTTGCCTGAGGTGCAAATTCCCTATCCCCAGCCCTTTCCCCCTCCCTCCCTGCACTGCCATACACCCCTCCTCTGCCAAGAAAACATTGCCTTCGTTACTTTTTCCTCCCTTCCCAATTTCTCTTCCCATTCTTCAAGACCATGATTCTTCTTCCACCGGTCTGATCCACTCACTGATATTTTGGCATTCCATGTGCATTCAGACCCAGCTGCTTTTCACTAATATAACCTCTTGCTTGGTTCTCGAACCTCATTTCTGGCCTCTCACTCATGAATGTCCTTGGATCCTGCTCTCCTGGCCTTTTGCAGTGTCCCGAATGCACTGTGTTCTCTCCCTCCTCCTGGGTCTTTCTCTTGCCTTGTTGTATGAGTTACTTGTGGATGTTATAACAAATTACCAAAACTGTTGCTTAAAACAACAGAAATTTATTTTCATATTTCTGGGAGCGGAAGTCCAAAAGCAAGGTGCCAGCAGAGCCATGCTTCCTCTGGAGGCTGTAAAAAAGGATCTTTCCTTGCCTCTTCTGATTTCTTGTGGCTGCTGACATTCCTTGGACTCATGCTTAAACCTCTGTCTCTCCATGGTCACATTGCCTTCTTTTCTTCTGTCAAATCTCCTCTCTGTGTCTCATAAGGATACTTGCCATTGGATTTCAGAATCTATCCAGATAATCCAAGGTGATCTCTCGATCTCCAGATCCTTAATTTAATTACATCTGTAAAGACTTTTCCAAATAAGATAACGTTCCTAGGTTCTGGGAATTGGGACATGGACATATCTTTTTGGGAGCACCATTCCATCCACTATACTTGCCAGTGACTTCCTTCATCTCTTTTGCAACCTCCCAGCTGGCGTCCCTGTCTCCATTTTGGCCTCTTGTGATTGATACGTTATTCTCTGACATCTTCCTGAAACACTATTCCTGCAACTGACCCTTTTGCTTTACAGTCTCCCTTTTACCTTGGCTTTCAAAACCCTTCATAATCTCATCCCAGTTAAGTTCAC
Organism: Ursus maritimus; assembly: GCF_017311325.1. Taxonomy (NCBI): domain Eukaryota; kingdom Metazoa; phylum Chordata; class Mammalia; order Carnivora; family Ursidae; genus Ursus; species Ursus maritimus. The sequence continues at coordinate 17,518,048 of NW_024426552.1, forward strand.
CAAACTCATCTGCACTAGTCAGACAGCTTCCTGCCGTCAAAACTGTATACAGTGCTTGTTCTACTGAACTTTTCTCTCTTAAAATATGCCCTTTCTCTCTCTTGCTTTCCCACGGGTCATCTCTTCTTCCTGAGTACTTCCTGAGTACTTTCTGAAAGGTGGCTAACTCACCTTTCAGATATAATTTTAATTATCACTTCCTTAATATTTCTTACTATCTGGTTGTTTAGCTGTCTTTCTTCCCTGGTAGAGAGGCCAGTCATACACCTTCCAGGTCAACGTTGTGTCCACAGCTCCTAGACACACACCTGAATACGTACTTCATCCGTATGTGATGAACACATGAAGAGGTGTGTCCCTTACTCTTTTTCAAGAACTTATCAAATGTAAAAGATGGAAATCTTGTAAAGCTGATGACAAATTTAGCTGCTTGAAATTTCAAACCAAATGAAATTATATGACACAAGTGTAATAAGGGAAGTCAGTGTGAGATTCGATTCAGAGTTCTAATTCAGTGGAGAGCATAAAACCAATATTTACACCTGAGTCTCCTGAAAAACCCAGGTTTTGCGTGTCTTTCAGTGTAGAAAAGAATGTGTATTTCTTATGTTTTGAAACATAATATTTAAGCACTTCGATCTTAAATTGATTGATCCCCCCAAAAGCAATTATTAGTTTCACACTGTCATAATATTGTTTTTTTTGGGGGGGCAGTATGTATGACTCCTTCTCAGCTTTGTCAAATGACATGAGCCACACTTCACTGAGTCCATGGCATTTTAATAACTTGAACTTAAAATAGTAAAAAACCAAATTATATTTGTTAGCCTCATGTGGTGTTAGAACTTCCCTTAGGGAATGATACGAGAAGCAAACTATCCACTAGTAGCAGAAGGGAAAAAAGAGGTCAAGATTTATGGAATAGAGCCGAAAGGCTCTATAACTATTTTTCTCTGTTGGCATGCTTCTCACAGCACTCCTGCTAGGCTGATTTGCTTTAAAAAATGACCTTGTCTGTCTTATAGAATAAAACCCAAATTCTTGTTAAAGGGTTTATGTTCTATGACTTGAGTGATAGAAGATTGATGAAACAATCTTTGAAATCATGAAATGGTGAATTGATTGGCATAATCTCAAATTGTTTACATGAAATCAGTTATTGGTGTGGTTCCCTAAAAAAATTTTATGACTTGGATTTCCTCGTGAGGGTACATTGATGGGAAAGGATCATTGTTAAATTAAATATGAGCAGATATGTGAATATTTTAAGGACCATTCAAAATTATTAAGACTCTTGACTTTGATTTCAAGTAAAGAAGAAAAAAGAGAAAGCTTAGGCCAATGCAACTTAGTGTACCTAAACTGAGTATTCTTCAGTAACCTTTCTACCGTATCAAGCAAGTAATTAGTATGTTTCTGTCCAATCAATACCTGTCATCACCAGCAGATATTTTCACGTTTGTCATCCCACTGAACCTTAGCAGTCCAAAAACAGGAGAAATTTGAGTAACAGGTATAAATGACTAAAGGAAATTAAGGGACACCTTCTATTAAGATTCATTCACGCCTGGTAGGAAACTGATCTTCCTTGCTAAATGTGAGTTAGATCATAAATAGAATAGGGCACTGGATAAACAATGGTCAGAATCAATCTGGCAGTTTTTAGGTTGCTGGGCCAAGCTTTCTCCCCATTTGGGAAGCAGTGATCTGTCTATTCTCATGGTCAAAGATATCTTTTAATGGTTATACATGAGGAGAAAAGATTGCAAGCATTGTTTAATGTCTATGTTTCTGTAACGTTTTGTTACTAATTTTGTATATTACCAATCAGAAATACTTTTCTATGTTAAATATTAATTTTGTGATTTCTTCTTACACTTGAAGTGCATTTGGTAGATTTGAGAATATGAAATAGAATGAGGGCTGAAAAGACAATAATAATAGTATTCATAACAATATTCCTTCCATGTAAGCTTTGCAAATGGAAATGTTTTGACTTAAACTGCTATCTCTCTTTTGTAGAGAAATTGCTGCTAAAATCACCTGTTTTCTCCGTTCCACATAATTAAGTCCACCTGACTTTTTCCCCCTGGGCTCTGACCTTCACCTTCTGAACCAATTTCAACTGAGACAGAAAGCCCTTAAGCAGCTCTAGACCCTTTTTGTTACTCTAAGTCATTGATTCTCCACTTTGGCTCATATTAACACCACTAGGGTAACTTTAAAAATATAATACTATCTGGATCTCATCCCCAGAGATTCTGATTTAATTGATTTGGGTTAGGGCTCAGGCCTCAGTATTTTTGTGATTTAATTTAAGTCTAATGTGAATCCAGAGTTGAGGACTACAGCCTTCATTCCAAGACAAAATGAGATTGGCTTTCATATTCTATACCAAATCAAGTGCCCTGTGGGGCTTATTCAGCTCTCTAATTCTGGGAGCCTGATAAGCACATCTGGGTCCTTGGAAGTTTCATCTCTCTTGGAATGTAGTATTTCCAGGGCCCACCAATGGACTTCATTTTGTTTCCTGAGTTGAAACTCCTTACAGTGTCTCATTCTAATAACAAGATTCTTGCCCCCAAAATTCAATTTTAGAGAGGTCAAGTCACAGAGCTCATTAATAATGGAAACTGGATTTAAACACTGGTATTCTGAATTCATATCCTGTGTTCTGAATCACACCAATGCATTAATCAGGATAGTTAGGCTGTGCAGAAACTGATAAAACCTGAAATCTCAGTGGCTTGGCCCAACATCATTTTATTTCTTGATCACAACAGCAGCTCACCTGTGTGCCTCTCCCAAATCATGACTCAGTGACTCCTTCCATATTGTGGGCTCACCATCCCAGAATCCTTTGCTTCTGGTCACACAGACAGGCTGGGGTAGTAGAAGGTAGTAGTAGGTGAGGGGTAGTAGAAGGTGAGGTAGTAGAAGGTGAGGAAGAAACACCAAATCTTAACTAACCTTGACAGGAAGTGACACATCACTTCCTTTAATATTCTGTTGGGAAGAATTGTTCACACAGTCCCTCCCCTCCAAGATGCAGGAGAAGCTGGGAAATGTAAAGGAGCACATGGCTATTACTATTGTTACAGCAACCCTGCTGCCCACACTTGCCTGCCCTAGGTGATCTGCAGAACTAAAGATTATTACTCCCTTAATTCCCTGTGACTGGGTTCCTCCTTATTAAATCTGCTTCCTTCTGCCCAATCAGCATTGATTTGTCAGAAGAATCTTTAACCTATAGTAATCACTTACACTGTAATTTGCTATTCTGCCTGTCCACACAGGCAATATAAGCTACTTGAATAAGTATAGTTTGCTTTATTCTGCCAGGCTACACAGTTTATATTGGCTAATTTTCTTCTTCCCGATAGGAGAATTGTTATTTCTGAGGCCACTCCTCCTCCCTTTAGTCTGTTGTAATAGATGGGACAAGATGCAGTTGGCCTGAGACATGCAAAAGAGACAAAACCATGGTGTGAAGACATTCAAACCAGGCATAATTCCTCCCTGTAAGTTGCATGGCTGTAAAAGTGAGTAGCCCCCTGACCTACTGGAATTTCAAAGAATGCTGTGAAACATTCCAGCACATTATAACAGCTACTCCTAAAAATGCACAGAATCTCCCTGATTTTTGAATCTTTTATTCTCTTTATAAAAAAATATCATGTAAGATATCTTCCGTAGTAACTATTGCATCACGGTATAGGCATTTTTGTCAGGATGCTTAAGACAAAACTATATCTATCCGAAGTAGAAATAATTAATTAAGAGCTGACTAGATAATGTGAACGAGTACATGCAGTCATAATTACTTATGTAACATATGTAATACTACCTTGACGATTAATTACATCTCCATAGACTTGAGATTGTTGCTTATATTGGCAATAAGTGAGATAAGAAATACTGAAAAGAGATATTCTCTTTCCATCTCAGATTGGAGGTGATGTTGGAGGAAAGATTTGTGTGAATAAATATGGCTTAACTTACAATTAGCCAATATTCATAAAATTCTGTTCTTGTTGGACTGTAATTAATTATCACACTGAAATTTAACTCTCTTCTCATCTTTTCTCAATGTTCATTAGGCTGAGATTTCCACCTCTGGTGTGCTTTCCTTTGCTTGACCTGCAGCAGCTGTATTATTAAAGTGGAATTTCTGCTAATTGGCTGTGGTAGTAGGGAGCTGGAGGGGACCTCTGGCACCATCTGATCCAATTAGATTCTAACTGCACAAAGACCTGAATCAGAAGATCAGACTTCATGAAGCAATCTAAAAATATCTCGAAGATTATTATTTTTACCATACATTTTACAGAGGTTTAAGGACAGTTGTTTCAGAGAAGGATAATTAAGAGTTCGTTGATTATAAAAATAAAGCAAACCTCCTATCCATGCATGTTCATTATACTAAAAATTTATGTAATACAATATTAAAGAGTAGACATGCCTTTATAAACATATTCATCTTTGGAAAACACACGTTGTTAAAGTCAGACCAGTAGTCAACAAGGGTAAGGAAAGTTTATCCTCTGCCCTCTACATGGCACCTTCTGGGCTGGACCCTTCCTTTCTTCCCTATGACAGGTCTCTTCTTTGGGAGAGGTAAGAGTTCTGGTGAACTAAATCCCACTGAAGTGTCACACACTTACAGGGTATTGTTCCACAATGGAATAAGCTGCTTCCAGATTCAATGATCTTTAAGTCCTGGGAATGTCCAAAAGGTTTGGATGACTGGTGGGGGGAACAGAATTATGATAATCCTTTTGGAGTTTGAACTTGATGACTTTAAGGTACTGCAAACTCTACCTTTTAGGTTGTTCTTGAACCCCCTCCTCGCCACCTTCTTCCTCACCCCACCACCATGGTCAGTTTCAGTCCCTCACCATCTTTTGCCCAGATAACTACAATGATCTCATAGGACTACCTGGTCACAGTCTGGTACCTAGTAACTCCACTCCACATTACTCTTAGACTGACTCGTGCTCACAGCTTTTCACTTGTTTTCCATTAATTCCAATAAAAAGGCCAAGTTCTTGAGAGTGTCATCAAAATCCTCCCGATCTGCCCCCTAAACCCCGGCTCACTCTCCAGCTTTACCTCTTTTCAATTCCAGTAGCCCTTGACTTTTCATGATTTCTTAAACATATCATGATATATTACATCCCTATGGCCTTTATATGTTGTTCTTTTGATCTTAAATGTCCTTCTGTTCTAATCCCCTCAATTCCCTTTAACTCCTAATCTTCCTTTATTTTTTTAAAAAGATTTATTTATTTATTTGGGGGGGGGGTGGGAAAGGGAGAGAGACTCCAACATAGGGCTTGATCTCACAACCCTGAGATCACAACCTGAGCCAAAACCAAGAGTTGGATGCCCAACTGACTATGCCACCCAGGTGCCCCAAGTCCTGATCTTCCTTTAAAATTTGGAAGGGGTTTACCTCCTTAAGGAATCCACCCCCAAACACACTTATATACCCACACCCTCTTTCATTCACACTCTCACATACACCCAATCTCAACTCACACAAGCCAGCACACATGTTATCACATTTGCATTAGATACTGTCCTCTGCTCTCATAGAATCTGGTCTATGCTTCCCCATTTGCACATAATGCCGTGCATTATAATTACATGCGTGTCTGTGTCTTCCTCAGTCTTTGTATTTCTTGAATCTCCAACATCATATCTAAGCTAGAAGAGACACCAAAAGGTGTTTGATGTTGCATAATTTATGATTCTTTCCAACCTTGAGATTAAATGATTTTTTTGGAATTGGGTCTGCTAGGATAGATGGCCACTAGAAATCCTTATAGTTCTATACCTGCAAACTTGCCTGAAGTTACCTCTTTGACTTTGTGGCACCAATTATATATTTAGGTGGAGGACAGACAAAACTGAGATTTGGGAGTATTTGTCTCTTTCTTTATAATTGTAGTGCATATCCATAAATTCAAATGTGGACCTGGAATTTTAATAATGCCAACTACACAAAGTTAAAGTGTATGTGAGTATCTGTGTCATCACATGCCAAACCCCTTGCTTCTGCTCCTGAATTGACCTCTTTCCCCCATGTCTTTCCCCATTGGTTACATATTGAAGGTCTGGAAACAAGTATTTGACTCAAGGTAGGCCAATTGTGGTATTCTGGGCTGTGGACCCACTTAGAGGTGGGTCCCCAACTGCAGCTGGGCCAATCACATTCCTTCACTGGAATTGTATGTACTGGAATGAGATGTGGTTGAAATCAGTTTTCCTCTCATGGATAATTGCAAGGCATAAAAAAACTCAGAAACTGTTTGAACCTATGTAGAGGCAGCCACCTACAGTGAGAGAGAATGATATTGATGGAATGATAAGAATGTATTGCTTGTGAATGACTTTAAGAATCACGGAAATAAGCATGAGGCTAGATCCTATGAGCAAGCCAAAGTGTAACACTTCTGATCAACTACATCAGGCTAGCACAGGTGGAGTTGTGAGCAAGGCCTTCAGAGAGGTGTGATCCAACAGCAGCTCTTGGGTCTGGGCAGTCCCAGGCTCCTGAGAGCTGTTGCAGGTAATAAATGTCAGAACTGAGCAAATCATTGGCAAGTCACTGGCAGGCCTAAAACAGGAGTTGGCCCCAGCAGATGGTGATCAATCGCAGGCTTGTCTCAGCTGAGGGTGGGGACTTGCGAAGGTCCAGGAAGAGGATCCCAGTTGTTTGGGTGGGAAGGTCAGCTGACAATGTAGAGTCTAGCAGTTGGTAGAACCACATGAAGAAACACAAGGTTGGGCAGCACGTGGGCTCACTGCCAAGGACCCATTACATTATCAAGGTCTATTACCTGCTTCAGCAGTTAATCTGGATCTGGGAGGGTTTACAACTGCCAACGTCCACCCAAGTCCTATGGGAACATTAAATGTTAAATGTCTAGGGTTGGAGGGTAGCTGCTATTCTGCCCGTCAATAACTGTGTGAGCTTCCACATTTATTTGAAACTCTCCATGCTGGAGTCAATGGAAAGGAAAACAGGTTACTATGAATTTTCATAATCAGATTCAACTCCTACATCTGACACAAATCTCAACAAACAGATTTTCAGTAGAAATCCTTATAGCCACTGTTAAAAACTCGTTTGTGATTTTTTTTTCCTACTCAAAATATGACTTAAAAAGGTAGAGAAACAGAATGATAGTCCTGCCTAAAGTAATTATCATAAGCAAGTTAAGGTAATTAGCTCAGTATGAAGTTTCAGCAAAGGTTACTTCCAAAGGGTGAACTGTGCCAAAGCATTATAAATGAGAGTGTTTTATCTAGAAGCAATTGGAAATTTTTTAGTTTTGAAAGGCAAAAGGCAGGAGAACCTGTGTGCAGTGGCTGTATCTATTTAAGTCTAGCTTACGATTGCATATCTCCTAGAGTCATGATTTCAACACATTTTTATGAACGGCATATGGTGCAGCAAGGGGCCATTGCCCACACAAAAGACATTCTGCACTCTGGCCTCTCGCTTACTCCCCTATTCAGTCAGTCGTCAGAGCTTCAGTTTTCCACATATTCCAGGAATCCTCTCTCTCCTCTCCCTCTCTGCCTTCTGTCGAGACTTTGTTCATCTTTATATGCCTAGCGCTTAACAGAGTGAAGAGACTCCACAAACATTGGTTGAATGGATGAGAGAATGAGAGCAGGCAGTCTGCTGGAATAGGACCAGCTCTGTTGTGGGAATTAGGACTGCTGAGCTCTATTCTTTACCATGAAACTGGCTAAAAGATCTTTATTTTAACCTCTCACAGATTTGGTTTTCTCACCTGCAAAACAAGTGGATCTGTTTCTATTTCACAACAGTACCCTGCAGATCAAAAACCTTTTATATGCAGCTAAGAGGTATTAAGAAATCACTACTGCTCTCTTTAGTGTATGACACTCATATTGTTTAAAAAAAAAAAAAAAACTGTTCTCTTTTGCTGAGTACGATAAAATTCTATAATTATTTTCTTGTCTTAGCCTTATATGCCTAGAGATTGGCTCTAAAATTCTTGAAGGCAGGTACCACGTATCACTCAAAGTTTATCTCAGCACCCAGAATAGTGGCTAGCACATGGTAGAGGCTCGGTACCTATTTCATGAGTGGAATAAAGAATGTTGTTATCTAGTGACTGCCATTTAGAATTGCAGGCATGATGACTGAGAACTAAATCAAACACCTCAAGGGCATGAGTGGAAAATAAACTGATCTAAGTGAGGATCAACACTACTTTTCTAAATATTGGTGTCTAATAAACAATGAAATGAAACATGTGCACGTATTTGCATGAAAAAGGTTCTAGAAACTCTTGTAACTATGAATTGCTGCATTTAGACTTTGACCGACAGTACATTATGCTGTGCTATCCCAAGGCTCTATTGGCAGGTAATCAGATAATGACACTTGGAATCCATGCAGTATACAGAACATATCAAGTAATACGGTTCAGGAAATCATCCATCAGATTGCTTTTTTTCCAAAAAAAAAAAAATCAAGTATATTCAGATTTACAAATTATTATTAATATTACTATTATTTTAGTGCATGAATTTGATCTTCATTGAACTCACTTTATAAATCTACTATAGGAATTGGGCACTTGGTTCAGAAAATTTGGTCAGTGGAGATAACTGGAAACCAACCACCTCTCAAAGGGTACCTTCTGGTTTGAATTATTCTTGCTTTCTTCATCAATCAAATCATTTACCACTGAACTCCAGTGACAAAATGTTATTGTGGAGATCACCCTACCAGTCACAACACATTCAAGACCATTTGTTATTCTCATTTTGTATCCTCTTTGATGTCTAGGCATTGTAGAGATTTCTCGAAGGTCTCTCACTGTTTCATACAAATTTAGTTCTACATAAGATGTAAGATGAATGATCCCAATTTAATCGAAGTTGCATGCAGTCTCATGCATTTTTAGTTTTGGTATGCTTTTTTTGGAATCTTTTCATGGGGATCTCAGAGTATCTGTATGCTCCTTAAACTGCTATTCCATATTAAAGATTTCTTTTTGTTTACACTGTAATCTTGGCAAAGGAGCTGTATCAGGTAAGCTTAGGTCAAGCATCATGTCACACAGAGAGAGAGAGAGAGAAAGAGAGAGAGAAACAAATAACAAAGGTTTTAATGTAATTTTTAAAATAGTTTCTCTCTTGTGTAAAGGAAATCCAGAGATAGGCAACTCAAGGATGATACAGCATGTCCATCAAACTCATACCTCCTCCATCCCTAGGAGGGCTGTCTTCATTTCAGAAAGCAGGATGGATGGAAGGTAGGATGGAAGGACAAAAAGCCCATTCCAGCAATCTTTTAAGGAGGTTTCTTGAGAGATGTCACAAAATATTTTACTTACAACTTACCTTCCAGAATTTTATCAATTAAAAAAAAAAAAAACTAGCTTTAAGAGTATCTGGAATATAATAGTATTTATTTCAGGTAGGCATGCACCCAGTTGACCATCAGCAGTTCTCTTATCAAGGGAGGGGTGCCTGGGAGGTACAGTCGGTTTGAGCATCTGACTCTTGGTTTTGGCTCGGGTCATGATCTCAGGGTCCTGGGTTAGAGCCCCATGACAGGCTCCCTGCTCAGTGCAGAGTCTGCTTGAGATTCTCTCTCCCTCTCCCTCTGCCCCTCCTGCTTGTGTGTGTGCGCACTCTCTCTCTCTCAAACAAACAAACAGATAAATAAATAAATCTTTTAAAAAAAATTATTTTATCAAGGGAAATGTAGAAAACAGATACTGAGGAAGACAACTATCTATACAGGGATTGAGTCAGTAAATCAGGTAAATTTATTCATTTAAAGAAACATTGGGCTCACTTCAGCAGCACATACTAGAGAAACATTAATTTCTAATTTTATTATTCTGAGGATAACAGAAAAATTACTTGTAAAGTCCCTTCCCCCCCCCCCCTGAATGAAGTTAGTAAAGAGGACTAGCATGAAAAAAGGCAAAATAAACACCTTGGGCATATCTGAATTTTGCAGGATTTTTTTGCAAGTCATAAGATTTATTGGGAGAATCTTATGGATTGATATTTCTACCCTCCTAAAATCAGCATTTTAGGGATTATAACAATATTTGGTAATAATTTAACCACTTGAAATTATAGTAGCCTTATTTATGTATAGATACATATGTAGCTAGGGGGAGATACAGACATAGATGGAGGTAGATCAGGGGTCCTGTTGTTATGAATGGAAGTTACAGAAGTAAATACTCTTATACTGAAAAACCATACTCCATTGAGTTTGTTTTTCTATTCTTACCATTCTGTAATAATTTAGTAAAGCAACAGAGAGGAAAATGCATCATTTTTAAATTAAGGAATTCAGAATTTTACTAAATTATATACCTTATCAATTGCCAATAGGTTTAGAATAAGATATTGGTTTTAAGTCTTCTGAACATGAAAATATTGCACTACAATATTTTAATGCATTGGCTAAAAGAACAATTATTGAGTAAATGGAATGGATTGAAGAAAAAATTTTGCCAAGTTTTATTCTGCTCATGTGTGCATTTTACTTTCAGCACTGTAGTTGGAATATTTTTTTCATTGCTTTAATTCATCACATATGGATTATCAGAAATAAATAGGATTACTTAGTATTCCCTTCTTTAATAAAAACATAAAAATGCCTCAGCTTCACGTGCACATTTTCATTATAATAGGAAATGGACCCATTTTCAGTCTCTTCTTTTGAAACTGTGGTCATTTTTTTTCTAGAAAGCAAAAAATTTTATCCTCTCACTTCTTTTTTACGTACTTCTTAAAAACTCTTTTGTCCATACGCAAAGTTTCTCCTAATGGAAATATTCTGTAATTCTGCTTGCATCTTATACAGGCATCAAATATTTGCGTCCCTTTTTTATTTTCCTATTTTATTAGGACTGGTGTTAATTAAATTATTGCATAGATTATTCATAAGTCCTTTGTATTATGCTGTTTTATAAAATGCATTTGTAAGTTGGTTGTGTCAGTGAAGAAGGGAAATATTACAGTAGTATTCTTTCACATCTCTTATTTACCTCAAACATTATTTAATTGTAAAACCATGTGAAGATATTTGTATTAAGTTGCTGTATAGCAATGCTGAGCCTAAAAATGTGTTGCATTACTTCACCAACTGCAACATTATCAGAATATTTTTTTGCTTACGAAAAGCTATTCATGGAATGAAATATATTATCTCTGAGCTTTGTTATAAACTACAGATTCATAGTATCATTAGAGCCACTACAAATACATTTAATATCTTAATTACAGAGTCTCATTTTGGTACAAATTTTCTACCTATGGAGCTAAATAACAAACACTAATAGACATTTAAAAAGATTTTGGGAGAACAGAGAAGGAAGCATGTGGGTGTTCTCCCTCCTGACAGGAACCAATTCTCTTACCAATGGAGCGTCGTACAATTCAATTCAATTCTGACACTAAGTCCCTGGAGTCAGCATCAGACTCCACAGGTTTAAGGGCTTAGTCCCACAAGACTGCCCTCACTTCAGATGCCAGTCACAAGTATCAGGTCCCCAAGTTACCCTCACTTCCATCTAACTTGGCTGCAAAGTCAGGGATTCCCACAACCCCTTCCTTCAGGTTTCAATCAATACTAGAGGTCACAGTAAAAGTCCTGAGAGGACTCAGGAAAGCACTTTACTTACTATTACCAGTTTATTATAAAGGATACAATTCAGGAACAATAAAATGAAAGAAATACATGGGGCAAGGTTTGGCGGGAGGGATATGGAACTTCAAGAACTTCCAAGCCTTCTTCAGGTGCTCCCCCCACCAAAGCAAAACAGTGTGTTCACCAACCCAGAAGCTCTCTGAACCCCATCATGCAGGGGTTTTTAATGGAGGTTTCCTTGTGTGCACATGATAAAATCACTGGCCATTGGTGATTAACTAATCTCCAGCCCCAGCCCCCTTTCCCAGAGGTTATAAGTGGGGCTGAAAATTCCAACCCATTAATAGTGCTTAGGTCTTTCTGGGGACCAGCCCTGTTACACCTAAGTGGCCTCCAGCCACCAGTTATCTCATTAGCATACAAAAGACACTTTTCTCACTCCAGAGATTCTAAGGATTTTAAAAGAGCTGTGTGCCAGGAACCTGGGACAAAGACGAAATGTTTATTTTTTACTATGCCACAAAGCATGAGGAATTTTTGTATTGGAGTAGCATCAGAAATGTACTACAGTGACTGTCAGTGGGGGTAATCAAAAAGAATATTTAAGCCTTGCAATTCTTGTGACTTTCTAATTAACAGAATTAAAAGATCTTCCAAATACCATAGACTGTTAGATTTTCAGTACAAATTGCTCTGCCTATGCAACCACTTGCTCTGTTATAAAATCATTAGTGACATAACTTTTTAGAAAAAGTCATCTAGGGAAAGGCAACCTAATTTATTAGCAAGTGAATCAAATCAGAGATCAGGACACTTTTTCTACAATAGATGAGAGAGTAAATACTTCAGCCCTTAAAGGCATGTGGTCTCACAACTACTCAACTTTGACATAGCACCAAACCAGTCAGACAACATGTAAACAGATGAGTTGGGCTTCATTCCAATACAACCTTATTTGCTTTAACAACTAGGGGGCCCCATGTGGCCCATTGTCTTAATTTGCTTACTCCTGGACTAAACTGAGTAAAAAAGCATTCACCACAATAAATGATTATAATGGATAATTAAAAAGAGTAATTTGCTTTAACAACCTTGAAGTTCTGCCTATTAATTGTTGTATATAACCAAGAAAATGGAATGTTTTTGTTTAATACTAAGCTTACAGACAATTACTTTTTTTTTAAAGATTTTATTTATTTATTTGACAGAGATAGAGACAGCCAGGGAGAGAGGGAACACAAGCAGGGGGAGTGGGAGAAGAAGAAGCAGGCTCATAGCGGAGGAGCCTGATGTGGGGCTTGATCCCATAATGCCAGGATCACGCTCTGAGCCGAAGGCAGACGCTTAACTACTGTGCCACCCAGGCGCCCCACAGACAATTATTAAAATACCATGAGAAGACAATTTACCTCTGAAATTTTTTAGAACTCATAAAAAGTTTTGCAGGAGCTTCCTGAGAACAGAAAATTCTCTTTGCATACAAATTTACCCAAATTGTGCTTTATAATCCAGAAATCAGCAGCTAAAGGTAAAAAAATTAACAGCATCAAAAATAAGTTAGATTTCTTTCTTTTCTCAAGAAAAATTTCCTTTCAGGTTTAATTTAATAATAAAGAGCTTCCTATGAGAAATACTTCCACTATATTACAGATGGCCAACAGACACATGAAAACATGCTCAACATCACTAATCATCCACTAATCAGTCACTGCGAGATACCACCTTACACCTGTCAGAATCGCCAGTATCAAAAGGACAAGAAATAGGGGCTCCTGGCTGTCTCAGTTGGAGGAGTGTGTGACTCTTGATCTTGAGGTTGTGAGTTTGAGCCCCATGTTGTGTGTAGAGATTACTTAAATAAAGAAGTACTTAAAAAAAAAAAAAGATAAGAAATAGGGTGCCTGGGTGGCTCGGTCAGTTAAGCGTCTGCCTTTGGCTCAGGTCATGGTCCCAGGGTCCTGGGATGGAGCCCCATGTCACCGAGCTTCCTGTTCAGCGGGGAGTCTGCTTCTCCCTCGTCCTTTCCCTCTGCACCTAACCCTGCTCATGCTCTCTCTTTCAAATAAATAAATAAAATCTTAAAAAAAAAAAAAGACAAGAAATAAAAGTGTTGGTGAGACTGTAGAGCCAAAGGAACCCTTGTGCTCTGTTAGTGCAGCCACTGTAGAAAATAGTATGAAGATTCCTTGATATATATATTTGTATTTATAGATACTGTATATAATATGTATATCAAATATTTATGTATATTATGTGTTTATATATGTATATACATATACATACGATGGAATATTACTGAGCCACAAGAAAGAATAAGATCTTGTCATTTGCAACAACATGGATGGACCTAGAGTATAGAATGCTAAGTGAAGTAAGTCCGGCAGAGAAAGATAAAATACCATTTGATTTCACTCATATGTGGAATCTAAAAAACAAAACAAATGAACAAACAGACAAGAAAAGCAGAAACAGACCCATAAATGCAAAGAACAAACTCATGGCTGCCAGAGAGGAGGGAGATGGGGGATGGGTAAAATGGGTGAAGGGGAGTGGGAGGTACAGGCTTCCAGTGTTGGAATGAGTAAGTCACAGGGATAAAAGGCACAGCACAGGGAACACAGTCAATGGTATTGTGCTAGTATTGTATGGTGACAGGTGGTAGCCACACTTGTGAGCACAGCATAACTACAGAGCTGTCTACTCACTATGTTGTATACCTGAAATTAATGTCACATTGTATGTCAACTATATTGCCATTAAACAAAGAAATACTTTCATTACAGAGAAAGAATTTTGTGGGTAATATTTCCATAATAGTTTAATAAATGTGAGTGAGGTAGCTTAATTCATTAATTCATTAAAGATTTTTTGAGCACCTTCAATATGAATAGGAAAAGATTTGGAATCACATATCTATGTATGTGAATGACATATTATTTTTGCTCTGAAAACCCAAGTGTAATATTAACAGCTGTGTCTTTATAAGGATATTTATCATAGTGTTCATCTCTTCTAAAAAGGTGTTTCTATATTTTACTTTAAAAAAATCACTTCACAGGGTGTCTGTGTGGCTCAATCAGTTAAGTATCTGACTCTTGATTTTGACTCAGTTCTTGATCTCAGTGTCCTGAGATCAGGCCCTGTATTGGGCTCTGCACTCAGGAGGGAGTTTGCTTGAGATTCTCCCTCTCCCTCTGCCCCCACGCCCACATTCTCTCTCTTTCTAAAATAAATAAATCTTTAAAAAACACTTCATGATTTTAAACAATACCTTTTTTTGCAGTATTTTATTTTTTTAAAATACATTATCAGAGTAACATACTTTTTCCTATCCTTCCCTCTAAGTGCAACTGTAAAACTCTAGACATATATAAAACAAACGAGAAAAGTCTAAAAGGTGAAGAGAAGAGGATAGATCAGCTAGGATCTCATGGCCTAAAGAACACAAGAGTGAGTTCCCTAAGTTTTCTTCTTGCCCTATTTATCCCAGACTTGGAGGTAATTGGTAACCCAGAAACACCAATGGGCACATACAATAAAAGCCCCCAAAAGACCCTAATCTCTCCAGTGGCAGCACCCAGAAAGAGGCAGCCTAGCAAGATAGAAAACTTGTAGATAATAACAATTTGACTACAGCCAAACACCTAAGGAAAAAAAAATACAGTCCCACCCTAATATCTACCAGCAAGGGTCAAGTGGGGAGCCCACACAGAACAGAAAAGCTGGAAAATAGGCAGAGCAAAACTGATGGAAATGAAAGGAGAAACAGACAAATCTTCAGTTATAGCTGGAGACTTCAACATCCCTCCCACAACAATTAGGGAACAACTGGACAGAAAATCAGCAAGGATACAGAAGAACTGAACAACTAACTGAAGCTAATCAACATTTCTCAAACACCCTATTCAACAACAGGAGAATATACAAAACCCAAAAATACTCCCAAATAAGCATAGCCAACTAATTTTTTACAAAGGTGCAAAAGCAATGCAATTGAGGAAGGATAGTGTTTTCAATAAATAGTACTGGGGCAGCTGGATATCCGTGGGTAAAAAAATCCACCTCAACCTCAACCTGCCACCTTACCCAAAAGTTAAACCAAAATGGATCATAGGTTTTAATATAAAACATCAAACTAATCAATCTTTTAGAAGGAAACATAGGAGAAGTCTTCAGAACCTAAGGCGTGGTGAAGAGTTCATACGTATGACACCAAAAGCAGTCCATAAAAAAACCCTGAAAAATTGGACTTTATGAAAATTTAAAAACTTTTTTCTCTGCAAAAGATTCTGTTAAGACGATGAAAAGACACACCACAGACTGAGAAAATGTTTGCAAACAATGTATCTGATAAAAAACTTCTATCTCGAATTTATAAGGAACTCTCAAAAATTCAATAGTAAAAACACAAACAATCCAATTAGAACATGAATAAAAGGCATGAAGAGACATTTCACTGAAGAAGATACATAAATGGCAACTAAGCCCGTGAAAAGATGTTCAGTCTCCCTGGCCACTAGGGAAATGTATGTTAAGATCACAACAAGCTACCACTACACACCTGTTGAAACAGCTAAAATTAAAAATAATGACAACACCAAATGCTGGCAAGGATAGAGAGAAACTGGATGTCTCATACTCTACTGGAGGGAATATAAAACAGTACAGCCATTCTGGAAAATACTTTGTCAGTATTTTTAAAAATTGAACATATACTTATCAAAGAACCCAGCAATCCCACTTTTGGGCATTTATCCCAGAGAAATGAATACATATGTTCATACAAAAACCTGTACATGATTGTTCCTAGCAGCTTTATCTGCAAAAGTCAACGCTGGAAGTAACCAAAATGTCCTGCAATAGGTCATGGGTAAACAAACTGCTATCTCCATACCACGAAATAATAAAAATGGAATGTATTAGTACACACAAAAGCTAGGATAGATTCCAAGGGCATTATGCTGAGTACAAAAAAGTCCACCTCAAAAGGTCACATACTATACGATTCCATTTGTATGACATTCTTGAAATGACAAAATTACAAAAATGAGGAACAGAGTAGTGATTCAAACAGTTATTAATGGCGGGGAGGAGGACGGTGGGTGTGACCATAAAGAAGTAGCACAAGGGAAATCTTTTTGATGATGGAGTAGCTTTGTACCTTGCTTCCCATAGTGATCCCATGATCTCTGCATGTGTTCAAATGACACAGAATGATACACACACTTTACACTAATGTCAATTTCCTGAATTTGATGTTGTACTGTAGTACACCTAAGATGTAACCATTGGGGGGGAACTGGGGAACTGGGAGGAGGATACACAGGACCTCTCTATACTCTTTTTATAACTGTTTGTGAATCTGTAAATATTTCAAAATAA
This sequence comes from Ursus maritimus, assembly GCF_017311325.1. Taxonomy (NCBI): domain Eukaryota; kingdom Metazoa; phylum Chordata; class Mammalia; order Carnivora; family Ursidae; genus Ursus; species Ursus maritimus. The sequence continues at coordinate 17,535,098 of NW_024426552.1, forward strand.
AATCTTAAAAAGGAAAATATGTACACTCTGCAGTCCCTTCTTTCAAAAAAAGTACATTCCCTACATTTTTTTCAAGATTTTTATGACGCCAAAGTTCTCAAGTTAATAGCTTCTCTCTTTCCAACAGTTGACAAAACCAAATTATTTATATGCCAGAAGGTTACTGTTTGTTTATTGTTTCCTTTAATTAATAATGGAGTAAAAAATGCTATAAATGTTATACTTGCTATGTCTTTAATAACTAATTTACAGTTGCTAATGGGTATCAAAAGATCAAGGACACCAAAATCATGATTTAATCATAAACCTCATTTAACACATTAGTTGCAACCTCATTACTGACCTCATAAGCAGGCACTTTTGCTGGAGCTGCCAACAGGAAAACAAAATGTGACTAATTTCCTACTTTCCTCTATTTAAAAAATGAATTAATGAATATAAATATGTCCCAATTTGATATCGTAACAGCTTCCATAACACTTACTTTGGAAACTCTATGCCTGAATAATTGGGCCATTAATTATTTCTGGAACATAAACTAAGCCCTCCAAATCAATCTTATTTGGACCTCAAAATTACAATAAAAAGGTTTCCAAATTACTTTTGGTTTACTTCTTCCAAATGATCTCCTTTGATAAATCTCTCTTTTTTTGAAAAGGCTTATATATTAAGCTACTGGGTTCTGCCATTCTTTAATTACTAATAGCAGCACACCCAAATATATCTCACTTTCTGCTTTCATAATTTACTTACATAGTTAAAATGCATGTAGGAATATTTTAAAAGAGTCTATTGGAATTCTTAGCAGTATCAGTTTTTTTAAGAGTGGAAAAGTCATAAAAAGAAAATCTCTTGTGAAAAGTACAAATACAGGGTCACAACTCCCTATCTGCAATTTTGAAATCCTCAAAAACAACCAACCAACCAACGCTGGAAAGTGAAATGTTTTATGTAACTGACTTGGTGGCAAGACCGGATCCAAAGGAACCTGGGGCTTTTTTCTGGTCTCTATGTCATCCACGGCTGTTAATATTCTCACCTTTCCTGTGGACATGTAAATGTATGTGTGCTCAGGATGCTGGCCTTGGAAGTACCCTACAAAATATGGTATATGTACTATACTCCCTTTCCAATACCTTAAAATTTCTGACTTATGAGATAGATCTGGCCCCAAGGGTTTGAGATGAGAACTACAGACCTGTCTTAGAAAAGCATAAGATAGATATTTATATGGCACAAAAATAAGAAATTATTTCTCTGACAAACGAGTCCAGGAGTACAGCTATTTCATGATACGAAATTTGAGAGGAGAGTAAGATAAGCACCAGGTTGACCTTCATTTAATTAATAAGAAAATTAGGGGGTGGGAGGCGTTCAGCAACTTGCACAAGGAACGGTTGGAACCCAGGCAGTCTGGCTTTAGAAATCATGCTTTTAAACCACAAAAACGTTGTTACTGAAGACTGCTTCTGAATGGCTCCAGTGTCACAGCAGAGTGAGATGGAGTCCCTGAGCTAAGGGCATCAGGATTTTATGGAAGTTCATACCCTTATAGGTAAAATAAGGTTCACACCCTTTGCCTAGGCTCCGGCAAAGTGTCAGGCTGGCTTGTACTTGAAACTGGAGGATTCTTTTTAAGGGGAAAATTGAACAGCCCCAACAAAAAAAACCATGGGAACTCTTAGACTGTGGATTTCACCTGTGCAATGGTAGCCGGCCACAGTGAACTTCCAAGCAGCTCTTCTGTGCCTCTTTTTTAAAGAGCAGAAGATTCAGCATCACCAGACATTTAAGGAAAATGTCAAACATGAAACAGACCAAAATAACCAATAAAAAGGAACCTAAACAGGACAGAAGAAATACAAAAAGCAGAGAAAGTTTAAAAAATATATATCATTAGTACCTTCAGGGATTACAAGGAGAAACTATATCTATGAAAGCAAAACAGGACACTATAAAATAGGGAGGTGGGTACCTTGGAGGATAAGATAGAGCACACAGAAATTAAACATATGATAGCTGAAAGTGAGAGGTTTCACAAAACTTTGGAAGGTAAAGTCAATGAAATTCCCCCAGAAAGTAGTTCAAGAAAACAGAGATCAGGAAAATTAGAGAAGTCATCCTGGAAGTTCTTTCAGAATAGGCTTCCAGAAAGAGAAGCAGATAAAATGGTGGAAAGGAAATTATCCATTTATGGCACAGTTTATATAGAACTGAAGAATGAGTCTCCAGACAGGAAAAATCCTAAGGGACTGGAAAAATAATTTAAAAAAACCAAAATCCAAGTGCATTATGCAATTTCATAATACTAGCAGTAAAAACAAAATGCTAAGAACTTCTGAAAATTGCTTGAAAAATTTCTAAGACTTTTGAAGGGGGGTAACAACAGACGTGTGGAAAGATGGGAACTCATGGAAATTCCTTAAATAAAGTGAGTGTAAGAGATATGAAAGGTAACCATGGCACCTTGCTTGGATCATATAAATTCTGAAAGGATAAAGTTTGTCTTGGGATCTAAATTCCCAAATACTGAAAGAGGAGCCAATAGATAATACAAAATTTAAAAAAATAAAAAAATGTGGGGCGCCTGGGTGGCACAGTCGTTAAGCTCTGCCTTCGGCTCAGGGCATGATCCGGGTGTTAAGGGATCGAGCCCCACATCAGGCTCCTCTGCTGGGAGCCTGCTTCTTCCTCTCCCGCTCCCCTTGCTTGTGTTCCCTCTCTCGCTGGCTGTCTCTATCTCTGTCAAATAAATAAATAAAATCTTTAAAAAAAAAATAAATAAAAATTAAAAAATGTAATTGTATTACTGAGAAATAGGAAGAAAGTTACTAAAACAGGGGTGCCTGGGTGGTTCAGTGGGTTAAGTGTCTGACTTCCCCTCAGGTCAGGCAGGATCTCAGGGTCCTGGGATTGAGCCCTGCATCAAGCTCCAAGCTCAGCAGGGAGTCTGCTGGTCCTCTCCCTCTGCCCTTCCCCCTTCCCCTGCTCATGCTCCTGTGCTCTCTCTCTCAAGTAAATATACAAAATCTTAAAAAAAAAAAAAAAGTACTAAAACAATGTTTGAAAGAGTTGAAATTGTTACTTCTGGGGAGGGGGGTACCCAAATGAGAAAATAAAAATTTTCTTCATTGTCCCATATCTATAAGATAATCACTATATATACATTTGAAAATTTGAAATATAAAAATATAATTTTCTCCTTGTAATCATTCTATTAATACTGGTATTCCGTTAATATTTGCCTTTTCATTTGTAGTATTATTATTAAGTTAACCATGTATCATGGACATTTCACCTCAATCCATGTGGACCTCTTCATCCTTTTTAATCACTGTATAGGATTCATTCTCTTGTGTATCATTATTTTTTTTTCTTTTTTGTCATTTGGATATTATGGTGTTTCTGATATCTTGCTACTAGCAACAGTATATTGGCATTATCTGTGCCCACATGTGTTGTATTTCCTCAGAAAGCAGAAAGCACTGTTAGAAATGATACTGCTGGCTGAAAATCTACTTCTTTTCACAAAGATTTCTCCATTTCTCTCCGAAATGTGGATAAACATAGAATTCTACAAAACATATTATCTACACATAATGACAATGTTGACTCTTTCATGCAGTATTTCTTCTTTCTATGATTTTGTTGTGAGAGATAAAACCTTCTGGAGAAAAACATAACATTAATAGAACAGAGGTTTTGCTTGCATTGTTCCTGAATTTAATGAGAATACCATTTGTTGCAACTGTTTTCTGAATAATTTTTTTAAAACATTTGGTTTGTTTTTCTCTGTTCTGTTAAGAAAAAAAAATTCCAGTTCTACTTTGTGAAGAGTTTTAATAAAGATAAATGTTAAATTTTATTTAATATTTTGGCATTTATCAAGTTGTTTTCAGTAAATGTGTGCTCACAGACAATAGATAAATTCTTTGCTGTTTAAACAGCAGAATGGTTTTTTAATTATTATTTTAGAGAGCGTATCTGAATAATTGTGTTTTGTATAAATACATGGATTTCTAAAATCAGAATCTGAATGATAGGTTTACTGTACTGGAAGAGGAATCCCTGAAAGCTTATAACTTTTTCTTATCTATTGAAATACACAAGACTATTTACTTGACTGATTCAGGGAATTATCTTTTTTTTTTTTTTTTAACATTATCCTTAAGAAGATTTGCTTTACAGTCATGGGGCTGTATTTGAAAAGCCTATGAGCCTTTTCAATGTACTTTTGTCTTCCTTTTTTAGGGGCACGGCAATTGCTGGCATAGTGTTTGGAATTGTATTCATTATGGGGGTCATCGCTGGAATTGCCATATGTATCTGTATGTGTATGAAAAACAACCGTGGGACCCGGGTGGGCGTCATCAGGACCACCCACATCAACGCCATCTCCTCCTATCCTGGTAAGCACAACTGCTCACTCCTTCTGAAGGAAGAGTAAGATTTGTTAGTTATGCTCTACTCCTTAGAGAGAGGAAACATTGAAGACTTTCACTGCAATGATCTCCAAGAATGTAGGGCATTTAAATTAACATAGACTGAAGCTCTAGCTTTCAATGGAGATTACTTAGATCCGAGTAATAAAATCTAGCTCACATTTAAAGGTATTCATATTTTTAAGGCATGTTTTATTGACTACAATTCCCAATCAGCCAGAGTTTTAGACAGTCCACACCCACTGTGTCTACTGCCAGAGTTCTGAGAAGTAATTATAGAGAAAGTGTAAGTGACATGTCTTAACAAACTGGCATCTGATTTAATAGGTACATAAGTCTTAAGAAAAAACGATTGAATAACGTTTTTATGTGTCCTCTGTATGCGAAGAAAACAGTTTTAATATAATATGAAAATTCTCAACAAAGAGCAATGGTAATACATTGATAATTTGACAGGTGTTTGTTGAGAATCTGCTAGAAGTTCTATATATAAATATATTGAATATATCCGACTCCATAAACAAAATACTGCATTTTGCATTAATTGCTCAGTAGTGTTTTCTAAGCCTGTCTGTATATGTATCATTTGACATATAAAAAGGAGTCAAATCTTAAATCTAACGCATTCTTAGATAATTTGCTGTCCACAGTCATGTCCTTCCTCAGCCCCTGTGAAAAAGAAGGTACCTTCTACACGCAATCTGCCCATGTATCAATTCCCTAATAACTTCCTTCCTCTCTTAACTTTTTCCCTTTCATCTTCAACTTGAGGGAGCAAATTCCAGATGAATGTGAGAACGATCACTTCTCCTGTTCCCTCTTTTGTCAGTTCTTCCCATTTTCCAATATCTTCATGTTGGAGTGTTTCAAAGGTCAGTCTTGTGTCTTTTTCTAGACTGTATCTACACTTACTTCTTTTGTTATATCTTTTGGTCTAATGGTATTAAGTACTACTTATACACTAATGCCTCCCAAAATTATAAATCTCCATTCTGAACATCCTTCCTGAATTTCATATGCATTTGATCCCACTGTCTACTGGACATCTCAGCTTAGATGTCTCATAGCTATCTCAAGTTGAACATGTTCGATGCTGCACTTCTGATTATCCCCCCAAACTTCCTCCACTCACAGCCTTTATCCTGTCAACTGATGGCATCTCTGGACTTCCAGTGGCTCAGGCCAAAAACCTTTGAGTCATCCTTGACTCCTCGCCTCCGTCAAACCTACATGCAACTTACTAGGAAAACTTCCAGGTCCATCTTCAAAGTATGTACAGTGTCTGACTACTCACAGTCCACACTGTTCTTTCCCTGGTGGGGCCACCCTCAGCTCTGACCTGCATTCTTGTGATAACATTCTAACTGCTCTTCCAGCAGCCACCTTTGGCCCCCCAAAGGGTCTATTCTAAACCTAGTAGCCAGACTGAACCTTTTAAAAGTAGATGTCAAATTATATCATTCTTCTGTTCAAAATCTTCCAATGGCTTTCCATGTTCTCCAGAGAAGAGTCAAAGCCAGTGGTTCCTATTTTATCCAAAGTAAAAAGCAAAGTCCTGACCAGGGCCTGCAAGGCAATGCATGAATTGGCTCCTCGTTTATTTCTCTGGCTTCATTTCCTTCCTACTCCCTCTTGCCACTCTGCCTCCAGTTACACTCTCCTGTGAACACAGAAACACACTCCATGTGCTCCGTGAGCACAACAGGGCACACTCCCATCTTAGGGCTTAGCTTAGAACATGGACTCTCTCACTTAATTCAACTTTTTGATCAAGGATCACCTCCTGAAGGAGGCCTGCTCAGGTCTATTTAAGATTGTATTATGTCCTTCCCCATTGTGTCCTCCTTGTTCTACTCTATATATTTTTTTCAGAGTGCTTTTAATCTTCTAAGATACCATATAGTTTGTCCAATTGTTATACTTATTGTTCACTGTCCATCTCTTCCTCCTAGCACCACAAGACAGGGATCGTAGTCTATTCTGGTCACCACCCAAGTCCCAAGTATAATACCAGGACTGGCACATAATGGGCACTCAGCAGACATAGCTGAACAAGTGAAGAACACAACTCATGACAAGATCTGATTGAGTTATATATCAAAACCTAGAGAATTTACCTTAAATTTCACCCTAGAATATATAGCTTTTACTCACTACAAAAGCAATTCACAATTTTGAATCTTTCCAACTTACTAAAAATACTGTTGGGATTAGTGTAATGATGTTACAACTAAGGTACAAGGAAAAAACAGGGGGAATTTTTCTTTTATTCTTCACATCTCCCTGTTTTTACCTGGTCAACCCATAACTCAAGAGAACAGAGGAGAGTCAGACAGAGACATTAACTGGAGAGAAGGCAAGGAGAAGCCCTCTGTAGATAAAATTCCAGATACACTTTTGCTTGATTATAAAAAGTTTAGTTAAAATTAAACATTAGACATTTTAAAACATTAAAAAATATTTTTTTATAAAATCAGAATAGAAGTTTCAAAATATTTTAATGTGAGGGCTTATGTTTCCTTGGGTTGGAGGTTTCTATTTCATGCATGGAAACATGTTTTTTAAACTTTAGAGTGGCATCATTTATACTGGCAGATCACAGCAGCATGTTACATTTTCAGTAAATGCATTGTTCTGGGAACTGAATAATGCGAGAAACATAATAAACCTTATGGTGGAAGCATTTTTACTACAAAAAAGCTAGATCTTAAAAAAGCATAATGTGCTTGATTACTTCTCATTTCCTTCTCGAAGTCACTAATTAAGCTTTTACTTAAAAGATAGAAAAAAAAAACCACACAGTAGTATTGAATATTTTTCAAAATCTTTCATCTGTGGAAATATAAAATATTTTACCCACATTAATTAATTAGTTTTGTGATAAATGAGATAACAACCCAGTTTATTGTATAGTCCTTCAGCCTGGGGGCCACATATATGAGTAGAAAATAATTTAGCCAAGGTCATATTCCTTGGTGAAAGCCTTGGTGAAAGTGCTCAGTGGAGATACCTACAATGAATATTATTACTGTGCACTGGGGAGGAGATTACTGGAAAAGCTCATCTGCTACACTGATCATTTGTTAGACAGTGATCTTCCAAAACGGTTTGTTATTCCTGCCATGTTGGGTAGAATGAACAGTGTCTTGTTTAATTATAATTATTTTAAAAACCGTTAGTGTGAAAATAAAAATTATTTGTCAAATATTATACACCCACTACTCTCCAGAACTTCACTGTAAACAAAGAAAAGTGACCACATTAACCCTTTCTTAAAAAAAATAGGTTTGGATGAAACACACTTGAAAGAAAACAATACAGAAAGACCATAACAGAGGGCTTGGCAAAAATATAAAAATCAAATGACAACCAAAGGAAAACAAGAGATTGCAATGCTATCAAGAAATTTGTGATCTGAAGTACATTACTGAGACCCTGGTGATTGACTGATAGAGAAAGAGAGAGAGATAGATGATAGATAGATAGATAGATATAGATTGATTTAGGTAAACCATGAAGAAGAAGGGGAGGTTCTTGGGAACAAAAAAATGACAAAGGATACATATAGAAAGGAGTTGTGGAACTGGAAAAATCATCATTTTAAAACCATTATAAGAAAAGTTTGGGACAAGAATCATTAATGGGTGTTAAATCTGGGGGGAGAGGTTGCAGTGGGGCAGGCCATTTGGATGGTCTTAAAGTGTCTACCCCCAGGTTTGTTGCTAGTTATAAGGGGAAAAATAGTCACTACACAGTGAAGAAACCAGACAACATCTTGACCAGGTGGTAAAGATTAACATCACTAAAGGACAGATGGACATCTTGCACTCCTGGGTATTAATAACTCTGAGGATGACACAACTTCATATGTGCAGGATTCTGCTGAAAGTTCACAGCCTGAATCTAAGCATGAAAAAAGATCTGACAAACCCAGGTTAAGGAACATTCTATAAAATAACTGACCTGTAGTCTTTAAAATCTCTTGGAAATATTTCATTAAGAAATCAAAACTCTAGGGGCACCTAGTCAGTTGAACATTCAGCTCTTGGTTTTGGCTCTGGTGATGATCTCATGGATCATGGGGCCAAGCCCTGAATAGTGCTCCATGCTCAGTGGGGAGTCTGCTTGAAGATTCTCTCTGCCCCTCCCCCACTCATGCACATGTGCATGCTCTCTCTCTCTCTAAAATAAATAAATAATCTTTAAAAAAAGAAATAAAAATTCTATTCGCATCACTGAATTCACAAATGAGGGGGGCCTTATTAATATTTGTACTGAACATGAGAAGAATTTCATTTACTCACCAAAGGATTTGGTGATACAAGGATATGCTCTTCTGATTGTGCTTATATTCTTCCTGAAATTAGAAGCAAGTCTTCTCCTGAAAAGTGGGTTGAGGAGATGCTTGTAGGTAAGGAATCTCGGAGAATGGAGGGGTGGTGAAATACCTACAGGTATGAATAATTTCCAAGCAATGCCAAGAGTCTCCACATTTAAGAATATAGTCATTCATTGAAAATGAGATTAGTCAGTATGATTGTGCATTTTTCTCTAGGCACATGAAGCTCCTAGATACAAGTCTGGGAGAGCCAAAACGTTGAATTTAATCAAGATTGGAGTTTTGTCAGGTAATGGGGAGAAAAAGAGATAAGAAAATTGATGATAAATACACAGATATAATTTTAGTGATGGACCATAAATCTAAGCTGAATAAAGAAAGACATGAAGACAGGAAAGAGGTGACATCAGTTTAAATTAACTTTTTAAAATGTCATCAGTAAAACTGGAAATCTAGGTGAGATTCAAGATATATTGAAATGTGTATTCTAGAAAGATCAAGAGTGGTGGTCAGATTTACATAGGTACAACAAGGTTGAGAAAAAGATTTTTAACACAAAAAAGTCTGGTTGTTAAGAAAATGATTAGAGAAAATTTAGGGGATACAAACAAACTGCTTAACACTTCATGAAGTGGATGGTCTTTGTGCAGAGAACTGCAAAATAGGTGGAAGGCAGGGAGCTTTTACAGGGTAGAGTGAAAAAACAAAGAAGAGAAAAATAGGAAATATCTGATTGGCTGGGGCCACATAGTTAACCTTGTTTGGGGTGAGAAGGAACAGGAAGTAAGTATAGAGCTCAGAGTTGGCTTGATGTTTAGGGATTAGCTGACTGGATATACTAAGTTTCCCATCAAGTGGAGCTTCACAGGGACATGAAAGTCATCTAAGTTTTAGTTTGCTGCTGTGGCACCCTGGGCAGGAGCAAGCTCCATCTTGGGGCTTGAAATTTACTTCAATCTATGAATGTTGAAATCATCAAGAATGCTAATAGAAGCCATGTTGCAGAGAAAGATAATGGGCCTGATGCTAAATCATCAATGAATGAGAGTCTAGGGCAGAGCAGACCACAGGTATTAACAAGGAGGAGTAGAAAGTAGTATAATCTCGTGGTGTGTGCTACAAAAGAGCTCAGGTTTTTAAGGAGAAAACACAGACCATAGTTTGAAAAATGGGTATGAGAACCCCAGAAAATTCCCAGTGCACCTTCTGGCCCTATAGGATGTAGGATGTGGGGAGGAAAGAATATTTCTGATTTAATGCTGCTGCAGAAGAAGCTGCCCTCTCAGGAGAAAAATCTGACTTTAATGAAAATAGAAAATTTTCACAACTATCTCATGCATTCTTCTCTCTTCTTAAAGCTCAAAAAAACCCTTGCTTTTCTCACTCCCAGTAGATCTCATTTCTCTGGAAAACAGACACAATTAGAAGAGGACTTCCTCATATTCTGAGCTAGAGTCACATGTGAAGAGATGGAAAGGGGAGGATACAAAGGGCTTTTCTGATGACAGACTGTGGTCTCCTCAGCACAGTGAAAGTGGGTGGGGAAAGTTTAGAAAATTAATGAGATTTGATGTGTATAAAGCCTTCCAGAGTTAGAGTCTACAATGAAAGACGTCTAAGAGCTTGTCCTCAAGGTAACAGAGGAACGTAAAACATGACTAGACTTGTCTTGATGTTATCTGAGGGGAAGGGGGATGATAGCTTCTAATAATATCATCCTTTTGGGAACTGCATCTTAGGCCACTGTTGAGGAGAAATGGCAGGATTGGGTCTTTGTGGTGGGTGTGGAGGCAGTGGAGGTTTTGCTGGGAGCTCTGTGGGCTTCTGCTCTGAGTAAGGTTCAGGCAAATTGTGAGTAGTGTGGTTTGGGGGAGGGTGGAGGAGAAGGTTTGCTCCTAGCAATAATATTAGAAGTTGTCTTTAAAAATATCATAAGCTAGGGATGCCTGGGTGGCTCCATTGGTTGAGCGTGTGACTCTTGGTTTCTTTTTTTTTTTTTTTCCACAATTTTTAAACTTTAATTTAATAAATGCACATGAGAATCCAGAATTATCTTTTCAAAGTGTAGAGGTAATCATATGATTTCCTTATTTGTTTTTTAGTAATTATACTTTGACAATTCCAGTCAGAAACCCCTTAGTTGCCAAGAATAGATACCCAATCTGACTAGGTCAAATAAAAACTTATGAGGATAAATATCCTACAATGTTCCAAATAGAACAGAATACTTGTGTCTTGAGAAGTGCAGAAATCAAGTTATCTCCTGGGACTTCACCAGCAGAAGCCCATGGAGAGGCAGAGGCTCCCTAGTGACTCTCAGTTTCTGCTCAAGGCATGATCTCATGGACTGTGGGATCGAGCCCTGCGTGGAACTCTGTGCTCAGCAGGGAGTCTGCTTGAAGATTCTCTCCCTCTGCCCCTCCTCCCACTCCTTCTCTGTTTCTCTCTAAAGTAAATGAACAGATCTTTTTAAAAATGTCATAAGCTAACGCTAAGGTGCATTAAAAGATAAATTGAAGCATACTAGAACTTTTAAGAGTTTATTTGAGCAAAAATTGATTTGAATCAGACAGCACCATACTGGAAGTGGTTAGGAGTACCCTGCCGTATACAGAGAAAATGTAGAAGCAAAGAAAGGAAATTATTTCACTGGCTATAGCTTCAAGCCTAGTTGGTAATTTGTGATTGGTTGTCCTTAGTGTTTTGATTTTGTAACTTTGAAGCATTTACAGGCTTACATTTTGATTTGTTTATCATGACAATGAGCCACCTCAGTCTAATGGGCTCCTTGTTTAATTAATTAAACAGGTGGTAATCATATTGTAGTATATAAATATATCAACTCAACATGTTGTACACCTTAAACTTGCACAATGTTATATGTCAATTATAGCTCAATAAAAAAATTTTTTAAACATGTTAAAAAAATGTCATGGCAATTCTCCTGTCCTACCAGATATTAAAACCATTTAAAATCAATAATAATTAAAATGAGGTGTTGGTATAAAAAGATATGCCTTGGTCATTGGGACAGAACTAGTACATTAAAATTTTACAAACTAAAGGAGAGATAACAAAACACTGTGAAAAATGAGGATTAAGAAACCGTATAGATAATTTGGTTTAAGCAAAATTTAAAACTTAGGAAAAATAAACTTTGACCAAAAATACACCAAATAAAAGAACAGATATAAGGAAGCTTTAAATATATAAATTTAAATGAAAAAAGCTCAGAAATAGTTGGGTTATGAATCAGATATCCAAAAGAGAAGACAAATTTTTAAGTTTAACAACAGAGGAGATCAAAAAGATAACCATATATTTTGTTAGATGCAAGTTTTAAATTTTGGTATGTCAATAAGGTAAAAATAATATAATTAAACATTTCGACAGTTATTTTTAGAAAGATACCTAGAAAAGATACATACTTTTGTATACTTGTTTATATCTTATCTTAATTATATTTTGATTCTAATTAGATTCTAGTTTTTAAATTACCAGTCCAAGACAAGCAACAATCACCCAATATAAACTACAAACAGGAGGGGCACCCGGGTGGTTCAGCTGGTTGAATGTCTGACTCGGTTTTGGCTCAGGTCATGAGCTAAAGATCATGATCTCAGGGTCATGAGATCAAGCCCCACATCAGCTCCATGCTCAGTGCAGTCTGCTTAGCCCTTACCCCCACCCCCGCCCACTCTCTCTCACAAATAAATACATCATTAAAATCTTTAAAAATGAAAAACATAAGTAAACTACAGACAGTAAACAAGTTGTAGAACAATGTCAAATCCAGCTACTATCAAAGAAATGTAAAATAAAGAGCTATTTTTTTACTGTTAAATTACCAAAATATTAAATGATAACCAGCTAGTTGATGATAGGAATTTTATTCTAAAGAACTAATTCAAAATAAAAATTAAAAAGTCTATGTGTAAAAAGATAATCATCTTTCCATTATTTATAATAATAAAAATTGTTAATCTCAAAATAAGTGAACAGTCAGAATAATATGCAGCCATTAACAATAAAGTTTATGAAAAATATGTAGCAGAATGAAAAAGACTGTTGGAATCCAAAGTAAAAACGCATATACTCACTTTACACAACAAGGATATTAAAAACCACAAATGACTAGAAGGGATTATATAAAGATATTATTTGTTAAATCGTGGTGGCGAAATTATGGATGATTTTCCTCTGTTTCCAAATTTTTAAAAAGAATGTTGTATAGGTTTTGGTAACACCGTGCATCTTCCCTTTATGTTTGCTTCAGAGATGTTGGCCTGAGTGGGTGAAAAAAATTAAATTTCTTCTATGAATTTCATGGCATCCCTAAATTTTGTAATATTGTAGAAAACTATAATGACATTAAGGATAAATGGCATATTTGCTTTACTTAAATCAGAGAGCTGGAATATTGATGATGAAAGAATTTCAAAGGTACCATATTCCAGCCTCATCCATATTTCTTTGAAAGATGATTTGACCTTTAAGAAAGAACAAAACCTCTTAGAGTTAATCAGGAATTTTCTAAAACTAATACCTTGAGAGTTTACTTCCTAGTGAAACCTTATTATCTGCAGGAAGGAAGGATAGCACAGTCCACAGTTACACAAGTCTGATTGCAAAATGTCTTCCAGTAGCTGATACTATAAAAGATGTGCCATGTTTATTTCATGATGGATAGTCCTCAAAGTATTGCTCTTCTGCATTATACTATCACTTTATTAAAATTCAAAGGCTATATGAGTAGAAGGCTATATGAATCTAATCATATCTTAAATTTTCATGTTCAACATGCAGCTGTATAAACCGTAGGGAATCTCACTGAAATGTCCTCTAGCAGTTTTAATGCAGATGGCAAAATATAAACGCTTTGTTACCAAAGCATAAATAGACACCACGGCTTCATGACAGAGAATGATGCAAAGTCAATCTGTAGAATCATTCAGCGTGTGCTCTGCAAGTGGGAGGCAGAGAAAAGCTCCAACATAAAAACAGCTTAAAACCACATGCTTATAAGAAACTGTTCAATGGGTATCCAGCTGTAACTTCCTATTTTACATGGAGCCTGTATTTCTCAGCTTGGATGAAGTATATTTATATTCTAAATCTCTTTGTCTCTGTCCTCCTGGATATAATGAAGCAAAGGAGTGGGTGTAATGCAGAGGGACAGTGTGTTTAGACTCCACAGGAGTTGTTCCATTTTGTTATAGAAAACAAAGCTTTTGATAGTCCAGCCTCAAGTGTTGAAAGCAGCTTTAGAGAAGCTGGATACAGCTGTGTCCTCTGTCATGAGCCCTTGGACTATAGAGCCCACTGGAGACTTGCAAAGCCTTTGCTCAGTAGAGCAGTCCTCAGAGGACATCCCACCCAGTTCTCTGTCTCCATTTTGCTCTTTTCTCAGGTGACCCAATTCTATGTCCTCACATCCCTGAGTACAGGCAGATCAGTAAGTGGTTCAAACCATCAAGCTCCTGATAAAGCAAGCCATGTTAAGGGAATCCAGAAAAAACATTGTTCGTGCTCGCATATAGGATGAAGCCCTATGTTTGTGCATGCACAGTGATCAGAACACTACCATAATCTTATTGGTAAGAGCACAATTTAGATGACATTTTATTTATTTATTTATTTATTTATTTATTTATTTATTTATTTAAGATTTTATTTTTAAGTAATCTCTACACCCAATGTGGGGGTCAAACCCACAACCCTGAGATCAAGGGTCACATGACACCAGCTGAGTCAGCCAGCCATCCCTAGAAGACAATTTAGAAAAAAGTTAATTGAAATGTTGCTTGATCTTTTCTGCCATTCTAATGTTTAAAAAGCTTGACCATTTATTTGCATCCACTAGTCTTGTGATTTAGGTTACATTCATAGTAAGCAATTAAGGCATGCCAATTTCCAACTAGAATCATGATCTTGATGATAATTCATATACTGGCAAATCATCAGAGGGGTTGCTCAGATGTTACAGAATGATTGGTTCGTGAAGACATGGAATACTCAAGGGGTACCTCTCTTCCAACCCTTGACATGGGATTGAGATCACTACAAAATTGACATCCATACATAGTCAAAATGAAGTGTACTAAATGTGATTTAAAACACACTGACATACATTACAGTAAAAAAATAATTAAAGAAAAATTTTCAAATAATATTTAGAAAATGAAGTTCTTCATTCCCATTCATAAATGTGCTTGCCCACCCTCACTTTTTTTCTTATTCCTATAATGGTTCCATGACCTTCTAAGTTACAGGAGCCCAATAAAGGGTGCCCAATACCTGGACACCTTCTTTCACTCTCCACCTCTTTCTGTACCTAATTAGTCATCACCGAAGCACTCAGCTGCTCAAGGTCTCTTATGATTCCCCCCTCAAATGCCACGCGAACCTTGTAATCCTTCACATATGCTATTACATCACCTCTCCTTTTCTTCTGCCCACTTCAATCCATACTGCTGAGAAAATCACCTTCCCAAAGCATATTCACTAGCATATTCAAAAAAATCTCTGGTAACTGCACATCACACATTCCTTATGTGATAGTCAAAGCCCACAAGGATGATGGTTCTCAACACTCTTCCCATTTCCCCCTTCCATGTACTTTCTGGTTTCAACAAAAGTGCTTTCCTGTTTCTGCACTTTTGTTCAATCTGGAATTAGAACCTAGTCTTCTCTTTATCTGCCCCTTTAGCATCATATTTTCAAGAAACTTTCCCTAAGCAACCAATTCTAAACATTTTGGCCCATGGTACCACTTTTTGTAGCACTTGCTCTTTCATACACATGTGTCCTCAACCCAATAAAACTAAGATTTCCACAGGCAAACATTATGTCCCGTCCCAAAGTACTCAGCCCAGTGGTTTAAACATAGTAGACACTCAAATATTTGCTAAATGCCTGATGCCCTTTACTTTTTCTTTTTCAGTGGCACCACCCCCCTATAGTTATGACCATGAGATGGAATACTGTGCCGACTTGCCACCTCCCTACTCCCCAACCCCACAGGCTTCAGCACAGCGTTCTCCACCCCCTCCTTACCCTGGAAATTCAAGGAAACAATCCTTCTCCCAGAACAGAATATGTGCCAATCAGAGATCTTGCCTGGAATAGAATGCCTCTACTCAGAAACAGGAAAGGATTGCTCTAAGGAATACTTTTTTGGGTCAAACAATATGTCAAGTGGAATATCCAGGCTAAGAAATACTGAGTTTTTACCCTTCTCTGAGCTGACCCCATCTGGAGTACTGTTTGGGTCAATGGTACCACACTTGAAGAGATGCACTGATCAATGCAAGCACACTCAGAGAAGAGTAATGAGATAGACAAAACATATGAAAATCATATTATTTAGGAAACTGCAATGCTGATCCTGGAAAAGAGAAGAATGATGTAAGAGAGGAGGAGAACAGCCTGGACACATAAGGAAACAACCATATTCTGTGTAGCTTTAAAAGTCAGAACTAGAATTATTCATTCTTTTATTCATCAATAAATACTGTTCAAGTGCATGAGAGCCTACTCTGTGCCTTTCACTGCTTAAAGCACTGGATGGAAGCTACAGGAACTTTGGTTTCTGTAAGAACAAGGAACTTTGGTTTCAGGATAAGAAAGAGGAGCTGGAGCATCCTTATTGACTAGATTGCTTTGTGAAGTTCCTTATTACCAAGACTTCAAACAGAATCTATCTGGTAGAGACATGTTCTAGAAAGGAGAGCTAAATCAAATGGTAGATGGGTCCACTGGGCCCCAAACATTCTGCTCATGGGTTAGGTAAGTGTAAAGTAAATTTCTATGCCTCCAAGAATGAAAACAACTAGAATAGTTAAATCTTATCTATTTAATTTTACAGTTAAAACAGGATCAAAGGGACTCAACAGCTGCTCGAAGCCAAGAACCCTTCAGTGCTAGCTACTGCTACCTAAAAATCATCTGGCTTTAATTAGTGTTTTATTATGACAAAGGTTATTCCAACTGTGGGGGAAAAAAAAAACTATATCAGGTTCCCCAAGCAAGAGATACTTCATTTCAGATTGAAAGATTAGAAGCCACATATTCCCATGGGATTTTACATCAGGGAGTAAAACTGTAGAACTTGACGGTGAAGATATATAACAGTTTATGAAAAGAAAAAGGGAGAATAAAATTTGTATTCTGTTCTGTGGAATTCCATTCATATGTAGCTTAGACAGATTTGTTTCTCTTCTGTAATATTTTGAAAATCTGTTCCCTTGAAAAATATATGCAGTTAATAGAAAGGTTAAGATATTGACATCAAACTGTTGCCTTTCGCCAAAATCCAAATGTTATGAAGTGCCTACCTTCAAGTATAAACTTTTCTGCTAAATGATTCTAATGTCCTGTATTTTGCTGCAAGTGACCTTAACATTTATATTTTTATGTGAGCCCTTTCATGTATTTAAAATTTACATTGACAAAATATTGGGGGAGAGTGATGTCACCAAAATGGCAACATACATCATTCCTGAATTTGTTCCGCTTCACAAGAAGAACAACTAACAACTAAAAAGAAGACACCACTGAGAGAATCCTAGAACGCAGGACTGAGGCTGAAGAACCCTCCCCACCCTGCAATTCAGAGACAAAGACAGACTGTATTAGAGGGGTAAGAGAAGTGACTGCATGTTGATCGTATTGCCCCTTCCCCAGGACAGTGCAGCACCATGGGGGCAGGTGTCTCCTGAGCCTCCAGTTCCTCCAGTGGAAAAAAGAACCCAAGGGGGAGCAACCAGCACTGCCCCCCCCAGCATTGTGAGTCACTCTGTGAGCACCCCTACTCTCTCATACCACTAGAATTGCAGGGCTCAGCCACTGGAAATATAACTATGACAGGGTGGCACTTGAGCTGAGAGAAGAGCAGATAGAGCCAGTAGTTTTCTAGAGCCATTGGCCTCATTTGGCCAGGGAACTTAAGGCGTGGGTCTTCTTGAGGTAAGACAACAAAAAGCTTTACCAGTTTTACAGCTTCTTCTTCTGTTGCACACAGGAAAAGAATCTAATTCATGGCCTTGCTCATTGCTGAATATAGCCTTCAGCTATCTGACCAGAGAGTCTAACCAGAGCACACAGGAAACACACAGTCCATCTAGCAGCCCTACATACAGTGGTGCTTCAACAGGGAGCACAGCCCGTGGCTTCCCCCATCTGCAGAGCATCACCTGACCAGGGAATACAGTGGACACTCAGGCCTGATTTGAAGCCCCCACACAATGATCTCTATGGGCCCCAAACCTTGGCTGCTGCCCTGCCAGAGCAGGGAAGCAGGGAACATAACTCCATCTACTACTGAATATAGACCCGGTCCCAACCATCTAGTAAGTCTGAACAGAGACTAAGGCAAGTGAGGACCCCATCCTACAACCCCACTTGGATAGGGACCCAAGCCAGCAGTCATATCCAACTATTTTTAGCCAGTGGCACAATACTGCATCCCTGACCTCAGAACTTGAGTAGTTGCCTCGCCCAAAGCAGTCCATAACAGCAGGCCTTGCCTGCCCAAAGACATTACCAACAGACACACCCAGAAAAACAAAATGAGCTGCCTAGTGAAGAGCTATCTCTGCCAAAGCAAACCTATAAAGTCTGGAAAAAGAGGTTAATTACTCAAATACTCAGATACCAATACAAGAAATCAAGGATCATGAAAAATCAGGTAAATATGACACCATGAAAGGAAACTAATAAAGCTCCAACAACTGACCCTAAAAAAAATGGAAATCTATAAACTATCAAAGAATTCAGAACAATTCTCTAAAAAAAGTTTAGTGAACTTTGAGAGAATGGAGACAAACAACTAAACAAAATTCGGAAAACAATGCATGAACAGAAGGAGAAGTTTGACAAGGAAATAGCAACCATAAAAAAAAAACAAAAAAAGAAATCTCAGAGTTGAAAAATACAATAAAGGAACTGAAGATTTCAACAGAGAGTTTCAAAAGCAGACTCAAACATGCAGAAAAAAAAATCAGCAACCTGAAGGATAGGACATTGGAAATTACCCAAAGGAGAAATAAAAATTAAAAACAGCAAAGAAAGCCTACGGAAATTATAGAACAATTAAAAGAAAAAATATTTGCATCATAAGAATTCCAGAAGCAAAAAAGGGAGAAAGGGACAGAAAGTCTATTTAAAGCAATAATGGCTGAAAACTTCCTGAACCTGGGGAGAGAAATGGTTATCTAGATCCATGAGGCCTAAAGAATCCCAAACAGGTTAAACCTAAGGATAGAGGGCTACACTGAGACACATTATAATTATATTGTCAGAAGTCCAGAACATAATATTTTTTACTAGCAGCAAGAGGAGAGAGAGTGAACTTACGTACAAGGATCTGCCCATAAGATTACTGGATTTCTCAACAGAAACTCTTCAGACCAGGAAAAAATAGGATGCTGTATTCAAAATATTGAAAGAAAATAACTGTCAACCCAAAATTCTATACTTGGCAAAGCTGTCCTTCAGAAATGAAGGAGAGATAAAGACTGTCCTGAACAAACAAAAGCTAAGGGGGTTAATTACAACCAGACCTACCTTGGAAGAAATAAAAACACAAAAAGGTAACATGGATCTCACTGGCAATGGCAAATATATAGTTGTAACTGGATTCTGCAATATGGTAATAGTGATACATCACTCACTCACAGCTCTAGTTTAAAGATTTTCTGAAGGAATGTAGCAAAAATAACCATAAATACAATAATCTGTTATTACACCATATAAAAGAAATAAATTGTAACAGCAATAATCTAAAATGTGAGGGGCAGAAGTAAAAATGTAAAGTATAAAAATTCTATTTATTAATAGTCTTAACATAGGTTTAAAATGGTGTTATAAGTTTAAGATATATTATGCAAGCCTCATGGTAACCACAAGGGAAGATCTTGTAGTAAACACACAAAAGAAGACAATAAATAAGTCAAAGCATCTTGATACCAAAAAAATCAAAACACAAAAAAAAGACAGCAGGGTAAGAAACAAGGAACAATGGATCTACAAAAGAATGAGAAAAAATTAACAAAATGGCAATAGTAAGCCCTTGCCTATAAATAATTACATTAAATGTAAATGCATTACATTCTTCAATCAAAAGACATAGAATGGCTGAAAGGATTTAAAAAACAAGATCCAACAATATCAGCCTAAAAGAGACTCACTTTAAAGACACACATGGATTGAGAGTGAATGTGAACAGACAGAAAAAAAACATTTGAAGCAAATTGTGACCCCCCCCAAAAAAGCAGGGATATCTGCTGATATACTTACATCAGACAAAATAGACTTTAGAAATAGTATTTTTAAAAAAAGGGTCAAAGGTCATTATGTGATGATAAAAGTGCTAATACATCCAAAGATATTAAGTGTCCAAGATAAGAGCACCTAAATATATAAAGCAAAAACTAACAGAGTTAAAAGGAGAAATAAACAGTATTATAGTAATAGTTGAGGACTTTAATACCCCACTCTCAACAATGGATTGATCATCCAGACAGAGAATCAATAAGGAAACAGTGGATTTGAACAACAATATAGGACCAAATGGACATAACAGATGTATACAGAACATTCTAGACAACAACAGCAGAATATACATTCTTCCCAAGAGCACATGAAACATTTTCTACAGCAGACCATATGTTAGGCCACAAAACAAGTCTCAGCAAATTCAGGAAGACTGAACTCTTACCAAGTATCTTCTCTGATCACAATAGTGTGAAACTAGAAATCAGTAACAAGAGGAAAACTGGAAAATTCACAAACACATAGAAATTAACACTGTCCTCAACAACCAGTGGATCAAAGAAGAAATTAAAGGGGAAATAAAAAAGTTTATTGAGACAAACAAAAATGGAAACACAACACACCAGAACTTATGGGATGTAGCAAAAGCAGTTCTAAGAGAGAAGCTCATAGTAATAAATGCCTACATTAAGAAGCAAGAAAGATCCCAAATAAACAACCTAACTCTATACCTCAAGGAACTAGAAAAAGAAGAAAAAATTAAACCCACAGATAGCAGAAGAAAATAGTGAATATTAGAGAAGAAATAGAGAACAGAAAAATAATAGAAAATATAAACCAAATTAAGAGTTGACTCTTTGAAAAGATAAAATTGACAAAACCCTAGCCAGACTAACTAAGGAAAAAAAAAGAGAAAGGACCCAAATCAACACAATTACAGCTGATACCACAGAAATTCAAAGGATCATAAAAGATTCTGCTGGTGAGACTGTAAACTGGTACAGCTACTATGGAAAATAGTATGCAGGAATCTTTAAAAAGTTAAAAATAGAACTACCAAATGATCTGGCAATTCCACTTCTGAGAATATATCCAAAGAAATTAAAATACTACCTCAAAAAGGTATCTTGTACCCCATGTTCACAGCAGCATTATTTTCAATAGCCAAGATGGAAACAAACTAAGTGTCCATCAATAGATGAATGGATAAGGAAGTTGTAGTGTGTGTGTGTGTGTGTGTGTGTGTGTGTGTGTGTTTACACAAAAGAATGTAATTCAGCCATTAAAAAATGAGGAAATCCTATTATTTGGGACAACAAGGATAGACCTTAAAAGTAATATACTAAGTGAAATAAGTCAGACACACACACAAAAAAAAGACAAATAACATATGATCTCACTTATATGTAGAATCTTAAAGAAAACAACAACTCATAGATAAAAAGATCAGACTTGTGGTTACCAGAGGTGGAGGGTGGAAGGAGTGGGATTTAGAGGAAGGTGGTCAAAAGTTACAAACTTCCAGTTATAAGATACATAAGCACTACGGATGTAACGGGCAACATAAGGACTAGAGTTAACACTGCTGTAGGATATATAGGAAAAGTGTTAAGAAAGTAAATCCTAAGAGTTCTCATCATAAGAAGAACATTTTTTTCTTTTATTCTTCTTTACCTGCATTTTTTTGTATCTATATGAGAAGATGGATGTTAGCCAAACCTACAACGGTAATCATTTTACAATGTATGTAATTCAAACCATCATGCTGTATGCCTTAAACTTATACAGCGATGCATGTCAGTTATTTCTCAATAAAACTGAACAACAACAAAACTGTGTATCACTTCTTCACCGAAAGAACACTGTGATGAACACAACTTGCTAGTAGCTGGTTAGAAAGATCTTTATTACAAGTCTGCTGAAACACTGCACTGCATGCCTAAACAAATACTGGGAAGAGATGTTCAAATTTTTATGTCACTTTGCAATTAAATCTAAAATGTTTAATCTAACATCATCATTATAATTCAGTGAAGTTCCAAAAAGATGCTAAGAATTCTGCTGAATAAAATAATCAAAAGAAATGTCTTAAGGTATAAAATTATAGTTCCTGTCCTTGTAGTTAGGAAACTTAGTAGTTCATATGTACCATATTTTCTTTCAAATACACTGATCTGACCGAAATGTGGTCTAGCTGTCAGTGAAATCTAAAAGCTAGATTTGTTTTGAATGACTTGCTTGATTTGTAGGTACTGATGATTTTCTGACTTATAAGGACACAAAGCATTCAAGAGTTCCAGCCTATTCTAGGGACTGGAATTTTAGCACAATTTTAACAGTACATATGCTTTCTCTCTCTTCTGTAAGTGTGATCAGATCCAATTACATGGCAGCCCTGCAACTCAAAATGTGGGGGTCTCTGTGACATTCACAATGTTGGCTGCAAATGAGCCATAAATTCCTTAAGAAAAACGGAGAGGAAAAGACCAGTGCAAATTGAATTCTCGTCATCTTTGCCATCGATAAACATTTATTGAATACCTCCTATGTTCTGCAAACATTACCCACAGAGGGAGCCATCTGCGTCCACACCATTCCTCCTTTGAGTTGTTTTATGACTTCCCTTAAGACATAGCACAGACCCAAAGATCTACAAGCGATGACTATTTTTCCTATTTGCCTTTAGTGTCACAAGAGCATAAATGTGCACATTATCCATATAGACTTTTGGAGTTCACTGATATTTTCATAGATGATCCATATTGAAGGAAAATAGTATATAATGTGAAAGCTTTGAATTATGGTTATTTAAAAACTAATGTGTGTTCTGTGGCCAGTGTTTACAATAAGCATTAAAATGAATTAACTCATTATAACAAGGGTTCTATTTTAATTGTCTTGTGCTCATTTTGTTTCACCCTTCATTTCTGCTGATTTAGCCTCATTCTTTTGTACAGAAACACAGGACTGAAGCCAGATAGACTTTATTTTGAATCCTGTCTCCTGCCTGTATTGTGGGAGACAGGCCACTTCATCTCCATGAAATTTAACTTTCTGCTCTGAAAATGTAAATACTATAATGAGGTTCATCAGGTTTTGTGAAAATTGGATGAATATGTGCAGAATTCTAAGTATAGTGCCTGGAACACAGGAAATGTTCTATAAATATTAGCCAAAAATAAATTAACAAAAGAATACCATAAGGATGACAGCCTCTGGAATTGTGCTATCCAACATGTTAGCCACCAACTACATATGGTTATTTGAATTTAAATAAATCAAAATTAAATTAGATGAAAAATCCACTTCTTTAGTTTCACTAACCACATTTCAAATGCTACATCGATAGCCTCACGTAACTAGCGGCTAGCTTACTGGGCAATGCTGCTCTAGAAAAATCTATGCAAAATGCAACAAGGTAGCAGGAAGGAGGTAAAGAAGCAGTACTACAGTCATCTGGTCCGGAAGAAACTGTGCACTTTGTCATTAATTGTGAAGTCTTCCACAAATAGGGGTGATGAGGCCACGGCTGTGGAAGTAAGAATATGATCTGCTTGAGAAGCCCACTCAGTCTCTTCTCAGGGCCAGAAGCAGAGAAGCTATGGCAAGAGCTGAAGGGCTGAATCTAGAAGAGGGACACTGGACCTGGCCCAGGAGCTGGTGAGATAGCTCACAGTCTACTCCATTCTGCTGAGCTGCCCTGCTCAGTTCTAAAAGCCACTCTAAGAGCATCCAGGGCCAAACATATCTTCTTAAGGTCATCACTGAAGTGTGCTCTTCCATTATTTCCATTATAATCTTGTTCCTGCCACCATATGAAAGCAGCACTTAGCATTCATTCATTCTACTCTCAACTTGTCCTTGTTTAGCCAAACCCATTTCGCCAACTTTTGGCTCTACATGAGGTAGAATCTAGGATGCATCAGACCATGTGGAGCCCATCACAAGTGGAACTCTGGGAGCTATTTTTTTTATTTGTAACTTAATTAAAACAACCTAACATCCAAGTCACATGATCATCTTACTAATCGCCACGGAAGCTGCTAAGGACTTCCAGATCCTCAGTCAGAATGTAGTTGAAATGTGGAATTTTAATTTTCTAATTATAGGCCCAAGCTGCCAGGGGGATTGCTGAACTTGTAAGTTCAATGCTCTTCTGCTACAACCCCACCGTGTGGTATGATTCATTTCAAACTGTGTCAGGACCTCCAGAAAGGAAAGCACCAAACAAGCTTTAAAAAACATCTTCAGGTGATTCTGATTTCCACCCTAAGCCCCACCCCACCATCGACACCTATGATGGTTAAGGCAGAGGAAGGATCAAAGGCTTCAGAGTAAGAGAGACTTTGTTTCTCTCTTATCTCTGTCACCTTCTAGCTATGTGTTCTGAGCCAAGTAACTCGGTTGCCATAACCTCAGTTTTATCCAAAATATGTGAATAACACCACCCTTGCCAGGTTGTTGCAATGATTATAAACAGTATACTGAAAACATCTGTCATAAAGATTCTATCTGGGTTGGTGACTCAGACAGACACAAATATATATATCTACTCTCTTTCCAATTATTGTACTCCCACTTCTGAGCCTTACCACTTCTATAAGCAGATAAATACCATTGCTGTGTAACAACTTAGCTAAGAACTTAGCCGCTTGCAACAACACCATTAATGATCTCAGTTCCTCTAGGCCTGGAACCTGGGTGTGACTTAGCTGGGTCCTCTGGCTCGGGGACTCCCACAGGGCCATGGTCATGTCAATGTGCAACTGAGGGTCTGCCTCAAAGCTCACTCACATTCATGGAGGATTCTGTTGACAGGATTCTATTCCTTATAGGCTTTTGGAATAAGGGCCTCATTTACTCACTGGCTACTGGTCAGAGACTACCCACAACTTGAACTATGTCAGCTTGCTTCCCCAGTGCAAGCAAGCAACAACAGCCATAAAGTGAGAGAACATGCTAGCAAAATATTGGGCCAGCAAGAGGGGACTCACAGACTAAAAACCCAATCTTGGAAGTGATATCCCATCACTTTGGCCATATTCAGTTCCTTAGATTAAGGTCACTAGGTCAAGTCTGCACAAAAGAGGAGGCGATTACATGAGGGCACAAATACCAGGAGGCGGGGCGAGAGCATTAGCTATCTTAGTAGCCAGCCTACCACAGCAGGGATATTTTATCTCAGTCTCTGTAAGTCCATTATTTGGAGTTCAGGCAATCTTCCCTCTAACAAGAATATGCCAGCTCAACAGCTGAAGGAATTGCAGGGCCAAGGTTGGCTGTGAGCAAATAGCTTTTAGTGAACTGACAGGGGTAGAGCAGAGCCAGTGACCATCACAGGGCCATGCTAATTGGGGGAGTGCCGCCCAGGAATACTGAACAGAGACACACCACGTTTGTGTTTCTCATGAAATTCATTTATGAGCTGCACTAAAGCACACCACATTTTGGCACGGAATGAAGAAAACCACACACCACATACCTTATGGACAAGTCTTAACGTGGCCCCAGTTCTAACCTTTGTTTCAACCTTGTTCCAAGATATTTAATCTCCATCAGGAAAAGAATTCCGAGACAAGTTTCCAGATGAGTGTTCAGCGGATCAAGCTGCCACTTAACCTAATCTTAAAGACCTTCACTAAAAATGGAAAACAAATCCAAGGGAATGTTTGGAACTGCAGAAACATGTGCTGGGAATTCTGCCTTCTCTGGATGGCTTAAGGAATACATGGTTTAAAAAAAAAAGTCCAATGAGACACTTTGATTCCCATTACAGCTCGGCTTCCCCTCTTCCAACCCAGCTTTGAGCAGCTTTTGAGTGTGTGCTGCCTGACACACCTCAGTGTGGAGAGGAGGCAGGGGAATCATTTTCTGAATCACATTTGGTTGTAGGCAATAAGTATATAAGATCTCATCCTACTTCCATGACCTGAAGAATGGATAGAACCAAATGATCCAACTTTCCCACTCTTGTATCTTATAGTAAGTCAGTGTCTTCATTATCATACATCTTGTGTATTATTTTCTCTGTTGACTTGGGAAGAACTGGAAGGCAGTTCAGAAGAATTAAGTAGTTTAAAGTCTAGTTCCTTCTGCTTTGTTTGTGAAAATGCACTTGGAGACCCCCTCCCTGGGTCTCTCACCACCACCTGAACACACAAGACAAACTTCCTTCTTCAAAAGCCTCTGACTTCTTCTGTGGACTCCTGCTCATCTGAGAGGTGTGATGTTTCTCCAGTCAGAATTCACGGATTCTCACCTCTGCCCCTTTTGTTACCTATTTTGTACCCTTTTTATATACCTTGTCACAGATTTGTTAAATGTCTCTTTTGAAGAATTAAAGAGAGTTTAGAGTGAGCAGCATATTCTCTGTGGGGTCCATAATCCAAGATAGGGGTCCCCGAACTGGATACAAGGCTGTAGTGTCATACATTTTAACTGATGATCTATGTCAATCCGGATATAGCTGGGCTGTGTTATTAAGCACAGTATTAATACATGTCCACTCAAATAAATGAACACGCTCATCTTGACTGACTCAGTGAAACAAGACAACATGCCAGTTGGGGAGTGGCACTCTTATAATTCTTCAGATTAAAAATGAGCTCATTTTTTTTAACAATAGCCAATGACTTAGCATTTACTATGTGCCAGATTTTTTTAATTCAAATTCAATTAGCCAACTTATAGTATATCATTAGTTTCAGATGTAGTGTTCAATAACTTATCAGTTTCATATAACACCCGGTACTCATCACATTGTGTGCCCTTCTTAATGCCCATCACTCAGTTACCCATCACCCCCACCCACTGCCCCTCCAGCAACCCTCAGTTTGTTTCCTATAATTAAGAGTTTCTCATGGTTTTTCTCCCTCTCTGATGACTTCCCATTCTGTTTTCCCACCCTTCCCCTACTGTCCTCTGCCCTGTTTCTTATATTCCACATGAGTGAAACACATATGATTATTATCTTTCTCTGATTGACTTATTTCACTCAGAATAATACCCTCCAGTTCTATCCACATTGATGTAAATGGTAAGTATTCATCCTTCCTGATGGCTGAGTAATATTTCGTGTATATATATATATACATACATACACACACACACACACACACACACACACACGCCACATCTTCTTTATCCATTCATCTGTCAATGGACATCTCAGCTCTTTCCACAGTTTGGCTATTGTGGACATTGCTGCTATGAACATTGGGGCGCAGTTGCCCCTTTGGATCACTACATTTGTATCTTTGGGGAAAAAACCTAGTAGTGCAATTGTTGGGTCATAGGGTTGCTCTATTTTTAACATCTTGAGGAACCTCCATACCCTTTTCCAGAGTGGTGGTACCAGCTTGCTTTCCCACCAACAATTTAAGAGGGTTCCCCTTTCTCCGCATCTACACCAACATTTGTTGTTTCCTGTCTTGTTAATTTTAGCCATTCTGACTGGTGTGAGGTGGTATCTCATTGTGGTTTTGATTTGTATTTCTCTGATGCCAAGTGATGTGGAGCATTGTTTCGTGTTTGTTGGCCATTTGTATGTCTTCTTTGGAAATAGGTCTGTTCATGTCTTCTGCCCTTCTAGATTGGATTATTTGTTTTTTGGGTGTTGCGTTTGATAAGTTCTTTACAGATCTTGGATACTAGCCCTTTATCTGATATGTCATTTACAAATATCTTCTCCCATTCCTTAGGTTGCCTTTTAGTTTGTTGGCTGTTTCCTTTGCTGTGCAGAAGCTTTTTATCTTAATGAAGTCCCAATAGTTCATTTTTGCTTTTTTCCCCTTTGCCTTTAGAGTCATGTCTAGCAAGAAGTTGCTGCCTGTGTTCTCCTCTAGGATTTTGATGGATTTCTGTCTCACATTTAGGTCTTACAACCATTTTGAATTTATTTTTTATGTATGGTGTAAAAAAAAATGGTCCAGTTTCATTCTTCTGCATGTGGCTGTCCAATTTTCCTAGCACCATTTATAAGAGAGACTGTCCTTTTTCCATCGGGAGACTGTCATTCTTCCCTGCTTTGTTGAAGATTAGTTGACCACAGAGTTGAGAGTCCATTTCTGGGCTCTCTATTCTGTTCCATTGATCTGTGTATCTGTTTTTGTGCCAGTACTGTACTGTCCTGATGATAACAGCTTTGTAATAGAGCTTGAAGTCTGGCATTGTGATGCCACCAGCTTTGGTTTTCTTTTTCAACATTCCTCTGGCTATTTAGGGTCTTTTCTATTTCCATACAAATTTTAGGATTATTTGTTCCAGCTCTGTGAAAAACGTTGATGGTATTTTGATAGGGATTACACTGAATGTGTAGATGCTCTGAGTAGCATAGACATTTTAACAATATTTATTCTTCCAATCCATGAGCATGGAATGTTTTTCCACTTCTTTGTGTCTTCCTCAATTTCTTTTATAAGTGTTCTGTAGTTTTTGGAGTATAGATGCTTTACCTCTTTGGTTAGGTTTTTTCCTAGGTACAGTATGGTTTTTGGTGCAACTGTAAATGGGATCGATTCCTTAATTTTTCTTTCTTCTGTCTCATTGTTATTGTATAGAAATGCAACTGATTTCTGTGCATTGATTTTGTATCCTGTCACATTGCTGAATTCCTGTATGAGTTCTAGCAATTTTGGGGTGGAGTCTTCTGGGTTTTCCACATAAATTATAATGTCATCTGCAAAGAGTGAAAGTTTAACTTTTTTGCCAATTTGAATGCCTTTTATTTCTTTTCGTTGTCTGACTGTTGAGGCTAAGGCTTCTCATATTATGTTGAACAGCAGTGATGAGAGTGGGCATCCTGTTGTGCTCCAGACCTTAGGGGAAAAACACTCAGTTTTCCCCACTGAAAATGATATTCGCTGTGGGCTTTTCATAGATGGCTTTTATGATATTGAGGTAAATCCCTCTGTCCCTACACTGTGGAGAGTTTTAATCAAGAAAGGATGCTAATACCAACCAAATATCAGAAAAGAATTGCCTCATAAATAATATTTCCCATAGAACAGATTACAATGTAATTTAAACTTCAGAAGAAGTGTCCAAAGGATTCACTAAAGGCATTTTTACTAAAGTAAGATGTCTTGGTTTCCACATTGCCATTTCTTTGGGGTATGTTAAAAAAAAAACCCAAAACACTGAATATTCAGAAATGAAGCAGAAAGAAAGAAAGAAAGAAAGAAAGAAAGAAAGAAAGAAAGAAAGAAAGAAAGAAAACTGCTGGAAATAGGATTTAAAATGGCTACCAACTTTTGTGTTGTTATTATTTGTTATGTATAGAGTGCAACAGTGCACTTATCCAAGTTCTGAAAAGCAGTAATACGACTATAAAAAGACTCTCAATGAAATGATCCTTAGAAATCTATTACATCATCATAATTTTTTTGGTGCCAGGCACTGTTCTAAGTACTTTACAATTAATTACATTGAATTTTCCAATCCCAGGGTGTATGTATTATTATTCCCATTTTGGAGATCTAGAAGCTGTAAATGTATCACTTTATAGTCCTAAAAAAAAGTCTTCCAGTGAGAATCAATTTCTAATGACCAAGGAAATACCTCCATATTTAGTCTTTGCTTGTAAGAGCTACCCATGGTGATCCTGTGGCTGGTCACAGAAGCTGTCTTTCCATGGCTGGAGTTCCAAGTGGATGATTATACGTGTTTGAACAATCTCAATGACTCATATCCTTCCCTTTGGGCTTCTGTTGCAATTCATCACTTAGTCTTCAGTTTCAGTTTTTATGTACACTGTGGATGAGATGGAGAGTGAAAGGACTCTTTTATCTCTGATACAGCACCTGGTCCCAGCAGACACCTTCACCCAGTTATCTCCCAGGGCATGACTTTCACCAATATGGAAACCAATCTGAATTTTCTGTCAATGCTTTACATTTCCTTTTGACCAGGACAAAGGGATGAGTCAATATTTACAAAAAAGAGATAAAGGAAGGGGACATCTGCAAAATGATGTGAATTTTTAACTAATTTTGAAGGGACAGTCCTGAATGTTGGTAGCACAAATGAAAACTGTAAAAATTGGTGTCTACTTTGTTCATATTAGTTTTCTAATATGTTATACATTTTAAAAAAACCCTCAAGATCTCTGCAGAATTTTAAAAGAAAAAAATACATATAAACAATAAAATATTAAACTAGACAACAGCAATATGTTAGGATAGTTAGGGAAAATGTTTAAATAAGAAAAAGGCAATAACAGTCTTCTAGATAATTCTGCATAAAGAGCAGAGTCCTACAGTAATCCAGGAATAAAGTAGTTTTGCCAATCGTGAAGTTATACATGAATCAATGTCAAAATTAAAATATTTATGATTTCTCCAGGCCATAGCAATCTAATAAATGGTACTTCCCCATCCTGGACCTCATTTGCTACTACAGGACTTCCAGACTCCTGCAAAATACAGCCTGTAATTATGTGTGGGAGTCCCCAGAGAGTATTTCTAGGTCCTCTTACTTATCAGGTTGCATCTTCCAGTTTCTTTCTCTCCAGCTCCCCTTGATTGATGCTTTTGACTAGACATATGCCAACTACTAGATTGCATGAAGGTCATTTGGCACTACCATGCTGTTAAGGACCACCGTTAAGATATTTTGGTGTGCCCAGCCACCAGTACTGTTCTTACTGCAGGAAATTCTGTGTTGCAATGTCGCTACTAACTATTTCAGTAGCAGAGCTGTCCTGGAGAATGACTGGGATGCCCTGTTTGCCTCTGGCTGTTGTTGAAACTTACTGGTTACAGATGCCAATAGAGTGAGGACACACACACCTTGTGGCCTGGGCCACTGAAAGGGTAGAGTCTCCAGTATGCCAGAGCTTCCTGTGTTCTCTCTGTCCCTTAACAAATGAAGAAAATATTGCACTTTGAGCTAACTGGGAAAATAGCTCTTTCTCTGAAGACGTTAAGCTCAAAGCAGCAATACTGCATGTTCCCAAGATCTCAGGGGCTATTTTGTGACAATATTTCTTTCATTTTTTGACCTAACATCCTCTCCTCTCCCTTAAACTTAGACATAGATCTACAAGGAAAGAGCTTTAGGACAAATTCTAGTGATAGAAATTGTGCTCTTATTATTGAAAAAAAAAAAAATCCACTCTTCTCTGAAAACTGGGACATTTTATGGGAACATAATTCTGCCCCTTTCCTCCCTGAGGATGAACCTTGCCCAGGAGACTTCATCATTTCTCATACAAATAAAATCTCAGAGGATCTGCTCCAGATGTCCACTCAGTCTTTTGGACATGCTGGGAGTGAACAGCTGACATTCAATGTGGGCAACTGCCTTCTGCACTACAAACAAAATACAACGGTTTCAATGATTAGCTCATGTCTCCCAGTAAAGAACAAATAGCTATAAAGTAGAACTTAACTGAAACTAGTGTTTGGTCAAATTCAAATGAACAGAGAAAATAATTTTATCAAGCTATTTAGATGGACTCATTATTTATTTCATTTTTTATGTGATTTGACTGTCATCTTAGCAATCTGTAGACACGTTCTTAAAGGTAGGTCAGTAGAAACCAAAATAAAGGCCAAATGTTTACTCATTATATAACAATTTTTGAGCAAATATATGGCATGATATAAGATACCTAAAGTGTTGGATGAACAAGTGCTGAATAAAAATAAAAGTTAACAGTTACTCTTTGCATTAAGCCTTTCTGTACCACATACCTCACATCTTGTCCTTCCAGATCAAATCTCCATCCCTCTTCCCTGTATCTCTTCCCAGGGAGTCTACACTGCATGGACTACATCAATGAGTTCCCTTGTCTGCTGGGTTTCTGGTTGAGTTTGGTCAACAGGGAGACCCCTCAGGAGATCAGAGGGAAAACAAAGAATAGGATAGGGTATTTACTTGGGGTATTTATTTGGGCTGTGACTCTCAAACAAAGGTCTTAATTCCCATGGGATGCCTTTGCCAAGCAGCTGTTTCTGATGGCTCCCTCCTCTGCCCCATTCAGGCCCAGGGCTGGTAATATTCCCCACTGATACTAGCCTGAGGATACTGCACTATGCCTTGTAGTTTCCCTAAACTCTACCTACACATTTCATTAAACTCTCTTCCAATTACCCAGTTGGAATGTCATTTGTTTCTTGCCCTGATTGAAACACTCACTCTTTTTTCTTTTAAAGCTTTACTTATTTATTTGAGAGAGAGAGAAAGAGCATGCATGAGTGCAAATGGGGGAAGGGCAGAGGGAGAGGGAGAGAAGACCTTGACTCCTTGCTGAGCATGGAGCCTGACTCAGGGCTCAATCTCATGACCCTGAGATCATGACCCCACTGAAATCAAGAGTGGGATGCCCAACTGACTGAGCCACCTAGGTGCCCCTGAAATACTCATTCTTTTTTTTTTTTTTTTAAGATTTTATTTATTCATTTGAGAGAGGGGGAGAGCATGGGGGAAGGGGCAGAAGGAGAGGGAGAAGCAGACTCTCCACTGAGAGAGCCTGATGCAGGGCCCAATCCCAAGACCCTGGGATCATGACCTGAGCCGAAGGCAGACACTTAACTGACTGAGCCACCCAGGCAACCCTGAAATACTCATTCTTAAGAAAATATATCTGAATATGAATCATTTAATATATTAAATAGACAGTCTCTTCTTGACTGCTCTGGATTTCATTACCTATTTATTTGAGAAAACAGGCAGGAGACCTGGATGCTAGTCCCAGCTCTACCACTATAACTAGCTTCAAGACAGTGAAAAATCCCCCCGGCCACTGTTTTCTTAAAAACAAATTAAAGGTGTTAGACTAAATGACCTCTAAGATCACTTCCAGTTCTGTGATCGTATGAGGGACTAATAAATTACTTTGTAGCAGCTTTCAAGAATGAACAAGCCAATAGAAACAACTGCATAGATTCAGAGCTGTAAGACACCATAGGAATATTTTTATGTAACATCTTTATTTCTTAGGTGAGGAAAGAGACAAAAAGAGAGGAGACTTTTTCAAAGTCACTGGTGACAAGCATACTTCTTACAGGCAACCAGCAGGACCTCACTGCACTATGGCACTTCTTTCCACACTTGTTGGTTCGGGTTGTTATTGCCACACTCTTTTCTGCTCTTTGCACATACTGATGCCCCATCTTTCTCATTTTTGGGTCTCAGTTGAAATACCAAATGATAAGATAAGGCTTCCCTAACAACGTGATCTGAGTAAGTCTCCAATGACCCCTCAGCATTGCTCCACATCATAATTTCTTGTGTGTTGCCTTCACGGCACTTATCCCAAGATGTAATTAAATATTGTTTACTTGTTTCTGTTCTGTCCCCTTTCTCCACTAGACTGTAAGCTCCCTGAGACCAGGGCATGTCCATTTAATGCATAACTCTATACCCAATACACAGTAAAATGTCTGGGGCAATATAGGCACTCAGTAAAAGTATATGTTGAATTCATTAGTGAAAGTTTTATAGAACTACAAACTAGGGTATAGGATGTAGTTGTCCAAATGCTGTAATAAAAATTAGATTTAAGCCCAAAGTTCTTAAATTCGAAATGATCATCTCAAGAAACTATCTCCCTCCCTCCCTACTCCTTTTTCTACGTCCCTCCCTAATGGACATGATTTGCTGTGAAAAGTGGTACCACCACCATCATCAAAAATCAGGGAGTCTTTGGAACAATGTGGTAGTATTTGGGTTGACACTATGTCTACAGAGACGCTACATTTAGTACATTTAGGCATTTAGTACAGCACAAATGGCAATCATGTAAAACAAAGAACTGTCCTGCCCCAAATGCCTCAGGAGCTAATAGTTCCTCCAAGATTTTGCTTCCTCAGGTACTTCAGAGTCAACCAAGATACAAATCCATCATGACATGAAGTATCGTTTATTTTGAATGTTTCACATAGTTAGTGACCCTAACACACGCCATTGGCAATGAATTGCTCAGTTGACTGGCTGGTCTGAGGAACACAGGAGTGTTAATAAATGTTCTACCTCTATTCTTTCTTCCAACTCTGGAGACTGGTGATTCTACAGCAAGAACATCTCAAGTAGTGTTTTAGCTTCCCTCACTGCAATTTTGCTTTGACAGCTATGTTTCACCCAAGTAATGGCCACATGTGGTTGCCCCCAAGGGGATGGAGGCAAATATTCATTGTTCAAGCCAGGATATATTTTTACCTGACAGCAACCTGCATTCTATTCAAAACAGAGCTTCATTTTGTTGTTGGTGAAGAGGCGAGTGATAACTTGTGAATGTACAAGTGGTTGGGAGTATGAATAACTGATACTGAACATAAGTCCTTTTTATGGTCTCCATGCATTAGGGGAAAATCCAATTAGGCAGCACTGTTTTCATGTCACCCGGCTTGAAGTATGTCTTTGGAAATAAAAACATTGGCTTTTAGATGTCCAGAGCATGGATTTAAGTAAATCAGGCCCTGAAACTACACGATAGTTTTAAAGTTAAAATAGTAGAGGCAATATTTCTACTTAATACTAAGGAAAACAAAACAGAAAAGTCCACCAGGTTACTAAAAAGTCAGCCTGGTACATTTATGGACATCCACTTTAGAACCACTTTCATTCATGAGGACATATTTTGTGTCTGACACTAAATGCTGAATTGATAGCAATGAAGCAAATGGGCCTGTACCTTGACTTACAGAGATTACAGTAATCTCTATGTTCTGTACCAGAAAAAAACACCAGTCATTACAAAACTAATTGACTAAATTCAACTGTAGGAATTTATCAAATGCAACTGTCAAGTCACATCAGTCCAAGGAGCAACCCTTAGAGGTCATTAAGCTTGAATGTGTTATCTCAAAGGCAGGAATGCTGAAATCATAGGAGCTGAAGTGGCTCAGCTGAGTTGAGTGTACACAGAGGAAGCTGTAGCCTGGGGTTCGTACCAGTTAACACAGGGGAAGGTACAAAGGATTTTCATCGGCACATAAGACTGACAGGACCACTAGAAGACAAAACACAACTGTGTCTCTTTAGCTGAAATTAGGCTCATAGCTCATGGCATCCAAAGATTTTTCCTCAAGAACAACTGTCTTCTAAATCCAAGAGGTTTCCTTTTGTATTGTTTTAATGTGACTTAATATTGGCCGTTTTCATTCAGTTTTATGAAGCCTATTGTTTATACATCTATGGTTCCTTTGCTTGTTGGTTGGTTTTAGCAAGGCTCAAGTACTTCACAGTTGGAAAAGCTCTTTCTAGAAGCCAATCTGAAAAGACTACATGATGTATGAATCCAACCATATGACATTATGGGAAA
This sequence comes from Ursus maritimus, assembly GCF_017311325.1. NCBI lineage: Eukaryota > Metazoa > Chordata > Mammalia > Carnivora > Ursidae > Ursus > Ursus maritimus. The sequence goes on from NW_024426552.1 coordinate 17,570,418, forward strand.
GGCAAAACCAAGGAAATAATAAAACAATTGGTAGTTACCAGCGGTCTGGAAGGAGGGAGAGATGAACAGGTGAAGCACAGAGGCTTGTTAGGGCAGTGAAACTACTCTGTCACTATAATGGTGGATCCATGTCATTATACACTGTCCAAACCCATAGACTGTACACACCAAGAGTGAATCCTAATGTGAACTATGAACTCTGGGAGATGATGAAATGTCAACGTAGGTTCATCCAGTGCAAGCACTGTCCCACTGTGGTGCAAGATTTTGACAAAAGTCAGGGCAGAGGGTGTATGAAAAATCTCCGTACCTTCCCCTTCATTTTGCTTGAAACCTAAAATTGCTCCAAAAAATAAAGTACAAATCATCAGTTCAATAAACAAGGAGGGATGAATGGGATGAGTAGTGCTACCTGGGGCTACCTTTACTAATTAATATTCCTTCGTTCATTCAAAAGAGATTGCACACGCCCTACGTGTCAGTCACTATTTTACTCGTAGGTGCTGGGGCTTTACCAGGGAACAAAAACTCTTTGGAGCTTCATTCTAATGGGAGGATAAGCACAGAAAATAAAAATAATAAATAGAGCATTGACTGTGGAAACACTTTGAAGAAGATAAACAAGATAAAAGGAGCCAGGGAACAAAAGTCTGCGTTTTTGATAGGAAGATCTCTTGATTCAGTGCCACTTAAGCAGAAAACATAAAGAGATAAGGGAGTGAGGCTGGCAAATATCTAGGGCAAGAGTGTATGGGGGAGAGAGAGGAGCAAAAGCTAAGAGCCTAAGACAGGAGAACACAGGACCTATTTGATGAAGAGCAAAGAGCCCATTGTGGCTGGAGCAGAGTGAGCAAAGGGGGGTTAGGTCACATGAGTAAAGGAACAGTTTGGGTAAAGGCTTTACGCCACGGTAAGAATTCTGGATTTCATTCTGAGTGAAAAAGGAAGTCAGCATATATATATATATATGTTACTACACTATACATATATATGGTGTTACTATAATGTGTTTAATTCAAATATTTAAATTGTGTAATATATATATATATCCCTTTTGCTGTAATATTTAACACTTGTATATTGCTCTTCCAATTTCAAAGTGCTTTCATCTCTAGAACTGCATTTTTATCCTTACAGGAGAGCTCGGTGGTGGAGTGGGAGGGAAAGCTTGAGAAAGAGATATATGGGTTAAGGCAAATATGCAAATATGTAGCCTGAGACCATATCAAATTAGGCCTGGTTATCTGTCCCATCATAACATGCATTAATTTATCAGCACAGAGTTTCATCTAGCACATCCCTAGTGGATATTTGCAGACTATAGATGAAAAAGGAAATTCTGGAAATTGGGTCACCGCCATGGATCTTGAGGGGACTGGGGCATAGCTGGGGTGTTGGGTAGCACTGGGGAGTGGTTTGCAGAGAAGTGGTACTAGAATAAAATTAGGAGGACTTCCAAGTGAGAATTTATCGTTCCTTGAAGTTTTTTTGTTTTGTTTTTTACTTCTAAATGTCACCCCACCGTACACCTAGAGAATAATGGTCAAGTTCTGCCCAGCTTTTCTTAGCCAGCCTCCCAGAGGCACGCTGAGAAATAAAATTTCACAGCATAAAATTAGGTCTCCAACATTCATTTTCATTTTTAAAAGTCTTTAGATCTTCTCTCTGAAATGTTCTATCACCCTATTTATTGTTTCCTGGACTAGAGAATCAGGTTCAATGTGTGGTTCTGTCTATGCTTCTGAATGTTTATAATCTCTATGACATTACACAAAAATACACAGTTGATTTTGTCCATTTTATGGCTGGTGACTAGAGACAAGAAGGGTTGTAATAACTGGAAGTATATGAGGACTCGTAAGTCCTTGATTCTTGTGAATGTTCTTATGGAATGTTTTACTAGCTTTCTGCCCAAACCGACATGCAGCATGGGACCTTTCATTTCCCAAAGGTATTGTAATTTGTGGTATATATTTAATATTCTTTGTGTGTGCCTTTGGGCAGATAGAAAGTAAAAATGGGAAATATTATCTTACTATCCTTTCCCCTTTAAAATGAATTTAAGGAGTGTGTGCACGTCCAAAGTAGAAATTTCTAGTTTATTGCTATAACTTCTCAATAGTCTCTATATTTCCAATGATGAGTAGTTTGGTGTGTATGTGTCTGATGCTCATTTAAGCATTCATAGCAGATGGATGTGGCGGTAATGTCAAAATCTTGAGAATTCATCTTATATTTATGAATATAAATCACTGTTTGCCCCAAATTAGTCAATTGCTAAATAAAATTTATATACCAACCAAATGTCTCCTATGCCAATTACCAGATTGTAATTGCTCACCTACCTAAACCATTCAAAGGAGAATCTCCAATTTGAAAATAGCTATGCTGTTTTTCATTATAAAATTAGCATTTTCCTTGAGTCAATAGTTCACAGCGTTTTCCAGCTTTCTCTCAAGGCTATCCTCATAAAATGAGTCAAGGAAAAAAGAAAAATGTGGACATTTTCAAAAAAACTGCTATTTCTGCAATCAAACTTCTTTTTTCTGAAATAACAATGCCATCTCCTAACTCAGAGCCAAAACATGATTTAGGGGTTGAATGATTATATTCTAATGAAGTAATGCCATCTGATTTCTAACTTTTTAAATTTTACATTTCATATTTCTGAGTGGCATGAAGGAACACACAACTCTTCAATACATATGGAATGAAAATTAATTGAATCCAATATTGAAATTACCAAACCACTCAATACCCTCAGATGTAGCTGATAAAAAATAGAATATTCTAATTGCCGTGAAAAGAGGGAAGGGGTGAGAAAGGAGTCTAAAAAGTTCTAAAATGCTCCAGAAATATGTAGACCGCTGCTTCCAAATATATATTTTAGAATATTTCAAACAATTGACAGAGCTCTTAAGCTCTGTGCATAGAAGATTCAGCTTCAGATCCCCGAACAATTTTCACTCGTCTAACAATAGTGGGACATTTCCTAAAATACAGCCTGAACAAAATCATAAGGTTTTGGTTTGTCAGTGCGACAGTTGCCTTCCTTTCTGATTCCATTTATCCCCACCCTATGGTGCATCCTCCTCCTTTAGATATCGATGATTACGAATGCTAATCTGGGTTAGTTTCCCTTTTTCTATGATGTGGATTTTCCAGGGTTCAGGTTAAAAAAGTAAGAGAGGTTCATGTGTGGGGGCACAGCGGGTGCGTGCGCATGACTGAGTGCGCTGCGTGAGTATGAATACGTGGTGCATGCATCGTGTGAATGCATGTGAGTGAGTGTGAACACAGTGGACTTGGGAGTTACAGTGAGACTGAAGTCCCAGTTCCACTGTTTACAAACTGTAGGACCTTGTTGAACTTACCTAATTTCTGTGAGCCTTGGTTCCCTCATCTGCAAATGGTAAGCCATTTAGTATGGACTATGGCTTTGTCCAAACTTCTAAGAACTATCTGTGATGGTTAATTGCGTATGTTAACTTGCCTCAGCTCTGGGGCCCAGTCGTTTGGACAAACACTAGTCTAGATGTTGCTGTGAAGGCATTTGCGGATATGATTAACAATTGCAATCAACTGACTTATGTAAAATAGATTACGCTCCAAATTACAGGTGGTCGTAAGAATGAAGGCTGAGGTTTCCCAAGGAGGAAGCAATTGTGCCTCAAGACCATAACATAGAAACCTTGCCTGAGTTTTCAGCCCACTGGTCTGCATTACACATTTGGGGCTTGCCAGCCCCCACAATTACATGAATTAATTCCTTAAAATAAAATCTCTCTCTGTATAAACACACACACACACACACACACACACACACACACACACACACACATATCATGGTTCTGTTTTCTGAAGAACCCTAACATACTATCTCATGTTGTTGTCATGGAAATGAAAAAAGTCCGATATGGGGCTAGAATATTGTACGTATTAAATACATTTTGGTCCCTTACCCTACCTCCCCCTCTTCTCCAAAAGTTACAGAGTCCACTCATAAGGCAAGTTCTGAAAGCAAAATGGCTTTGTCTTTTGGGATTTGCAGGAGAGCTGGGGAAGGGGGCAGGAGAGAAAGTCACACATGATGGACTCTCTCACGGGAGCTGCCTGGGACAAGAAAAAAAAAAATTTTTTTTTAAAAAATTTTTTTTTAAAGTCCAGTGTGTCATTTGCTGTCTTTCAGCCCAGACCCGAAGGCTGATTCTCATTCTGCCAGAGGAGAGGGCTCTAAGCCTGGCTGGAGTCATTATCTTTTAAATGAGAGCTACTGACCTGATTTCTAGAAACCATTTCACATCAAACCCAGACCCAAACTGTGTTTCACTTGGGCTCTGGCCTCTCAAAAGCAATTGGAGAAAAGGGACTCAAAAATAACTTCGTCAGAAGAAGCACTAGAAAGTGAGGCTGAGGCTTTTCTTTGTCACCAAATGTGATAAAAATAATGCAAGTCTTCAAGTACCATCACCGCTCCTGATCAGAATTCCTAAGGGAGAAACTTAAACCAAAGTCAGCTCAGTTACAGAGCTGACACTATTCTCATAAGGTATATTGATACAGTCTTATTTCTCAATAACCAGACATATAATTCACTCTCATCTCTCTCTGGACTCCTTAAAACCTCTTAATGTAGGTTAACCTGATTTCACTTGGGAAGATGTTCAATTTTATGATTGTTACTTAAGAAAACACAATCGCAAACTTCCACAGTCAAGCTAAACCAATTCACGATTTCAAAATTTGGGTAGCTTTCTTAATGTATTAAAAAACTTATTTCCAAAGATATGTGTCTAGGAAAGGGTTGGAGGGACATTCAAGCCCTATTAGGATCGAAATTGGGCAGATCTTCCTAGAGAGCAGTTTGACAACATACACTAAATGCAAAATATGCATATCTTTTGACTCTATGTTTTCACTTTGAGGAAATGATCTAAAAGAAAGAAAACAAACATGCAAAGATGTATGCATGAGAATCATAATTACAACGTTGAATATAACATAAAATAAAATCAGTAGAATTATCCATAAGACTAAATGCATAATGACCATCCGTACAGGCAGATAGTGTACGGCTACCACAGGTGAATCATGCAAAACTATTTTAGGTCCACATTATATTAAGCAGAAAAAGGAGGATTTACAGCATGCTCCCATTTTGCTTTAACAAAAAATATTATCTATATATAAAATTCAGAAGAATACATACAAGAAATTGTTATTTCTGGGATGTTAGATGAAAAAGTACTATTATTTCTTTTTTTTAATTACTTTTTTGGGATAAATTGCCCATTTTTTAAAAAAGATTTTATTTATTTATTTGACAGAGAGAGAGAGACAGCCAGTGAGAGAGGGAACACAAACAGGGGGAGTGGGAGAGGAAGAAGCAGGCTCCCAGTGGAGAGCAGGGAGCCCGATGTGGGGCTCGATCTCAGGACTCTGGGATCACGCCCTGAGCCGAAGGCAGACGCTTAACGACGGAGCCACCCAGGCGCCCCTAAATGGTCCATTTTTATAATCAGGAAAAAAACAGTTACTTAAAATTCCAGCTAGAGAGAAACTAATATAAAGTATTTGTTTTCACGTATTTTAAGGAAAGTTTTCATTTTTAGAGTTTCAGAAAATTAGCAATTCTTAATGTAAAGCATAAGCAGAAGTGATTTTTTTTTCAGACTCAAACAATTCTCTGAATTCTCTGAAATCCAAGGAGTCCACAAGAAACTGTTCAAATGCTCAATAATCCTGCAGATAAGAGTGTAGGCTGAGAGCCATGGTAACTACTGAATAAGTATGTTTGTCAGTGTCTCTAACTCTGTGGAAATGCATGAGCAGTTTGTCAATGAGTGACTTACATACATCTGGATGGATTCCAAGCCTCGTCTACCACTGACTCTATCCTGTGCAAGTTGACAGAGCTTTTGTATCATCTCAGCTGGAACTATTTCTACGTTGTAAGTTTGTGTAGCAATTTCTCTCTGGATATCTTCCCATTAATTCTCCAAACAAGCCCATCTTAAAACTGAACTCCAGACAGTACATGGTATAAGACGAGATCAGGGATAAGGAGAGCTCAGTCATTTTCGAAGAGGGCTGATGTGTAGAACAGGGAAATGTGTAGTATTTGTCTATCAAGACAACAAACTAAAGGCAGCAATCTGGTTTTCTGTTGTAGGACTGAACTGTGAATGGAGAGCTATGGTGAGCCCAGCTACTTCTAAGTCGTGTAAAGGAGTGACAACAAAATAAATATAAAAAATAAAATTAGTAAATAATAATAGATAATTAAATTTAACAATCGATAAGGCAGATCCTGGAGTCCCCTTGTTATGCCAGTTTTAATCCTTGAGTTTCTGCCTAGTGGAGAGGTGGGAAATGGGTTATGCGAGGAGACAGAGCAGAGTAGAAGTAAGGATTTGGAGGACTCAGAAAGGAACCATTTAGCAACTGGTATAAAATTATCTCCATATTTTAACAATGCTACAGCCCTATGCATCTTAGATTTATGCATCTGCCATTAAGACTAGCTCTAGCGCCTGGGTGGCTCAGTCAGTTAAGCATCTGACTCTTGATTTTGGATCAGGTCATGATCTCAGGGTTGTGAGATGGAGGCCCGCGTCGGGCTCCTTTCGCAGCAGGGAGTCTGCTTGAGATTCTCTCTCTCTCCCTCTCCCTTTGCCCCTCCCCGTTTGCACTCTCTCACTTGCTCTCTCTCTCTCTCCAAAAGAAACAAATCTTTAAGAGCGAGAGAGAGACTAGCTCTAGAAACCATGCCCAAAATTGGGATTCGAAAATGTGAGCATCCCCCCCATGACTTCCAACCACAGGGACATTTGGCAACATTTGGAGACATTTTTGGAGCTACCAGCATCTAGAGGTTACAGAGCAGGAATGCTGCTAACTATCCTACAGCCGTCACAATAAGAGTAATCTGATCAACTATTCCTCAGTTGGGGAAAAAAAAAATGGAAGAATTATCTGGCCCAAAATGGCAATAGTGCCCAAGCTGAGAAGTACTACCTTGAACATTGTATAAAAGTTATAATAAAGTCTTCTAATAATATTCTTTTACAGAATTAATTGATATTTCAAATGCCAAAATAATGCAACAGGACATAACACAGAAATAACTTCAAAGCTGCTAGTATCTTTGCTTCTCATAATGTGAAGCATATTTCTCTTGCTCTTTGATAAAACAGGAAACCTCAGACACAGTAACATTCTCAGATTAGTTTGGCATACCAAAGGCATTGAACAATTTAATTTACGTTCCATTTGCAAAGTCAAAAATACCAACCACAGATTCTTTAAGAAAGGCCATGTGCTAAAAAAAAAAAAAAAAAAAAAAAGACAGCAAATCATTTCCCCAAAGAGCTCCAATTAAACTATTAACATGAGCATGAGATGATTAAAATTTTGTCATGTGTACATTTCCCAAGACAAAATGCTTTAAGAACTACCGTAGACTGAATGTTTGTGCGCTCCCAAAACTCCTATATTAAAATCTAATCCCCAATGTGATGCTATTTGGAGGTGGGGCCTTTAGGAATTAATCAGGTCATGAGAGATGAGATCTCATGAATGGGATTAGTGCTCTTATAAAAGGAACCCCAGAAAGCTAGCTCCCTTGCCCCTTCCAACAAGTAAGGACACGGCAAAAAGACAGTTGTCTATGAACCAGGAAGCAAGTTCTCATCAGGCACCAAATCTGCCAGTGCCTTGATCTTGGGCTCCCCAGCGTTCATAATTATGAGAAATAAACTTCTGTTGTTTACAAGCCATTCAATCTATGGTATTTGTTCCAGCAGCCTAAACAGAGGAAGACAGCAACCGGCAGCATTGACCCCACTTCTTATCAATTCTTGTATGTGTAAGATGGAGGGTGACTCTGATTTGCCTTATTTTAATTAGAAAAGCTACTGACAAATATTTTCTGTCTAGATCCTTGACCAGTGGTTTGTGTGAATGTGTGCGTATGTCTACCAATTATCACAGACTTGACGTTGCTGAAGTAGGAGTGTACAAACCTGCAGTGCAGCCCCATTAGAGAGAGGCTCCATCTATCCTAGAGAAAGGAAGGCCCAAATGCTTTTGAGAGGAATACGCTTCCTGACCTTGGAATTTAGTATTCTAGTATTTAGTATTTATGCCATTAGAAATAACTGATTATTGAAATCTATCTAGGTATTTTTCCAAGATGTGTTTTTTCTTAAGATTTTATTTATTTATTAGAGAGAGAGAAAGTTTGTGTGCGTGACTGGGGGGAGGGGCAGAGAGAGGGAGAGAGAATCTCAAACAGACCCCCCACTGCGTGCAAAGCCAGACAAAGGGCTCCATCTCAGGGTGCTGAGATCATGACCTAAATCAAAATCAAGTCAGACGTTCAACTGACTGAGCCATCCAGGTGCCCCTCCCAAGGCATGTTTTAAGAAATTGTGGACTTAAAGGGGAAAAATCATATCATGCCAGCCAGTGCACAAACCCACTAAAAGGCAGAAAGACACATTGCTTCCTAAGGATTATATAATCAGAAGACATATCCTATCTGTACCAATTGTCATCAACCCAATCTGAAGTTGATGTGGTACTTCACATTTTATCCAAGGACAATGAATCCCTCTTCCCACTTAGGACAAAGATATTTGCACAATTTGGTGTTTGCCCAGACTTATAAACTGCATCAATAATGCATGTCCAGATAATTCGAAAAGTGGTGTTTCTCAAAACAATAAGTAAAATAACGGCCATTTTAAATTATTTTTGCCCCCGGAATTTTTCAGCCATTTATAGAATTCTAGAATTTCAGACATAACACTATTCTTTTAATGATCTCCATGGCATGGGATCTGCAGAAGGTGAATTCACAGACAGACTTCAAAGTCATACATTTTTTAATATATCAAGGGTCTAAGTGAAAAAAAAAAAAGACATAAAACAGCAACTTTCAACATGAGCAAAAATTTGAAAATTTCTACCATGCACCACTTCTAAAAAGCCTACTAGGTCGCACAACAATGTAAATGTACTTAATGCTAATGAATTGTACACTTAAACATGGTCAAAATGGGAAATGTTATGTGTATTTTACCAAGAAAGAAAAAGAAAAGTCTACTAGGAAAGCCTAGTAGGAAAAGCCAATTCCTGGAGTGAAAATTCTCAAGATGAGTCTCTTTCTAAAATCATAGTTTATTAAAATCTGAGTCTGTGTTATAATCTCAGTATCAACAACTGCTTCCTGCCCTCTCTTCAACTTGGATGGGCTGGCTGTGCATACTTACACCAGAATGTCCTATGTATGGACGTCTCTTGCGCTTTTTTTCATGTCTTCTTGGCTCAAGTTTTTTTGTTTTTTAGATTTTATTTATTTATTTATTTAGAGAGGATAGAGCACGAGAGGGTGGGGGGGGGAGGGACAGAGAGAGGGAGAGAGAGAAACTCAAGCAGACTCTGTGCCTAGAGCAGAGCCCGATGCAGGGCTTGATCCCAAGACCCTGAGATCATGACCTGAGCCCAAATCACAAGTCGGATGCTCAACCAACTGAGCCACCCAGATGTCCCTTGCCTCAACTTTTTACTGCAAGCTGTCACTCAGGAGCCACCCCAACACAAGTGTAGCTTCACGGCACCTCTTCTCATCTGTTCCAGCAACCCACCACTTCCTGCCCCAATGTTTCTCTGCTGCTACCGCCTGGTACACCTGTGGAAACCACTCAGACATTCTGATGCATGCACGGTTTGGAAGTACGAGGGAGTTAATACCACATATGAAATCAGGCAACTCTGAGGCACATTCTGCATAGCTTATTAGACGCTCCCCAGAATATAATATATTTATACCCACAGATGTATATGTTTATGTATGCAGCACAGAATCTCTCTGGAAGGATACCCAAGGAATTGGTGACATTGTTATCTCCAGGAAATGAAACTAGGTGGCTGACAGGGGTGAAGAGAAAATTTTCAATGAATATTCCTTTATGCCTTTTGAATTTTGAACCATGTGAATATATTGCCTATTTAAAAATTAAATAAAACTAAAATTGAAACACATAAAATTATACTTCATTAATGTTAGAACATCTTATTTGATGTGAGAACACCTAAATAGTCAGGCTGATTCCTGTCATATAGACTGGGGGGAAAAATAAATTAGATATGGCAAGGTTGTCACTTTAAGAAATTACCTTAAAAAGTCAAGCTTGTCACAGATTATCTACCCATAAAGATGCTTTTTACAGAGGAAATAGCATTAGAAGTTCAGAAAGCAATCCTCACATTATCTTGGTCGCATTTTAGACAGTACATGTCGGAAATGTTGGAATGAGACTGTTGGTTAGAAGCTATTTCTGGTGACCTCGAATTGATTATATATCAAAAGTAGTAGAAAGGTGTGCATCATACATCAGACTACTAAACTGACAAAGGCATTTTGCTTTCCTGTGGTATTTTATGCAGAAGCCTTGGTCTAGAAGCACATTCATGTGAATCCAGTCAAATTTTGTGAGATCATTTCAGAGGATTTCCTTGATTTGGGTAGACTTCTCAAAATGGCCCCAAGTTAAAGTTTTATCAAACCTTGGCTACAAAACATATTTCCATATCCAAAATATGAAAACTCGGTATACCTTCACTAGGTCTGTTGTAAACACAGGGACTAATTTTATTGATGGTTTCTGCCGTGCTTTAAGCAAGCATGAGAAATGAAAATCTGTTTTACAGGAAGATTAATCAATGGCATTTTAAATAACCAGTCCAACCTCAGTGAATTTAATTTTCTATTCATATAATCTAGATATACAATGAAAATTTTCAGGAATATTTTTGTGCATAAAACATGGGTAAAATGTTTATCCATGGGAAAACAGACTAGAAGATGGTTTTGGCTTGCCTTTCTCACAACGTGTATCAGTACAGGAAAATATGTACAGATTTTCAACCTCCACTGTGCGCACAAAAAGAAGGTACCGCTCATTTTCACGTGTCTAAACCATGGGTGTGTTCTCCCTACTTTCCTGTGTTTTACTAATTATAGATAGGGATTTATTCTTGACAAAATTACAAAGTCAAATATAAGTTAAATCAATTTAAAAAAATGATGAAACTAGACATTGTTAAGAACAATAGAAAAGCAAAAGAACCACCACACAACTCAGCTACTCTAAAAATTACACTACTGGTGGCTGTCCCAAGTGTTTGCCACAATAATTCATAGGAAATACTATCACATGCTGGGAGAAAGCGTAAGTAAGATTGCCTGTTGGCATTGCCCTACATAATATAATCCATTTATTCAGAAGCTCCACTTTGTCTTCCGAAGGTTGATTCAAGAGCTTCTTAATCTGACAAGATATGTTTTATTATGTTTTCCTTTGTAATGAATATTAGAATAGCTAATGTAGGGACTGATTCTTTATTGAAAACAATATATTACAGGGAAAAACTCTTACTCTGTCTGAGAAAGCAATCTCCCAGTTCCAGTGTGGGTTTATTAACCATTTAAATTTGATCTTCTCATGAAGCTTATTTTTAATTGTCCAACAAGTACATGCAAGGCCTTTTATACCAGAAAAAAAAGTGACTATTTTAAGCTAAACACTTATTAAGTATCAAAAGCAATGAACCTCACTTAGTTTGTACTTAATAGGCCTTATATTTACTGAAGCCTGAAACTCTTGGTTATTACCACTTATATAACATTAAACTTGGTGCTTATGTAAGAGCATGATAGAGGTGACATTAGCCAAATTTAAAAACTCTTCATTAGAAATTGCCTACTGGTCAACAAGGGACATTTTAGAACTACCTGGAGATTTGTAATACTAAAATAAGTTTCTGGGGTGGTTTAGAAAATACTCCCTGGAATTCTAGGGATGAAACATTTAATTCAGAAACATCAATTTCTCTTCCCCTGATTCAATGCTACTATGGAAAAACACATTTTCCATTCCAGATATGTCATTTCTGGGCTTCTAGTAACATCCATTTTCTTTCTTCACCATTCCAAAAATCCACAATTTCCCTGGGAACAATGAGAAGTTTTTCTGTTTTTTTGTGTCCCCCCCCCCAAAAAAAATAGTATCTGTTCAATTCCAAAATAGTCAAGGCACTGTTTGGACAAATATATCAGCTTATTCAACCAAATTAAATCTGTGATGTCATTTTAACAACAACTTCATTGGTGGGGAGATTTCATTACTTAATCTTCATTTGGTAATTTTACAGGTTCAAGAGCCAAAATATGAGTCTATGTTTTCAACCCCTAACCCAGATCAAATTTATTCCCAATCCAACCTTAAAGGGGGCCTGGTGAAACACCAAGGAATAATTTTAAGGGTCATTTTCTAGATTAAATTTTAAGGGTGAAGAATCTGGACTATTTTTTTTCGCAGAGCTTACATGGATGGAACACCTTTGAAGTATGAACACATCTTATCCATGGACTTGTTCAAAACATTCTTCTATTTGTGAGTCTCAGTAGCAGACAATCCCCCCAGGAGCTACTCTGCACATGTTGGACATGATGGACCTGACAATATATGGAATGAAAAATGACAGGCTGACCCTTCAGTTGAAATCGATCTGTTCCCTTAAACTTTGAAGTGTAAAGAGTTATTTGTCATTTTCACTCACTCTGCAGGTATGGAATTTTCTTGTAACAGTTTACGGGGTCGAAGCTTTGGTCACTGTGCAGTACTCTATTTCTTTTCCTACTGCAGGGATGTAAGGCCCAGATATGACTTATAGCCCAGGCAGTAACCAAAATGACAACATGTAGGAAAGAATAAATTGACTGACCCCAGAGCTAAGCATCCATCTCAGAGATTTACGGTAGGGACCACGAAGAGATAGCTAGTAGCCAAGAAGTACTCCTAGAGTCCTTGAATTTATGGTGTTCTTCATTTCAACCCACCTAAGAAATTGGGGTTGAAACAAACATAGTCTTATATTCCGCATACTACAGTAATTGTGGTAATGGTGGTCATGCTATTAGTAATAATAGTAATAACTTTTACAGAAACATTACAACCTGATATTCTTAGAGTTCTATAGATTTTGCTGTAACTTCCTGAAGAAGGCTGACTGAACCTAACTGAAAAAAGACCTATCAGCCTATGTGGTAAAGACTCTCCCTCTCCTACTCCAGTTTTACTGAGATATAATTGATATACAGCCCTGTATAAGTTCAAGGTACATAGCATTATAACTTGACTTCCATATATTGTGAAGTGATTACAGTAAGTTCAGTTAACATCCATTATCTCATATAGACACACATACACACACACACAAATTTTTTTTTTCCCCTGTGATGAGAAATTCTTAGGATCTATTCCCTTAAACCCGCTTGCCAAGAGGAAAAAGGAAAAATCTTTAGGTGCTGCAGAAAAAAAATAATGAGGCCAAGCAAAGAATTTGGATGCAAAAAATGTATGCCCTTAATTAACTACCCAAACTTGACTTAAAAAATTATCGAATCTCTCTAGCTCTCAATTTTATCATTCTCACAACTGTCTCTCAATTACATGTCTCTCGAATGACATCTAATTTCCATCTCAATTCGGAAATTCTAAGATTCTATGATTAAATATGTCAGCAAAAATAAGTGAATATTAGTTTCTCACCAAAATTACTACCAAGCCCACATTTCACATTTCGTATAAACATAAAGAACTATTTTTTTTTCATATTTACCCTGAGCAATACTTGAGGCACTTGATCAAGACTATGGAATACATTTATTTCCTCATAGGGTGACCAGCAGTTAAAAAAGGACTATCTCAGTCTTACAACTCAAATGTCCATATCCCAGAAATCTCCGAGTTCTGGGCCAACCAGGAAGGCTAGTCACCCTATGTCACCACAGCACTACTACTGTCACTCCCACCCACAGTCTCCATAGCTCCTCTCTCCCATAGGAATTAATTCCCTCAGTCAGAAGATTCAGTTCCACCCAGTTACTGATTTTATCTCAACCAAGAAAGACTTTATATAAGGAACTGCGAACTAGGTTTGTGGTTCTATTTCTCAGCTTCTATCTAATGGGTTCTAAGAGACCCTTGGTAAGATGCTTGCCCACTGACAATGTATGGGATGTGAAATCTTGCTATAACCCCCTGACCTCTTATCTATGTCCCTGAAAACCTGCCACACCCTTCCTCCATTCTCTTGAAAGGGCTGTGTCTGCCATTTTCACTCCCTGATGAAGGCCAGAATCCCCTTTTGAACCAGTTCAACTTCCCACTTGATATTGAGTTCCACTACTTCTTTCATTTCTGTACAACCACTGAAACTGGGCTCTCCTCTCACTATTCCAAACCTCCCATTCAGTCTTGAAAGAAAATCTAGGCCAGCCCAGGTCAAACTGAGATGAACTTATCCCTTTGAGCATCATAATGTAGGCAAACATCCACCTCCTCAACCATCCCTGGTTCCTCTTAGTGCTGGCTTCTTCATTCTCCCACTGGCTTGCACTGTTGGAGATGCCAGCCCAATATTTGCCGAGCTCACCTATATTAGGATATGGCCCTGTCATCCTAAACTTGCCATTTCTCATATTTGACTCCTTCAACTTTAATTTACTCCTGAAATCTGTTGTGACATAGGTGGTACTAATGTTCAAGGCTCTGCTTCTCTCCCACATTGATATCATCTATGCCTCCACGTTGTTGGAACATGGCTACAGAAAGGATTAAGTCAGTAAGAGAACGAGATTGCTAACCCCCATGGTAGTCTCTTCAGATACTTGATGGGAAACTGGAATTTCATGCAATTTTAATATACATGTGTTCTATTATTTTAGCATGGAAAAAGTATTCTAGATGAGGCATCATGATCTGCAGCTTCAGATGATATCTTCAGAGGATACTGGGTAGGAATCAGATCTGCTGTCTATTGTCAGTCACTAGTGCAACCAGGAGTATTGTTTGAATCTAATTCACACTTCCTGGTGGAGTTCTTCAATCCTTAGTAGCAAGACCCAGGAATAACGAGCATAAGCCCCAGGAGGAGCTAAGACTTCCTCCACCCAGAAGGTCAAGAGGGTGGCCAGGCTGCAGGCTTTCCAAAAGTAGATCCTCACTCTAAGCTAAGACATACACCTCATTCAGGGCACATCAGATGTGGGAGGAGATGAAAAGCACAATAGGAAGTACTGTCCACTAGCCCTCTTCCCAAGAGCAATTTCAGAAGACAGAATTCAAGTGACTCAAAAAAGAGGCAAAACTTAGAGCCAAAACACCTGTGCTTGCTCCCTGCTGGACAGGGAATGTCATATGGCTTGGGAAATCTGGGGTAGAACAGAAGACAGAGGCAAATTAAGTAGCAACAGAGAGGTGAGTGGTCAGGAGGCAGGAAGCCAAGAGCTGCTGGAGCTAGAAACTGCTGAAAAGGCAGCTTGGCAGCAGCTCTAAGAGAGACAACGGGAACCAACCAAGTTAGAGCAGCAGCCAGCTGAGTCAGAGCAAAACTGAGCTCTGTCTGCACAAGACAAAGCCAGACTGGGACCCAGAGGTGTCGTAGAGGTGACTCACTAACGCAACAGGTGGAGAACCACGGAGATGGAGAGTTAGTGGGTCTGCTTTCCTATTATGACTTCATTCTTTAAACTCCTGACAAAAGGCACACATTGTTAAGTTCTTGCTCTAGCTTTTCTTCACTTTTCATGTATCAGGAGAATCAGGTGTGTGAAACTACTTCAGTATCCATCCAGATATGTAAGCAGTAAACTACCACATATCTAAGAACAAACAGTCAGAGACAGCGGAGCAGAGCAGTAGTTACAGTGACTAGCATCTACCAAAAATTATGCAGAGTCTGAGGGTAATCGAATTTGGCCAAACTCACTTTGCAGAGAGCTGTCACCACTGGTATTGAATTTCAGGTGTGTGAGATGGAGTAAAGGAGAGAAAACTGGTTTAGAAAAAGACAGTGTCTTTCTCTGCTTATCCTCCAATTATTCCTGCTACACCCCCCACCTCCATCAAAAAAACCCAAAACAAATAAACACATTGAAATAAGAAACCTGAATAAAGAGTTAAAGAAGCAAAATTCAAGATAAGGACATGCCACTCATAAATTATAAAATATTAGACGTTACCCAAATGTTCAGGGACTCAGTTCCTTTATCTGTAAAATGAGGAAGGGTGATGTTGCTTTCTCAATCTCACCATAAACGTAAAATAAGAAAGTGAAACGTGAAGAATGTTAAGTGCTACAAACACACACTACAATTGTGATTATATAAGGATAATGCGAGACATTTTTATTTCCATTTTATTTCTCTTTTACTTCATCTCTTCCTTGTTGCTCTTTTTACTTCTCTACCTAAGTCATATAGGGAATATGCTACTTTCAGACTGAACAGCTTTCCAATCGTAGCAAAATATGATGAAGTACAGAGAAGCCAAAAGGAATGTGGAATGTCAGGCTCATCAGAAGTGTTATTTATTAAGAGCAATTGTTAGATAATGTCTGCATACTAATCATTGACAGAAGATAGCATTAGCTCAAAAGCATTATGACATTACCAACAGGCCTTCCTCTATGTTTTCCTTCCTATCCTTCCCACATTGCATGTTTTACTTTGTTCTCCCTTCAAAATGGTGTCATTTTCCTGATTTTCAGCCAAGTAAGTCTTCTGTCCTTATATATAGAACATGAAGTCACTTGATTATACATAAAAACATTACTAAAGTAGACTTCGCTTTAAAAGGCCTACATAATAAAGTGACTATGTCTATTATTTGTCAGAGACTCCATCTAATGGAGACAAATTCTGAAGCCACTGTTCTGGCCTTATGGCTCCCTTTACACTCTAAGAAAAAAAAAGAGGACAGGGGAAAGTAAAATGGAGAGGAACTGGGGGTGCCTGGCTGGCTCGGTCAGTGGATCATGCAACTTTTGGTCTTGGTGTTGTGGGTTTGAGCCCTACACTGAGGGTAGAGATTACCTAAAAATGAAATATTTTAATTAATTAATTGATTAAATGGAGAGGAATTGGAGCATTGACAATATTAGCAATATTTTAATTAAAAAAGTCTAAGATGTCTTGTGCTATGCACTGAATATTTGTGTCCCCACAAAATTCAGATGTTCAAATCTCATCCTCAATATGATGGCATTTGGAAGTGGGTCCTATGGAGGTAATTAGGTCATGAGGGTAGCACTGTCATGAACAGGATTTGTGCCCTTATAAAAGAGGCCATTGGGAGATCCCTTGCCTTTCCACCATGTGAGGACACAGTGAGAAGGAACTATGAACAGGAATCAGGCAACTACCAGACACCAACTATGCCAGCACATTAATCTTGGACTTTTCAGCCTCCAGAACTGTGAGAAATAAGTTCTTACTGTTTATAAACCACCCAGTCTATGGTATTTTGTTGTAGGAATCTGAACAGTCTACATCATTCTGGAATCCCTTCCCACTCCACCCCCTATACCCAACTGGTTAATAAGCTTATCTTTTAAATATATGTCTATTCTAGTCTCTCCTTCTGTTACTGCCTCTTCCAAATCCTTGTAACTAAACCATCAGCTCTGCTGGTGTAGTGGTGTCATGCATGATTCTCAAATCCCCATAATCCTAAATCTTATAATACTCTTGTAATCGCTTCCTTCTAGTACTTCATTTTTTTCAATTTACAACTGTCCTTGGCTTCTCTGTTTAAAAGCCTCTGATGGTTCTCTGCAGCTTACAGACTGACATCAAAAATCTAGAGCTCACCCGCAGATCATACATCCAGTAGACCATGTCTTAACATTTTTTCACCAAGCATCCTTCTCGTCAATCAAGGTGGACTACTTGTAAATTATCACCAGAGCACGGTTTTTAAAAATGAGATCTCATAAAAAATCATTTTAGAATGATTATACAGTTTGAACCCTGGAGATTAGCCTTTCATGTAAAAGATCCTTATGTTCAGGAAATTATCATTGTCCTCATAGAACTTAAGAGTTGGGGAGAAAAACATTACCAAGTTGAAATTCTATCTTACTGATGTGCTTGCTAATTTCTTTCATTCTTTCAACAGATATTTACAGTGTCCAACATGTGTACTTCATAGTACTTATTGCAGTAGACCAAGTGAATGGTCACTGCCAAATAGGACTGTTAAGGAATGTTTGTAAATGAAAAAGAAAACCATTTAAGGCCTTGTGGATAGCAGCAGAATAGAACATTCCAAATGAAAAGTCACAAGTGCATACATGTATGAGGGACAGGTTGAAGAATGACATGATTATAATGGGTAGAGTGTGTTGGAAAATGTAAAATCAACATATAATGCTGAGGTCTAGTACCACATAAATGTTAAGAAATTTTTATAGCAACTTTTGGAGAATAAGAGTCATTATTATCTGAATGGAGGTGGATAAAAGTTAAGTATAAGCTTTATGATATATCATAAATATTTAATGGATCACTTTCTGCATCTAGGCATGGCAGGGTTCACTGTGTAGAGGATTTTCAGTAAAGCACATGTATGGAGAAAGAGGAAGCAAAAGGAAGGAATATCCCCAAATTAGGGTATATGTCAATATTTTCAAGTATTTGGATCTCACACAATAGGCAAAATGGTACCACTGAACAGCCTCTTTGATGGCATCGTTTGCTATCTCTACAATAAGATATGTTGATAATATTAATCTTTTGTGACTGACTGACTTACTGGGTCAAACCATTTATTTTAGGATTTCAGTAATAATTTATTTTGATAGCATACTAATTATTTATTTTCATATTACTTGGAGTAGCAGAACATATAAAATAGTGTTTCAAAATAGTCGAGGAACAGAATAGAGAATCCAGAAACAGACTCATACATTTACGCTCAGTTGAGTTGCAACAATTCACAGACAGTAGAAAATACTTGACAATAAAAAGGAATGAACTACTGACATGCTCAAAAACATGGATAGATCTCAAAAATAACATGCTGAGTGAAAGAAACCAGGCACAGAAAAGAACATACTGCACGATCTTATATGAAGTGGAAAACAGTCAAAACTGATCTATAGTGATAGAAATCAGATCAGTGTTTTGCCTGGAGTAGGGAGTAAAGATTGACTACACGGAGACACCAGGGAAATTTCTGGGGTTATGGGAATATTCTATATCTTATTTGGAGTAACGGTTACATAGTATATCCTAGTTTCCTAGGTCCGCCATCATAAAACCTCACAAACTGAGTTGCCTAAACAGTGGAAGTTCATTGTCTCACAATACTGGCAGCTGGAAATCTGAGATCAGGGTGTTAACAGAGCCATGTTTCTCTGAAGGCACTAAAGGTTCTGACCAGGGCCTTTCTCCAAGCTTGTGGTAGTTGCTTGGCTTCTGGAAGTGTAACTCCAGTCTTCCTATGACATTCTCCCTGTGTGCATGTCTCTGTGTCCAAATTTAGTCTTTTCATAAGGATAACAGTAATATTAAATTGGGGCCTGCCCTAATGACCTTATTTTAACTGGAGCATTTCTGTAAAGACTCTTCCTCCAAATACGGTCACATTCTGAGGTACTAGGGTTTAGGACTCCAATATATCTCTTCCGGGGGGAAGGGGACAAAATTCAACCCATAGTCCATGGTTTATACATTTGACACAATTCAAAGAAATGTACATTTAAAATGTGTACATTATAACAATGTAAATTATACTTCAGTAAAGTTGATTTTAGAAAAATTGGACATCTATGAAAATTTTGACATGTAAAATACATATTAGAACTTATGCTCTTCTCTGAGTACAACAGGATTTTGTCCTACATTCTTCAACTATATTAGAGCCAGCATATTAAACTCAGCAAAAAGATGCCATTTGTCCCATTCATCCTGGTACATAACATTAACCAAGTCTTGTTGAATGCTGCTTATATTTTCCACAAACCAAGTGACTTCCTGATAAAGAGCTGACTTTTTAAAAACATAAGAATATGAATTGAATTAATGTTGAAGTAATAAAAAGAGTGGCCAAAATTTAGAATCCCAAAAGATTTTAAACCACTTTACTTGGGCCTCATCCATGGAGTGCAATGTTGAAGAGGGGTGTACTTTAGTGGGAGGAAATCTCACCCTGGAATGAATTGTGGGGAACTCCATAAATCCAGAGACTTGCAGAATGAAAAGCCCTCTTAGAGGCCAACAAGAATGCCTTCTTTTTAGAGAGGTTAGGTGCTTTGCCCAAGGTCACACGGCTAATGAGAGGTAAAACAGGGACTAGAAACCACATTTCCTGACAACTTAACTGATGCTCATTCCAAACCCTGACTCTGTCCACACTCAGTTCTGGTTATGCTTTGTGTGAAATGCAAAGGAGAGAAGGAAGCATTTAACGTGATCAGCACAGAAAGAAGGAGACAGAATTTCATGTCCAGGAATGTCAAACACTAATTTCTTTGTATGATAAAAATGCAAGAGGAGCGCCTGGGTGGCACAGTTGGTCGAGCATCTGACTCTGGGTTTCGGCTCCAATCATGATCTCAGGGTCCTGAGATGGAGCCTCCTTAAGCCTCCACGCTCTGCAGGAAGTCTGCTTAAGATTCTCTCTCCCTCTCCCTTTGCCCTTCCCGCTTGCACTCGAACTCTCTCTCTAAAATAAATAAATAAACCTTTTCTTTAAATGCAAGAATGAAAGAAAACAATACTCCAAAATTGAATTAATTATATTGCTTATATTTGGATATGTCTTTCCTGTAGATAAGTAGTTTTGCAAGAAATTCCTGTCATGTGGAGTTACCTGATGTGTAGAAACTTGAAAACACACATAATTTTTGTCTTAAATGGTTCTCAAACTACAATTTAAGTATATTTGTAAGAGTTCGTATTTTTGTTTCTGGTTAAAATACGGTTATTTCATTAAGCTATTTTTAAAATGTGAATAAAGTAAAATAAAAGGGCCATACTCTGTAGTAACAAATCAAATACTGCCTGAAGTTGAAGTTGAGGTTTACAGAATCCTAAAAAATAAATTTTTTGGATTCAGAAAAACACTTTCTGGTAAGAGTTCATATTTTTAGTCAATTAAGATACACTCATATTTTTCTTTCACTTACAGGATGTTCTTTGCCTTGAAACCTACCTAAGCCATAGAGAAAGAATGCTACAATCATTCTGATACTCACATAAGCTGAAATGTATTTTTTTACTTCTTTAAATAACAGTTTTAACGTTAGAAGCATAGTTGTTGCAAAGTAAGAAATTATCTGAAGATCTTGTAATTTGTAGCATGATCTCTGTGTATTTTATATATATATATATACGTATATATATATATATATACGTATATATATACGTATATATATATACATTCTTTATTTACTAAACAAAAATTTGTTAAGTCTTATTATGGGTCTGGTTCATCACCATTAAGATATAAGACATCACCACTAAAATATAAAAATATAAAATGTTTTAAATGTTCTATTTCCTGATCAGAAATAGTCACTTAGACCATAACAACTATTAGAAGAAGATAACTCCAGGCCATCTGTCAAATGCTTACCATTCTCAAAACTCTCCCTGGAGGGAGATGCGACTCTGGCTCACCTCACCAGCAGTAATCCCATTTTTCCTAGGCTCAAAGTGTTCTAGGTGCTCCAGGCACAGCAGAGAAATAAAGTCCTGACTCTAGGAAGCTTACGTTCCATTGGAAAAAACAAAAATAAATAAACACATAATTGAATGTCAGGCAGTAAAAAGTCAGAAAGATAGCCGGTGGTAGGTGGGGGGTTAGTATTCAAAGACAACAGTCTAGGAAGTCCTCTCTGAGTAGATGACATTTGCACAGAGAACGGAATAAAATAATAAAGTAAGTCTGTACAGATCTTGGCAGAAGGCATTGTAGCCAAAGGAGACAGCAAGGGCACAGATCTAGGCAGAAACGTATCTAGTGTGTTCAAGGAACAGCAAGCCCAGCATGGCAGAGGCTCGTGGGACAGGGTGAGCATGACGGAAATGTAGGGCCCTGTCTTTGTATTTTGTAGTCAATGTCATGCAATGTCTTTTGGAAAGTTCTAAGATAAGAAGGGACACAATCTGATTGGCTTTTCTAAAAGGTCACTTTGTTTTCTGTATGCAAATTAGACTCTAGGAGAAACACAAGAGTGGAAGATGAATTACAAGGCCTTTTTTGGGGCTCCAGCTGAAGGCTTTGACCGGGGCAATAATGACAAGGAGCTTAGAAGTAGTTGGATTTTAGCCTAGTTCAGAGATAGAGTCAGAGGATTTACAAACGTCTTTTGGGTATAAGAGAAAGAACCATGATCGTGGGGCCTGAGCAACCGGATGAGTGGTGCTGTCATTTATTGAAATGGGGACTCCTGGAGAGAGGAGGAAATCAGGATTCAGTTTGGGGGCCTGGGAAGTTTGAGATGTTCACTAGGCATCTAAACAGAGATGTCCCGCAGTTGAATACTTGAGTCTGGAGTTTAAGGAGAGCTCACAGCTAGAAAGGAAGATTGGAGAAACACCATTCTACTGATACTTCTTAAAACCACAGGATTGATGAGAGCACCTGATACAAGAGTGTCTATTCAGAAAGAAGAGAGCCAAAGACAGTGCTGAGTTTTTAACAGCATCCTACAGACTTGCAAGACCAAGAAGAGCCAGCACAGGAGTCTGATAAGGAATTTCCACAGAAGAAGCAGGAAAATTAGAGAATGTGAGATCCAAGAAGGCAAGAGCAGTATTTCAAGATGGAAAAAATTATCAACCGAGTCAAACGTGGTGAGAGAACAAGATGAGGGCTAAACATTCACTGCACAGAAATCAGGCTAGAAGCTAAAAATTGACAACCTAGAGAGCATTTAATGATCGTGAATAATATAGGGGCAATGCCTGAACAGAATAGATGCCAGAGAGCATAGAAGGTAATGGTAATGTAGTTAACAAGGATAAAAACACTTTCCAGGGGGCCGCCTGGGTGGCTCAGTTGGTTGAGCATCCAGCTCTTGGTTTTGGCTCAGGTCCTGATCTCAGGGTCCTGGGATCGAACTCCGCACTGGGCTCCACACTCAGCATGCAGTCTGCTTGTCCCTCTCCCTCTACTCCTTGCCCCACTCATATGCTCTCTCTCTCTGTCTCTCTCAGAAATAAATAAAATATTAAAAAAAAACATTTTCCAGGAATTTTGCTATAAAGAACAGAGATATGTGGCAGTAGCTGAAGGAGAAGCCTATTTAAGTATCCTAGATTTTCTGGTCACAGCTATAAAATAGCTTCTGCCTTATAATCAATTCAATGTTCATAGGTGGGGGTTTCTAAATGTGCAGGCTTTCTCTTAAATTATAAATTCTAATTTTAATAATAGCCATAATAAAACAAATTGAAGCTCAGGGTGCACTTTCGATATTATCTGGAAACATTCAGCAGGAAAAAATGCTGAGAAATGCAAAGCAACATTCAGTTTCATTTAAGCTACCCAGCATCTTAAAGTTCTTCTGCAGCTCCCAGAGGACATAACCAATTACTGTGCATACCAAAATTCAATAAATTCCAGTTGGAATGAATTGTATGCCACCAAATCCTGAGAAATTAAGGTTTAAAGGAACACCGAAACAAAATATCTGAGATTGCCCACAGATCGGGGTTCTGCCAAGAAACCGTAATGGCCTTGTTCCGAAGGTGTAGTACAAAGCCAAAGCAGTGACTTGGCCAATTTGGATAAGAAACACTGAAGACAAAATCTGTAAAAGCTAGAAAAATGAAACCACATTAACCAACAAAGAGATGGATCGGTGGTGGGAATTCTCCTACATTTTTATGTCACTGTTTATGGATTTCTTTACCAGAAATAAGGGGTGAACTCTTTCCAAAACACTGCAGCACTTCTCCACGTAATCATTTGAGTTCCTTTCCTCTGAGTCTGGCAACCCTTACAAGATCATTTCCTTTAATTAAAATAATTTTTGGCTGGGCACTCCGAGTAAACATCCCCCTCCATAGACTCAAAACTCCATCTTCAGGAGACAAGAGAAAACCTCATGTACTCAAAATAACACCACCCCTCCCTGGCCTCCACACATCTCAGAAGCTGTGAAGGGGGGTGTCCCAGGCCCCCACCCCTCACTATCTCTCTACATTTGAAAACTCAGCACCACTCTCTGCCTTGAGGCCGCCAGGATTCATCACATTATAGCCCTTTGCAATATTTATATGTATCATCCCAAGAGGCTGGGACTCTTGGCAAAAACACTTCACCTCCTCTAATCCTCCGTATCTTTCCATATCCCCAAGTCTGTCCCAGTCCATTAATTCTTCCCCAACTCCTAAAACTCTTCCATGTGCCTTCTGGTTCTCAGATCAAACATCCCCAAACGCCCAACCACCTCAACCTCTCTCTGGGGCTTTATTGCCCTTCTTAGTTTAACGAGTATCTGGATTTTTGTGAGGGCATGCTGCCCCGAAAGCCCTCTCAAGGGATGGTTCTTCTCCCACAACCCCATACCACAAGTGGGGAGCTTGAACGGTGTCGTCCCTGCTTCTCATTGCCACTTCCACACCACTGTATGTGTCCCAAAAGCCCCAGCTTTGAATTCCTCTTGTTTTGCAAAAACCCTCAGCATCCAGCTTACTGTTAGTCTCTTTCCAAAACTACTTCTACCTTTCATCCTACTGATTTCAATATTCTTATGAATGATTTTTTTAATACCATGGGCTCTCGACTCATTAAACTCCTCTCCCCCATAATCACAATCTCAACAATTCCTCAACCACACACTCCCATGTTCATAAGTCAGGCCCTGTCATAATAAATAAATGCAACTCCCCCTTAATCTCAATTTCAAACGCTCTTATTTTCTGACATACAACAATCCTTCTGCTCCAGTGAATCTTCATTCCTTTAACCTTGCCCCCTTTCTACTCATTCTCCTAATGTCTTTCTCTTCCTCCTTACCCAAATTTCAATTCCATTTCAATCATTATAGATCCTCCCCTGTGAACCCTCCCCATCCTCGGCTCCCTTCTTACTTTATTGCACTCTTTTAGCAAAACTTGAACCCTGGTCAAATGCATCTCTCTACCATATCGACACTTCCATCTATGCAACTAAGTGTAGCTAGAGTGAAAAGCCCAAACATGCTGGTTGGTCTCATTTTAAATTTATGACTTCCAACTTCAAGTAGACCCTCACTGATGCCCCAAAATTGCTCCAAAATTGTGTTACATTTCCTTAGACCGCTCACAGTCCCATTTACTAAATGATTATAAGATACCTTCTCCTCTCTCCTTGAATCTTCCACACCCTCCTACCCTTTCACACTTCCAAATGATGACCTTTCTTTTCACTTTACTGAGAATATTTAAATAAAAAGAAGAGAACTTCCTCAAGTTCCCACCACTACCTTGACCCACTCACCAGCATTGGCCCCCATGCACTATAACTTTGCTCCTATTACTGTACATCGGTGATCCTTAAAGAGTTGTCCCCAGCCCAGCAGCATCAGTGTCACCAGGGATATCAGAAATGCAAATCCTCAGATGGATTCAGATGTACTGAATCAGAAACCCTGGGAGTAGGGCCGGCAATCAAATTCCCCAAGTGATTTGATACCTGCTAAAACTTGTAAGCCATCTGGGAAACATTTTTTTAAATTATGCTGGGTCCTCTCCCAGATAGTCTGTTTTAAATTTTAGGGGATGAGATGTAGATCTCAGGGGTTTTAAAAGCTCCCCAGGTGATTCTAATACAAAAGTTTGGAAACCACTGCTATGAATGGAAGGTCCATAGCCGTATCTAAGACAATCTGTCAATTTCATCAAGGCTTCCACCCCCTCTTGCTTCCTCAAGGACATTTTTTCAGCAATTCTCTTCTCTATTCTTTCTTTTGCATCTTCAACTTGTCTTTTTCACTAGCTCATTTCCAATTTCCTAAAACATGCTGTTCTAGCTCTTGTTTAAAAAAAAAATCTCCTTTGACTCTCCAGTTACTGCCCTATTTTCCTCTCCAGTTACTGCCCTATTTTTCTGCTCACCTTTACAGCAAAATACTCTTAAGAGAAATCTATACTAATTATTTCCAGTGCATTTCTTTCTATCCCCATTGTCATTAAACCCATTCCCCCCACTACTCTATGAAATCTGGGTGTATCAAGGAACTGACGACCTCCATGCTACTAAACCCAATGGCTAAGTAGCTTCTCCATCATCATTGTACTTGATTTATCAGCAGCGATTGATCATTGATCATCACTGTTGATCATTCCCTCCTCCTGCAAACACTTTCTTCACTTCCTTTTCTTTTTATTTTTTTCTCCCTGCTACATGGGAAGTTCCTTCCGTCCCTTCTGTTGGCTTTTCCAAACCCGAGTTCTGCACCTCCCTCTCTGTTCTCTCCATGCTCACTCCTTAGGTGATCTCATTTCGTCTAATGGTTTTGAATACCTTCTAACACTAACATCTACAAAATTTCTATCTCCCAGTGAGACCTTCCTCCTAAGCTCAAGACTCAGATAAAGCCAACTGCCTACTCACTGTGACCTAACAGACAACCTCAAATGCAACACGCTGAACTGATTGCTGAGATTTCCTTAAAAACAGTGGTTCTTCCACAGTCTCTCCCAAATCAATCAACAGCAACTCTGTCCTTCTTACTTGAAGTCATCCTTGATTCCTCTGTTTCCCTCTATCACATAGATACACCCAGTTCACTGTGTCCACCTGTAAACTGCCATTTCTCTTGCCCGAATTAAGCAATAGCATCCTCATTGATCTCATGAGTCCACCTTTGTCTCACCAGAGTCTATTTATTCAATTAACATATAATGTATTATTTATTTCAGGGGTAAAGGTATTCATCAGTCTTACACAACACCCAGGGCTCACCACAACACATACCCTCCCTAATGTCCATCACTCAGCCTCCTCACCAGAGTCTATTCTTAACTCAACATCCAGTGATACACTTCTAAGGCACACCAGCTCTTGTCACCTTTTCACATAGAACTCTCCAATAGCTCCCTCTTTCACTCATAGTAAGAGCTAAGGGCTTTACAATCCCTGATAATGTCCATCAAATTCTAATCTGTTAGTTCTCTGACCTCACTGCCTGGTATTCTTCTATACGATCCCTTCTCTGAATTACAATGGCATCCTTGCTATTCCTCTTCACATCAGCCATAATCTCACCTCAGAGCTTGCAAAATAAGTTTTCCATTCACCGCTCGAGACCTAGTCTCCACCCTTCTCATCCCTGCTCTGTGCCCTGGAAGGATAAACTTTATGACCTACCACAGTGATCTCTCTGGCCCTCTGCTTCCAGGTGGATTTGGCTACTAACCTTAAAAATAAATCAGTCTGTTATTTTACCAGCAACAAGAGGTTTATTTGGGAATAACAGATAAGTGCAATTTGGGACATTCAAGCTATGACAAAATTACAGACAAGTCCAACAAACAAAAAAGAGGAATGTTATTTTATAGAGAAGAAGGAGGAAGTTGAGAGAGGTTGTTTTGAATGAAAGCCCATTGGAGAAAAGCAAGAGTTCAGGGTGATGATAGTTTCTCATTTGTTGAGTTTCAGGGATAGTCAGTTTTTCTAGAACATGCCATATACATCTTTCCCTGTTAGGGCCTGTAATTGATGATTCTTTCCTAATGAGGTTCTTCTATTGGGGTCCAATTCTTCCTCTAATTAACACTGGATGGCACAACTCCCCTTTCCAGCCTCCCCTTCTAGCCCCTGGAGTCCACAGTAGTGAGGTTTCTCTTTCTTAATTTTCATGTGGTCAATGGGGAGCCCAGCAGAAGATCTGAAGGAGGGATGAAAGTGAGGTTAGTCTTTCATTTTCTCTCCTTCCCTGTGTGCTTCCTTCCTGCAGTGTTGCAGCTGCAGCATTCCTCAACCTTAGGTCACACAGCTCCTGTTAGGCAGACAGACTTTTGACACAGCTGTTCATTACTCTCAGTTCCAATAACCACTTACCAGTCACCCACTCAAGCTCAGTGATGATCATGGGGCTCCACTGTCTTTTGCTCCTGAATACTGTACTGTCCTTTGTCATTTCTCCTACAACCTGTGCACATCTCTGTAAATAATCACTTTTTTTCAACTCTCCTCAAAGTACCCCATTTGATTGTGTCATTGGCATCCTGTTCAGACTGATGCAGGGCCTTTGCACATGCTATTTTCCCTACCTACAGCCCTCTCCCTAGACAGGCACATCACTCACCCTGGAGCCTCTTTCAAGTCTTTGCTCAAATGTTACCTTCTCAGTGAGGCTTTCCCTGTTCTACGGATTTAGAACTGCACTTCTCCTTTGTTCCTTTCCACAGCACTTATCAGCCTCTACATTTTTCCTCCTTTGTTCTGTTCCATGACACTTATCATGTCTACTATAACAACTTATTCACTTCTGTGTTTTATTTATGGCTTTTCCACTCTCCCCACTAGGTGCTAAACTCCCTGAGGTCAGAAACTTTTGTTTGGTTTTATTCACTGCTATATCATGAAAACTTAGAACAGTGCCTATCATGGAATAGACATTTTTTTAATGCATGCAAAACAAAAACAGAAACAAAACAAAACAAAGACCCTCCTAAACCCCCACAAGGTTAAGAGAGCTTGAAAATCTTGCCAAATTTTGGTAAATTACACTGTGATCAGTTTAGCCTTATCCAAACTCAGGAGAGTCATTTAACTGGAGATTTTATTGAGTCTCACCACTGATGACTTAAGATTCATGTTTGAACTGGTAAAATTTAGAAAGACAGATTTGCCCTTCAAATTCCACTTTTAAAGTAAATGTTAAAGTCCATAAATCATTTCAGTTGCTTAATTAGACATAAAACCAGGTCTCCAAAGTGTACAGCAGGAACAGTTTTAGTTTGATACGTCTTATTACTCAGAGTTTTCTATCTTCTGGCAGTATATCGATCCTCTGTTTTGTGAGTTTGTAGGAAAAAGTAATTTTTTACTCAAGTAATTTTGTATGAATGAATTCCCAATACCTCAATGCAGTTATTCCTGACAGATGTAGAAAAGCCAACAGCGCTGCATTTCTCTCAGCCTTTGGATCTGTAATTCTCTCTACAAGTTTCTTGCTCCCTTAGTTCATCTTCCTTTCATTGAAATTAGGGATTTTTTAAATTCTTTTGTGAATGAAGCCCTCTTGACACCAGCCTACCCAAGATGCAGGTACATAACCCATAAATAATTCAAAGTTAAAAGAGCTGTCACTCTGATGATTTCACTTGCATCTTCTTCTCAGAAGTTTCCTTTCATGTGAGGATCTGACAATTTTTTAACAGCATTACTGGATGACCATACCTGACTGTCTTCCTGCATCTGTGTTTGCCTGCTTTGGAAGTCTCCACCACTGCTTTAAGCCAATAACTTCATTGTTTCAACAGAAATAAAATGATACTTTCCAAGGTTTGTGTGTTGTGGTTAATATTTTTGCATTAATCCATCTGAATGCCTTCTGTACCCTGGTAAGATAAAATTAAAGTAGGCAATATCTAAAGTGATGCCCATTTCATATGCCAAGATCAAATTAACAAATATCAACCAACAGGACAGAACAAACATCTTTCAGCTTCACAGAAGAATTCATAATTCCTTGATTTATTAGGATAGAATGTGTTTGTTTACATGGTAGGGGTCTGCACATAATAATCTGAGATGGATATTTAATACTACTTGCTTGATAGCTAAGATTACTGGTTGCCATAGAGTATAATAATTTTCATTTATTTTTTATTAAAGTCATTTTTATTCATTGTTAGAAATGTGGGATACACAGAAATGCAAACTGAAGGGAAGATAAAAATCCCTTTTACTCCCATGTGAGGGACATGGAGATCTGTCACTCAGATCCCTTTTCAAAGAAGGAATTGCTGCCCAGCTTCAAGGAGCATGCCTGCCTGACAGCCGCCAACAGTTAACTCCTTCAGCACCTGCCAGCTTTCAAGCAGAGGTCCTACTCATCTCAGGACAGGCCCCGACAATAACTGAGTAAGTCATGGTGGCCAAATTCATGACAACCAACGTCAAGAGGTGATGCAAAGGCCTGTTCGTATCCACCCAAAGTGACCCCCTCTAATAGGCAATCTTTGCTCCAGAACTCCTATGAGAATTCTCCTAGACAGTCTCCTACATCACAGTGTGGTAGTTCCCCTACCTAATTCTCCTTCCTCCTCTTTTCCTTAACAGGTATTACTCCCCACTAATCTTTTTTAAGTTGTGGGAAAATACACATAACATGCAATTTACCTTATTAGCCATTTTTAAGTACACAGTTCAGTAGTGTTAAGTATATATTGTTGAGCAACCAATCTTCAGAGCTTTCATTCTGCAAAATTAAAACTCTGTACCCATTAAACAACAATGGCCCATCCTTTCCTCCCCCAGGCCCTCAGAACCACAATTCTTTCTGTTTCTATGAATTTGACTACTCCAGATACCTCATGCAAGTGAAATCATGTAGTATTTGTCTTTTTGTGGCTAGCTTATTTCACTTAATATAATGTCGTAGCATGTGTCAAAATTTCCTTCCCTTTTTAGGCTAAACATTATTACATGTTTACCCATTCATTGTCCATGAGTTGCTTCCACCTTTTGGCTTTTGTGAATGATGCTGCTATGGATATGGAGAAGCAAATATTGCTTTGAGACTCTGCTTCTGCTTCTCTTGGAAATATACTCAGAAATGGAATGGCTGTATCATACAGTAAAAAAATTTTTGGTTTTTGAGGAGCTACCATATCGTTTTTCATAGTGGCTGGACTACTTTGCATTCCCACCAATACTGCACAAGGATTTGATTTTCTCCACATCCTCATCAACATTTGTTATCGATGACTGATTGATTGATAGCAGCCATCCTAATGAGTGTGAGATTGTATGCCATTGTGGGTTTGATTCGCATTTCCCTAATGATTAGTGATGTTGAGCATCTTTCAATATGCTTGCTGGGCATTTGAATATCCTTTTTGGAAAATTGTCTATTCAAGTCCTTTGCCCATTTTTAATTGGATTATTTGTTTGTTGAGTTGTAGGAGTTATTTATATATTCTCAGTGCTTAATTCATATCAAATATATAATTTGCAAATATTTTCTCCTTTTCCATAGGTTGCCTTTTTGCAGTACTGATTGTGTCCTTTGATGCATGGGTTTTTAATTTTGATGGAATTCAACTTATCTATTTTTATTTTCGTAGCCTGTGCTTTTGGTGTCATATCTAAGAACACCATCAAATCCAACACTAACAAGCTTTCCCGTTTTCTTCTAACAGTTTTAGAGTTTCAAGTCTTACATTTAGGCGCTCGATCCATTTGAATTAAGTTTTGCATACGGTAAGGGTCCAACTTCTTTCCTTTTCATGGGGGGAGGGATCCACCTTCTTTCTTTTGCATGTAGATATTTAGTTTTCCCAACGCGATTTGTGGAATCCCCAATAATCTTTGTGCACTCCTGTGTCACAATGTCTGCTTCCCAGATAACCCAACCCGCACATCCCTGAGCCAGAGGTAGCAACTGGTTAAGCATCTGTATGTATCCTTCCAGTCCTGTCCCTATTTCTCCTTCTCTCTCTAGACACACACACACACATAAACACGTACACATTCATATTGCTGTATATGCTTCTTTTTAAAAAAAATAACAATATATTGTGTATGTGTTTCTGTTTCATTAGATATTTTCAGCATCATCAAGTTTAAAGACTCTGCACTGACTCGTTGTGTGGACGCACCATTATTTACTCAAGCAATACAGTATTTTTAATAAGCTATATATTAAAAATTACTTCATTTTTAAAAATCTGTTTCCTTTAGAAGATTGGCTAATGAGAAACTCTATGCTTGAATTATAGAAAAAAGGTTATTGGTAACTTACTGATTTTGTTCCAATTATTCTTATTTTTACTCTTCCTTTACAGGCTTTTGTGGGAAATATGCAAAAATACATATTAAGGCTCCCATGCTTTACATAAAAATAGAATGTGCTAAATCCTTCATGAGACCTGAGAACATGCTTCATCCATGTCTGGTTAGAGGTGATGGGGTTTCAATTTCTCAAGGGCAAAACTATTTAGTGTTACTAATATTGCATTTGACCTCAAGGCTGACCGATATTAAGAAACTCATTCTCCAGCAACCTCCAAGCTCTATTTGCCCTGCAACGCCTAACCCCGGGAACCTACTGATTTTACTGGGTGCTATAACCCTGAAAGATTCCTGACACCGGGGTAGGAGCAACCATGGGCAGAGAAACGCCATGGAAGACAGAAAACGAAGTTCCCCTTGGCCTTTTACCAGCAATGTGACTTTAGCCATAGCACTTAACATATGCTGAGCCTTGTTCTTCCCATCTCTAAATTAGCAATATTAATTACCTTCTCTTCAATGTTATGAGCTTCAAATAAGGTAACATGTGGGAAAGTATAAATAGTAAGCAAATACAAGTTTTAGTTGTTATTGTTAATAATTAGCGAGCATGATACAAGTGTGCAAGTAATCAGTGACTTCAGCACCGTGAGCTTCTTGAGAAAACAGGAGGGCAGGCAAACGTGAGCTTCTTGAGAAAACAGGAGGGCAGGCAAACTTCAATTTTTAAATGTAACAAACGACTCACCACAGCTGGTCATGCTTTCGCCAAGCTGTGCTAAGGCTCCCAAACACTAGTTATTGATTGACTAACTTGCAAGTTATAGCTCAGTCAGTACCAGCTTTCAAACTACCATTGAGTCTCCACAGTAGCCAGTGTGAAGAGTTCGTTGAGTTTTTAGACATTCCTTGGTGCCCAGCGAGAGCACCAAAGTCCTCCTTACCAGAACAACCACAGATTCCAGGTAGGGTTGGCATAAACCCCTGGCAGAACAAGCAAATGCCACTGGTTCCGGGCCTATGAGTGAAGCCACTGGCACTCAGATGTGAAGAAAGTGCAGACTGCCACAATTACCCTTGGAAAAAGTTAGTCTACATACAAGTACCAAAGGACAGAGCCAACCTAGTATTCTGCATCTTCCAGCATCCTCAGTCTCGGAGGTATAAAAACACAACTCCATCTGAGGAAGTTTCCATCCATTTTACCCCTGCTCTGTCCACTCCCTCCCCACCCGTCCTCATTGCAATCAAATGCTTCTGAAATCAATGAACTCCAACTTATTTAAAGTCTTTACTTTTGAACGTAAAGATGACGATAAGGTTCATGATGGTCCCTCCATGGGATTATAAGTTCCTGTGCCCCTACTCTAGTTAAGAGAGAGAGAAGCTATTTCCTAATCCTTGTATGGAAACACCTAAACTAGGAAGTTGTTCAGTCTTCCACTCAAGAGAACGAAAGCTGGGATCAAGGACACAGACTGCTTCGAAGGGAGGGATCAAGGCTAATGGAAATAGAAAGTCAGTTTGACATTGTTGATAACTTTGTACCTCAAAGTATTAAACAGGCATCCTAGTCCAGCTCAAAATCTTCCCCTGGCAGCACTCTGGTAGGAACTGCTAATACTAACTTACTGGAAGAAAAAAATTTACTGGCGGTGAATTACAACCACAACTTCTATTCTCCAAGTTCCTATGCTTCAGCTGATAGAAGAGAAGAAAGGTAAGGAAGGAGGAAAGAAATTAAAAAGCCTATTTTGTCCTTCAAGAGGTAACAATATTTGTACAGGTTGCAAGTCTGAATAAAGCTAAAAGGATATACACAAATGGCACCCCTCCTCTACCTCACATGCACATTTCAAACAAGCCAAAGATCTATTTCTGAGGTTCCCAACATAATCGCTATTTAAGAATCGTCTTTCCAACATTTCCTTGGAGTTCATCCCTCCCACATGACTTCCATAGCCCTTCCCAAAAATCCTTCCCATAATCCCAACCTGCTCTAGCCAGCATTGCACACCTCACTTGCCTACCCTTGGGCTGCTCCAATCCCTCACTTTCTTTCCACTACTCCCTCCATCTGTCACATGGGTTCACCAGCTTCCTTACCAAGTAGATTTCTTTGGATAAGTTGAAAGATGAGCCTAATAACATCAAATAAAATGGACATTTTTGTTCTTACCTTACTTGTCCTTGTTGTAATATTTTTCATTGTAGCCCATCTTCTCAATCTGGAATCCCTCCTGGGTCTGGGATCTCTATCTTCTCACTTTATTCCTATTTTCCTTCTCTTCCCTTTCAGACTCTTTTTGCAGGTTTTCTTCCCCTTGTAATCCACTAAATGTTTAGTTTCCATAGCTCTATCCTAAGCCCTCTGCTATAATTATGCTACCAACCATCATTTGGCCAATTATCCATGTTTATGTGCTGACAGTTGTCCTCCAGCTCATAGCCCTCTATGAGGATTCAATCTGTATATCCAACTGCCCATGTTCAAGCCCCTCAAACTCAACACATCTGACCCCTTCCAGGCCTGATCTACCTCTATTTCTATGAATGGCTCTAACTCCCACCCACTTACCATGACCATAAACCTCATATTCATTCTTTTGCTTGCTCTTCCACATCTAGTTAGTCACCATCCTATAAATTATATCTCCTTCATTTGTCTCAAAATCGTCTTTTCTCTCATCTTCACTGCCATTGTTACAGTTCACAATCTTATTTCCCTCCAGATTTAGTGAAATAGTGTGCTAACTAGTCTCCCTGCACCAACCCTGCCACTCTCCCCCTCTATTCTAGGCACAACTGTGGTAGTGGTGATAAAGAATTTCAGAATTTTGAGTGAGAGGTCTGAGAATCTGAGAATTCCCCTATCCCTATAGGAATTTGTCTAAATTTCTGTCTCCTTAATGTCAGAATGAGCCTAATAATACTTTTCCAGGGATTTGTTAGAAGAATTAAATGAGTAGGTCTTAAGCATTGCCTGGCACAAAAATTCTCAAGAAAGAAACTCTCCCTTTATTAATGTTACCTTACTATACAACACAAATCTGAGTAGTTATTTTGCTTTCTTGATTATAATCCTAAAATTACTTCCTGAAGCACCCAGAATAAGTTTAGACTCCTCATTTAGTTTCTATGAACGTCATAATTTGGTTTCTGCCCACCTTTAGTTTCATTTCCTTAATCACTCTCACATGTCTCTTCCCTAAACACGTGGGACCAGTGCAGTTTCCAGAACATACCCTATTGTACTCTCAGCATATCCACATTGCTATCGCCTCTATCCAGAATGCCTTTCTCCTTTCTATCAGCTAGAAGCTTCCTATTCAATCTTTAAAATTCAGAGCAAATCTCAAACTCTCCTGGGAAACGTCCTCTTTCCCACAGTCTCATTTAGAGACTCCTCCACTTGTATGGGAATGGCACTTTGGGTGTATCTACATCTTCTTATAACCACATTAAAGCTTTTATCACCTTATTCTGTTTGTACTTCTCAGCCTGTCTCCTCCTGCCCCCACCCAATCCAGTACCATCTACTTTATAGGTACAAGAATCTTGTCTGTCTCTTCACCTTATCATATGTTTGACACATAGTAAGTGCTCGATACAAGTAGATGAATGAAGGAAAGAAAGAAGGAATGGAGCAAATAGAATGTTAAGAATGAATGGATAAAAGATGGGAAAACATCTATTTCTCACTATGTTAAAGTCTCAGGGTATTTTTTTCTTCAGCTTCTGAAAACTCATAGACCCCATTATCCTGCCGCAACAGGTGTTTTAACCTCCCATGTAGAGTCCGTGACCTCATCTCGCAGCAAATAATCTCCCAGGCAGCACTGTTCTGGTGCTCCCTACTGAATCAAATCCCTATCTCCAGCCTTTCTTATCCACTGTGATCTGCAGATCTAGATCCCAACAAATGATCCTTTATTAATTCTGGAGAGATTTATCCCTTTGACTTTTTATAGTGCCCTTACAACGAAGGGAACAAAAGACAACCTGTAAAAGGAGCTAGAGAGGAATTTGTACTTTATTTGTATTACTCTCCAGTAACTCAGGGATTCATTGAACAAATATATTTTGAGCACCTGCTCTTTGCCTACAATGCATTATACACAAGAAATACAAGTTGATGTGCCAAGGTCCTTGTTTGACAAGGAGCTCACAAATTAGCAGATCTTTCAACTAACATTGTTTTGAGTGCCTACTATATGCCAGGCATAGTCCTAGGTGCTAGGAAAATAGCAGT
Organism: Ursus maritimus; assembly: GCF_017311325.1. Classification (NCBI taxonomy): domain Eukaryota; kingdom Metazoa; phylum Chordata; class Mammalia; order Carnivora; family Ursidae; genus Ursus; species Ursus maritimus. The sequence goes on from NW_024426552.1 coordinate 17,606,484, forward strand.
GAATGAAAGGGGAAAGGTTCCTGTTCTCACTGTAGTGACACTCTAGTAAGAAAAGCAGACAATAAATACTCAGGCTGCTCTAAGGATTAAAAAAAAAAAAACTGAAGAGGAGCAAAGGAGGACACTGGGAGGTCAGCTATTCACTTGAGGTTGTTCAGTCAAGAAGTAATTGGACATTTCTTGGTATAGGTGGTAGCCATGGTGAAAATTACCGAATTCTGTAAAACCAACTGGATTTGCTGACAGATTAGACATGAGTTATAATAAGAAAAATGGATCAATTCTGACACCAAGTATTTTGGTCTATGTACCTGGGAGAAAAGAATTGCCTTCACTTGAGTTGGAAAAGTCAGCACGAGGAATAGGTTTTTTCAGTGAAATAAGAAGCAAGACTGCGGTCTAAGAGTAAAATGGAGAAGAGATTTGGAGGTTGAGAAGAAAGGAGAACTAATTGGGAAAGTATTTAATTGTCTATGCCTTCCTTTTGTGGTTTGAAGGTGAGAAAAAGATGAACAATAAAATGTTTAATTTTAAATGTGGTATGTTTGAGATGCCTAGAAATAATAACAGCAAACATTTATATGGTAACCACTATAAGATGTAATCACTAAAAATGTATAGTGTGAATTTAAATCAGCATGTGTTGTGTTGGTGGACCTATAACAGTGATGTAACATCAGAAAGTAGGTGTTCAGGACATCTTTCTACTGCGTTAGAGTTAAGAGGGGGGAACATCCTGTATTTTAGAAAAGAACTGTTTTATTTTTTGTGGATTAGGCTAAAGGATCACCAGTCCATTAAGAGTATGATGCTTCTTTATGGAAGTCGGAGTTATAGATCTTGAGTAATGGTTTATGTGGTATAAATAAATGAACATTCTCAGATAGCAGAGAAAAATTAACTCCTCTCTGAAGGGGCATTAGCTTATTGCACATCCAGATTTATTAAATATTAAGCCTCAGTTTTAAAAACAGTGAAAGGCACAACTCTCAGTTCATTTATCAGCAGAATCAGAATAGATCTCAAATATTATCATCTATATTTTGACCAAGAAGTATTTAACGGATTTTAGTACTGCTTTGTGTAGAATGTGTTGAGTTCTAATATTTTAATTAACCAAATTAATTCCCTGTATACCTGGTTTTTAAAAAAAGTGTCTTAAGAAGGAAGAAATGATCAATTGTGACAAATGCTGCTGATGGTTAAAATATAATGAAGACTGAAATTTACCTTTGAATCTAACAACTTTCAGTCATTGGTGACCATGAGAAGTAATGGGGAAGAAAGCTTAGCAGTAGGAGGTTCAAGAAGAATGGAAGGAGAGTGGCTGAGAACATAGAACGTGGGTAACTCTTCTAAGAGGGTTTTCCAAGAGGAGCAGAAAGATGGAGTCATAGCTGGAGGAACATGTAGGTCAAGGGAGGATTTTTTTAAACGTAAGATTTTATGGTTCATTTATATGCTGATGGGAATTATATAGTGAGAGTGAAAACTGATGATGCTGTAGGAGAGAAGTCCTGGAGTCACAGAGAAAATGGGAACTAATGATAAAGTACAGGAAATGTCTTTAGACAGAATAAAGAAGGACAGATCAACCATGGTTATTGGAGTTAAGGAAAAGAAAAGAAATATTTGATATACTAACAGAACATGTCAAATTCTCTTTTTAAATTGCTTTTATGTTTCAGTGAAATGAAAAGCAAGGCTGAGACTGAGAAATGGAAAGGTGATGTTGGAGGCTTCAGAAGAAAGCAAAAAGGGAATGCCTGGGTGGCTCAGTCGATCAAGCATCAGACTCTTGATTTTGGTTCAGGTCATGATCTTATGGTCATGAGATCCAGCCCAGAGTCGGGATCCACACTTAGCGAGGAGTCTGCCTGAGATTCTCTCTCCCCCTCCCTCTGCCCTTTCCCCCACTCATGCTCACACTGGCTCTTTCTCTCTCTCAAATAAATAAATAAATAAAATCTTAAAAGAAACAACCCAAACAAACAAAGAAGAAAGCAAAAGGTATGAATAGTTGCCTGGGAGAGATTTAATTCTCTGCCCTCTCTGTGGAATGTATACTGCAGATGCCCCCTTTCGAAATCTAAATTTGGTTAATCCCATCTTCCCCAAGACCTAAACCTTTTGGATAGTTCAGGAAGTGAGGACCTCATACAAGATTCCTTCCATGGGAATTCTGGACCTGGTAATGAGAGTGAATCTCTCTTGAAAGGCTTTATTTGTGGAAACATAAATCCTGTTTCGTGCCATGAGAAAATGAGAAGCGTGTCTATGGGGGCCTTGTGAATAGGCAGAATAGACACTAACGGTATGAAGTGAGGGATCCAGGCAAGTGAACCTTCTTGAGCAAAACATCTTCCCTGATTCACCAGCTGTGGTTTATGAAAGTCCAAAATGACAGTGAAAGGGTATCATCATTTATTTACAGAGTACCTTCTAGAAGTCTAACCCCAAGCTAGGTGTCTTAAAAATATTATTTCATTTAGATAGTCAGTCCATCAGCACTGCAAAAAAGCTTATTCTTCCAGAACCCATGGAAGAAATATGTCTTCCCAAAATATAGATGTACATGTCTGAAATAATATTGTATAGATATCTTTGCTCCAGCATGGGGTAGAAGCGACATTAATTGTAAACATCATATTTAGAAATGTTAAAATTATAATTTAATGACAAAAAAGAAATCAGTGAGCAAGAGAATGAATTCTTGAACTGGAGACAAAGACACTGGAAATAGGATTGGGGACAGAGGACAGAGGGCTTGGAGGCAAGTAGAAGTCACCAAGAGTACAACAGACGGAAGTGAAACAGGTATGGGGGGGACAAAAGGCTTGAAAGCTGTAGACAGCTATTGAAAGAAACTTGTCCAGACAGATAAAAAATGTCTGGGAAAGAGAGAGACTGGTTCATGGAAATGCCTATTAAGAGAATCAATTACTGCTCAATATGTGAGATGGGCATTCTTAACTGGATTATAAGGTTTGAAGAGATTACACAGACAGGCACAAATGTCCTTAGTTATCAGAAATTCAAAAAAGAAAGATCTGCCTGGACTCAGATGAGAAGCCAGTGTAGAAAAGAAATGTGACATGGAAAATAAATGTCTATGAAAGCCAACTCTCTATTCCATGGAAAGCTTTTTATTTCTACCTAGCATAAATAACAGGATGTTGTACTTACTGTAATTTAGCTACCAAAACAGAGAGATAGCTAATGCATATATATTTATATAATATATATCCAAGATATATGCGATTTCTCTCTGATTTGATAAATTATAAATATAAATGTATTTATTATATATACGTGTGTGTGTGTGTGTGTGTGTGTAAAATGTTTGATCAAATATATTACTGAGGAAGGACAAGGGAAGGATTTAAGATCAAGGTGACAGAGCTGTTGTTTTGGGTAGAGAAATCCTTAGCATTGAGTCCACTGCAGTGGAGAGAATCAATAGTACACTCCTTACTCACACATACCCCATTTTTGGAACCAAATCTTTGTTCTACATTTTTTTTTCCTTTCCCAGCATTCAGGGCCCACTGGATGATAGCTGTTTACAATCTGTAAAGTGTTCATTCAATTCTTGAAACTCAATTCTCCCTTACTCCTCTTCTTCTTCCATCTGAGTCTCATTTGAGAGATCCTCTCTCTAGCAATTCTCCAAGCAGGGTGTGGAAAAAAATATTTCTGAACAAAAGGAAGTGTAATGCTTTTCAAAATGGTATATGCAAATATGACTTGGAATGTCTAACCCAAAACTTCAAAATGTAGATCATTATCGTAGACACATAGAATGTCAGGTCTGGAAAGGAATTTAGAGGTCATCTGGTACAAAGCACTCATTTTGTTCATAGATAAACTAAGGCCCAGATAGCCAAAGAGAGGCAGAGAAGGCCAAAGCCACAACTGATTGGATCACACAGCCGAAAGGAGATGAGAAGTATGAAACTTCCAGCCCCAACTCCTGAAATACACCTTTGCGGTTTTTTAAGAAACTTGCCTAAAACCCTGACAGCATTTGGATCCAGACATTAATAGCTAATATAAGAGAGATCACTAAAAAGACAACTAATTGAAAAATCTCAACAGCGCATACCCTCTTTGTGAATGAAACTAAGCCATTCAGTAAAAAATGGAAGGGGAGTATTATAAATAATACAAATAATCCTCTATAGTTAAAGTTTTATGATCTAGTTATTCATGTACCACATAGATGATTACCATAAAGTTACCAAAAAATCCCATTTTAAGTTCACCAAAAATGACTCTGAAAAAAACCCCAGTAGAAACCTGGAGGAAGCAGTTATAGGCAGAGGGTTTCCGGGTCAGGGTGTCCCGGTCCTTTTCCATCAAGAAGTGTTGGCAACAGAGAACAGCAGGTCTTCATCCAAGAGGACAGCTGAGAAAATACTAGGCTAGCTGGACAGGCACACCAGAACTGTGAATGTTTCTATTACATATAGGAACTGTTTTAGACAGAAAAGAGGGTTTTTAAGATTTGAGAATGGAGGCATTGATTAAACAGTGAAACAAAGTAGATTTCAGTGAAGTCACTAAAGATTCAGGGAGGCACTCGCACCAGTCCAGCCTTGGCTCCCCTTTCCCCTAAACCGGAATTACTCAGAGATGGACGATGTCAGTTGACTGGAGTGAAGTCCTTTCCAGGGCAGTTAAGGAAGGGTGGAAAGACAGGAAACTCAGTGTAGGGAGAAAGGTAAGGAACAAACCTTGCGGGAATATGGAAGAAATGGGAATAAAGTTGAGTCAGGCACCAAGAGAGACTGGGGCCTAGAAGCCCAGTGAGTAGTCTAATGGGTCATCAGCAGTCCCAGTGGGAAAGAGACCCAGGAGGACTCAGGTCGCCAGCCTGGTTCTGTCTTAAAGGACCCCTGGATGAGGTAATGTGGGGTCTTAGCTTAACCCATGCCATCAATGATTATGAATCACGTGTTTTAACACTGAGCCATTTTAATATAATGCCAAATGAAACCAAAGAAAATAGGCTGCCTGCCCAAAGGAGCAGAAATGATGGGCCTGCTCTCCCCACAGGGTATTAACCTTCAGGGGAGAAAATGACTTTAAGGACATTGGAAGCAGCAGCTTCTCAGGCATTAAGAAGATTAAGGGAAATAGTATTGGACTGGTGCAGAGAGGAAATTATTTGCCTGTCTCAGACAGAACAGTTATGTTGTTATTGCCCCTATAAACTATCTTTACCCTCAGTTCCAAATCGGGCAGGGCTGATGGGATTTGTTGAGGCAATATATCAAATTAGTCCTGCTGAGGAAACTCCAGAGGGAGATCTGGTGCCAAGAGTGCCCCAAAATTCATCGAAGTGACAGGGAACGTATATGAGGAAATGGAGTCCTGAGCTTGCCACTGTGGACATCAGAACCAAAATGATGCTAATTAGAAGAAGGCCTGTGCCTTTGGTTCCAGGAAAGAAAGGAAGATTAAAAGAGTAAACCAATGACCACCTAAAGTCTTTATTACCAGGCTTGAATCTGGGTGGAAATGAAAAAAAAAAAAGAAATGTCATGAACTCAATCAGAAGTTCAGGGATTACCAGCAATGTTAGGGAGAAAACAGGAGGGCCATCACGATGCACACGGGCCCCATTCACTGGATTAAGAATGATCCAGATCGTGCAAATATTATAAAAGCAAATAAACCATCTTCTTGGCTTTAAAGGAAGAAGAACTGGAAAAATATTAAGCAGCTGAACGAACACTGAGCAGCCCCAAGTAGCTCTGAGGAGCCCTCTCCAGCCTTGCCCCTTCCTTTTTATCACCCTCAAGGTGTAGGAGGCGTAAATGGTGCGTAGCAACACCACAAGACCTATCCAGACATTCTCTGTGTGACGCACAGCCAGCTGTAACAGACCACAGCCAAGCACATTCTATTCATTTATGTTCTTACAGGGTCATACAGGATTCACCTTCTTCACATGAACCAACTAAGCCCTTCCTTCTCTCCACATCTCCACGGCTCACCAATCTTCTCTGTCTCAAGCTGGTTTCTGCAGGAAGCAGATTCTAAGACAGAGTTTAATGTGCAAAAATGTTTACCTAGGAGAACCCTAAAATTCAACACTGGAGGAAGGAAAGAAAGGAAAGCAGGATTTGGCAAAAGAAGTTGAGTCCTAATCCTGACTCATGACAACCCCAACAACTCAATGGACAGCTCTGATGCATGAGGCCCCTTCAGAGTTGTCCTGAGTTGGATCAAGATGGCCAGGACTTCAAACCTTCACTGATCAATCATTGAATGCAGACCATTCCAGGAAAGGGTGCCACCTGTGGAGGCAGGGCAGCTCACTGCAGCTCACTGCAGCTCAGGCAGTCCCAGCAGGGGCTGACAGGTGAAGGCTGGTGACAATAGTGCCCCCCCCCCCAACAGGTGGAGCAACAAATCCTTCCTTAAAGGAGGATCTGGACAGCACATCACAGTCTCTACCACAGTCTCCTCAGGTGTGTTTTTAATACGCACCAAATCCCAGGAAGCGAACATGGAATTGAAGTTTGAACCTCCCAACGGTTTTCAGTGCAGAAACCATAATAAGAAAAGAAAAACCATGCGGCAGGAGAAATTCTTTGCTGCCAAGCACCCTGAAGAATTAAAGTCACTACAGCCTCTGGTCCCACAACAGTGACACAAAGACAGAAAAGTTTTCCTGCTCTAAAACAATGTCTTCCCTCTGTCGACCTCTGAGCAATGTTTATGAGTTTCATTCAGTCAGTGACTTCTTACTGAGGGTCGGCTGCGTGCTCAGCATTACATTAGATCTAGCTCCCGGGGATGCCAGAGAGATATATAACACGATCTCTAACTTTGAGGACGCTATGGTCTAGAAGGGAAGGAAAGCAAAACACGCAAGAGCAGAGGAGAGCATTGTTTTTGCTCAACTGCAGGGAGTAGGTTTCTGGGAGGCTGAGGGAGCACCAGGAGAGCAAAAAGATACACAGGCACCTGGGTTCAGCCTGGACTGTTTTACTTAATGACTATATGAAGTTGGTCACACTATCGATATTCAGGTTGCTGGAGACACCTACATTCCTGAGGATCAGTTTCCTCATTTTTAAAAAGATCTACCATACTCGCTAGTAGCTGTGAATGTAAATTGAATGAGGCAAGGGTTGTAAACAGGCTTTGTAAATCAGAGGAAACAATGCAAATGTTCGCTGCTTTTTTCACAGCTGACTCTCACTGTGTCCCCGAAGGGTGAGAAAAACTGGTGAGAACTGAAGAGTAGAAGTCTTGAACCTTTGAACAAGGGCCGTGAGCTGGCAATATGCTGGTCGCACAACACACCTACGGCTTCTGTGATGTGACACTCCTGCTGTTCCGTCTTGTTTATTTTGAATACCTTTACAAGTGGCACATCATTCGAAACCCACTCTCATGTTACAGCCAAGCCCATCTTTCCTACTGTCCATAAAGCCCGGTGTTGAAGGAGCACTGGGAACAGAGCTGGGTCAGAGTTCCCGTTATTGAACTCGCGTGGGCACAGGAGAAGCACATTCCTGAGGGACCACAGCCATTGGGGGGCAGTTGGGAGGAGCTGGGAGGAGCTTCTTACCGGATGCGGACCAGCTGGAGGATTCTGAGGAGGATTTAAGGAAGATGGAACTAGGACTGGAGGCTGTCAGGGGTGGCGTTTTTCATAACTGATTAGTTTATTAATTTTTATGTGGAGGCAGGAGGGTTAAGTTGAAGTTTAGAGTTATCATGGGTAAAAGTAGCAGACAGAGGGGGTGGGGATTTGTCATTTTTGTGTTTGCAGTGTGACCCTGTCTGAACAGTAACCGTGTCCCAAATATGGTCACTGTGTAGCTCAGTCTGAATGGTGTATATATTCTGTGAACATGTTTATGACCCCTTGGGAAGCCGCCAGCATGACCACTTTTCATTTCTCATGTCTAACATCTCACCGAATACATGGATTTGCAGAATTGTCTGGGCCCCTTTAGGTATCTGAGTTTGCTACTCTTCTGGGCTGAACCGTGTCCCCCTAAATTCTTATGTTGAACTCCTAACACTTTGTTCCTCACAATGTGACTGTATTGGGAGATAGGGCCTTGACAGATGTGATTCAGTTTAAATGAGGCCATTAGGATGGGTTCCAACCCAATCTGTGTCCTTATAAGAGGAGGAGATTCAGGACACACAGGGAGACATCACAGAGGCAAGACCATGTGAGGACAGCAAGATGGCCATCTGCAAGGAAGCAGAGAGGCCTCAGAAGAAACCAACCCTGCTGACACCTTGACCTTGGATTTCCAGCCTCCAGAACTGTAAGAAAATACACTTCTGTTGTATAAACCAGCAGCCCTAGGAAACTAGCAAAGCTATCCTGCCTTAATCAACGTAGGACAACTCCTAAGTGAGAATGTAGGCTGAGAGAAGCCTAACTCTGCCAGGGGAAGCTTTCACAGAGGAGATGATATGGAGAAGAGTTTTGAAAAATGAGTTCAAATGTGGTAGTGGATGGAGAAGGAGAAAAAGGCCATCCCTATAGCAGCAGTCCTCCAAGTGTCGTCCCTGGACAAGCAGCATCGGGATCCCCTGAACACTTGCTAGAAATGCAAATGCTCGGTGCCCCTTCTCACCCCTATGGAATCAGAAACTGTGAACTGGGGCTTGGACATCTGTGTTTAACAAATCCTCCCAGTAATGCTGGTGCTGGCTAGGGTGGGGGATGCCCAGTCCTAAAGCGGCAAGAAGGCTCACCAGTGCAGTCATGAGCTGTTCAGTGTGGCTAATAAATGCCAGAGGGACCAGGAAAGGCTTATTTTAATTTAATTTAATTTATTTATTTGAGAGAGAGAGCGAGCATGAACCAGGGGGAAGGGCAGAAGGAGAGGGTGAGGGAGCAGACTCGGGGCTCAATCCCAGGACCCTGGGATCATGACCTAAGTGGAAGGCAGACGCCAACTGAGCCACCCAGGTGCCCTGGGGCCAGGGAAAGTTTAAAGGGAGAAAGGGGAGTTGAGTTGGGCCTTGAAAGAGGTGGAAAGGTGGGTGCGGATGAGGAGGAGGAGAGGCAGTCGGAAATACAGAAATAAGATGAATAGAGGCTTCTGCCTCTGGCTTTAATCCTTTGCTTGGAACTTGAGGTCCAAACACTTGCCGTGCTCTAAGCTCAAATTGACCCTAAAAATAAGATGCTTAACACCAAGAATAAAGACTTAATGAAATACTTTCTCAGCATTAATCTGAAGTGGTGAAAATGCTTTAAATGGTCCATCTGGAAAAGTTATCACTCAGAGAATTATGGTCATTGAAAGAGACACTTTAGAGCCAAATTGAAGAGGATGTGAAAGTTGCATTAATCGTCCAACGGGCATCCTCTGTGTTGAATATGAGAAGGCAACCTCTGCTGTAGGCTTTTAGTGAAATTAAATCTCTTCACACCTGCCACACTGTGACTTTGCCATATGAAGGACTGAATGCCCCTCCCGGAAAGGGATTGCTACAAAGTTCATCTGCCAATATCTTACAACAGCGGAACATGATACAGGGACCAGGAAAGAACAAAACCATGATCCCTGTGAAGAACAGACAATCTCCACCATGACACTTCAGACTTAATGAAATTCTGTGTTAACAAACTGAGACGTTCAAATCTCCGATTGGAGTCTTTTGTTCATGCTGGGCTGGTTTTGTTTTTTGTTTTCTTAGGGCTTCGGTTGAGTTGCAAGTGCCTTTCCATGCCATATGAATGCATCTGACCAATTGTTCATCCTTTCTACCCCTATGACAGCGATGAGTTTGTGTTCGGGAAATCATCGTCCCATTCAGCTTATTTGCCCGCAACGTGGACTTCTGTGTTGATGGGGTGTGACTAACATGCATGTTCTTCCTCCTCCCTTCCTTCACACCTTGCACAGATGTTATCGTTTATGCATTAGCTTTCCCAGATCCCTTTATAGCATGAACGTGTTTCTTCATGTTCATTTCACTGCACCCTGAGAAATTACCCATTCACACACTCAGTGGCAAAAGACAATAGCAGAGGGCTCTAAAACTGAAGTAGGAGTTCTTCTGGAAACCTAAAGGGAAAGATTGTGTGCAGGGGTTGGAGTATGTGAATTCCACATGTTTAGACCCCATAAAAAAAAGTCAACTTCCTCAAATCAGATCTAGATTTGATAAAACCATTTCTTCAGCAATGGCTGACTTGCCTTCCTTCAACAGTGACATAAAATGTACGGCTTTAGGAAAATAGAGCATTTTATTTCCTCACAGATAGGAAAACTATTCAAATGCACTGTCATAATATTTATTTAATTAGGTTGCAGAACTCTTTCTATGGAGAAATAAATGCAAATCTTCTTCTTTCCTCTTTAGGCCTATAAAATAAATCTGACTTCCAGTACTACATACTTTAGTGTGATTTTAGTCTTCCAAAAGATGAATTTGGAAAATACAAATTTAAAAGGAGCCTCATATAAACTACTGTTATTTTAATCAGCACTTCTATTCACGTTCCCTTTTTTTATTTGCCAGCTTCCCTTTTGATTGTATCATAATAACTGTCTAGACTGGGTTCTCAACTGTGATGGATTTTAGGAGACTTTGTACAAATGATGCTGGAAAAAAATAAATTAGCAGTACCATGCATTAAAGTGCCACAGTTTAAAAAATTATGAATAGAAAAATCATTGGCTGCAGTCATACCAGCTAAGATAGCCTGATATCTATTCATTTCCTCAAGGTTATAACTTGTGATTGGAAAGTTCTTATCCACCTGCTGTCAAAATGTATAATAAAAAATGACCTAATAATAACAGTAAGTTTCTACATTGCTATTTAACCTTTTGTTTTATACTAGGTGCAAAAGTTTCATGAGAATCTTGATTTGGGGTTAAGTTAGACCTATGATTGTAATCGTAATGGGGATGGGTGTCTGACTTCTATTATCTGAGGTCTTGCTATAAGGTTCAAAGCCACAGCTATTTAGGTTTAACCCAAAACAGCACAACAATCACAATGACAACAAATAATGTCAGAAATAACTCTCCCTGGTTGACATTTAGTCAGAGATGAGCTGATTTATTGTGTTCTACAGTGTAATAAAAGACATACTCAGCCCCTGAAGTTAGAATTGGGGGGGCGCCTGGGTGGCTCAGTCGTTAAGCGTCTGCCTTCGGCTCAGGGCGTGATCCTGGAGTTCCGGGATCGAGCCCCACATCAGGCTCTTCCACTGGGAGCCTGCTTCTTTCTCTCCCATTCCTCCTGCTTGTGTTCCCTCTCTCACTGGCTGTCTCTCTCTCTGTCAAATGAATAAATAAAATCTTAAAAAAAATTTTACATTAAAAAAAAAAAGAATTGGGAATATTTGTGGTTAAGGAGGATTCTGCCTACCAGCTAACATGTATCTAGCAGATGTGACCCACCCAGATCTCCCTTATTAGGCCAATGCACCCATCTCCCCAGCTGATGGTGTTGGTTTCTAGTGGTTCACAGATGCACCCTCTTCTGTATACTTGGCATCAGCCAAGGAGAGCCCCCTTGCCTGGAGATGCCTGGGAGGATTGCTTCTACCACCACCACAGCAGTCTGCACTTAATGACCCATTCTATGCCTAGCCTCCTTGTAGGACAGTCTCGTGGGGCTATTCACACTTCAGAGCTCCCCACGGAATCAGGATGAGACTAGGGAGCAGTTACAACCCCTCTGTTTAGCTTCCTCCCCTACACTTTCCTGTTTTCTTCGTATCCATAAAGATGTCTCCTGAAAGCACTCCTTTAAAGGATCCCTGTACAGACTCCATTTTTAAAGAACCCAATGCATTTTTTAAAGACAGAATTGAGGACTTTTTTCTTTCTAATATAAATGGCAAAAAAAAATTATGTGGACAATTTTGAGCCCTGTTATCAAACAAATTTGAGGGACATTCATGCTGTTTCACTTTGATTTTCTACAAATTACACCATTAGGAATCTAAAATATATTGAAGTTCTGTTTTTCTTTTCTGTTGCAATACTTGTTTTTTTCTTTTTATTGGACCTTCATTGTTGACACATGTATTTTTCCTTCTTCCAATTACCCTGCATTTATAGATATGGAGGAAAGTGTCAATAGTTCACAGACCACCAATTAATAAAGAAGACATCTCAATAGTTTTGGTTACTAAAGAAGGTATCTCAATAGTTTCGTTTGTCCCTCCAGATTCACTCTCCACACTTCTCCACTCTGCTCTGAGCCCCAAGACTAACCTCTAGGGACTATGCCAACAGGATTCCCTGTCTTCCAGTTTCCAGTCCAACCAATGGAAGACATTCACCAAGAAATTGCAAGATTAGTGGAGAATAAGGCAAGCACTTTTATTCCAGTAGCAACCTCCCTGCCATGTCATCACAACTCAATTCTGACCCTCCATGTAAGGCCACAATTTCTATTGGGTGAATGTTTCCACCCAGTTACTCTCTCTATATTCCAGTAACAAACTGCTTCCCATGCAGCCCCTCAGAATTCCTGCTTTCACTGGATCCAACGTACCGCATTATCCTCTGTTGTGCTACTACAGTACTCTTGCCCACATCACCGTAAACACTCCCTCCATTAAACTCTTTCAATGGTGCATTTGAGTATGTTGTTTCCCTCCTGGACACTGGGTAAAACAATAGGCTACCCTAACTTGGCTTATATCGGAACTGAAAATATTTTACTTGGAAAAAAATGCAATCTGGTAAAAATGTTTAAGTTATTCCTATGGTATCTTATTACTTAGCAACTCCTATACTCATTTTTACCCATTGATTTTTGGTTATAGTCATTCAATAATTCCTTTATTCATTTATTCCACAATCAGTTATTGATTACAACTCTGATTGATATGTGAGCTATAGTGACCATGCAAGGTGTAGGACTATAGTCTCATACACTGCATCATAAATCTCTTCCTGTGAACGATTTCCAGGTTACCTTTGAAGAGCGACTGTAGGTGAACAAAAATATTAAAGAGTGGAAGGAAAACATTCTGCCCTCAGATTGGGACTGAAAGGAGAAAACCTATGGAATAAAGAAGAGAAAGTGACTTGTTAGAACCAGTTCTCTTGGGGCGCCTGGGTGGTACAGCGGTTAAGCATCTGCCTTCGGCTCAGGGCGTGATCCCAGCGTTATGGGCTCGAGCCCCACATCAGGCTCCTCCGCTATGAGCCTGCTTCTTCCTCTCCCACTCCCCCTGCTTGTGTTCCCTCTCTCGCTGGCTGTCTCTATCTCTGTCAAATAAATAAATAAAATTTTAAAAGAAAAAAAAAAGAACCAGTTCTCTTAAATCTGTGCCCTAGAAGATGTCTGGGTAGCTAAGCGGATGGCCTAGAAGCTGTGCTGATAATTGGGGTGCAAAAAACTGTGAGTCCCAGATGCTTTGGTAACAACTTGGCAGACTGTCCTACCTAAGGAGCATATCATCTCACAAATGACTATATAGTCACTCCAGCAAAAGTCAGTCAAATAAACTGCTTGATATTCTCAAGGCTAAAAAAACCCAACTGTGTGACCAAATTTTTCATTTTTCAAGGCAGTCATTGTAGAGAGAATCTAAATTTTGCAGATGATTGCTTTTAGAATAACATTGATGTTTAATCTGAGTCGTTCTTTCTGCTACAGACAGCTTGAACCAGAAGAAATAAATGCTGTATAAAGAGGAAAAAAAGAAAAAAAAGTCTTTGGGACAAAAGTTTGGTTTAGAGTACCACTTACAAAATATCTCTAAACTTTACCTCACTTTCTATATTGCTAAATCAACTCGGTATTTTCTCAAAAAAAAAAGTTATTTCCTCAAATAAAAGAAGCTGAGAAAATGCTGATATAATCAAGAAAAGATATGGAGATTAACCAAAGTAGCAAGGTTGGCCTAATCATCAACCACCATTCCCTGATCCAATTCCTGGCACTTCTGTTGTGTTATACAGATTGTTGAATGACTTAAAAAAGAGCAGAAGGTATTGGTAGATGGCGATAATCCCATCAAAGACAATAAAGAGATATTTGATAAAGATACCAGTATAGCAAGTATTTAGGGAGTTAGCCAATCCATATAATGTAAATTTACTTGAAATCACATTATGTGGAGATCTGTAAGCCCATGTTGAAATATAAAGACTTGCTGCTATTCTGGTGAAATAGAGTCTTATTTCTAGCATATGCTCATAGTCATCACTCCTGCCATATGCATCCTAAGACACGATGGGGAATGGGAAGCATTATCTGCTCTAGGTACAAATTTATCTTCCAGAGAGTGAGACTGATGAACATTCCTTGGCAAAACATCCACAAGTGGGGCACTGTTGGTCGGCTTATCTCTGTTAAACACAAGGGTTCCCTCAGTGGTAAGAAATCTGGGAGTAAAGTAGATTGTCAGCACGGGGACTCCAAGTGCCTTGGGAGCTGGATGGTATGGCGTTTGTCTTCACATTCCAAAACCTAGGTCAGTGTGCAGTGTCTAGTAGAAACAGTGTATAATGAACACTACATTTGTGTTGCATTGCAAACATTGGTGAAGTGAATAAGGGCATTTTGAGTTTTAGCAAAAAATAACATCCACTGTACCTCTCTAGAGGATGAAGGTGTTAAAACAATAAATGACCCCATTTGGCAGGGTAGGTAACGTGTTATCATGTGCACAATGTGACATGAAGTAACTGAGAGATAAACGTAATAAGTATGATGTATTTATCTTCCTGGAAGACAGATACTTTCCATTTATATTTAAGCTCAGGGGTTTGGTTCTTTATGTATAATCCTCAATGGTCCTCTGAGTAGAGTTAAATTTAGTCTATATAAAGTAGGAGAAATATCACATCTTTATTTCCTTAAATCAACTTATTTCAACTGTGACCCATACCATTGGAATTCCCACATATGCTTAGCCCCATCTTCCAACCTCTCCACCCCATGTGTGCATGCAAGCACGCACACACACACACACACACACACACACGCACAGTCATGGAGAAGGCATTGGTTAGGATAAAACAAAGCTACAGTTTTTGGAAAGGTCCTTTTTAGACCCTTCGATTTTCACTCTAGTTCTGAGAACACTTATGTTCTCCTTGTGTCCTGTAACCTGACCCCTGGGTCACATTTAGGGCATAGGGATTTAGGCAAGTCTAGGAAAACAGAGCCATTCCTTGAAGGACTCCTCATTCACTGACAGATTGCTCAAGTCCACAAGCTAAGCAGCTTGTGGTCCTCTCTCCCCTGCCCACCCTGACTTAGCTTTTTCTGCTTTCCAAACCTCTCCCCCATTCCTCATGAACTTGGGGATGCCACCTCCTTGAAAGAGCTTAGGTTTGTATATGAAACAGAAAAGAAGCCTTGGATTTAAAGGTTGCTTAAATTTTTTTGCCAGGGTAACATCCATATGGGCAGCAAGGAATTTTAAAGCCTGGATTCTGCCTTGAAATCGAGAAAGGAAAAAGCAGAGGTAGAACAAATATAATGTCTTAAACTGTCTGCTGCAAGACAAAGTCCAAGGGCTTTTGGTAAATTCAAGGGGGGGGCAGGGAGAAGGTTGTAAATGGATATATGTAACACCCAAGTAGGCTAAAAACAGAGGTCATGAAAGATGGAATTTTTAAAAACCCTATTTTAGGACTTGTTTATTGATTATCATTATTTTGAATCTTTTCAAATCTTTTCATTATTTTGAATCTTTTCAATCTTTTTATTATTTTCTTTCAAAATCACTTGATTTTGAAAGAATCACTGTAATTCCATATTTCCATTCATCTCATCTGGAATTCTAGTAGACTACCGAGTGCTGGATGTGGGGTGGGATTGATTCACTATCATTTGTGAGGGTGTATCTCTGTGTGTTGCCTTATAAACTCTTACCTTGGCAGTATAATTTCTCTCCTGGAAGCTTAGCTGCTTTGAGAAATAAATTTAGAACTCAGGTGGAATGTCTGTTGAATAAAACCACAGAAAGCCTGGAAAACAACTTTTTCTAATATTGGAATCTGCCTCTAATTGGTATGATTTAACATCTACAATGTTATTTTGAGCTTGACCTAAACTTTCCATACATATTTTTACATATATGGCATATTTTATCAAATATTTTATTTTAAATGCAAAGAAAATATCTTTGTGAAAAAATACATGAAATCTTTTTTTCTAACTGAGATATTGTATAATGCAATTTTTAAAACTAATATAAAATTCTTTATTCTTTTTATAAGATCACTGAGATTACTCTTTGTCTAAAAAAGAAAAAAAGGAATATTTGTAATAAGTAGTGAGAAAATGTGTGGATAGATGCATTTTCTATTAGGAAAGAGTAATAAATATTCAAGCCCCATAGGCATATCACTTGAGCTATGTTCCATGAGTTTGTGTGAAGTATAGTTTCCTAAAATGTGGACTACCTCCAGTTTCTTGGGAAAAAAGGCCCAAGTTATATAGTCACTAAACAGATCATTAGATACCTGTTTTCAAGGACAATTACACAAATAGTGTGTTTGCACATGTATTTACTGGTGAACACTGAAAAATTTAGAAGCTAATCCAGAAGGACCAGATCAACTTAACTTGTATTTTAATGATCCTTGTGTTTGATGTAATCTGTATTTAAAGATTTTTTTTTTTAATTTATCTATTTATTTGAGAGAGAGAGAGAATCTGAAGCAGACTCCACACTGAGCGTGGAGCTTGATGTGGGACTCAATCTCATGACCACAATATCATGACCTGAGCTGAAACCAAGAGTCAGACATTTAACCAAATGAGCCACCCAGGTGCCCCATAATGTGATCTGAATTTAAACATTTTGCAGAATCTTTATACTTTTCCATTGAAGTTCCTGTCTACTATCAAAGAGAAAAGGCATGGGAGAATCCTTTATTATTATTTTTTTATTTGGTTAACAGATATAGTTTGATGAAGAGTAAGGCATCTTCACAGGTGAGAAGGGTCTCAGATGTGAGCTCTTGGCTCTATAAACTTTATTACTGCTTCTGAAATGGACTCTTAACCTGTTACAGACAAATCTATTTCACTACATGACTTACAGGAGTGTTGATTGTCTTCAGGGCTTATATTTGGCTGGTATATCTGGTTATTAAAGTACTAAAATCCTTGGGTGCCCTTAGAATGATCCCAGAACTCCCTTCCCTACCCCCTCTGGCTCCCCCGATCCCCCATGATCTGGCAAATACTCCAGTTCTATGACTATGCTTATTCTGATTGCTTGTTAGGCATTCCATCTAGTTGTTAAATAATTTTCATATCATCTAAATTCTCTTTACTATACTTGCTCTACTCTCCTTGGCAACAGCAAGCTAGATTTGATGGTAGGGTTACCATCAAAGAATATTCTTTGCCGAGTGAGCTGTTTTCCATTATGGAGTAAACCTTTTAATTCAAGCAGTGCATTACTTTGGAGACCCTACTAACATAATCAGCATGGCAGGCAGGATTGAAATTAGATCATATACCCAGTGCCCCTCTACCACTAGGTTCTCATAATGACCCATGGAGCTGGCTCAACTGTGCAATGTGTATGTCTTCTTCTCATCCCACTCCTCCCCACCCCCCACATAGACCTCACACTCAAACTGGTTTTCCTCATTCACCTTGCCCTACCTGGGACATCTGATATTCACCCACACAAATGTCTCCCATCCTTTTTACTTACTCCCTCCACCCACAGTTCTATGTCCTTATCCTCAGAATGTTGCTTTTGGCATTTGGAGGAGTCAATTAGCTAAACTTCACTGCTGTTATGATCATTACTACTACCTTGAGAAGGAAATATTTGTACCTGTTAAACTGTGTCTTAACTGTGACATTCTGGAGGCAGGGTCCTCACTCATCCTTTGTTAACCAACCCAAAGCACACTCTCAGTCAGTGAGTCCTACAGACTTGGAGAAGCATGCTGACTCACAAGAGGCTGGCTGAACCTTGTGGGGCCACCATTACTCATGTCTCCTTCCCATCTGTGCAGTCCTCTCTGGGAGAATGAGCACTTCTCCAAAACTGCATTTATACAGCTTGAGAGAAGCAGAGGTTTTTATACCATTATTTAGTGAGTTAAGAGACTGTTCACATGACCTGCCTGCATGGGGCAAACAAGAAAGAATAAATCAGTCTGCTTTAATTTTTCAGAATGGCTGGATTGGGTCCCAGATCATCAAGTTGTTATGGCACCTTCGTTCTGCTTTGGCTCTGGAGTCACTGCTGGGGAATTCTCTAACCCAATTATACTCACCCTCCTCTCGAGTCCTATTATGTTCAATAAGAAGAAACATTACTCAATGGTATATTACTCTTAAAAAGGGTTTCAAACACCATGAATATTAGACTCTATTTCTTCTAGTACAACCCATTAGCCACATCTCTCTGCTTGATACTTCATACCTAAAATATTCAAAATCTACTCACTATTTGCTCAGCCTAATTCATCTAAGAATCCCTCACGCCAAACAAAATTTATCTCAGCTGAAGGGTTTATTTTATGTGCGTGGAAGAGCCCTAAAATTCTTCCTCTGTCTATATTCCGAAAGGGTATTTATGTGTTATACTGCTCTTAATCTGATATTTAAGAAAAATCATCAGAATATACAGGTTTGCTAAAAATGACCCAAACCACTTGAAGGAGAAAGAGTAGCCAAGAGTGTGGAGGTGGAAATGGCAAACATGTTGCTGGTTTTCAGAAATATCAAGACCATCTGCTATGTCAACAACATTTCTGCCACAGTCAAAACCAGTTGAAACCAGCTGGTTGAGACTAAAGGCTCTGCAGGATGGCAGCCGCTGAGATGAGAGAAGATGGCCCTCCCAACATGGCAAAGCTTGTTTTGGAAGAGGTTTGACAATTAGGAGAGAGAGCCAGTGAGGAGGTGCAGGCCACAATAAGGTCCATGTTTGCAAACAAAGCATAAATCATAGCACTGATGAGGGCTGCTTTGTCTTGGACGTGTCTCAAGAACGGATTAGCCACACATATGGCATTTATAGAAGTGAGCCACTAAATTACTCACAGGAACTCCATGTCCACACCTTGACTAGAAATGTTATGGGGCATCAATAAATTTGATTCTCTACTCTTCTTGTAGTTGTCCTGAGAAGCATGAGAAAGCAGTAAAAGGAAGCTGGGCATGGTGGGGTGGGGGTATATCTTAAGAATATTCTAGCCAGTGGTACATTAGCCTACATGAAGAAGTAGGGGGTCCGATGATTAACTAGAGGAAGTGGAGAGTGCTCTCCCAGGAAAACACTCCCCTAAGCTATGTTTACTGAGAAAACAAGTCATTCTTGTCACCATTTATTTCTTCCTGGCCCCAAATATCCATCTACTTGCCACCAAAAGCTCATGATCTGGGTTAATCTAATGGTCTCATAAAGAATGTCATCATCATTTCAAGGCAGACAGAATATAATTTGATAAAAAGTATAATAAAAGCCTGCATTAGATCAAATGTATCCTTAAGGTCTGATAATTAGAGTAGAAAAGATGTGATTCAATTGTACTTGGGCTTCAACCCTGTAGAATGCTAGAACTGGTATGACCTTGACACTTAGAGGTCCAATCTTTTATATTAAAATAGTAGTTACTTTTAGCCTCTTTCAAACTTCTATAAATATAATAATTAAGAATACATTGTAAAACCTGTGTGTGTGTGTGTGTGTGTGTGCACATGCGTGCATGCGCCTCCAGCTTTAAATCCAATCATTGACCAGTACTGTTCTGTCGTACTGTACTATGGCAATAGTTTTTCAAGAAAATAAGCAAGTGATAAACTACTTTAGCGCACATTAGATACTCTCCTAAAAAGTAAAATGACTTTTTCTTTGTAAAGACAGAACAGTCCACCCTCCAAATCTGACTTTATTGTTATAGGTAATTCTCAGAATCACTGCAGTAGCTGGTTCCCAAGACATTTTCCTTGAACAATCCATAAGATCACCTGTATCACACTGTAGTACAAATGTGAATCTTATGGAGTTTTTTTTTTTTTCATGGCAGTTCATAAATATACCATTTCCTTTTTAGCCAGACATGTCACTAACAAAGCATTCAGGGTCAACATTTATGAGGTGGCTATCAAGGCTAAATTCTGTTTCTCCATACTGAAGATATTTGTAAAGATACTTACAAAAACAACTACTCAGATTCATTAAGTACAGCTATAAATCTTTCTCCTGAAATGGTGATTCTGCTAGCCTTTTCAAGTCTCGGTGATAAGCACAGTGCTAACTATGCTATAGGATAAGTTTAGCCTGGAGGGAGGCTGCCACTGAGAGACACCAGGGTCTAGTGGACAGACTGAACATAATCCACTCTTCCATTCTGCTCTGAGGTCCCAGGTGACATTGACCAAGTCATCTGGCCTTTTCTTTGCATTTCAGAGTTTCTTTCTACAACAATGGAAAAATGTGGACGTCTTTTCTCTAATATCACCTTAATTTCTTTCTTTTCTTTTAAGATTTTATTTATTTATTTGACAGAGAGAGAGACAGCCAGCGAGAAAGGGAACACAAGCAGAGGGAGTGGGAGAGGAAGAAGCAGGCTCCCAGCAGAGAAGCCTGATGCAGGGCTCGATCCCAGAATGCCGGGATCACGCCCTGAGCCAAAGGCAGACGCCTAATGACTGAGCCACCCAGGCGCCCCTAATTTCTTCCTATTTTTGTGCATTCTCTTTATTGTTGCTTTTCTGTTTACTATCCTTTATGAAGTCACCATCCAACATTTCTGGGTAACTGTGTGATTACAGCAGAGAGTCAGAGGAAATATTTCTTTGGGCAGTAAAGTAACTTAGAGTGATAAAGAAACTGTAAAGGCCTACTATTCTTTTTCATTTCTCGTTCTTCACTGAAAATTTATCCACCATGAACTGTATTTTCTTGTTTTTAAGATTTATTTTATTTATTTGAGAGAGAAAAAGAAAGAGTGCACATGAGCAGAGGGAGGAGGGGGAGGGGGAGAGAGAATTTTGAGCAGACTCCCCGCTGAGCCTGGAGCCCAAAGTGGGGCTCAAGCTCACAACTGAGGTCATGACCTTAGCCAAAATCAAGAGTCGGACTCCTGACTGAGCCACCCAGGTTCCCCAGAACTGTAATTGCCTTATTTCTTTCATATCTGCTCCCTGCATCTTCCCCAATCTTTTTTTTTTTAATATAGACCACATTGGTTCTTAATATTCCAAACTCCCTACATAAAGGAAAGGCCCCATATTACATGGTAGATACTTTATTCATCCAGAAAGCATGTAATCAATAACAAAGTGGAAGGACCATCAGACAAAAACAGGACAATGTTGGGAGAAAGTTTCAAAGAGATAAATTTTGACCCAACATAAACGCTTTCTTCCCACAGAGACATGCAGGAGGAGACTGTTACACCACTAGAAGAAGAAATAGAAGGGAATTCTGGTCACCACCATGAGCTGTGTGCACCTATGCCAGGTACACAGTCTGGGTAGCAGAATCACTGAGCTGTCCAGTGAGCTGTCAGAACGGGTCTGAATGAAGCAAGAGGTAATACCAGTGGGACCAGCTCAGTTATTGGGAAGGAGATTTGACAAGGAGGAATCAAGGTGGCAGACTACAATACGAAGTCAGATTTTAGGGTTTCAGAACATTATCCCAGCCTTAACAGCCCCCTACTCAGTGGTAGAGAGGTACCACCACCACCACCACTGCCATTCTTGGTAAAAGGGACTGCCGAAAAATGGACATAGCATTAGCCCCAACTACCTGGGCTGGGGCAGTGTCCTAGTTTTAGAAAGAACCTGGGCAGGATTACCTTGCAGACTACTGAGAGGAAGAAACAGCCCTTCACATCCAGAAGGTGGCCCTGCATGAATGGCCAGGACATGTTATTCTCCTATTGGATATAAACAATCTCAGGAATACCGACTCAGACAAGGTTACTGACAGACCATACTAAAGTAAGACAAACAAGTCTATTTCCTAATTTTGTCTAAGCACGGATAAAACCAAGGTCACCATATCACCCCTAAAATACCAAACACTCCATCTCTTGGCACCAATTGGTGACTGCTACTTCTTTCCTAGTCTGCCCTCTCTACAGATAAGATTTATTCATCCTCACTTGTTGCCCCTGCTTTCTGAGGGCATCCAATGTAGAGTGAATTCCTGCTTTCTTAGACCCTCCCTTACATCACTCAACCAAAGGCCAACACCCTCTACTGAGCTACCCCATGGTTTCCTATGGTGTGTGTTCTCCCTCACCAACCCAAGTAATAAACCCAACTTGTTTGATTGCAGGTATGTTCCTGGTGGTGTTTGGCTGGAGGGCATGGACACCACGAGGTTGGATTGAAGACAGAAGCCCAGTTCTTGGGAATGGGCTGACATTTAGTGAATGAGCATTTATTAAAACTGCAACAAGTTAGGAGCTACATACCAGCCAAAGCTTGCCCCAGGGCCCAGGGTCTTGGAACTAGTTCTTATCACAACCTAAATCCAAACCACACCAGAAAGTAGGGCTGATGTCATAGCTGTAGCTGAAAGTGGGCTCTTGAAGGTGACAGGTGACACTTGGGCCTGCAGTAGGGCATTAGGGAAAGAAGCAGCAAGGAGAGAAGGAAGCACCAATTAGCAAGCTGAGCTGTCTTTATAATACTGTTAAAGCCCTGAAATATGAAAAACCAAGGGTTTTTGTGATCAGAATTGTCAAATCTGTCAATCACCCAGAGACACATTATTAAAGAAAACTAAAAATAATAAAATAGTTGCTAGAATATAGGAAAAACGTAAGGAAGTTTAGCTATGAGGCCATTTATACCATATCCTGTTTATTTAGTTTATTGTCTCTCTCTCTCTCTCTCTCTCTCTCTCTCTCACACACACACACACACACCTTATCAATATATATGTTTTTCTTTTTTTTTTTTTTTAAGATTTTTATTTATTTATGTGACAGAGAGACAGCCAGCGAGAGAGGGAACACAGCAGGGGAGTGGGAGAGGAAGAAGCAGGCTCCCAGCGGAGTAGAACTATGTGGGACTCGATCCCGGAATGCCGGGATCACGCTCTGAGCCCGAAGGCAGACGCTTAACGACTGCGCTACCCAGGCGCCCCTATGTTTTTCTTTTTCTAAGCTCTTTATACTTGTTCCCAAGGCTAGATGTTCTAACTTGTTTTATTCTTTGCTTAAAGCAGTGGTTCTCTACTTTGACTACACATTAAAATTCCTTGGGGAGCATTAGGGAAAAAAAAAAAAGGCCAGTGTCCAGGACATACCCCAGACCAGTTGAATTAGAATTTCTGGAGTAAGACTCTGATACCATTTTTGGTTTTTGTCTTCTTCCTTATGTGCAGGTGACTCCAATGTACAACCAAGATGGAGACACATTGGACTTCAAGTTTCTTCCTTAGCTTTGACAAGAGTCTCATTGTTTAACCGGTGAGTTCCTTTCCAAATAACAGGCCACACCTTCAGGCTATGTTCCTCTAGTTCTTAACCTCCTACAGATCCCACCTGGGGGTTTTTAATCCAAGAGTTCCAGAGTAGGCTCAGTCCCCTGTATTCATTGATCCTAAGGAATAATGGAAGTTTGAATAAAGAAGTTAAAGAATAATGGAAACTCTTCCACCAGGTGCACAGGGGTAATATTTAAAATTATTAAGAACAATTTGACACCAACCAATCAATATATGCAATGACAGTTGTGTTAGGTTGGAGGGCGGGGGGTCAGAGAGATCTTCAACTGTGCTGTCAAATCTTAATTTCTTTCTTTTTTTTTTAAATCCTTTGAGACTTTATTGAACTGCTACAGTACATCATTAGTTTTTGATGTAGTGTTCCATGATTCATTGTTTGTGCATAACACCCAGTGCTCCATGTAATACGTGCCCTCCTTAATACCCATCACCAGGCTAGCCCATTCCCCACCCCCCTCCCCTCTAAAACCCTCAGTTTGTTTCCCAGAGTCCATAGTCTCTTGAATCTTAATTTCTGGATGAAGGTAAGGCCCTGAGAATCCTAAGAAGGGATCTGGGAATCCAGGGAAGTGAAGGCACACTTGGGGAACCTGAAACAGTGACCATGAATCAGTAAAGAAGCATTTTAATGTCTAACAGCTGATGCCAGCTTTCCTGCAAGGACCACCAGAGTATCCGCCCTCCACAAGCCTGTAGCTAGGATAGTACCTACCATTCTTATATGGCAATTCTATATTTGGATATGTGCTATTAGGGAACACATTTCATGTGCTCAACAAATGCCTGATAAATTAACAAATGAATGAACTTGGTCTAATGTAGAGAGCCCTTTTATTCTTTCTCACAATCTGTGAAACTAATTTCCTCTTCTAGACCACACTACCATTTTAGTGTCTTTAGAATTATAAAGACTGTGAAGAGTTTCACAATTACATTTTTTTTAGTCTTAAGTGTACTATGCACTTAGCATGGTGTTAGATATTACAAAGAAGAGAAGAAATTATAAACTGAGATTTCTGAGTTCCACATGCTATGGACACCTAGGGCTCCAGGTTAGACCCTGGTGCTATTTCATCTCATGGTGCTCCTAGGCCCTAGGCCTTATAGAATTAGCACCCAGAGGAAGGATCTCCAATGACAGCACCACAGGTCCCATGGCTGGCTATTGGGGAAGGTCATTTTGGCACATGAAAACTTTTAGGTCTGACCTAGGTAATGACCCTGTTCCTCATAAATAACTTCCTAGTCATAGGCACAAGAGATGAAATTTCCTGATCTATATCAAATTATATGTTCTTTGATGTATATTATTGTAAGGGATGCCTCTTGGCCCAATTACTTAAAATTACAGTGGAATCTAAGGTCAAACATTTAACTGTCCTGAGGAAAATGGGTGGCTCAGTTGGTTAAGCATCTGCCTTCAGCTCAGGTCATGATCTCAGAGTACTGGGATGGAGCCCCACGTCGGGCTCTCTGTTCAGTGGGGAGTCTGCTTCTCTCTCTGTTTCTCAAATAAATAAAATCTTTAAAAAAAGAAGAACATTTAACTACCCTAAATCCAGTATGTCACTGATTCACATTATTTTTCACACTCCCTCTTAAAGAAAAGTAAACCACAAACCACCAGTAGGCAATAAAGCAGAAAGTAAAACTGCATTTGATTCCCTAGAGAGATCCCATGGTGGAAATGAGCAAACATTTTAGCATTTTGAAAGTCTTAAAGTGGTTTATTGATTCCAAAAATGTCCCAATTTTAAGGAATCTAGACAAATATATTTCTTTATACTTTTAAATATATGTGTATATATTTGATTTGGTTTAAATATTTTATACCCCCACAATAATGCAGTATGATACATGCATTTAATCAATCTTTAGAATTAATAATGATTATGCTTGTTATCATGAAATATCCACACAAAGGTGTTCTCATGGGCATATGGTGTCAAAAACAAGTGTGTACCTTGACTAGGACTCTAAGGACTACCTTCTTGGTCTTTCTCTAAGTGGTTCTTCCATAAATAAATTGGTTATCTTAAGGTACAATACACCATCTGAGCCCTGCTACTTTAATGCCAATCTGGCTATGAGTTTTCTCCTCTTTTTCTTAGAATGTTTCTTTGCTACAGTGGCATTAATAATTTTCACAATTAGTTAATATTTAATACAGACCCATGAAGATAAGTTCTGGTATATCCTATTAATGATCAAAATAAATTATTCCATTTTCTGCTGTGCAGGAAAAACCTATGTTCATGTTGGTGTCAAAAAACAGATTGAATGGCTATAAATTAATCATGGCACTACAAAGTATTATAGTATGCAGCTCTTATTATTCAGGGACTTAATGTGATGGTTGGTATTCTTTACATTAAATGTCTGCATAACATTAGGTTTTACTCCAGTTATTTGAATACATACCCAATGGAAGCTTAGCATTCTGTTAAGGTCCACCTTCTGAAAATAAGCTGTGAGTTTAAATCCTTCTAATGTATTCCCTATTTGGTATCTCTTTGCTTTTGATTTTTATGAACACATGTTTCTATAGAGAAGGCTGGATGAATTTGCAGCTGGAATAATGCATAAGCAGGAAAATATGCTGGGAACTCTTATGAAGAGATGAAGCTTTGAAGGAAAGGCTCAGCTAGCACCAAATTAGGTGAAGTTGAGAAACACTAACTCACAGATGGAGAACTGGCTCCATGCAAAAGAAGAAAAACATTTATGTAAAAAGGATGGGAGTAAACTCAAGCTGAGTCTTGGGCAACCCCTTCGTTGAAGGCATCTGAACTGAGGAACTGGGGTGGAATGAGGCGCTGGGAGTTGTCTGCAATGCCAGCTGTCAACTTGTCACATGAGACAAAGGGATTTACAATTGGAGGCAAACACACAGAGCAAATACCCAGCAACCTGGGGCATGGGTTAGAAGGAAATGGCAATAGAAATCTTCCCAGTCCACCAGCTAAGACATCAGTGTTAGCATGGCAGTGCACACCTACCCGAACCCACAAGTGGATCACACAGCAAGGACAGTCACTGATGGGGTTGCAATGAGATGCTCTTGCTAGCACATAAGGTTCCATTTGCCTCTGGGCACTAGAACATTAGGAATGGCCTGAAGAGTATTTTCAGACCCTCTTGGCTACTGGCTACTGACTGAAGGAACAGTCAAAAGATGCGTGTGAGAAATAAGTTAAAAAGGAAAAAGGAAATGGTGGTAACAGGAGTAATGCAAGGTCTAGGACTTACTAATTTTGGGTACCATTAGTAAATTAGATCAGTTCTAAAGCATATCCTCACTCCCATCAAGACCAAGTTTTCAAATGCAAAGTAGCCTACAATAAAATTAAACTAGATTCAAAATGAATCGGATTTAAGAAGACAAATATTTTTAATTAAAAATATTGAATGATAAAACCAGATGCAACACCATTGCACCTCACTGCTCATAGACACATTAACTCATTAATTTATTGAGTAAAAATTTGTTGCAGAAATAACATATGG
The DNA here is from genome assembly GCF_017311325.1 of Ursus maritimus. Classification (NCBI taxonomy): domain Eukaryota; kingdom Metazoa; phylum Chordata; class Mammalia; order Carnivora; family Ursidae; genus Ursus; species Ursus maritimus. The sequence goes on from NW_024426552.1 coordinate 17,633,422, forward strand.
TAGGCATTGTTCTAAGTACCAATGGACAAGACATGCAGAATTACTCTAATGGGGTGGGAAGCCACAGAATTAGCAAGAAAAATACAAAATTATTCCAGTTATTGATTGTCATGGGAGGATAATAAAGCAGGGGCATATAATAGAGATTGACTGTGGAGGGGAAGTGAGGTGACTTCTTTAAACAGAGTGATCAGGAAAGGCCTTTCCCAGAAGGGGTAGTTTCTGACTGAGACCCGAATGGTGGGAAGGGGCTAGCAAGAGAACAGAGTTCTAAGCAGAGAGCTAAGTAGCACCTGCTGCTAGGGCTCAAGCATGTCTGGGCATGTTTGATGAACAGGGCTTTCAGGTCCAAGAGATCTTAGTTTCTATGATTTAATTTGGCCATGGCCCTTGGTGTTTAGCTGAAAGAGAAGGGAGTAATGACCCAGAAAAAAAAGACAGAAGCACTGAGAAAGCCCAGTCAAGTGTCTTATCCAGCCTGTGTCCAGAGACTACCATCTGAAATGAATGAAAAGAACTGCTACAGGCCAAAGATGGAGGAATGCATTGTTTTCACAAGGGGCTTATGAGACACAAGAGAACCATGGTGTAGGTGTTGGGAGTAAGTTGGGACGGTTAGGTAGTCAGGGCCACGGTCCTCAACAAGAAAATATGGAGTCAGGACAGCTGAAATAAAACAGCACTAACGTTCTGTTTTGCAGCCTTTGCAGAAATGACTTCTGCAAAATATCCTAAAATAAGGCAATTAACCACAAAGCATTTGTCAATATCATGGGCAAAGGGCAGTTAAGACATAAGCCCCCAGACATCAGCAAAAAAAAGACTATCAGCACAGAGACATTAACCTAATAGGTAGGCAGATATGCGACCAAAGCCCTGATTGGCACCACTTAGCACACCCTGATTGCTTAAGATAGTTCTGCAAAAGAACTCATAAAAACCCCTAAACTTAGAAACTCCGAGGGCAACCCTCTCGGGCCCCCTCCCCGTCTCGGAGCTTTGTATTTTTGCTCAGTAAACTTTGCTTTGCTGCGTCTGGTCTACCTCTTCCTTCTTCAAAGTGGTGTGACCAAGAACCGCAGGCACTAAAGGCAGAGAAATCCTGCAACATAGGGGACAAAGCACATTCCAGAGCACTGGAGAGGTATACCCCCTACCCCTTTAAGAAGGCCAGTGTGTTTCAGGCTCCTTGTGGACAAAGAGGAAAAGGACACCATTTGACACCTGGAGGGCTGCAGAAAGTGCAGGTAGCAGCATGTTCATTGCGGGAGCCACCACTGAGATGGTGGAAATTACAATCTCTAGGAACCCTTGGAAAGGGGAGGCTCCTCAAATGAGTTAGGGTGAGAGAACATGAGAACATGAGAAGAATGCTCATACATAGATATTTGATACCCACTCGTAGAAGGATTTGGGGTCTACAAGAGAAGCAGGGATTTAAGTTAGCAAACAATGAGCTATGTTACCATATTTCTAGCTGTAAAACCTCCTAGAACTTCGCCCTCTTCTCTAAATCTTCCTTTCACATTTTTGTACCCCTGAGGGTACAGTTTTCCCTGCTGCCCTTTCTTGGAATGGCTTTGATAACATTGGGTCTGGAGGTAGGGTAGGTGACCTCACTGTTCTTTGTTGCCCCTTCCAGACAATTCTTACTCCCTTTCTCTTAACCTCCCTCTCTGTTCATAACAATAATCATCAGTGTTATGGGCTTAATCATGTCCCCCCAAATTCATGTGTTGAAGTTCTAACCCCCAATAGCTCAGAATGTAACTGTATTTGGACATAGGGTCTGTACAGAGTTAATGAAAGTTAAATGAGGTCACTGAGGGGGGTCCTAATCCAATAGGACTGGTGTCCTTATAAGAAGAGCAAACTGGACACAGACACACTCAGAGGAATGACCATATAAAGACAAAGGGAAAAGATAGCCATCCACAAGCCAAGCAGAGAGGCTTCAGAAATCAATTCTGCAGAAACTTTGATCTCAGATGTCTAGATAAATGTGGTTGAAGCCATTCAGCCTGCGGTGTTTGTTACAGCAGCCCTGGATGACTGATACAGTCAGATACCCATCTTCCTTGCTGCATTATCTGCAGTCCTCTTTAAAGATTTTAGTACTTGGCTTAGTCCTGTACTCTTCTGTACAACCTCTGTCATAATCCTTGGTGATTTCTGTAACTATGTGCATGACTTTTCCAACAGTTGGCCTCGCGGTTCTTTGTTCCTCACTCTGGCCCAGCCACCTGCTCCCACGGTCATATCACAGATCAAAACTCCTGAGTTGAGAGCTACTCTGCCCTTACAGAGACTGAGAAGAGTATGAGCCTCCAAAGTCCCCAGCCAATCACTCCCGGCCTCAGGCAATCCTGTGATTACTGTAGAGATATGCTACAAACTACATGGACCCCCACAGAAAAAAATGCTAGAAGGCACTGCCTTAGATATCATAGCCAGTGCACCATTCACAACCTCACTTCAACAGTGACTTTTTCCCTATCCCCATCTCCCATTGTTGCAGCCCCCTTTCTCTAGTTATCGAAATCCAGAAAATTTTTATCCCGTTGGAAACTGCATATCATTGAACCTTCCAAAATAATTATTTGCTGAATAAATGAATGGATTAATGAATTTTCTTTAGTACCTTCCTACTTCCCCTGAAGCCTTCCTTTCTCCCAAAACTGATAAGAGTAGGATGGTGCTCTCTGTATTTCACTGAGGAAAATGTGACTTTCCTGATATACAAAAGACAAAGAAACTAATCTCTAATTTAAATCAGAGTCTGAGACACAGCCTGAGGGCTAGGAAACCCTTGATGGCGCACGCACGCGCGCGCGTGTGTGCACACACACACACACACACACACACTTCTCCACATAATGCTTATCAAGAAGGCACAGCAATTTTGTTTTTAGAGTTCTGTTCTTTTTTTGTTTTTTGGGGGGGTTTTTTAGATATCGTTTATCACAACTGTTGATGAAAACATGCATGCACTTGTCTTCAAGGATAGTGTGAAGCAACTGCTGATATTCTGCAAAGGGTCATCCATGAGCTTTTCAAGGATTAGATGTGATGGTATAATTAAAAAAAAAATTATCCACTCAGTGTGGATAGGGAGAAGTTCAATAGTCTACAGAAAACCTCACAATCTGCTCAGATGTCCTCTTGTTACTTACCTACTATCTCCAAAAATGTATAATTTCTTCTCCTCTAAAGGTTTATATATGCATCTTCAAACTCTCCTGCTCAAATAATTCCACTGAGCCATGAAATTGCAACTCTCAGCAAGACCATCAGACTTCACAGTGACGGCAGCTTCCCTGCCAAAACCATCACTCTCATTCTTCCACTTGCTGTTGACCAGATTTCACCCACATGTCCACTTAAAACTCTGTCTCCTTAACTCCCCCCATTTTACCCCCACCTCTTCCCAATTACAGACTTTTCTCATTCTCATTGCTCTGTTAACGATTTTACTTTTAATTATTTAAAGTCTAGATAATATATGCCTTGTGAAAAGAGTATGTTCCAAAAATATCAAGAAACATCATTGTATATCATTGTTCAGCCTACTAGGATTTTTTTAAAAAGAATTTAATGTGTGTTCTTGTCTCAGAGCTATATCCATGTATCACTAAATCTACAAATGGATTGATGGCTGTTATCAGCAGTTTGTTCATATTTTACAATACTTATTATTGTATATTATGGGCAACCACTTAGATGTTTGTTTTCCCAACTGTTTAGTTTAGAACTTATTGTTTAATACATTCTTCAAGGGCAAGTAGCAGGTCTTATTCATATTTATATCCCCAGAATCTTGCCAAGGGACAAGCGCCTAGAATAAGTTGAATAACGATTTGTTGAGTGGAAAGAGATGACAGGAAGTCATTTAATTCTGTGTGTATGTTTATGCAAAAAATAAACTGGCTGTTGAGTTCTACCCTCGAGAAAATAAATAAATAAATAGGATAAAATTCTATTTCAGAAATTTTTGAAAGAGACCTATAACCAAAAATATGTCATTGCAGAAGTAGAGAAGCAAGCAATCACATTGCAAAACTGCAATGCCACCAAGAATAGAACAAGAAATCTCAACTTGCCAAAAGAACACAATGTGTAATTCACATTCAAATCACTGTTCTCGAGGTCAAAACATTTCTCTTTTAGTTCATTCTCTCTCTTTCTCTCTCTCTCTCTATATATATAACATATATGCCACACACATACACACATGTGCATGTGTATACACTCTACTGATTTCAAGCCCACCCTTCATGTCAGTCATAAAATTAAACCCAACTATTTCAAGTCATTTTGGAAAAAAAAATAATTGATTACATTAGTCAAGCAACTGACTATCCTATTTTATTTTTTAAAGGTTTATTTATTTTAGGGAGATAAAGAGTATGCCAGCAGGGGGAGGGGCAGAGGGACTGGGAGAGAAGCAGACTCCCCACAGAGCACAGAGCCCAACACTGGCTCCATCCCAGAATCCTGAGATCATGACCCGAACCAAAATCGAGGTGGACACTTAACCAACTGAGCCACCGTGTGCTCTGCAACTGATTATTTAAATAGCCAACTGAATCTAGTCAATTAGTTAAGAAGCAGTTACCAATTATGATGAACTGTTTAGATGAATTTGGTCATTTGGTCAATATTTTTATGTAGTTTACCTGGGAAGAGTTTTATTCACCCCTCCCCTGCAATCCTGTGGATTACTGCTCATTTACCAGCCACCATCTGAGAGAACTGAGAACTGACAACAATGCAAACCTTATAGTGACTTATGTAGGAAAAAGATTTGTTGACTAGAGACAATCTCCTACATACAAAAAAAATAGTAAAAATTGAAATGAAGTTGGTTCTCTCCAATTTTGATGGTCTAGGCATGCACATAAGTCCACAAGGATCTTCCATTAGTAATCATCACAGATTGAGACATCTTGGTAAGAAATGCAAAAATCTACTGTGAAGCTGTCCCAAATGTAACATTATGGGTAAAGAATGTTTAGATCATTTATTTTGAACAAGAACATACATACTCTGCTATAAGCTCTGCATGGAAAAGTAAATCTTTAAATTGTCCAAAACCAGTAAAGAAATCAGGTGCAATGAATGGAATTTGGGAAAAGAAATTAAGTAAAATATTTTTACATTTTATAATGTATTGTTCAGACAGTCCTTTTCATTGTTTCCAAGATGCAATTTAAATTTATATATATTAGAGTTTGAAATGGATGGCAGTTATTTAACTAAAAATGACAAAACTTGCTCAATTTATATATAGTGATTTAGAGTAAAGAAATCCTTATGAATATTATTACTATTTTAAGAGACAAGATATGTTTTAAAAATGTAACCCAAGAAATAAGATATGATTTGACATTTTACTACTAAATGGGGCAGATTGTTTATGGGAAATATCTGTGGAGATGACCCAGTTAAATATATTCCCTATAAAGTCCAGCTAGATATCCTAGTAGGACATACTCTAAGAAGTCCATATATATTTAACACAAAAATAAGCATGACCAATGCCAAAAAAATTTACTTTATCCAGAAGCAACCCAGTATAAAATTATTCATATCTTAGGAAAGGGTCACCTCAGGCCAGTGAGAACTTATGTAAAAGCTGATTTTTTAGGCAGAAGTCCAGAGGGTTTGGAATACACATTCTAAAAAGAAAATTCTATTCTCCAGACTTAAAAAGGTCGTGAGGCAGGTTATACACTGGCTTTCCCTATTCCCAAAGAAGCACTGGCATCCATTTTGGGTCAACAAGTAAGACGTCCATCTTGAACATATTTGTCTTTTACAGTCTACTCCGTGAAACTGGAGCTGGGGGAAGTGCCACCTCCAGTCCTGTTCTTTTCCCTGACATCTCGTCAGAATAAATCATTGAGACAGGGGAAAATTAGCAAGAACATTTTTCTCTTGGTGTTTTGGCTTCTTTACATGATTATGGCTGGTTCCATTGCTTTTGAACTGATATTCTTGTTTCTCTATTTCCTAAGAGGTGAATATATTCAATGCATTCATTTTGTGAGAAACCTTCCCTCCCCCAGAACATTTTTCTCTGCTGGCAACCTTCCTGGAAGCTGGAGAATTCACAAGAGGTAGGTTTTCTTAGTAGCCTAATCACAGCCTGGAAAGAAGTATGCTAATGTTTTCACCATGCTTCATCTACCTCACACAACATTCTACAGATGGATGTTAGTAGGAAAATCACTCCAAAACTGGAGTTGGAAATGGAATTAGGAAAACAAATAGGTTTTTCATCACTCTTTAATATCTTCATTGTTATGACCCCCCAAAAAGGAAGGTGTAGGAGAAAGACTAAATTCTACCTTCATAGATACCAGATACCCTTGATTTGAAACATTTATCTTTTGGAACTTTTATTAATAGTTAATAACATTATAGTTTGCATTTATGTAGTACATTATATTATTTTAATCAATTGTTTCAACTATTTTCACCATAACCTACCAAAGAGACTAAGTCAAATATTTCTATTTATAAATCAGAAGCTTAAATCTCGGGGCGCCTGGGTGGCTCAGTCGTTAAGCATCTGCCTTCGGCTCAGGGTGTGATCCCAGAGTCATGGGATCGAGCCCTGCATCAGGCTCCCTGCTCTGCTGGGAGGCTGCTTCTTCCTCTCCCACTCCCCCTGCTTGTGTTCCCTCTCTCTCTGGCTGTCACTCTCTCTGTCAAATAAATAAAAAATATTAAAAAAACAAAAAAAAGAAGCTTAAATCTCCAAGGCAAGAAACAACAAATGTTGGAGAGGATGTGGAGACAGGGGAATCCTCTTACACTGTTGGTGGGAATGCAAGTTGGTACAGCCACTTTGGAAACAGTGTGGAGGTTCCTCAAAAAGTTAAAAATAGAGCTACCCTATGATCCAGCAATTGCACTACTGGGTATTTACCCCAAAGATACAGATGTAGTGAAAACAAGGGTCATATGCACCCCAATGTTCATAGCAGCAATGGCCACAATAGCCAAACTGTGGAAGGAGCCAAGATGCCCTTCAACAGACAAATGCATAAAGAAGATGTGGTCCATATACACAATGGAATATTACTCAGCCATCAGAAATGATGATTACCCGACATTTGCATCAACAAGGTTGGAACTGGAGGAGATTATGCTAAGTGAAATAAGTCAAGCAGAGAAAGACAATTATCATATGGTTTCACTTATTTGTGAAACATAAGGAATAGCAGGGAGGACATTAGGAGAAGGAAGGGGAAAATGAAGGGGGGGGGGGGTCAAACAGGGAGAGATGAACCATGAGAGACTATGGACTCCAGGAAACAAACTGCGGGTTTTGGGGGTGGGATGGTTAGCCTGGTGATGGGTATTAAGGGGGGCACGTATTGCATGGAGCACTGGGTGTTATGTGCAAACAATGAATCATGGAACACTACATCAAGAACTAATGATGTACTGTATGGTGACTAATATAGTATAATAATACAAAATAAAAATTAAAAATTAAAAAAAAGAAGCTTAAATCTCCCAAGTTCACTCAAGTTCTCACTAAAATAAAACTTGAACCTGGAGCCATGGTTCCTGAAATGTCTATTCCATATCACCAAGATTCACTGTTATGTGGACATACATTAATCTGTCATCTCCAGAGAAAACAACAGACAATGCAGTTGCTGTGCACACAAAGTATTTTGAAAATATACATGTTCATATATTTATTTATATTTCTTCTGTGAGACTTTTAACTAAGGTCTTGGACATTCATTTTCTTCCAATATGACATAAAATCAACCATCAAGCCATACAGATAATAAGCATACATTTTGTGAGGATTACTTAAGGCTTTATGAAAATATTATCATACACACTTAGAGACATATTTTAAAATATATAACACACATACAAAAGAAGAAATTCAGATAAATTTATTACATTAAGTCCTAATCATAGTACTAACAGTAAAATTTGAAGTAGGAGGAAGAAAAGGGGGGTGGAGGAAGGAAGACAGGGAGGGAGGGATAGCCTACCTAAGCCTACGGAACCCACTAGGCTTTTTCCAACATCCTTAACTTAGAGAAAGTTGAACTCTTAATTCAACACAGTCTGGAAAGGATGGGTTGAAGAGCCTATCCACTAAATGTATTAGACTGTGAATAGCAAAAAATACAACACGCAGTTGTGCAAATAATTTATTTTTATCTCACAGAAAAAATCCAGAAGGAGATGGCCCAGGGCTGGTGTACTTGTGTAAATATTACCAAGAAATAAGGCTCTCTATGTCAGCTCTGCTATCTTTAGTGTGTGGCTATTGTTCTCAGGGTCACAAAGTGGCTTCCTAGCCTACTAATATCATTTGCTCATTCCAGGTAGGAAGAAAGAGGGGGAAGAGAAGGCAAACAGGTTCTCCTACTGGGACTTCTGTATCTCATCAGTCTTCACTCTCAGTGGCCATTTCTAGCTGCAATGGAAACTGGCTATCCAAATATTCCCCTCTGAGGCCTTTATAGTACAGAAAGCTAATGGAAGCAGGTATGGTTGAGTGAACCAACCCATAGCATCTCCCATAGAATGTTAGACTGCAAGGTCTTTCTAGATGAGGAAAGACTGAAACAAATCCTCAAAAATAATTTTAGAATATAGTGAGAGAAGGGAAATGAAGACAGAAGCACACAACGAAAATTCTACAGGGTGAGTGTGTTTTTCTCTTTGACATTGTAAAACCTTATAAATTAAAATAGACCCAAGTAATAGTCAAAGTCAGAAAATCTCCAGCAAGCCCATATGAGTGTGTATTATTTTCTTGATAAATATTTATTGAGCAACTGAATGGATGGTCCTAGTCTTGTTTCTTCTTTCGCAAATATCAATTGCTTATTTAAGTTAACGTTTTTGTTATGTTATTCATGTTTGAAAGTGAATTCCTTGAGTTCAGCTCTTTATGGTGAAAGGTTAAAGCTTGATAGCATGCTTTCAATACTGATCACTAGAATTAAATCTGAAACCTACTCTTAACATAAGCCATTAGTGTTAGCATTTGAAGTCTAGAGAGAAACACACTATTCCTTTGTTTCACTCCTTGATGAAACATTCCTAGAAAACAGATGGTCACAAAATCTCCATTGCTTGCATCACTCCTCACTTTTCTTTTAATTTCCTTTAAAACAAATGAAGCAGGACCTTTATAATATATCAAGCAAAAACGTAATGTTGAACTTTTGCAATGCACTGGACAAAACAGCTTTTTTTTGTGGAAGGGACCTCATCCAACTGATCTCACTTGAGCTGTAGAAAATGCAGGCGGACAGTATAAAGTCTTAGACCAAGATTCACTCTTTTTCACAGGAAAAGAAAATTATAGGCTTGGGCTCAAGTAATAATCTAAACAAGATGGAAAATTCTCTTGCTAAAAAAATAAGAAAGACAAATTGTGAGTACATAATATGATTTAGTTCTCAAGAAAACAACACCAACTACATAATGCTCTCCATTTCAAGAAACGATTGTCTTAGAAGATAGATTTTGAATGCTGAACGGGGCTATGTAACGATTCAATTCAATGCAATCTGCATCTATTGCATTCCCACTTTATGGGTAGAAACTGTCACAGGCCCAGGGGAAACAGACATGAAACTGCATGACCTCTGCCTTTACATTATGTAGAATTTCATGAGGAAGGAAGGCAGGTATAAAGCAACAAACAAACAAACTGCAGAATGCTATAAGGGCTACCATGGAGGCATCAAAAAAATAAATATAAATTAATATGCCTGGAGGACAAGGGAAAGGGTCACGAAAAAGTTGATAGCCCCAACAATCTGGATCCCTGGCATTCTAGCTTTTGCATAGTTCCCTCCCACACTGACAGATGACTGCCCTTGGTGACCAAGAGACTACTGAGGAAGTGACAGTGTGTGGGGTCCAAGACTGTATCATAAAAGATATTTCCATTTCTGCCTTTCTGTCTCTTGAATCACTTACTCTGGAGGAAGTTAACTTCTGTGTTGTAAGAATACTCAAGCAGCCCTGAGGAGTAGACTACAAGCTCAGTAACTAAGGCCTCCCACCAAATGCCAACACCAATTTGTTAACCATGTGAGCAAGCAATCCTCAAAGCAGAACCTCCAGCTCCAAGCTACATCTTGGTTACAACTACATGAGAGACCCCAAGTTTAGAATCACTCAGTCAATCCCAAATTCTTTAACTTTGTGTGAGATTGATGTTTATCATCATTTTATCTCATTAACTTAGGGGTTAATCTGTTATGCAGTAATAGATAACTAACACAGCTCTTAATGGATCAACCGGAAAGAGCTAGATAGAGAAGTGGTAAAATTCATTCCAAGAATAAGAGATGCCTGGATGGCTCAATTGGTTAAGTGCTTTCCTTGGGCTCAAGTCTGGGATTGAGCCCCTCGTCAGGCTCCCTGCTCAGCAGTGAGCCTGCTTCTCCCTCTACACCTCTCCCCACTTGTGTGCTCTCTCTCTTCCCCTCTCTCTCAAATAAATAAATAAAATCTTAAAAAAAAAAAAAAGGAAGAAGAAGAAACAGAATATGCAAAGGCACAGAGATACAAAACAACACAATATATTTAGGAAATGATGAGAGACTCAAAATGCAGTAGCAGGGGTATATGGAGTGGCTGGTCAGAAGATGAGGCCAGGAAAGAAAGAAGCATTTGTTGAGGCTATGAATGCCAAGATGAAGAGCTAGCGTTTTACCACTGCAGGCACTGTGAGGTACTGAAACTTCTAAGTAGAAACAATCATCACCATCATCAGCAGGAGCAGCAGCACATATAAAGGGCTGACTATATGCCAGGCACTCTTTTAAGCATTTTCCATAAATTCATTTAATCTGCATCACAATCCCATAAAATAGGCACCTCTATTATCCCCATTCTACAGAGTAGGGAACCAAAATATAGGAAAAAAGGAATGGAAGTTGAGGATGATTGCAAGGTAGTGATTAACAAGATAGATAAGGAACAAAAATGGAATTAGAAAACAGGAGGTACTAATGAGAAATGAGAGCACTGGTACCTATCCATTGCAGGTCACAGTGAGGCTGGGGTGAAAGTATGGAGCAAGTAAACTAAAATGGAGGAGGCTGTAGTTTCAGAAAGGAATCCAAAGAAAAGAGGGAGATTACTACTGCAAAGAAGAGAGAAAACTGTGAAAGAGCAAAGTTCAGGGAGATACAGAAGATTAAACCCAAGGCACAATGGAAGGGAAAGGAATCTAAAAATGGAAGGAAGAATAGAAAGATATTTAAAGAAGGGAGGAGGGGCGCCTGGGTGGCACAGCGGTTAAGCATCTGCCTTCGGCTCAGGGCGTGATCCCAGCGTTATGGGATCGAGCCCCACATCAGGCTCTTCCGCTATGAGCCTGCTTCTTCCTCTCCCACTCCCCCTGCTTGTGTTCCCTCTCTCGCTGTCTATCTCTATCTCTGTTGAATAAATAAATAAAATCTTAAAAAAAAAATAAAGAAGGGAGGAAGGAAAGTTTAAAAGAGTACAAGGAGAGGGTTGCCTGAATGGCTCAGCTAGTTAAGCATCTGACTCTTGATTTCAGCTCAGGTCATGATTTCAGGGTCATGAGATGGAGCTCAGCCTGGGGCTCCATGCTAGGCTTGGAGCCTGCTTAAGATTCTCTCTCTCCCTCTCCCTCTGTGCCGCCCACCCACTCTCTCTCTGTCTCTAAAACAAAAACAAAAAGAAACAAAAAAACTCTTAAGATGCAACAAAAGCAGTCTTATGATGGAAGTTTATAGTGACAATCTACATTTAAAAAGATCTCAAAAGCTTAAGTTTACACGTTAAGGAACTAGAAAAGAATAAGCTAAGCCCAAAATTATCCAAAGAAAACAAATAATGAATATTAGAGTATAAAGAAATCAAAGAGAATAGAAAAAAACCAACAAAACTAAGAATTGGATTTTTGAAAATATAAAACTGGCAAACCTTTAGCTACACTAAGAAAATGAGAGACTTAAATAAATGAGACCACAAATGAAAGAGGACATTACAACAGATGCCTCAGAAATAAAAGGATCATGAGACTATTATGAATAATTATATGTCAACAAAATGGATAACCTAGTAGAAACAGATACATTCCTAGAAACATACAACATACCAAGACAGAAGTAAAATAGAAAGCATGAACAAACCAATAACAAATGAGGAGACTAAATCTGTAAAAACCTCTCAACAAAGAAAAACCCAGGATCAGATATCTTTACCAGTGAATTGTACCAAAGAATACCAATCCTTCTTAAATGTTTCCAAATAAGAGAAGAAGAGGAACATTTTCAAATTTATTTTACGAAGCTAGCATCACCCTGATACCAAAGCCAAAGGAACCACAAGAAAGCTATAGACCAATATCCCCAATGAAAACAGATGCAAAAATCTTTGATAAAATACTACCAAACCAAATTCAACATTGCATTAAAAGGATAATACACCATAACCAAGTGAGATATATCCCTAGGATGTAAGGATGGTTCGACATATAAAAATTAATCAATGTGATACACCATATTAACAAAATGAAAGATAAAAACCACATGATCATCCCAGCAGATGCAGAAAAAGCATTTGACCACATTTAACATCCATTCATGATAAAATCTCTCAACAAAATAAGTATAGACGGAACTTCACTCAAAACAATGAAAGCCACATGTCAAAAGCCCACAGCTAATATCAGAATCAATGGGGAAAAAGTGAAAGTTTTTTCTCTAATATTGGGTACAAGATAAGGATGCCTACGCTCATCATTTCTATTCAACATAATTCTAGAAATCCTAGCCAGAGCAATTAGACAAGAAAAAGAAATAAAAGTTATCCAAGTCAAGAAAAGAAGTAAAATTACCTGTTTGCAGTTGACATGATCATAAACATAGAAAACTCTAAAGACTAAACAACAACAACAACAACAAAAACCTGTTAGGACTAATGAATGAATTCAGCAATCTTGCAGGACATAAACACACAAAAATTGATGACATTTCCATATACTAAGGATGAACAATCCAAAAAGGAAATTAAGAAAACAATTTCATTTGCAATAGCAACAAAAATAATGAAATACTTAGGAACAAACTTAACCAAAGAGGTGAAAGATTTGTACACTTAAAATTATAAAACAGAGATGAAGGACATTTAAAAAGACATACATAAATGTACAAATGTTTAGGAGAATTAATTTGTTAAAAAGTCCATAATATACAAAATTATCTATAGATTCAATGCAACTCTTATCAAAATCCCAATGGTATTCTTTATCAAACATATAGCCAAAGTAATCTTGAGTAAGAAGAACAAAGATGGAAGCGTCATACTCCCTGATTCCAAAATATATTACAGGAATCAAAAAAATATATATTACAGGATTCCAAAATATATTACAGGTACTTTATAAAAACAAATATATAGATTAATAGAACACAACAGAAAGCCCAGAAGTAAATTCACACATTTCTGGTCAACAAGGGTTCCAAAAACACACAATAGGGAAAGGATAGTCTCTTCAATAAATGGTGTTTGGAAAACTGGATATCTACATGCAGAAGAATTAAACCGGACCTTTATGGCACATCATATACAAAAATCAACTCAAAATGAATTAGAATTAAATGCAAGACATTAAATTATAAAATCACTAGAAGAAAACATAGGAGAAAAGTTTCTTGAGATTGATCTTGGCAACCATATTATGGTTATGACACCAAAAGCATAGGTAACAAAAGCAAAAATAAACAAGTGGAATTACACCAAACTAAAAAGCTTCTTCACAGCAAAGGAAACAATCAACAAAATGAAAAGGTGACATATGGAATGGGAGAAAATTTTGCAACCATATATCTAGTAAGGGGTTAATATACAAAATATATAAGTCAGACAACTCAATAAAAAAAAAAATGGAAATACACTAATTAAAAACTGGGCAAGTGACCTGAACAGATATTTCTCAAAAGAGTACAAATGGCCAAAAGTACATGGAAAGATGCTCAATATCAGTAACTGTCAGAGAAATGCAAGTCAAAACCACAATGAGATATCACCTCACACCTGTTAGAATGGCTATTATCAAAAAGACAAAAAATAACAAGTATTGGTGAGGATAAGGACAAAAGGGAAGGAAGCCTTGTGCACTGCTCGTAGGAATCTGAACTGGTGTGGCCACTATGAAGAATAGTATGGAAGCTCCTCAGAAAATTAAAAACAGAACTACCACATGACCCAGCAATTCTACTTTTGGGAACATATCCAAAGGAAATAGAATCTGGGTTTCAAAAAGATATCTGTATCCCCATATCCATTGCAGCATAAATCACAATAGCCAAGATATGGAAACAACCTAAATGTCCACAGACAGATAAATGTTTAGAGAAAATGTGATGAACCTGAAGAACATTATGTTAAATGAAATAAGTCAGACCCTGAAATACAAAAACTACATGATCTCACTCATATGCAGAATCTAAAACAGTTGAAGTCATAAAAGCAGAGACTAGAATGGTGATTGCCAGGGGCAGGGAGTAGGGAGAAATGACAGTTTGTTTATCAAAGGGTACAAAGTTTCATTTATGCAAGATGAATAAGTTCTGGAGATCTATTGTACAACATGGTGACTAGAATTAACAATACTATTGTATACTTGAAATTTACTCAGAGAGTAAATCTGAAATGTTTACCCTCAAAAGAAACACAAAAAGAAAGCACGAAAAGAAAGTTCAAGAACAAAAGAAAATGCTAACTATATAAGGTGATCAATATGTTAATTAGCTTGATTGTGGTGATACTTCATAATGTATACATATACCAAAATATCAAGTTGTCACCTTAAATATATATCTAATTCCTGGAAAAAGGTGAAAAAAAGTACCATATTCTTAAGACCAAGCTGAGTATGAGGATAAGGCTCCCTGTCCACATCAAACTTATAGTCAGATTGCTAAGGTGAAATTAGTTGATAGCAGAATAGAATCAAATATGAAATACAGGGGCATCTGGGCGGTGTAGTCGGTTAAGTGTCTGACTCTTGGTTTTGGCTCAGGTCGTGATCTCAGGGTTGTGAGACTGAGCCTGACATTGGGCTCTGTGCTCAGGGAGGAGTCAGCTTGAGACTCTCTCTTCCTCTCTCTCTCTGCCCCTCCTCCCCGTACCTCATTGTCTCTCACTCTCAAATAAATAAATCTTACCAAAAAATATTAAATACAGAATTACTCCTAGTAAGATGGGTAAACCTCTCAGTATGTATAATTAATATCCAATCTGGAGGTTTATCACTTACCTAAATGCTGAATGATACCTATAATAGCAAATATCTATTAAAGGTTTGCAATTGTTATAATAAGTAATGAATGTGTCCATAACCAATAGTCACTGTGTAGATTTGGTTTATCACAAGTAGACTGTTCACTCAAGGATATTTTTAGGGTAGCTATAAAATGATCATATCACTTCACTTTTCTTTTCCACAGAGATTCTCAGGGAAAACTCCCTCTCTGAATGGAGGCTATGATTTTTGTCACCTTCCCACTGGGAATTCTCAGTAACTTTGTTTGTATTTTACAAGATGCTTTAAAAGTCCCAGAGGGAAAAGGTGTCGTGAAATTACTATTATTATCCAGCTCGTGTTTTCCTCTCTATTTCTCTAAGTCCTATTGATAGTTTCTATAAAAGTCAACAACACAATGTTACCTTGAGGTGTTAACAAACCATTAAAAATCACCCAGAATTGCTGCTGAGGTGAAAGAAATGTTCAGCAAAAAGAAAAGACCATCTAGAAAGAAAATCACAATGAATACACTTATTATTAAAGACAACCATGCTCAAGATGTTCTTAAGTAAACAGCCCTTGACCTAATTTATCACCTTCATAGTGAGGTTCACCTAAAGCCACACCATCTTCATTGCAACCTCTTGTAGAGTCGGTATGAATGGAGCCAGCACCAGCTCCCTGAGGTACCCTGAAACTCAACAACAAGGTTTATCAACAAGAAGGTTTTAAGTTCTTCACTTCCTCCTCTACTCACCCCCACACTGTTTGCATACCTTATCAGAGCACTTAGAATTTTGCATTGTGATTGATCATGTTCTTTTCTGTTTTACCTACTTTTTCTTAAATTCATCCAAGGAACTAACTATCTTATTCATTTGAAATCACTATAGTACCTAGCAGAGCTCCCAATAAAAGAGAAATAAATATTCTAATACTAAATTACTCTTGATCACTTTTACCCAAAGATCGATAGAACTGTCTAACATACATCAGTTCTATCTTTCATTTAAAACTACCTTTCTAAATGTGAAAGACAAAAGTCAAAATTAAGGTGGAAAGCAGTGCTGCAAAGAAAACAAACTGAATGAGTAGTCCCTGGAGTATGCTAAAGGGAGCCTAAAACCCACTGATGGATCAAGAGCTCCTTCCTATCGTTACCTCTAGGTTAACACGTTCCATCTTATATCAAATATGTTATTTATGCAGCACTGAATTTAGTTTCTTGTGTCTTACTCATCTTTGTATCCCCAGTGCCTGCCATTAGGTAAGTGTCCAATAAAATTAAACTACTGAAATTTCCAGTCCTGGAACTTAACTTCCTAAGAACAATAAAGGTCTTAAGAAAATGGATGAATCTTACATATTATGATCCATCTTTAAAGAAATATCTTCGTGGGGCGCCTGGGTGGCTCAGATGGTTAAGGGTCTACCTTTGGGTTAGTTCATGATCTCCAGGTTCTGAGATCGAGCCCCATGTTGAGCTCCCAGCTCAGCGGGGAGTCTGCTTCTCCCTCTCCCTCTGTTTGTGTGTGCTCTCTTGCTCTCTCTCTCAAATGAATAAATCAGATCTTAAAAAAAAAAAAGAAAAGAAATATCTTCCTTCTCTGCTCCTCTTCTCTCAAGCATAATAAACTTATTCAAGTTTCTGCTCAATTCTCTCCCCCTCCAAGAGGGCTTCCTTGACCATTTTTTTTCTCGAGTAGCTCTTCCTCAGTAATTCTTTACGCTTTTCTTCTATTTCTATCCTCTCTGTTGAACTTAGCACTGTATGAATTCATCTTACCCATCTGTTTATGGTAGTTCTCCCTGTTCACACCAGAATGTAAGTTTCCTGTGAGCAAAGCCATCATCTGCATGGTCTGCCATTGTACAACGTCTAGAATAAACATGCTCAAATCTGGCTCTATATTGGACACACAGATAGATGTCCAGATGTCCAATCTAGAACAATTAAATCAGACTCTTTGGTGCAAGACACTCAAGCCTCACTGCTCCATCTTGTTATAAGTTATAAGTTTAACAAGTAATTGTAATTTGCAGCCACATTTGAGAAACACTGACTTAGGACATAATGGAAGATTAAGAAGTATAAGAACAATTGACCAGAACTCCCTGCTCTTTGCTCAGTATGTAATTTTTATATAGGAAATATCCCTTAGTTTCAAAGCCACAGCCATAACCCTAAGTAGCTGTCTTGGAAATAATGGCATCATCCTTTTACTGCTTGCTACTGGAAAAGCTACTTTTAGTAGGTCAGTAGCAGATTCTCTGTTTATTAAGGGCAGTACATTGTGGAACCAGTGTGAGTAAAGGCAATCCTTGGAAAATCGGAAGATAAAGAGTCCTGTACATGACAAATGGATGGGTGTGACAAGGGAATTGGTGAGCACAAACCAAGCCATACAGATTTTGAAAAATGGGAGATGTCAGCTATCCAGACAAAGCAAATACACAATATCCAAAATCATCATAACGTGAAATCTTTTGAAAATATTCTTGAAAATATTTGTTTTACTCTGCCTTCTCTCAATCAATAAACTCCTCATGTAGTTCTCAGAGGAGGAAACTTTCAGAATGATTGTATCTTGCCCTTCAGTGAGCTTCTTGGGCTGGATGGAATTATTCTTGCGTTTTGTATGTTCCATTCACACTCTCAGCCAGTAGTAGAGAAAACATTAAAAATCTCATCAATGTCTGACACTCCAAGAGACAGTCATGATTCTCCCTTTGGGAAATCCACATTCTTCCTTAGTCCTTCCTATCAGCCATGGAGTAGCCAAAACAATAAGGTGGTTGAAAAGATGTACTCAACTTATTTTACGGGAACCTTTTCTTCACAAAATTCTGTTCCCTCCATCCTTGCCAGGAGTGCCTGATGCCAGGCCATATGGATTTTGACAAATATCATTTTATCTGATTCTAAATCATTAAGATGCTGCAAGTAACAACTGGGAATAACAGTTACTTAATAGGTCCAAGAATTCTTTAGGGCCAATACATACATAGAATTAACTTTGTGTTAAACATTATTGGCTGAACTATTTTTTTCTAAGATGAGGATGATACGACTCTAGGTAATACTCAAGAACATAAGAGAGACAGAAAGGAATCCTGTAGTTCAAGAGAGATACCAACCAATTGCAACACATGGATCTTATTTAGAACCTAATTCAAATAAACCGAAAAATAATTTTTAAATCCTATAAGACAACTGGGAAAATGTGAACACTGGCAAGATATTTGATGATGTTTAATGAAATATGTTTTTGTGATAATGGCATGGTTGCATCATATTTAAGAGTCCTATTCTTATAGAAATACGTATTAAAATATTTACAATGAGAAGATACATCTGGGAATTGCTTCCAAACTCTCTGGAAGTGGTAATGGATGGGGGACTGATAAAACAAGAATGACCATATATTAGTTAAGTGCGGAAGCTCAATAATTAGCATATAGGGTTTAATTCACTCTCTGCATGTGGGTATGTAGATATATAGATATGTATATGTATCTATATTTTTACTATTTTATTATGGGAATTTTTAAGTATATATGTATATATTTTCAATGTATAGGTATATTTCAAAGTCACCATAATATATACAAATATAATGTACATTGCATATAATAGTGTATATGCTGTATATATAATGTATAATACATACATATATGCATATTTTTAAATATATGTGTCTGTGTATATTAAATTATTTATTTATTTGAAATTCCCCATAATAAAAGTTATTTTTAGGAGAATTTTTTTATTATGGGAATTTTTATGAACATTTTCAAATGTATATCTATGTATATAAAAGTCCCATGATAAAAAAAGTAAACAACCAAAAAAAAAAAAAAAACCCAGAAAATAGTAAGACCTAAGATTAGAAATAGTAGATATTTCTTGGTGTAGTAATGCCAGAAGAAAAGAATAAATACATAATGTGTATAACAAACTTTGATATATTTATGTCCCATTTTCATATTATTGAATAAAAAATAGACTTCAGTCCAAAACAATTCTATCTGGTACTTTATCAAAGGACATTTAATTCTGAAGAATAACAAAGAGTCTTACTATAACACACTCTGCCACATGGAGTAAGAGTCTAAGGCACTCTATTTAAATATTATGTTGTTCTTTTTTTAATGATTTTTTTATTTATTTACTTGAGAAAGACAGAGAGCTAGTGAGAGAGAGAGAGCATGAGCGGGGGAGGGGGAGAAGCAGATTCTCCCCTGAGCAGGGAGCCCGACGTGGGGTTCAATCCCAGGACCCTGGGATCATGACCTGAGGCGAAGGCAACCGCTTAATGGACTGAGCTACCCAGGCTGTTCTCTTAAAATAAATTTCCCTTTACCATTCATTCCTTCAATAAATATCCTTCAGGGTCTACTATACCCCAGAGACTGGTCTAGATGCTGGGGAGGCACCAATGAATTGTATGGTCTCTGTTCTGAGGTTGCTTACAGACTCAGGGAGAAAAACTATTGAACAGATAATCAAACAAACATATAATTGAATTTGTGATAAGTGCTATAAAATAAAAATAACAAGGTATTTAGTATATAGGGATGTCTGTTGCATGGGAGCATATAACAAAGGCCATCTTAGCTCTCTGGAAAATGGTGATGGGTGGCAGACAGTTCATAGAGGAAGACTTCCCTGAGTCTTGCTCTTAATAGGAATGGGAAGCCAATGCAGGCTTTCAAGTAGATAAGACATGATCAGTTTTTATTTTTATAAACTAACATATGCCAGGAGAATATAAAAGGTAAGTACATGATAAATCCCAGTTTTGCCTCTTAGTAGCTATGTCACCCTCAGTGTCCACATCTTTAATGTAATAAAACAGTACTTCCTCCTCTGAGGATTATATCATGGATTAAATCAGATAATTCAGAGCAAGTGCTCAAAAATATTACCAATTTTTAACACATGAGAAAGAAGATGGGAACTGGGACCAGTGTGTCAAATTCCAAGGCTCTGATTTGATGATGAAAGAAAAACCACATTTCCTTTCCATTAAGTATGCCTTTTTAAAATCAATAATTGACTTTTGGAAGTTTGTAAAATTATAACCCATTTTTCAAAATAAAAATAGTCAATTTTCAAATTGATGATGAATGTAGAGTATTTCCATGTTAAAAGATTAATCACACTTCTAAAGAATCTATTTTATGTTCATATGCTATCCTCATTGCTCATTTACAAGAATATCAATTCATCTAAAGTGCATTAATAACATCAAAGTATTCAAACACAGCAATATTTTTCTAATTTCACCGTCAGGTTCTGTCATGTCCGTAGTCATGAAAATTACAGCTTGGCTAAGTTAGGAATTAGCCTGATTTTGATTCCTACTTAAATATTTCATCTTGTATCATTCAAACAATTTCAGATTTTTATAAATCCCCAGATTCTTCATTTATTCTATCTCCATTACCAATGTGTTTTTAAAAAAGACCCACAAGGCTACTTTATTCACCAATTTTAATTGCTATGAACTTAACACAAGATAAAGAACGATGTTATTCCACTGTTTCTTAAAAAACATTTGACAAATGTTAAAATTGCTCGTCTGATAGCTTAGCTGTGCTTAGAATTCAGTTTCCTTATTTTTGTTTTTCTTATGTAATAAGTTCCAATGTTGGTCTCGTCACATATATCTAATAATGAAGAGCAAAGAATAACCAATTTGGTCACTACTGCCTGCTGCTTTCACCAGTCCAGCATTGTGCCCATGGCAGAGGCTGCTTAGAAAGTAAAGAACACTACCCCAGAAGTGACTCTGAAATTGGTAGTTGTGTGGTAGAGCATATTATCTGCAAAATAAAGGATGGTTGACCAGACTAAGGGTTACAAATTGGGTTGTCTATGGACCAGGTTTCACTGCAAGACAAATGCACTGTTTTTTTCCCAGACTACAAAATGCAATATAGGCAGGACCTTCACTTCCTAGTATGTCATAGCCCCATTCCTTCCCTTTAACCTTTTAAACATTAATTGACTTCATTTTTTAAAAGAGATTTTGTTTATTTATTTGAGAAAGCAAGTGAGACACAGAGCATAAGCCGGGGGTGGGGGGCAGAGGGAAAGGGAGGAACAGACTCCCCACTGAACTGGGAGTCCACCCGCCATGGGGCTCAATCCCAGGACCCCAGGATCATGACCTGAGCCAAAGGCAGACGCTTAACTGACTGAGCCACCCAGGTGCCCCAACAGACTTCATTTTTTGAATAGTTTCAGATTTACAGAGAAATTGACCAGATAGTAAGGAATTTTCATGTATCCCCTGCATCCAGCTTCCCCTGTTATTACTATTTTATATTAGTCATGGTAATTTATTAGAAGTAATGAACCAATATTGACAGACCATTATAAACTAAAATCCTTAGTTTATTTGAATTTCCTTACTTGTTGCCTAACGTCCTTTTTCTGTTCCAGGATCCATGCATGTATTACATTCTTTCAGTCATACTTCCTTAGGCGCCTGTGGGCTATGATGGTTTCTTAGACTTCCTTTGTTTTTGATGACTTTGACAGTTTTGAGGAGTACTGGTCAGGTATTTTGCAGGATGCTTATCTACTGGAATCTGATTATTTTTCTCATAAATAGACTCAGGTTATGGGCTTTGGGGAGGAAGATCACAGAATAAAGTGACATTTTCTTTAAATCATATCAAGGGTACATACTATCGACCTGACTTATGACTATTGATATTGACCTGATCATTGGGCTGAAGTAGTGTTTGTTATGCTTATCCACTGTAAAGTTACTTTTTCCTCCTTTCTATGCTGAATACACTAGAGGGAAGCAAGTGGGTACAGCCCATACTTAAGGAGTGGGTAGCTATGCTCCTGGTGCTCAAAGTGGAATATCTACATGAATTACTTGGAATTCTTCAGCATGAGAGATTTGTCTCTTCTCCATGTTTTCAAATTTATTCAGTCACTTATTTATATCAATATGGACTCACGCATATTTATTTTATAATTTGGATTATAACCCAATACTACTTTATTTATTTTATTGCTCAGATTGTTCTCATGTTTGCTAGTTGAAGCTTTTTCAATTGAATTTTCTCCTTTGACATACCCCCTCAATATAGCTTTTGGAATTTTTTTTCAGTACTTTCTTACTTTCTGATACTATAGATGTTCATGACCCACCCATGTTTTATATTTCCTGCCCCAGTTCTAGAATCATCCATTTCTCCAAGTGCCCTGGTTCCCTTTATTGGAGAATGGAATTAGAAACCAAGACCTGGGTGGCAGGTATGCTCATTGCTACTAGGATGTTGTTTCTTTTAGGTCCTGTCAGCTGACGGAGCCCCTCTTGGACTTTACTCCTGATCTGAGTTACACAGTCTGGCCACTGAAGACATCAGAAATTCCCTGACCTGGGATCTAGATTACCTCCAAGGTTCCTTCCAACTCTAATAGACTTGTTAGGATTCTGTCAAGGAAAGGATAGCCAATTATAGCCCCAAACTGAAATGCAAGAAATGAAGATGAGGAGATCCAGGACAAGCTTTTTGTGGGTCTACCCAGTCAAGAACATACTCCCATGGGCTCATTCTTTACAATGACTCTCACACACTTTTCTTCTGTTTACATTTTACGTAGTCCAGATCTGTCTCATCTCCACAGAACTTCCCAATGCAAGGTTTTCCACCTTAACACTACTGATATTTTGGGCTGGATCATTCTTTGTTGTGAAGGGCTGTCCGGTGCATGGTAGGATGTATGTCCACGGTGTCTCCCCACTAGATACCAGTAGCATCACCATCCACTTTGGTGTAACAACCAAAATTATCTCCAGACAGCGTCAAACATTCTCTGGGTTAAGAACCAATGCCCTAATATGAAAAGTTGGATTTTCAGAACCTGCTGCCAAATCCTTCTGACACCACAGTCCACCTGTCTGCCTAGACAGATACATTCCCTGGAAATGGAGCCTGAACCACAATGAGTACTATACTAAACCAGCCCCAACTGCCCACTTTGCCCCTGTGATCTTAGGGTTCTTGCTTTCCTACACTACCTTGGCCAATGACTGAAACAGCCCTGTCTGTGAAAGGCTCATTGTCTCCATCCTTTCGGCATTTGTCAGAGAGAACTCTGTGCTATTATCTCAACATGTGAATGCTTCCCTCTCCACATCTAACCTGCTAACACTTCAAAGTCAATGACTATAATCTGAGCTCCTCTTTATCTCCGACATGTCTAGAAATGGCTATAATATATAACTTGGTTCACTGACGTTTTTTCAACTCTTTACATTAAGGCATCTCAGGACATCAAGAGTGTCTGAAAAAAATCAGTAATTGGGAACAAGAATGAAGCAAGCTTATCTTCTTTGTCAGTTAATAATATTATTTTAATGGAGCAATAGGTTTTATTGCTCTGGATCCCTACTTGAAGGTTTATAAGGAGAATTTGGGGAATTATTCCCCCCCAACTGACATTTGAGCTCTTCTGCAACTTTTACCCCCTGATTAGGGTAAAAATTTTGTGTAACTCTGAGATGAGGGGAGCAAAAATTTGAATAAAGATGGAAAATTCATTTTTTATATTGTCTCTTTATACTCTGGCCTACCTATCAGTGACATCATCTCTATACACAGTGGACATATTTTCTGGTCTTTCCAGCACCTTTACCTGCTTCTGTCAACAGCATTCCCTGCCCTCCTTTAGGGAAACACTCTTCACTCAAGATCTGCTTGTAGACTGGTTGAAATCTCAGTGGTCTTCTTTCAACCACATAGAGTGGATACATGGGGCATAGACAATCAGTCATCTTACTATAAAGCAAGCACTCCTTCTCACAAATTGGCCCATCAGGGATGTTCAAAACTAAGCCCTGGAGAGAAGTCCTTCTGCTTTTTGTTGCTAATTAGAGGAATGTATGCCTTAGGACCGCTGTTGACTTCCTCCTACTTTCCACAGTTGGAAAGAATGCAGCTAGAACAGGGAGAAGCAGAGATGGTCACAGCTGTACTCCCAGTTCTGTCTGTCCCCATCTTCAGTGATCCATCTCAGCATCTGTGGTAGATTCTACTATTTTCCACAATGATCTCTTGCCCTCTCTGTAACAAGACTCTATGTCCCCCCTGTGGTCATGTCACATGCAGTATCTCCTTGTGGGAGGATTGGCCACGTGGCTTGCTTTCACTGACAGAATACAAGCAGAAGTAATTTATGATACATGCATACAGAAACTTTAAGAGCCACCACCAGGCTGTATAATTATTCTTTTCTTCTTACACAAGACTGAGATAGGGGCTGCTCCTTCAGCCCAGGTCCCAGAATGAGAAGCTATGTGGAGCACAGCCACACCAGAATGCAACATAAACCACAACAAACCTTTGCTATTGTACAACAAATCCTCCTTCTAATAAATCTTTCTCTCTCTTTTCTGTCTCTATCTCTCTGTCTCTCTATCTTTATCTCTATCTCTCCCAGAAGATGGTTCCACCAGGTTTCTATCCCTGTGACCGGAAATATTCTAATTACCCCATGACTAATATTCTTTATTCCATGACTAATACATATAATTTAATAACACATTTAAACAGCAAATTACTAAGTCAACATGTGTGAGCAGGTATACATTGAACTATTCTATCCCAGAAATGATTATTTCAAAGTCTAATAAAAAATTATTTTCAACATTAAACATCTGCTAAGTTCTCAAGCCACATTAATTTGTTCTAACACTCATATTTACATTATAGCTAATGTTCGTTTTAAGTCTCTCATCATCAAATACAATACTCACAATTTCCACTTCCTTTAATAATTCTTTCAATGTATTTTCACTATACATGCTTCTTTTTCCAGCTTAATAAACTTAATTAGCTCTTAAGAATTGTTAAATTTACTTTGGACATGCAATATTGTTTGTTGTATGTTAAAATTAAAGCACATCAACATTTTCATATATGTTTAGGTATATAGTAAAATGATGAAATTTCTCTACTTTCATTAGCAAAAGTATTACGGACTACTAGTGCATATCCACGTCTGCTTCTCCCCCTTCCTCTAAACACAAGAAGACTTTCCCCCCCAATAGTCTTGCAGTTACAGTTAAATGACCAGTTCCAGTTGAGTGGTTTTCAACCAAGAGCAATTTTCTCCCCACCGCCCCCAACCACCAGGAAACATTTAGTAAGTCTGGAGACATCTTTGGCTATCACAGCTGCAGGCAGTGCTCCTGGCATCTAGTGTGAAGAGCCCAGGGATGCTGCTACACATCCTACCAAGCCCAGGACAGTCCACCCCCAACAGAGAACTGTTCGGCCCCAAATGCCAATAGTCAAAGTTCAGAAACCCTGTTTGTAGCAGTGAAATTTAAGTGGAGGTATTGCAGGTCACTTACAAACTGTGGCCTTTGAGATCCTATCTTCCCTTTAAGAAGAAATCATGAAGGATGGGTGGCTCCGTCGGTTAAGCATCTGCCTTGGGCTCACGTCATGATCTCAGGGTTCTGGGATTGAGCCCTGCATCGGACTCCTTGTTTGGTGGGGAGTCTGCTGCTCTCTCTGCTCTCCCCCCTGTTTGTGTTCTCTCTCTCTCTCTTTTTCCCCTTTCTCTGATGAATAAATACATTTTTAAAAAAATCTTTAAGAAGCAATCATGGAAGTCATGTGTTGAAATGGAAGTCCTACAAGAAGCAAATGGCCTGGCTTTCTGAGTTATCACATAGAAAGGAGCTATGCTGGAGAGCTGCCTGAGCCTTAACAGTCTTTGTGTAATTATTACATAAATCCCTTTTCATCTTTAACCTATGTTGCATGTCTTAAACTGGATTTCAGTGCTAATTTGTTACTGCAGCATAATCCATCCTAGCCTTACTAATAAATCTAGTTTCACAAATTTTCACTTAGGTGCATATAAATGTACTACATTTTTTAAACACCAGCTCATATCATATGCATAGCATCAAGCACCTTTCAAATATAACTTATCTTTAAGGCAAATATCTTTTATTATTCCAGTCACTGATATATGCTGAAGATAGAGATGATATTATTCAAGCAAAAATGGGATTTGAAGAATGTATATTAAAGACCAGTTGGCAGTACACTCAATAATCTTCAGAACATAGAACATAATTTTGTGTGTGTAGGAAGGAGATCACCCAAGTCTGAAACTGCAACTGAGAAGCTCTAACTTCCAGGGAGTATAGAATGTTTTTGTCCAGAAGTCATAAGAATGTAAAATAAGAGGTTTGAAAAAAAAATTTTTTTTTCCCTTAGTGGAGTAGATACTATGGTGCATTTCACAGCTGCCTAGCTACAGCAAGTTGATGTATGTTCATAACACAGTGGATGGTGGCTTAGGAAAAGAATCCAATAAAATCAGTACTAGAGCCAAGAATAAAATCCAAGGAAAATGCCTACAGTTAATCACTCCCCTCACTCCCCCTGTGTGCCAGAGAAGGGCTCACTTTCTAACTCAGTCTTACTGTTCATGCTTCAAAGTCTATAATGACCATCTTCTTACGAGACCTAAAGTTGTTTGAAAAGGAACAAAAAAGAAATAAGAAATGTGAGTCCTACTGTAATGATGCCAGTGTGCAAAATATTGACAAGCTCCAACACAGTGATTGATACTGTAGCAACTGTGCATTGACTTCAGATTTTCCCGATGGAAACATTTTATTGCCAAGGAGGTGATTAAAACCAGAACTCATAGATGCCATTTTTAAAAATCTGAAATTAATTCTATAGGAGCATATCCCATGGCTAGAGACCATTTTGATATAAGCAAAGGAAAAAATGCCTTACCAAATAATTTTGACCTTATGATACCGCTCATTTCTCTAATACAGTCCTGCGGAAGTGAAACTGTATGATGTTCTGGAAGGGATACCTGACTAGTAGTTCTGGGATTCAAATTCTGATACTAAAGAACTTTAAAAACACCAGACTGGTTATGCAAATATTACTGAATCTTAGGCTCCACCACAAAACACTAGGACCTCAGCACTACCTGGACAGGAGTAGAGGAATAGTCCACATTTGAGACTACTGGATACTTAACTCTGTTGCAGAAGCAACAAACCAATTAATGTATTTTGTTCAGGGTCATGTAGAGAAGTCATCCCGGTTCACACAGGTATGACTGATCAAGAAGGTCTAATCGAAAGGATGGGATGGGCTCATAAGAGCATCAGTGACAACACTTGTTCCCAATAATGCTCAGGGAGGGATGAAAACCAAGTAGCTAGTAGTACAGGAAGGCTGAGATGGCATCATGAATGAAACATCAGAGCCTTGGCCTCATAGATTAGAATTCGGGATTGGGATCCAGGCTACGACAGGAAACAAGTGCTAAAGATACAGAGTTGCAAAACCAAATCCAGGACCTGGACTACCTTGAAAGAGGGATGCACGGGTTATCCAAGCACAAAAATTACCAGGATAACATCTGTATTAACTATATCACACTATATCACCTGGTGGTACCAAAACTGCCAATTTAATCCCCATACTAGTCAGAACTGGTGTCAAGACTAGAAGTGAGAGATGTTTGTTGCTACTCACTGCAGAGTCAGGGAAAGGCAAGCACTGAAAAAAAATATGAAGAATGAGTAAATTTTGCCCCTGAATTTTTTTTTTTGTTTATCTTACCTAAAAAGGTGCTTCTAATAATTTCCATGAAAGTACTAATGCAATCTCCTTCTAATCTAAATGCTTTTCAATAAGTAAGCACTCCAGCACTGTGTATAAATGGACTCAGTATGACAATTTCACATTGACAGTACATAAGAAATTAGAAATTCAAGGGTTAAAATTAAGAGAAAATACTCAGTTGTTTCGAATTGTTACCTAGTTAGAAGCCAAGAGAAATACTGAAATCAGTTTGTTCAAAGTATAAAATAATGCATCATTGTCTGAAACATGTTATATTGCATAACCTTTATTTTCTGACTGCATTTAAATTGTATCCAGCAGTGTCTCTGCTAGACTGTGAAGATGGATAACGCATATCGTCCTTCTTTATAACTCTCCCAGTTACGTGACTCATCGCAGGTACTCCTTCAATTAGTGTTTTCCAAAGGAATACATTCAAACCGAGGCTGTGACATTGATGAAAAACATTAACTTTATGATCTCAAGTTTGACAGTAGGTTTACTGCACTGAAAACTGTGGCTATTTTACCATATGAGTGATCGATAAAGCAATAACATTTTTAACAAGAACAACCCCCCTCCTAGGGTGTCATGAATTCATTCTTAATTCTGTCTATAGAGAAAGTCATGGTGATTATAGCTCTAAAATACAAGGATCAAACTGCTACAGTAGACCTTCATGCAATTGACTGGAGTTGGGTAATAGCTGCCCCTTTAACCAAGCATGCACTCGCTGGTTTTCCATAGTCACAAGTACTTCTTAACTCTGAGGTCTGTTATTTGCTTTCTGTCCCTACATTTGAGCTGTTAAACTCAGCCTGCCCAGTCCCTGTGGGCATGTGAGTTTGCCCCTGCTGTTTAGCGTTGACCAAAGAAAGATCCTGCTTTATTCTCTCATAGCTCTTGATACTTCTAGTATCTCCTGCAAAGCTCTGGAAAGGACACATGGAGCTGTGAGGAATGGAGTGCAGAGCCAGCCAGACCAACTGTCCTCAGCCCATAATATCAGTGGCAACAAATACCCACTTGAGATCATCCCGTTTTCATGTTTCATGTGCAAATAGTCATGAGATCAAAATGTTATTTTTGAATGCCTAGAGTGATTTCCACTATGTATTCTTAAAACGTGTAACATATCGAGAACCAGTTACTCTGTTGTTTTATATTCCAACATTTTTAAAGGCAAAAATTAGGGCAATTCTCTTGGTATCATGATGTTATCATTATTTACCATAACTTCACAGGCTACGTATGTTGTCTGTCCAACAAAACTCGAAGATGAGGTCCTTATACAATAAACAGAGATAACAGGCCATTGAGGAGATACTATTCTGCTGAAGGAAGGTCCTTAGTCCTCCACCAGGTTCATTTTTCTGAATGCCCACTTTTCTCCTTCAGTGGCTTTGAATAAAATTCTGGAAATAGATGCAACTCACTGGTAATGTAGCAGGCAAAATGTAAAACAGACCATACTAATCTGACACTGAGCTTTAAATATTCCTTCTCCTGTCTCATACAAAGGAGCCTCATCCACCATGTATGTTCATTCCTCCAGCTCCTTTCAGGTTATTAATCTTTGTGTTATTTCTGCAAGCACATGGAAAGGTTTTATGTGTATGAATTAAATCTATGATGCACAGAGGCTGCTTTATTCAGCTGAATATGTCTTTAATACACTTCGAAGTGAACCTTAAAAAAAAATCCTCATTAAGAGCTGTCTCCCATTATAACTTCTAAAGTTACTTGATAGCCTTATGCAGTTTTACAACACACACTAAATATAAATGAAGAGCAAATAAAAATAAATATTACACATCAGGAGTGCTCATAAAACCACTGTATAATTGTTCTGTTCTCTAACCAAGCCCAGGAAAGTAGCACCTAAAATCCTATTTTTAATGTTCTATACTTTCTATTAAAACCTTATGACTGTTCCTAAGATAAGGCCATATGCTTAAGCCAACATTAGGCAATTTCTCTTTTTCTCCCCATTAAAACAATAAAACAACACAAAAAATCCAGAAGCTAAGCAAATCTTAGCTTTAGGTTTTTAGAATCAACCTTTTTAATTAGAAAGATGAAGTGTTTTAATATTAAAAGCAGATTATTTATTCCCTATCCATTTTTCATAATATATAATACTAAATGTTCTGAACACATTATTTTACATAGCAGATAGGTCTCTAGGCCCAGGGCATAAATATACACCATGATATTCTAACAACCAAAGAACAGTTTATTCTCTTATTACTTACAATGGTTTTATTCTATAACAGCATTTATGATATGTTAAGAAAATAAACCAAGAACAATTTGAAAGAAAAATATGGAATAGTCTCTATAAAGATCACAAATGCAGCTGAATGAAAAATATGAACCTGAGTAGTTGGGGAGCTCTAAAACCAAACTTGGGTGTTCAGCTTCATATAAATCATTTATTCTCTCAGTGGTCACTATTATGAATATTATTACAATACATATTAGTTAATATTATATACAAATATATTATTATTTATACTACTGTAATAATAATATAGTAATTGTATGAATGTGAATTGGTATTTAATAAATAATCAATCTATAGGAATATCTAATTTATATATGTATACCAAAAAAATTGTGCGTTGTGATAGCAGACAATATAAGAATAGTTTTACATTCAAAAATTATTTTGGGGACTACAATTAAGATAGAAAAACTGAGAACCAGAGTCAAAACCTACAATGTATTTAAAGATGAACACAAAATGCCCCAAGGTTTAAAGCTCTCTGAGAATACATCAGTGCAAAGAAAAATTAAATTCTGACCACAACGGAGTGACTATTTCTGCTCCTGATTTGCCCAAGTGATAACAGAAATGTATTTTCAATTAAAAAAAGGAAAAATAAACTAATGAGCAAAAGACTTAGAAAGGCATTTTATGAAAGGGGCTATCAAAATAGCCCATAAACATATGAAAAGATGTTCAACATCATTAGGGAAGTGCAAGAGGGAAGTGCAAATTAAAACCCAAATTAAGATACCATTTACCACCTACCTAAATGGTTAAAACTAAAAAGGCTAACAATTCTAAGCATTGGCAAGGATGTAGAGTAAGGGAAACTCTCATACATTGTTGATGGGAGTGTAAATTGATAAAATAACTTTGAAATAGTACTTGATAATAACTATTAAAACTAAACAGATGCCTACTATGACCAATAATTCCACTCTTATGTATATACCCAAGAGCAATGAATGAATATGTCCATTAAAAAACAAGACAAGAATTCTTAACAAATTTCTTCATAATCACTAAAAACTAACAACCTAAAGGTCCATTAATGGTAGAATAAATCAATATTTTGTGGACTATTCACTTGCCTAGTAGTTAAAAAGAAAAGGGACCATTGCTTAATACAATTAACATGAATCATTTTTAAGGACATAATCATGAGCAAAATGACATACAAAAAAGGACAGTCTGTGTTTTTTATAAAACTTTTTATAATAAAACCTTTCTGTAAAATGTAAGAACTCCTAAAAGTAATCAGTCTTTAAAAAGTCAGAATACTTGTTTTAGGAGGGAATTGTAGATAGGTGGGTTTTGATAGGATAGTGGCAAAAGGAGCCTTCTGGTATGCTGGAAATACTCTGTATCCTCATCTGGGTAGTGGTTATAGTTACACAATGTGTGTGTGTGTGTGTGTGTAGAAACTCAAAACACATTAACATATAAACATACACGTAAAAACTGGTCACTTGAGATTTGCATACTTTAAAAGGTGTGTGGTATACATCAATAAAAAATGAGTAACTAAAGGATTACCTAGGTGGCTCAGTTGGTTAAGCATCTGACTCTTGATTTCAGCTCAGGTCATGATCTCAGGATTGTGAGATTGAGCACCACATCAGGCTCTGAGCTGGATGTGGAGCCTGCTTAAGATTCTCTCCTTCCTTCGCCCTTTACCCCTCCCCTATCACATAGGGGCACACGTTCTTTCCCTTAAAAAAAAAATTATAACTAAAGATTTTACATCTTGTTAGTAGAAGTAAGTGAAAGACTGATTTATCAGAGCTCTTCTTTCAGTGGAGAGCACAAGATGAACATTCCTGATGGCTTGTTTTCTTCCTTCTTGCCCAGCATGAACAACCAACAACAATGGGTCATTTGTTTTCTTTAGCATACTGCTCCCTGCTTGTATGATGTATGTATTTCTTGAGGCTTTCATAATAAATTAGCACAAACTTGATGGCTTAAGACAGCAGAAATTTATTCTCTCACAGTTCTGGAGACCAGGAGTGCAAAATCAAGATGTCAGTAGGGCTGGGGCGCCTGGGTGGCACAGCGGTTAAAGGTCTGCCTTCGGCTCAGGGCGGGATCCCGGCGTTATGGGATCGAGCCCCACATCAGGCTCTTCTGCTATGAGCCTGCTTCTTCCTCTCCCACTCCCCCTGCTTGTGTTCCCTCTCTCGCTGGCTGTCTCTATCTCTGTTGAATAAACAAATAAAATATATATAAAAAAAAAAAAAGATGTCAGTAGGGCTGTACTGCCTCAGAACTCTCCAGGGGAGAATCCTTCCTCATCTCTTCCAGCTTCTAGTGGCTGCATCTAGTGGCCAAATGGCTTAACATTTGGCCTGCATCACTCCCATCTCTGCCTCTGTCTTCATATGGCCTTCTCTGTGTCTCTCTGTCTTTTCTTCCGCTACAAGGACACTTGTCATTGCATTTAGGCTCACCCAGATAATTCAGAATGATTTTACCTAAAGACCTTTAACTTAATTATATCTGCAAAGACCCGTTTTCCAAATAAGGTCATATTCACAGGTTCTGGATATTAGGATATGGACATATCTTTTGGAAGACCACCATTCCATTACAATATGTATGGATTAAAATGAATGCATCTCCCCATTATAATAAAATTAATATAACGTGTAACCTCTCGCCAGTTAAAAACAATAAAAGTGTATGTTTGCTTTGTGTTTTCCAGATGTAGAAGAAGTTTTAATTTTTTTTATCTGATTTGACCTTTATAATCAGACTCCATATAATAACTTAAAAAGAGAAATTTATTATGGTAACCAGAATATGTTTACTCATCACCTCTTCATTTATTTAACCAATAGGATCCCTACTAGCAGGATATAGTACTCAAAGTTTTAGTTTTAGTTCATAAGAGAAAATTGGTTTGAGTCCATTTTAAAGTGGAGTATGACACTTAACTTTTAGCTCACCAAGGAAAGGGTTTGAAATTACTTCAACAGTAACACCTAAGGAATATAGGATAGCATGTGACAGAGGACAAAATTCTTTAGGTAAAATTTCCGAAGAAACAAGTTGAATAATGGGGCACCTGGGTGGCTCAGTTGGTTAAGCCTCCAACTTCAGCTCAGGTCATGATCTCAGGGTCTGAGGATTGTGCCCCGCGTCAGGCTCTGCATTCAGCGGGGAGTCTCCTTGAGGATTCTCTCTCTCCCTCTCCCCCCACCTTGCTTGTGCATTCTCCTTTCTCAAATAAATAAGTAAAATCTTAAAAAAAAAAAAAAAAGTTGAACAAACATAGAAAAGCTACACTAAAAGTATAAATTGGTCCTTAACTAAAACTAAAAGCTCTGTTTTCTGCTTTCTTTTTTTTTTGGTGGCTAACTTCTGCCCACTTTAAGCCAGAATGATGTATTATTTCCTATAATTTAATACATCTATTTTTCAAATATCAAAAATTATATTTACAATTTTAGAAATATCAGTGTCTTTTACAAACATGCTTTGGTTCTTTTCTTCTTGAAACTGTTATACATATGTGTACTTTAAATGTACTTTGTGTGTATATTACATATGTTCTTTTCAAAAACAAATTCACTATCCTAATTAACTGATTCATATTAGTGAATACCGAGCAATTATTTATAAAAAACAAACATTCTACTATAAAAAATCCTATAAGTAATTCATGGAAATTATATATTTAAAATGTAATTCCATTTAAAAATTTTTGATTTTCATACAACTATTTATCTATGCATAGAATGAGACTCATCTGTGCTATTATTTAAAATGCAGTGGTTATTGCATTATAAGGAACCACTTTGGCTTTCACCCACAGTGTAAGTGATTATCTCAAACCAAATATCCTTAACTACTCTTTTGTCCTCTCAAACTTGAGAAGAGAATTTTAATTTGCTAAATAGCTGCACAGAAATGGAGAAGTGCCTTTTATTGTTGTGCAAAAGACAAGATTCTATGAAAACTGCTAAGAAGCATTTTCCTGCAATAGCATATTATGAGGTGTAAACTTAAAAAGGCTTTTCTACTACCAGTATTGAAGCTGGGCAGATGTCTGCTGCTTATACAACGTCTGCATTCAGAGGCAGATTTTCCTAATAGTTGACTATGGGAAGCATTTTAGATTACAGCACAAAATACTCATTGATTATTTTGCAAACGAAAATTTCAGTCCCCTTGACAATTCTATAGGTGTTCTGGAAGATGGCCTTTAACATGGAAAGCACAGGCAGGAGGACAAGATATAGCAAACCAGATTCAAGAACATAAAGGAGAATAGCAGAAGCTGAAGGCTAGACATTTTATAGGAGGTGGTAGCTGTGTCCTATCATGGAGTCATTTTCCTCAAGACATGCTGGGATTCCAAATGGTCTGGTAAGATCAGGAAAGATGCCAGAAACTAGCCTACCTGAGTTAGGAGAGACCAGCTGGTAGTAGATGCAAGCTAGGGGAGAATAGCTAACAGTACAGCAAAGTGTGCTTAAATTCCAGGCACACCCAAATTCAAATACTATGTCAACCACTTACTAGTTGTATAACTAGTAAATGATGCACTGTGACATAGTAAGACTTCATTTTCTTATCTGAAAAACAGGACTAGAAGCAGTGTCTACCTCACAGAGTTATGACTGACATTTAGTGAATACTGAATAAATGGTATTACCATTATTATCATTTTATTATTGCACAGAGAGTTAATGAAGTAAGACCCCATTAGTGGTTAGTATTTAATTAGCATCTGAGCAGTGACACTGTTACACAAATAGCAGTTTTTGGAAAGCAGTGCCCTTTGTTACCACATCCGTGGTAGGGTTGGTCACTCTTCTTGGTGTGAGAACTGATAGTACAGTCATTGGTATTTAATGAGAGATGTGTATTAAAATTTAATAAAAAATACATCTTTTTCACTTTTTTTGAAGTAGTTCTATGATTCTGGTGCTTAACCTAAGGTAAGAGCCTCCACCACAAAGAGAGAAGTTTGTTAAGAGCTAAGCAGACTATCCAGTCACCACCATGCAGAATAAAGGACAGGGAAGCTGGAACATACATTCAGAAGTCAATGGCAAAGACCAAATATGCAGATTTGGGAAAACTCAATAGGAATTTGAGAAGATCTCATATCTATGGACATGTGAGTCTTAGAGTCTCAGCCCAGACCACTAGCTTAGGAAAACCCCTCATGCTGATGGGGCCATGGCTCTTATTCTATCACAAGGCTTGTTTAGGATTTGGTTACACAATATCAAGAGCGACAGACTCTGCTGGAGATGGGTTGCTATGGGTTGAATTGCGCGCACCCCACCCCACACTGCCAAAGTCATATAATTAAGTCCTAACCCCACTACCTCATAATAAGACTATATTTGGAGATAGAGCCTTTAAAGAGGTAATTAAGTTAAAATGAGGTCATTAGGGTAGGTCCAATCCAATGACTGGTGTCCTTCTAAGAAGAGGAATTTGGACGCAGACACGTAGAGAAGGAAGATGATGTAAAGACACCAGGAGGGGATCACCATCTACAAGTCAAGGAGAGAGGCATGGAACAGAACCTTCCCTCATGGCCCTCAGAAGAAGCCAAACCTGCAGACACCGTGATCAAACATCTAGTCTCCAGAACTGTGAGAAAGTAATTTCTCTGTATAAGCCACCCAGCCTGTGGTGCTTTTTTTTTTTTTTTTTTTTTTTTTTGGCACTCCTAGCAAACTAAAGCAGGCATGGGCTCAGGAGGTTCTGACAGGCAGAGAAAATGGAAGTGTTTCTGGATGGAAGTCAGTGTACTCAGTTCATGAGTTCTGGACAAAAATAAAAATTAGGACCAAAAGAGACAAATTTGTTCAAAAAGTGGAAATTCAAGAAAAAAAATGGACAGAACAACAGTCTCAGTATGCCAAGCCCCTGGGTAGGCTTCTTCCCAAGCCCCCTGTGGGGTGTCTTTGAGTCCTCACCAAACAACTGGTATTATTTGGGCACTGGTATTATTTAACCAGAAAATTTCAGCAATCCCCATAAAATTAAGACTAAGGAAAATCTGCTTCTTGACACTAATCTGCCTTCTTAAATAAGAGACACTAGGACCTAAATAGATTAAGTTTGAACAATGGCAAGGTATTTTTGATGTTTTTTTTTTCCTTTGAGAAAAAAGGATGACTTGATTTTTCTATTGTTTTCTTGTTGTGACCTTTTCATCTGTCTTCACCTAATCTTGATGTTGCAAATACATCCACACAAACACCTCCTCACAAGTTAGCCCATACAATGAAGCAATATTTTATCGAGTAGATTTCAAGTTACAGATTTTCCTCAGCATCAGGGAAGTTTACCGTGCCTGAACACCAATGACCATGAGTCCCAGACAGTGGTTCTTCCATGAATGTTTTAGACTCATCTACACTTGGGACTCCGACCCTGTAACACCATCACTACCAAAAAGTTGATGTTCATTCTAATTAACCAAGTGTATATTGAAGGTACTTTTGCACGGGACCTCTAGCAGAAATCCAACAAACTGTCTATTTCTAGCAGGAAAGAGAAAAGTGTTGCTTGTTTCTTTTATTTACAATCAAAAGATTTAAAAAAATGAGGAGTTGGGTAATTAGCACATATGATTCTCAAATGTAAATTTTAAATTATGATGGTTCTTCCTTCATCTAACACACATGTCATTCCAGGCATTGTGTTGGACATTAGGAGAGGCACTATGAACAAGACAGGTATGGTCCCTGCTGCTACGGAGCTTACATTTGGGTGAAGTAGAGAGGAAAATTAATAAGCACACAGTCAATTAATTAAATAACTAGGAACAACGGTGGCTGCGTGAAAGAAACTAACAAGAGAGTGACCTAGGGAATAACAGTGCAGAGTAGCTACTTCATAAGACAGTCTGGAAAGACCTCTCTGATGAGGTGGCATTACTTTCAGACTTGACAATGGGACCATAATCATGGTAAATTCTGTTCCATGGTCAGAATCTGAACATTTTAGCTACAAGATACAGTGCAAAAATGACAAACTTCTTCAACTGAACCAGAATTACATGCTTCATATCCCTCTAAAAGCACGAAGATCACTTGGTCCCTAAAAAGTTCGTGTAAAAAGAAGATAAATGAGGAGACTCTGGTGCATTGTCTTCTAGTTTTATGAAATTCCAAACTCACTGTAAATAGCTTACAGAAGTACACAGTTCACTGGGTTCAGGGCTTGGCAAGGCAGCACACAGCACTTAATCCCAGCCAGAGCACTACTTGTACATTCCAGTCTATGAGAGAAATAAATTTCAGCATTCAATTATCAGCTCCAGTCACAGTGAATAGAAAAAGGGAAAGATGTCCTTACCCAGTATGAGAATAACCTGAGTCTCAAGCAGGTTAACTGCTTTAGAAAGTTTTTATAAAGTACTACATACTTGAGCCAATGGTAAAGCCAAATGTATTTACTATATACAGTGATTTTTAAGTTTCTAATGATTTTTAATCTGTTCTAGTTTGGAAATTTTCCTTTACTAAACAAGCTATAGGTATTTATTGTAGAAAGATCATAAAATGCAGAAAAGAAAAAAAAATGTAAGAAAAAAAAATTACCCCAGTGGTAGATCAAAGGTAATAATGGCCCCAACTTGTCACTCCTCCCTCTGCATATAACCTTTGTCTGTATCTCTATAGTGCTCTCTCATTCTGTCCAAGGCATTTGACTTGCTTAAGGCCAATGAGATTATGACAATTGTGACACAAGCAAAGTCATGAAAGGCACTTGCATGACTGAATTTACTTTTTTTCCCTAAGATTGATTGATTGATTGAGACACAGAGAGAGAGAGAGAGAGAAAACAAGCACACAAGCAGGGGGGATGGGCAGAGGAAGAGGGAGAGAATCTCAAGCAGATGCTGTGCTGATCACAGATTCCAATGTCGGGCTCGATCTCATGACCCTGAAATCATGACCTGAGCCAAACGCATGATTGAATTTACTTGCTCAGACTCTCTGCCACTGCCATAAGAAGGACATTCCCAGGCTAGCCATCTTGTGTCAGAAGGAAGAAAGACACAAGGACCAGAGCTGAGTTACCCCAGTTATCCTAGTCAAGGCCATCCTAGAAGACACCCACACTTGTAAGAGAGCCTCACCAAGATCAGCAGAGCCACCTACCCAACCTACAGTTGACAGTAAACTCATGAGATAAGTCTAATCCAGGACTAATCAACTGAACCTACTGACTCAGAAGCTAACTAAGCACTTGCTGTTGTATCCCATTGAGAATGTAACAATATTAGGAAAATTATTATGACAATAAATTTCTATTATACTCACCACCTTGAAACAGAATAATTTAA
Source organism: Ursus maritimus (assembly GCF_017311325.1). Classification (NCBI taxonomy): domain Eukaryota; kingdom Metazoa; phylum Chordata; class Mammalia; order Carnivora; family Ursidae; genus Ursus; species Ursus maritimus. Next base: position 17,671,954 of record NW_024426552.1, read on the forward strand.
CATTAATTTTGCTTTAGCTTTTTGTCCAATTTATGGACTTTTTAAAGGTTAAAGATAGCTATCTACATCAGCATAGAGCACTGTGAGTTCTAGTTTCCAAGATTTAACCATTACCTTGAGCTAGAAGAGATATTAGCAGAGAAAAATCCAACTATAGTTCTAACAGTAAAGTTTACTGGGTACAAAAGCAATTTCTGATTTGCTGTTCAGGCAAACAGCAAAGAAAAATTCAGAAGAGAAAAGTCAGGAGAGTAAGGTAAGCTAGATGTAGGGAGTGAACATGAAAGTAGGGTGGGGATGGGGGAAAGTATTTCAAATGTAAGTGACACTTAGGGTTCTTGCCTTGCAAGCAAGTATGGCCAATTGAAGTAAACAAAAAAACACATTTGAAAGACTCTGGGTAACTCACAGAATAAAAAAAAAAATGATAACACAGGAAGCTTAAATAATGATAGGGAAGGGTTACCCTTCAAGAACTTCATAACATTAATACGTCTCTTCTGGATGCTTCCTCTAAACAAGTCAGTTTTAACCACCTTAAGTTGTTACTCTTCTCAGAGTCAAAAACCTGGCAAAGATTATCCAAATGGGTTCAGCTTATATACACCTATCCCCCACTTAGTGAGTAGGGGAAGGAGAGCTGGACGATGTGACTGACAGTGTTAAAACGGGGGGGGGGGGATGGAGTAATTTGTCCCCCCATGACAGCAAACCAAGACGTAACTACAGTTTCAATTTACCCCAGGAATGTAACCTTTTCATGGTCGATCCAATTTGTTTGAATTTTATTGTTTAACAACGGCTACACTAAATCCATGGAATGAGTAGGAGGAATATTCATATCTAAGGCCGAAGTATTTCAGGACAGGCAGGAGCAATAAGTGTCTACTAGAAACAGAGCAAGTGCAAATGTTCTAGTTTGTATGAGACCATAAAGGGGAATAATCTTCCTACTTCGGATTGGCCCCCAGCTGAGAAGGGAAATGGTCTGTTTGCACCAAGAGACAGATGTCTCCAGCAAGGTCTCTCCATCTAAGCGGGGCCTGGTCCTCTATTGCCCTAAAGGAGCTTAGCAGCTGGGAAGTGTCCTTGCCATGAAATTCTGATTGCTTCCCAGCATGGCTCCCACTGGCCCACAGAGTACTGGAAAACAATCCAGTAAAAATGCTACTCCAATGCTTGTAGATCTGAGAACAAAGGCAATGGGGCCATATGACTGACTGAGAAGGGCAGAAATGAATCTGACCATAATTCCCAAGTAGAAATTCTGTATACCTCATTCTCTTTTACTAAACAAGGTAGACCGAAGTATAATATGAAGAATTTAAATTTCAGGACTTCAGTTGAAAAAAAATTATATTTCACCCAGTGTTCTAAATTGCCCCTTGTGTCATGCAAATTTCTACTGCCGAATTTGTCCGGAAGTGATCCAATAGGGGTAGGTGATCGGCTAAACACTCTACCACATTTGCAGGGTTCAGGGCAAGAGTATAAATAGAGGCTTATATTCCATCTGTCTAAAGATATAAAAAGATTTAAACTAAGCTGTGAAATAAAATAGGTTCTACTCTTCTACCTTGAGAAATACTCCTGCATAACAACTTGAGAAGTCAGGTTCAAATTTAGAATTCTCTGGCCAGTTTGGGGTGCTGGGACAGAATAGAGTGTAGACAGAGCCAGCCCCCAGCCTCTGGCTTGAGGCCCGATCCAATTTTCTTCCTACCCAAGCTCCATCCCACACCTCAAAGGCCTTCATGAACACACCTATAGAAATCCCAGCTCACCCTCCATGCCCCACACCCTATAATCAGCCTTCCGTTGGACACACTTGGGAGCAGGGGTATTTGTACCAGTGTAGTTGTCTCCTCTTAAGATGACAGTCCCTAGGAAGGGGTCTGCCAGAGTGAGCCCTGTATTGTGACACCAAGATTTCCCCTCAAAGTCTCGTTACCCCACTGTAGAGGAGTGCAGTAGGGAGATAGACAGTTTTTAGTGTATTAGCCCTTTTAAGGTTGCTTCAACTGCAGAAAGCTGCATCACTAAGGTCATGCTCATTCTAGGGGCAACCCAGATTCAGCTATCAATGGATGTGAGACTATAAGGCCTGCCCACCCTGGGCCAGCTTGGGCCCACTGAGAAAGGTCATTCTAGCTACAGAGCTCCCATGCAGTCGAGCCATTTGCAGGACCTGTGACACAGCTCAATTTCTCCATCTGCGCAATCTTGCTTCCTTCCGTGAGCTTCCCTAGATGTCCATCCCAAAGCCATTCCTTTCTACACATGTTATATGCTAAACTCCTCAGAGTCAGCTTCCTGGAGAATCTAATCCGAGCATGCATAAGAGACACTGGAAACAGGTTCAGTGCTATGTGAGCAGGAATTCTAGGATGCTATGGTCCAAAAAAGGCAGAGCATGGGCTCAGCTGGGCAACATTCCCTTCATTCCATGGACCCTTCATCCTACAGTGGGAGGTCTTCCAGAGTGTGCACTTTAAAGAATAGGGCCTAGGTTATAGATCCTCTTGACTAGATCTAAGGTCAACACTAATCCTGCTTCTTAAAGGTCTGCAATGGTTTCCCCCTTATGCCATCTTCATTAGTTTCCTATAGCTACTGTAACAAATTGTCACAAAACAACACAAATTCATTATGTCACATTTTTGAAGGTCAGAAGTCTAAAATTAGGTCTTATAGTGCTAAAATCAAGGTGTCAGCAGGGCTGTGCTCCTTCTGGAAGCTTTAGGGGACAATCATTTCCTTGTCTTTTTCAGCTTCTAAGAGGTGTCAGCTACATTGGCTCAAAATTCCTTCGTCCAACTTCCAAACCAGCAATGTAGGATCTTCAAATCTCTTTCTGACTCTTGTCACTCCTGCCTCTCTCTCATAAGGACACTTGTGATTACATTTAAATATGAATGCCCTAATAATCCAGGATAGTCTCATTTCACAATCCTTAATGTCACCACATCTGCAAAGTCCCTTTTGCCATGAAAGGTAACAAAGTCACAGGTTTTGGGGATAGGACAAGACATCTGGGGGAGGACATTATTCTGCCTATCACATCATCTTAGAGTAGGAAGTCTAAATTTAGCTAATTTTGTGAGGTTGACTCCACATTCTAATACATCAATGAATCCATCAATATTATGCTCATCTCCATTCATAAAGCTTGAGGCTAAGACCACAACATGATATTTTTTAAAAATCCTTCAAAGAGTTATCTTTATTTCCTCCCTCTGATTTCCCTTTCTTTAATTCTTCTTGAACCCACTCCAGTCAGGTGCTCAACCTCATCACTCTACCAGTACTAATCATACAAAGGTAACCAGTGATCTCCACATTTCTAAATTCAATACTCATCCTCAGTCCTCCTCATGGTACTTGACCTATCAACAGCCTTCCACATAACTGATCACTTTCTTCTCTTTCTATCTCCTCCTACTTTCTTTACTTCCTATGGTATCTCCTAGTTTTTTTCTCTTACCATTCTGTCCTCACCATCTCAGTATTGTTTGATGATCCCTTCTTATCTCCCCATCATCCTAACTTCAGAATGTCCCCGACAGCTACCTGCGGGCTGAATTGTATTCCCCCCTAAAATTTGTGTGTTGAAAGAAACCCTAACCCCCAGTACCTTAGAATATCTTTTTTGGGGGGGGAGGTAGGGTCTTTTAAGAGGTAATTAAGGTAAATGAGGTCATAAGGAAAGAGACAACAGAGATGCAAACACACTGAGGAAAGGCCACGTGAGCACACAGAAAAAAGGTGCCATCTATACACCAAAGAGAGAAGCCTCAGGAGAAACCATTACTGTGGGCACCTTGATCTTGGACCTCTAGCCGCCACGGCTATGAAAAATAAAAATCTATTTAAGCCACCCAGTCTGTGGTATTTTGTTATGGCAGCCCTGACAGACTAATATACCATATTTGGATCTCTTCTCTTTTCTATCCACACATATTCCTTTGGAAATCTCATCCAAGAAGTTTCAAAATGTCATCTATATACTAGTAACTCCCTAATTTATACCTTCAGCTCTGACCTTTCTTAAATCTACACTCATTTATGCAACCACCTACTTTCCTTGACATTCCCATGGGGAGTAATAAATAGGTTTATTTAATATGTGGTTTATTTAATATTAATATTTAATATGTGGAAAGTTTGGCTCCTGTTAGACCTCCTCAAACCTGCCCTTCTCTCACTCACTTCATCAACCCAGTAAATGGCAAACACGATTCTTCCAGTCCATGACTTCTCACCTCTGTCACACCCCAAATCCTATCCACCCAACAGCAAATTCTGTCAAATCCAGCTTCAGAATATATCCAGAACCGAACACTTCTCATCACCTCCACTGCTAAGATTCAAGTCCAAGCCACAATCATCTTTCTCCTGGATTCCTGCCATAACCTCCTACCTGGTCTCTGCTTCTGCCCTCATCATCCTAAAGACTACATTTAGTACAGTGGCCAGAATAATTTTTTTAAAGATTTTATTTATCTATTTGAGAGAGAGAGAGAGAGATGGGGAGAGAAAGCACAAGGAGGGGGGTGGAGAGAGGGAGAAGCAGGCTCCCCACTGAGCAGGGAGCAGGATGTGGGGCTAGATCCCAGGACCTTGGTTTATGACCTGAGCTGAAGGCAGACGCTTAACAGACTGAGCCACCCAGGCGCCCCCAGAATAATTTTTTTGGCCATGAGATTCATATGCTCAAAACTCTCCAGTAATGTCCCATAAAATAAACAGCAAAGACCTTCATGATCCAACATCCTGTTACGATGATCCAACATCCTGTTAGCTCCCTAACCATTCTCCTCTGTCACCTTGCTGAGCCACATTGGCCTTCCCCCATACTCCTACATGCTCCAGAAATGCTGTCATTTTAGGGTCCATGTATTTATTGTCTTCTCAGATGGAATATTTTTCCTATAGAGAGATATGGCTCACTCCTTCACTGTCTTCAGATCTTTATTCAAGTGCGACCTTCTCAGTAAGGTCTCCCCTGTCCAGACTGTGTGAAATTATAACCCCAGACATCTTCTATCTCCCTTACTTTTTTCTCCTTGGTACTTAGGAACTTTAGTATCTTACTTATTTATTGTGCTCATTTTCTGCCTGCTGCACTAGAATGTAGTTCCCTGATGGCCAGAATTTGGGTCTGTATCCCTGTCTCTCACAACAATACTGCTTGGCACCTGGTCAGCACTCAGTATGTAATGGCTGAGTTAGTTAAGTGAATGTTCTACAGGGGAAGGAGAAGAGCTCAGCACTCCTGGAGGAGAAGTGAAATGATGATGTCTTAGTTTAGGGTTCCCCTAGAGGAGAGTCTATACTAAGGACTTGGTTACAGTTGGTTTATTTGGAAGCTGATCCAAAGAAACAGGAGTCAGGGAGGAAAGAGACAGAACACAGAGGGAGGAAGGCCATTACATGGTACATTATTAAGGTCTCTGCTACTGGCAGCAAGAGTGGGATTCTGCCAGAAATTCTGAGAATGCCTCCCAGAACTGATCACCCAAAAGATGGGCAAATGGAACATTTTCCACTGACTCCCATCTCCCCTTGGTTCAAGTTTTCCCCTGATATGAATCCCTTCCCCATTCATGCACCTTTGGGCTGCCCAATGCCAGCCAGCTAGAAGACTCCTGTGTTGGAGAAGGCCCAGGAGAGAGAGACAGCTGCAAGTGCCTGTAGCAAGGGTCTGGCAGGGAGAGAAGAGTCTGAGCTTTCATAATCTGTCTACCACAGCTGGGGCTGGAATCAGAAGAGAACTAGATAAATGCAACTTGGGCACCAAGGGCCGCTGTTTCAGATGAAGACAAGCATCAGGAATGCTAATATTTGCAGCTGGCTGTCACTGAATGAAGTTGTCTCATTCTTGCCATAATGGCTTCATAACAATAATGCTTCCTAATATTCATATAGCACTTTCACGCATATTTGTGTTTCCCAATTTCCCCATGTAACAACTATGATCGTTATTTTTCAAGGCTAAAAAAGGGAAAGAAAAAATAATATTTCTTATAAAGATACCAATGTAGCAATCAGAGATAAAATGATAAAAATTTAAAGTAAGACCATCAGAGAGAGTTTTGCTCAGCAAATTAGCAAGGTTGTTGTTAGCCTTATATTCCCCAGTGTGGATGAGAATACGATGATATGGCGCCCTTGAATATATAAGAAGAGGGGAGAAACTCACACATCTCTTCTGGAGGAGAATTTGAAAATATGTACCAAACATCATTTAAAAATAGTCATTCATGACCCTTGACCCAGTGATTCCCCCAAAGGTAAGTAGAAAATTTATATATAAAAATATTCAGTGTAAGTCTTATTTTTAATAACAAATAATTGGAAACAACTGAGATGCCCAACAACATGGGCTAATAAATAAAATATGATGTATCCATATGCTCTTTCCTCTGGATGCTTTAAAATTGATGTTTTTGAAGAATGCTCAACAACAAATTGTTAGGTGACAAGATATCATTTAAAACTATTTATCCAGCATACTATAAACTTGGTTTAAGTATAAACATATATACATATACACCTGTACCAATGCAAGTATGGTACTCTGTATATTTATATATATGCTAATATATCTGAATAGAAAAAACACAAAAAGGAAGTAAAACAAAATATTAATAGTGGATAATTCAGAGTAGAGTAGTTATCTGAGTAATCAGTAATTCAAATTACTTTTTATTTTGTTTTATACCGATCAGTTTTTAAATTTGCAGACATAAATTGAGAAATGATTTTTTTACTATATAGGAAAATCAGTACCAGCTTTCTCAAAATGTATAATGTAAGGGGAAAACTAGATAGAACTACCATAACTTTAAAAATCCAAAAAGCGAGGGGCACTTAGGTGGCACAGTCAGTTGAGCATCCAGCTCTTGATTTAGGCTCAGGTCATGATCTCAGGGTGGTGAGATCGAGTCCCACATCTGGCTCCACCCTTGGTGGGAGTCTGCTTGAGATTCTCTCTCTCCCTCTGCCCCTCCCCCCACTCACATGCTCTCTCTCTCTTTCTAAAATTAAATAAATAAAATCTTTTAAAATAAATTCCAAAAGGTGGAATCAGAAATTGATACATAAACTATTACAACTTAATCTCAGTGATTCATGGGTTCTTTGTTTAAAGAAAGAGGATTGCAGGCACCTGGGTGGCTCAGTCAGTTGGGAGTCTGCTTTGGCTCAAGTCCTGATCCCAGGGTCCTGGGATGGAGCCCTGAGTTGGACTCTCCGCTCAGCAGAAAGTCTGCTTCTCCCTCTGCCCTTCCCCACACTCATGCTTGCACTCAGGCTCGCTCTCTCTCTCTCTGAAATGAATAAATAAAATCTTTATAAAAAAATTAAAATAAAGAAAGAGGATAGCTAAAATATTCCAATGATAAATAAAATACCAAATAATTCATATTCCTTTAATTTGGACCCCTTACATTTTTAATAAACTGTTTTTGCTGTATTCAGAAAGACTAAGGAGTAGCCTTCCTTTGCTAGAACTAGAATTTTAAATAAATCAATATAAAGGAGGTAAAGTGATCTACTGAGTTCTTTAGGGGAAAAAAAACTATAGATTATATTGATTGTGAAAATTCTTAAGAGCAAATGAAAAGCAAAGCAGCAAACTTTATATTTAGTACAGACTCTTGCCTCTAGCTATCACATAGTTATCCAAGCTACTTCACTTAGGCAAGATCACAAGGGAGTCTGTCTGCAAAATTCCTCTAAGGTCAGGCAGGGTCGCTGAATCCGTCTGGGTTATAGGATAGGAGTCAGCCTGAAGCAAAATTGGGAAGTCAACAAATTTTGTCTTCTGCACTGTATGTGACACACACACACACACGCACAAACCTATCCTTCTTTAGAGCTCCTCCTTCCATTGTGTGTCTGCAAACCCCTGTCCCGTAGCTGGGCACACTGTCACTCTCACCCCGGGTGTCAGAAATGACCCATCATAGATCAGGCTGCCTTCCCAGTGGTGGCTCAAGCCATGTGACTTCTGTCACTCCTCCCCTTGCCTATCCGCAATCTCCAACCATTCTGGAAAATCACTCTGCCCTTTAAAAAAATTATAATGGCTGACTGGGTATGAAAACTGGCTATGGGGGGGTAGGGCTGGGTGGCTCAGTCAAATGTCTGCCTTCAGCTCAGGTCATGATTTCAGGGTCCTGGGACAGAGCTCCACATCAGGCTCCCTGCTCAGCAGGGAGTCTGCTTCTTCCTCTCACTTTCCCTCCCTCTCTCTCAAATAAATAAATAAAATCTTGAAAAGAAAAGAAAAGGAAAGAAAGAAAAGAAAAGAAAAGAGGAAAAGAAAAAAGAAAAAAGAAAATGGAAAAGAAAAGAAAAGTGGTTACAAGGTTTCCTTCTTCAGGCAGCAGACTCAGATTAACAAGGGCCTTCCAGAGGTCATGAGTAAGTCAGAAGTATGGCTATAGCCACGAAGACAGTAGATACCACTGTCTGATCAGTGGTGGAAATACTCTGGGGCAGGCAAGACTTTTGAGTCAAGCATACCAGCAGCCCCCCATTGGGACTGGTGGTGCAAAGCCCTGATCAATGGAGTAAGTGCTAGTTAACTATAAGAATAGTTAAGCAACATTTTGTTGGAGTTTCTGGGAGCAGTAAAAAGGGAAGACGAGGCAAGAAGTGGGACAGAAGCCTAGAATCTGAGATGATAGAAAGGCCCAAAGTGTTGCACAGAAACAAAAGGTCAGATAGTCAACTCAACAAGGTCATCTGCTGTCCCTTTCCATTACACCATATCTTCAGCGAAGTCGGTGGCTCACACAAAGGCTTGTGTGCTTGCTGGTCCTCGTGGGGAGCAACTAAGTGAGGAAAAGGATCAGAATTCTCAAAATGACTAAATGAGCCATTTCCTGAACTTCAACAGCAAAATGAGAATCTCTGTGACAAACAAAGAGAAAAAAGAAAAAATGACTGCTTCCTGGGAGCCCTATGCGCTACTGGTCTCCCCATCTTCCACCGCCATTGGGAAGGGGTTCTAGTCAGTTTCATATGATTCCCCAAGGTACAAGACATGCGAGCTACTGAGGCTGAGCTGAAATATGAGACATCAGTGCCATCCCTTAGTCTCAAAACATGGTCAGGATAATGGGTTCCCATTGGATCAGGTATTTCGTACGAAAGCTACTGAATACAAGCTCTCAGGTCATGAGTTTGCTCCCTGTCATTTCACTTGGGTCTTCTGGGACCAGAAGCTCTACCAACATGTATCTGAGCAAAAGTCTCCCAGAAATAGTGCACCCAGGGCAAGCTGACTAGTACTTGTTGCCAAGGATACTTTAGATAATTTGAATGTAGGAAGGGTCATTATGTGGCATCTTCCTGTTCACAATGAAGCTACAGAAAACAATCACTCCACCTGCCTACTTGCTGGCTGGCTCAAACAAACAGCATCACCTGGTAGCACACCAATGTTTTTAACTCTTTCCTCGTCAGCTGCCTTTCCTCTGTCTCCCCTCTCCTGTCAACTCAAATAAAATTGATCATTTTCTTGAATCTCCCAATTTAAATGTCACCCTCTTTAACTCACCAGTGACTCACTTGCACATAAGTAACAGCATTTACGTATGTGTCTCTCTACTTCTCCAAAATGCTTTCCTTGTTACATCAAGGAAAAGATGTTTACATCTGATACTGATCCTGGTGTTGAGGGAATGTTCAGTGCTACCTGTTGAATAAAGGAAAGGTCCCTTTCCCTAGTCAGGGGCTTTGCCCTTCCCCTGGAATTATTTTCCCACAGCTTTTTGGATGTCTAGCACTCCCTTATCCCTAGGTCTCTGACTCGACTGTAACTTCTTATTGATATTTCTTTTCTCTAAAGAAAGCTTCTGCCCCAGTCGATCTCTTAGGCATCAAGGTCACAATTTATATTTATCTTCTTTCTTTCTGTACTTTTTAATTAATGTCTGTCCCATAAATTATCTGAGAGCAGGAGCCTTGCAAATGCTATTTACAGCTTCCTCCTTAATATGTAGAACACAGAAGGCATCAAATTTTTGTCGAAAGTGATTTTGTTGAAAATTACCAGGTCTGAGTTGACCACAGAGTTCTGTGTTGGAACTTTCTGCCCAGGACACAAACTAAGTAATAGCAGATACCCAGCCAGTAATTCCTCAGTGTGAATGTTTTTGCTTATGTGCTAGGTTTGCACCTACTTATTAGGCCTGTGAGGTGTGACACTTGACACAACAGCATAAATCTTATTAGCCTATCTGTGCAAGTGTCTCTAGCACTGAACCATGGCAAACTCACTGGCAGAGGTCCAAATTCATGTTAGAACTGTTTACCAGCCAAGCAGTACACAGCTGCAAAAGAATGCTGAAGATTTTCCTTTTAGACACATGAATAATGCCTTGTGACCTTTGTTTTATTTTGTTCTGATATATCCAACATTTTTTTTGGCGGGGGGGGGGCAGGGAGAGGATTTGGTTGTTCCATCAGAAATGTTTGTAAGTCTTAAAATTTATTTAATCTTGCTCTAAACTTCCACAAAAGTAAAAATGTTTTTAGAAATGAAACTTATATCCACATGTTAGGATCACTTAGCACCTGAAGTGTTTGAAAAAATGTGCCTATAAAGCTCTTCATGTGCACAGAGGAGCCTTTGAAAATCTAGAGAACTGCACTATTTTTTTTTCTTTTTGGAAACTTTATCTTGTTCTAAATGCTTTGATGCTTCCTAATAACGACAAATCTAGTTTTAATGACACAAACCTCTAGATAACGTCATCATGGAACATTGACATTCTTCAAACTCTCTTTAGGACCAAGTTGTGGCTTTGGAACATATGTTCATTTCCCTTAAGAATATAACATTTCTTGATAAAAAGAACATTTTTTCCCATGAAGATATCTTGCTGCTTCCATTTTGTATATAGTTGTGGAACAGCCCATTTCAATTTTCTGTCAAAAGCTAACATGGAAAACATATTTTCTTGTGGCCAAACAATATTTATTTTATTTTCATTTTTGTAGGCAAATATCACTAGTTGGTCAGTCAGGAGAAGTAAATTTGTGAGTATTTTTATTTTATTATTATTTTTAAAGATTTTATTCATTTATATGACACAGAGAGAGAGAGAACATGAGCGGGAGGAGAGGGGAAGAGGAAGAGGAAGAGTGCAAGAAGCAGAAGCAGATTCCCCACTGAGCAGGGAGCCCAACTCGGGGGCTCAATCCCAGGACCCTGGGATCATGACCTGATACGAAGGCAGACACTTAACCAACTGAGCCACCCAGATGCCCCTTGTGAGTATTTTTATATAAACCATTATCAGCTTAAAAGTAAAAAGCAAATTATTTACAGGGTCAGGGAGATGAAAAGCCAGGTAATCTAATATAAAATAAGATTTCAAAAAAAATTGGTCAATAAACATTCCAAATCAAGTAGGTATTTTTATCAATGTATTTTGTCAGCCAAATTTAGTATTTTTATCAAAACCAGTTTATAAGTCTACTCACCGAGAAAGAGACCATCAGTGATAAAGTTTCTCAATCATCCTTCTGGCTACATCTCATCCTTTCCAACAAAGCAAAGGCCCCTCAGCCTGGCATCCAGGGTCTTCACAGAACAGACTGGCTCCCCCCCCCCCAGGTGTCTTTCCCACACTGTATTTTCTAGGCACAATGGATTATTCTCCACCCTTGGATCACTGGCATGGATTCAGTCTTCTGTGCTTTTTTGCATCATGTTTCCTCTTTATAATTCCCAACTATCCAGCCTAGATAAACAATAAATCCCTATGTGTTCCTATACAACTTGATATATCTAGTTATCACATTAATTGTTCACATGTCTGTCTCCCCATCTCCCACTGTCCAACTCCTCTGGAACAGCAATCATTTCGTATCCATTTTTGTATTCCTAGTATAGAGTATCTAGCATATTCTGACCTCCATGAGCACTCAAAGGTGTCTGAACTTAACTGTTTAAATATGAATTATATGCTTCTGCTTTGATCTGATTTTGCCATTGCCAAAAATAAAAATACTATCAGTTAATTCTTGGAAGACTTAAATAATGGTCAAAGAAAATTATAGAATTTATATTGCTATGTATTTAATTTAAAAAAATCCTTGTTGACAGATCGTCATGTCATTTAATCTGGGTGAAATGTTCAATTGAATATCTACATCTTTCATCTTCTCTTTAAAACAGAGGAGAAATTATGTGCATTTGTCTTAGAACTAGGAGAAAAAAATCAAAATTGCTTATTCCTTAATAATTCTTACTAATTTAAATAATTCATCTTATGTGATTAATTCACTGAACCAGGAGTACACTGGGAAATCAAGTGAAGAAGAGCGTGTTTGCTGAAAGACGTGATGAAAACATTAAAAAGGATAAATTTACATCAAGAAATGATGCACCTATTATTAGCAATCTATGATTTATATCAAAGCAAACTCATATGTCAGATTAGCTGTCTCTGTCAATCTCCTAACATAAATTACATTTCCACCTTTGTTCAAAATGAAATTTTTGTCTCTCCAGTACAAACAGAAAATTGCATAAAATCCAGCTTTTTGCTACAGTCAGATCTATTAATATAGAAAGAAGTGATTCTTTTATGGCCATACCTTCATCTTCAATTAAATTGGATTATAATGACACTGGTGGGAACACTGGGGCTCTCTGTGGCCCGGCAGACTCTCTTTGCAGCAAGTATAGTTATAATGAAAGGTCACACTAAGTAGGACTACCAACGCTCTGTATTTTCCAGCATTATTATATTTACTGAACACAGAAAATATTGGGACTTCTATTTTAAGTTCATATGAACTAAAAATTTCTTTTTCTAAATGTCGATTAAAAGAATAAGTTGGGGCACCTGGGTGGGCCATTTAGTTAAGCATCGGCCTTCAGCTCAGGTCATGATCTCAGGTTCCTGGGATTGAGCACCTCAGCAGGAAGCCTGCTTCTCTCTCTCTGTCTCTCTCTGCCCTTCTCTCCTCCCCCCTGCTTGTGCCCTCTCTCTCTCTCTCAAATAAATAAATAAAACCTTCAAAAAAAAAAAAAAAAAGAAGAGGTTGCATGACTTCACCAACCTTTGAAAATTCTCCTACCGTGACACTATGTACATCCTTAAATTAAAGTCAATCTTTAAAATTCCAACAAAAGTAGAATGAAATAATTTAAGGTAGTGTTAGAAGAATAATAGGTAGGAAGTAAAAACTAAAGTTTGGATGATGGAAAAAATTCTTCCTCAGAAATCTTACTAAATCATTATTATTTAAAAAGAAAGTAAAACTTCAAAGCATTGTAAATGCTGCAGAGGAATCAGCTATATTATTTTGTCAATAACTAAAAAGAGACAAAGATTCTATAAAGGATGGAAGAAAGAAAACTAACATATGTGGACATGTTTTCTCCAAAAGATTTACCCATCTCACATCATGTGTTGAAAGAATAAGATTTTCAAATTATTTGAAGAATGAAGCAGCTTATATACTTCAATTTTTCCACTGCAGAATAAGAAAAGTATATTTTCTCTCCTGGAATACCAGCAGGGCTGATTTTGATTTTCAGAACATTGCTCAGCCATGAAAAAGAAAGAAATCTTGCCTTTTGCAATGACATGGATGGAACTAGAGAGTATTATGCCAAGCGAAATAAGTCAGTCAGAGAAAGACAAATACCATAGGATTTCACTCACGTGGAATTTAAGAAACAAAACAAAGGTGCAAAGAGAAAAAAAAGAGAGAGAGAGAAAGAGAGGCAAACCAAGAAACAGACTTAACTAGAGAACAAACTGGTAGTTACCAGAGAGAATGTGGGCAGGGAGATAGGTTAAATAGGTGATGGGGAATTAAGGAGGGCACTTGTGATGAGCACCAGGTGTTGTATGAAAGTGTTGAATCACTATATTGTACACCTGAAACTAACATTACACTGCATGTTAACTAATTGGAATTTAAATTTTAAAATTTTTTAAAAGAAAAAATTTTAAAAAATAACCACATAAAGTTAAAAAAGTAAAACAAGAAAGAATAAACCAAAAAAAATTGGAATATTCAATAAATTGATTAGCCTAACCTTCATTTAGATCAGTTTTTACAGGAAACAACATTTGAGAAGAGTGGTAAGGAAATAAGGCATGAAAGAATAAAGTAACAATTTTTACTATTAGTGTATTAAGCTCTCAAAAAATGTAAAATGGCATAAGAAAAAATCTACTTTAGAGAGAGGTCATAATGATATGCAAAATGTTACCAAATTGGATCCTACTCATTAAAGTTTTAAGACTATAATCTTGTGGACTTTCTCAGAAGCAGACTCCAAAACCTGATGGTTGTTTCATGTTATTTGTACATACATCAATGTGTAAAGACGTGAAAGTCAAACCTGAAAATAAATAGCAAAGCATAAGAATACACTGATGCCTGACAGGACCTTTTTTCCATTATGGAAACTACACAATATCTGTAACCAAATTAGAGAGTTACTTTGAGTAAAATTATACAGATATGTGCATATATATACACACACACACACATACCACTCTTCTTTTTAAAAATAGTTTTATATTCTAGGGACCCCAGGCTGGCTCAGTCAATAAAGCATGTGACTCTTAACCTTAGGGGTCATGAGTTCAAGCTGCACATTGTGTGTAGAGATTACTTAAAAATAAAATCTTTAAAAAAATTTTTTTATTTTAAAAAATAAAAATTGTTTTATATTCTAAAGTTTCTCAAGATGGTAATACTATAATGCTGCTGCCCTCTCTTCTAGAGACTAGATAATAAGAGTTCAGAGTATGGATTCTGAAGCCAAAATACTCAAGTTTAAACCACGTCTCTTCTATTCAATGTGTATGAACTTAGGAAATTTACTTAACTTCTCTATTTCTCAGTTTTCTCATAGGATATTTTCTATTCACATAGTTGTTAAGAAGTAGCCCTTGAAATATGAAAAAAGTAGCCCATAAATATGAATATTGTTGTAGTAAAAGTAGCCCCTTTAGTTCCTGCTCTAAAATACTGTTAGAAATTTAAAAGTAGACAAAATTTTCATTAAAAATGTAAAAAGTCCACGATTTAGTTCTTTTCTTTTTTTTAAGATTTATTTATTTATTTGAGAGAGAGCGAGCACAAGCAGGGGTAGGGTCAGAGAGAGAGGGAGAGAGAATCCTCAAGGAGACTCCCTGCTGAGGATGGAGCCCCATGTGGGCTCAATCCCAGGACCCTGAAATCATAACTTGAGCCAAAATCAAGAGTCAGTTGCTTAAATGACTGAGCCACCCAGACACCCCAGCGTTATTTTCTTTTTCCAGATACTAGTTATAAGTAGTATCATAAATGACAGGCTTTCTATGAGCAAGCTTTGATTTGTTACTTATTTCCTATGTTCAAGGTTCGCAAATTCATTTAATTAGTTATTAGAGGGGAAAAAAATCCCAGCAAACAAAATTTAAATGTGTTCAATATTAATAAATTTCTACTATTCACACATCAATCAAATTATTTTAAAACATAATTTATTTCTAAAGTAGTTACATTATAATTGATTAAACTTTAGAATAAAATATGTTATCTTTCCTTTATAACTTATCAGTTATTTGTATGCTGGGTAATGTCTTCCTAAGACATAGGAAGAGTTACAGGATGGATCTGGATTACATAGTTAATCAATACTCTAGTTTTTTATTTTTAATCAATCATTTTAGGATATGGTGATAAATTATCTAAATTCCATTTGAAGTAAAAATTATAGGTTGTAAGTAGACTGTGAAAAGTTAAGTAAACATATTGCAACTCCTAGACAACCACTACATAAACTATATAAATAAATATAATTGAAACTAGAAATCAACAACAGGCAGAAAGCTGAAAAATATATAAGCATGTGCAAACTAAACCAATACACTCCTGAACAACCAATGAGTCAAAGAAGAAATTAAAATGGAAGTCAAAAAAATCTCAAAACAAATGAAAATAGAAACACAGCACACCCAAACTAATAGTATGCTACAAAAGCAGGTCTGAAAATTTATAGTGATAAATGTATAATTAGGAAAATAGAAAGATCTCAAATAAACAACACAATTTTACACCTCAAAGAACTCAGGGGGGGAAAAAAACTCAGACCAAAGTTAGCATAAGGAAGGAAATAAAGATCAGAACGTAAATAAATGAAATAAAGATCAGAAAAACAATAGAAAAAATCTACAAAAGTAAGAGCTAGTTTTGTGAAAAGATAAACAAAATTTACAAACTTTTAGCTAGACTGAGAATAAGAGAGGACTCAAAAGAAAAAAAAATAAAAATGAAAGAGGAGACAATAAAACTGACAGTACAGAAATACATAGCATTGGGAATGCCTGGGCGGCTCAGTAAGTTAACTGTCCAACTCTTTTGCCTCAGGTTATGATCTCAGAGTTGTGAGATTGAGTCCCATGTTGGGCTCCCCACTGGGGGTGCAGCCTGCTTAAGATTCTCCTTCTGCCCCTCCACTCCCCTCTCTCCCTCTGGAAGGAAAGAAAGGAAGGAAAGAAAAGAAAGAAAGGAAGGAAAGGAAAGGAAAGGGAAGGAAGGAAGGAAGGAAGGAAGGAAGGAAGGAAGGAAGGAAGGAAGGGAGGGAGGAAGGGAGGAAGGAAGGAAAAGGGAAGGGAAGGGAAGGGAAGGGAAGAAAGAAAAGAAAGAAAGAGAAAGAAAGAAAGAACGAAAGAAAGAAAAAGAGGAGGGAGGGAGGAAGGAAGAAAGAAAGGGAGAGAGAGGAGGGAGAGGGATGGAGGGAGGGAGGAAGGAAGAAAGAAAGGGAGAGAGAGAAGGAGGGAGGGAGGGAATGAGGGAGAAAGAAAGAGGGAAATAGGGGCACCTGAGTGGCTCTGTGGGTAAATGTCTGCCTTCAGCTCAGGTCCTGGGATTGAGCCCTGCATCAGACTCCCTTCTCCCTCTCCCTCTGCCCCTCCCTCCTACTCTTGTTCTCTCCCCTGGCACCGTGCTCTCTCTCTCTCTCAAATAAATAAATAATCTTAAAAAAAAAGAAATACATAGCATCATAAGAGTATTTATTATGAAAAATTATAAGTCAACAAATTGGATAACCTAGAAGAAATGGATAAATGCCTAGAAATATACAATATACCAAAGTGAATCATGAAGAAATAAAAATCTGATCAGACCAATAATGATCAAAGAGTTTGAATTAGTAATCAAACACCTCCCAAAATAGAAAAACTCAAGACCAGATGGCTTTACCAATAAATTCTACCAAACATCTAAAGAACAATTAACGTAAATTCTTCTCAAACTCCCCCAAAAATTAAAGAAGAGGAAACATTTCCAAACTCATCTTATGAGGTGAGCATAGACTGATGCCAAAGCCAGACAAGTACACTATAAGAAAACTATAGGTGAATATCTTTGATAAATATAGAAGCAAAAATTCTCAACAAAATATTAGCAAACTGAATTCAGCAGTACACTAAAATTATCATACACCACAATCACATGGTATTTATCCCTGGGATGCAAGAATGCTTCAACATATGCAAGTCAATAAATGTGATGGACCACATTCATAGAATGAAAAGATAAAAATCATATAATCATATTAGTAGATGTAAAAAAGCATTTGAAAATATTCAACATCCTTTCATAATGAAAACCTTCAACAAACTGGGTAGAGAAGACACATACCTGGACATAATAAAGATCATATATGACAAACCCACAGCTAATATCACACTCAATGATGAAAGATTCAAAGCCTTTCCTTGAAGTCAAAAACAAGACAAACATGTCTACTCTCACCACTCTCATTCAACATAGTACTGGAAGTCCTAGCTACAGCAATTAAGCAAGACAAAGAAATAAAAGACATCCAAATTGGAATGGAAGAAGTAAAACTGCCATTATTTGCAGATGCTATCATCTTACACATAGAAAATCCTAAAAACTCAACCAAAAAATTGTTAGAACTAATCAATGAATTCAGTAAAGTTGCAGGATATAAAGTCAACATACAGAAATCAATTGAATTTTCATATATTAACTTAAAAAATCTGAAAAATAAAGACAAATATCCCATTCACAATAGCATCAGAAACAAAACACCTAGGAGGAAGTACAAGATATATAGAGTGAAAACTATAAGACATTGATGAAAGAAATTTAAAAAGACACAAATGGAAAGATATCTCATGTTCATGGATTGAAAGAATTAATATTGTTAAAATACCCATACCACCCAAAGCCATCTATAGATTCAATGCAATCCCTATCAAAATTCCAATGGCATTATTTAGAGAAATAGAAAAAAAAAATCATAAAGTTTGTATGGAATCACAAAAGACCCCAAGTAGTCAAAACAATCTTTGGAAAGAAGAACAAAGCCGGAGAAATAACACTTCCTATTTTCAAACTATATTACAAGACTACAGTAATTAAAATTGTAGGATACTAACATAAAAACAGACATATAGACCGATGGAACATAATAGAAAGCCCAGAAATGAATCCCAACATATACAGTCAAGTAATATTTGACAAGAGAGCCACGAACCCTCAATGGGAAAAGGATAGTCTCTTCAACAAACGGTGTTGGGAAAACTGAATAATTGCATGCAGAAAAATTAAATTGGACCCCTATCTTACACTTTTCACAAAAATTAGATCAAAATGGATTAAAAGCTTAAACATAAGACATAACACCATAACACTCCTAGAAGAAAACATAGGGAAAAATCTCTTTGACATTGGTCTCAGCAATTATATTTTGGTTATGATGCTAAAAGTACAAGCAACAAAGGAAAAAATCAACAAGTGGAACTACATCAAACTAAAAAGTTTCTGCACAGCAAAAGAAACAATCAACAAAATAAAAAGGCAAATACAAATATACATTTGCAAAACATATACTGAATAAGAATTTAATATCCAAAATATATAAAGAACTGGTACAACCTAATAATTTTTTTAAAAAGCTGATTTATAAATGCACAGAGAAACTGAATAGACATTTTTCCAAGGAAGACGTCCAAATGGCCAACAAGTACATGAAAAAACATTCAACATCAGGAATGGTTAGGGAAATACAAATCAATACCACACTAAGACATCACCTCACATCTATTAGAATGGCTATCATCAAGAAGAGAAGAGATAACAAGTGTTAATGAAGATACAGAGAAAAGAGAACACTTGTACACTGTTGGAAGTAATGTAAATTAGTACAACCGCTAAGGAAAACAATATGGAAGGTCCTCAAAAAGTTAAAATACAGCTACCATATGATCCAGCAACACCACATCTGTGTATATATCCAAAAGAAATAAAAACAGGATATCAAAAAGATATCTGCATTCCCATAGTTCACTGCAACATAATTCACAATAGTTAAAATATGGAAAAACCTAAGTGCTTGTCAACAATAATGGAGAAGTGGTGTATATATAGTAGAATATCATTCAGCCATAAGAAAGAAGGAAATCCTGTCATTTGTGGCAACACAAATGGAATCTGAGGCAATATGCTTAGAGAGATAAACCAGACAAAGTAAAATATTATATGATATCACTTATTTATCTAAATTTATGGGCTCTAAAAAAGCCAAACTCATAGAAACAGAGAGTAGAATGGTGGTTATCAGGGGCAGGAGGATGGGGGAATTGGGGCAATGTTGTGCAAACTTGAAAGTAGAAGATAAATAACCTTGGGAGATCTAATGTACAGCATGGTGATTATAGTCAACAATACTGTATTATATACTTCAAAACTGTTAAGAGACTAGATCTTAAATATTCTTACCACAAAATAGAAATTATAAATATCTGGTGTGCTAGAAAGCTAGTTAAAACTATGATGGTAATCACACGGCAATATATAAATGTATCAAATCAATACATTGTACACCATCAACTTGAACGATATTATATATAAATTATATCTCAATTTAAAAAGAAATACAGTAAAAAAGTAGAACAGATTAAAATGAAATGTTAAAAATATTCAAATAAAACAAAAGAAGGCAGGAAAGGGAAACAAAGGAATAAAAAACAGAAGAAAGATTTTTTAAAAATAATAAATAAGAGACTAAACCCAAATATATCAGTAATTACATTCAATATAAATGGTCTGAATGCAGCAATTAAAATACATAAATTATCAGAATGGATTTTTTAATGACTCAACTGTATGCTATCTATAGGAAACTCATTCATATGTAATAAACTATGTAGTTTTAAAGTAAAAAGGATAAAGCTATAACAAGCAAACACTAATCAAAATGAAGCTGGAATGGTGAACTTCATACCAAACACAGTAGACAATAGAGCAAAATAATAATGATCAGAGATAAAGAGGCAGATTGCATAATGATAAAAAGGCCAATTTACCAAGAAGACTAAACAATTACAAATGTGTATGCACCTAAGAACAGAGTTTCTAAATACATAAAGCAAAAAATGACAGAACTGAAAAAAAAAAAAAGACAAATCCACAGCTACAATGGGGATTTTAAAACTTCCCTCTTAAATAGAATGGTGGTTTCCAGAGGTTGGTAATGGGGGGTGGGAGGGATTGGGGAGGTGTTGGTCAAAGACACAAACTTATAAGATGAGTAATTTCTGGGGCTTTAACATACTGGCTATAGTTAACAACAATGTATTATATACTTGAAGATTGCTAAGACAGTAAATCTTATTAAATGTTCTCACAACACACACACAAAAATGTTAATTATCTAAAGTGATGGTGGTATTAACTAACCCTATTTGTGACAATCATTTCCCAATAGATAAGTGTGTCAAATCATCACATTGCATACTTTAAATTCACACAATGTTATATATCAATTATATCTTAATAAAGCTGGGGGAAAAAAACTCTTCTTAGGAAGCAAAAGAAATAGTTGACAGAAAGTCAGCAACGTCACAAAAGAATTGCCTGATGACATCAAACAACTATAATTGACGTTCATAAAACATTCCATTGAACAACAGCAGAATAGACAGTCTTTCAAGTGCAATTTGAACAGATAAAAATAGACTATATCCTGGCTTATAAAATAAACCTCAATGAATTTAAAAGAATATGTTCTCTAAAAGTAATGGAATTAAACTAGAAATAGCAGAAATATAACAGGAGAAACTCCACATATTTAGAAGTTAAACAACAAACCTCCAAATAAACCATCAGTCAAAGAAGAAATCTAAAGGAAAATTATGAAGTAATTTAAGGTGAACAAAAATGAAAATTCATATATCAGCATTTGTGGAATGCATCTAAAGCTGTGCTCAGAAGGAAATTTATAGAAATAAATGGTTACACAGATAGCCCTAGCTTTACACAGTCCCAACATACATGAATTTCAATTACCACGGCTTAATTAAATAATATCAGTCCCCCACTAACACTGTTCAAATTTTAATTACTACAATATATTTACTATGAGTAACTGCATGAAGTAAAAACTTCACTTCTGGTTCTTCAGTCCACAAATCACTACATAAATAACAGATGTGCATCATGATCAGTGACCAATCAACTACTTCCTTCAAAGTTTGTCAGTGATTGGTCGCTGTACATCTATTATTCAGCTCATGCACATATAGCAGACAGTATAATTGTGTTGTCTCCTTGTCTCTCAATGATAAGCCCATCTGACATTTTTAAAAATGTACAATCAAAAGAGAAAACTTGTCAGCAAAGATCAATGTGCAGCAAAAAAATAAAGTAAAATTTGAATCCTACATAAATGGAATTATAGAAAAAATAGCTAACCATGGAAAGGTTGACAGTGCTGCCATTCAAAAGGCCCTATATATGCAGCCAGAGGAACTCAGTAAAGGTGAATGTATTAACAGAAATGAGGAAAGTGGTAGTGAAAAAAGACTGTAGGTGTCCCAAAATGACAATGACAAAATTTCACATTAAAGAAACATTTGGAAATATTTCACAATATTTGAGGTACAAAGGATAAACTGTCAGAAACTAATTCAAACTTAGAAAGCAATAAGACAAACTGCCAAGGCAGAGACAAGATGCTTGCTCTCATTGTAATTTATATATTAAAGTCAAAGTATTTTTTTTGCATTTTTATAAATAAAACGCTTCCGTTCTCAAAATTCACATCTTAAATTACAATCTATGAATAAGTACTCATTTCACCTTTTTTTCATTTGTCAACCACTTATAATCCACAGTAAGAAAGTGTTTAATATATTTACAAAAAAATATAAACAGTCATGGAAAAATAAATTTTTTTGCATTGATTATTAAGATTACTTTGAATAGTTTTACCTTACATGGTCAGTTTTTATAGTCCAGAACTACCAGGCAAAAAAAGGAAAACGGAAAGTCATAATTCAATAATACAAGCTCTTATCTTAAAGTAGAAAAAAAGCAAAGCAAAACAAAACCAAAGCAAGCACAGGAAATAAATAGTAAAAATGAGGGCAGAAATTAATGAATCAAAAAAAAAGAAGTAGAAAAAACAATGAAGCCAAAAGATGATTTCTTTTTTAAAAAAATTAATAAAATTGATAAACCTCTATTAAGTCTAACAAAGTAAAAAAGAAAGGAGATAAAAATTACGATATAAGGAATGAAGGAGAATATATTGCTACAGACACTGCAGACATTAAAAGAATCCTAAGACTACACTGCAAACAACTTTGACCACTTAAATAAAATAAAGCAATTCCTGGGGCACCTGGGTGGCTCAGTTGGTTAAGCATCTGCCTTCAGCTCAGGTCATGATCCCAGGGTACTGGGATTGAACCCCACATCGGGCTCTCTGCTCAGTGGGGAGCCTGCTTCTCCCTCTCCCTGTGCCACTCACCTGCTTGTTCTCTCCCTCTCTCTCTCTCTCTCTCTCTCTCTCTCTCCCTCTCCCTTTGTCAAATAAGTAAGTTGAATCTTTTTTTAAAAAAAGAAATAAAACAATTCCTCAAAAATTTATGCAAGATGAAAGATACCTAAATAGTCCTGTACTTCTTAAATTTCTTTTTTTAAAGATTTATTTGTTTGAGAGAGAGAGAAAAAGAGGGGGAGAGAGAGAGAGAGACGGGGGGAGGGGCAGAGGGAGAGGGAAAGAAAGAATCTCAAGCAGACTCCCCACTAAGTACAGAGCCCGGTGCAGGGCTCAATCCTATGACCCTGAGATCATGACCTAAGTGGAAATCAAGAGTTGAATGCGTAACTGACTGAGCCACCCTGGGGCTCCTTAAATTTAATTTCCAGATAAAACCCTTTTGAAAATGAAATATACAAGCACAGATAACTTCACTACTGATTTCTATCAAATATTTCAAGAAGAAACAACACCAATTTAATACAATCTCTTCCAGAAAACAGGAAAGGAGGAGACAGCTCCTGACTCATTTTGTGAGGCCAATTTGACCCTGATATAAAAACCAAAGACAGTAAGAAAAGAAACCTACAGACCAATATCCCTCATGAAGTAGACATAAAAATATCCCCCCTCAAAATGTTAGCAAATCAAATTCAGTAATATATAAAACAAGCAAGTGGAGTTTGTCCCAGGAAAGCAAGGCTGGTTAAATATTCGAAAATCAATCAGTGCAGTCTATCATTAACAGCCTAAAGTAAAAAAAGCACATGATCACATCAATTGATGTAAAAAAATATTTGACAAAATTCAATATTAATTCATGATAAAAGCCTCAGGAAACTAGGAAGAGAATGAATTTTCCACAATATGATGAAGGACATTGATGAAAAGCCTACATCCGTCTTACACTTAATGGTGTAAGACCGAATGCTTTCATCCTGAGAACAGAAACAAGGCAAGGCTGTCCACTCTCCGCCACTCCTATTTAATATGCTGGAAGTCCTAATCAGAACAGTTAAGGGATGTGAGGGGTGGGTGGTCAAGTAGATTATTAGGAAATAACAAAACTCTCTCTACTCACAGGCAATGTGATTTTCTATGCAGACAATCTCAAGGAATCTACAAAAAAAAAAGTTAACATACAAAACTCAATCATATAGTCCCATATACTAACAATAAACGATAAGCAATGAAAAACAATTTTTAAACACATACAATAACTGAAAAATAAAATTAAAATCTATGTTCATGGATTGCAAGACCCAACATAGTAAAGATGCCAACTCTGCCCCATGAATTTACAGATAAAACAGTCACAATCAAATCCCCAGCAGGATTTTTTTTTTTTGTAGATATAGACTAGATTCCAAAATTCACATAGACAAACAAAGCCAAAGCATTTTGAAAAAGAATAACAAACTGGAAGAATCACAATTTTTAGGCCAACTATAAACTTATAGTGAGGTGTTGTTAGATAAATATACATACAGATCAACGAAACAGAATGGAGTTTAGAAATAGACCTCCAGGGGCGCCTGGGTGGCACAGCAGTTAAGTGTCTGCCTTCAGCTCAGAGTGTGATCCCAGCGTTATGGGATCGAGCCCCACATCAGGCTCTTCCGCTATGATCCTGCTTCTTTCTCTCCCACTCCCCCTGCTTGTGTTCCCTCTCTCGCTGGCTGTCTCTATCTCTGTCGAATAAATAAATAAAATCTTAAAAAAAAAAAAAAAAGAAATAGACCTCCACATATATGGCCAATTGATTACCTCTTTTTTTTTCTCAAAAAATCTTCTCTGTTCTACCTATTCATCCCATACTCATAACCCCTGGCAACCACTGATATTTTTATTGTCTCTGCAGTTTCCCTTTTTTTTTTGAAGAATGTCATGTAATTGGATTCATACAGTAGGTACCTAACTTTTTCAAACTGGCTACTTTCCTTTAGTAATATGCATTTAAAGTTCATCCATATCTTTACATGGCTTGATAGCTCATTTCTTTTTAGCACTAGTAATCTTCCATTTTTCAGATGTACAATAGTTTATGTATCCATTCACCTACTGAAGGACATCCTGGTTGTTTCCATGTTTCAGCAATTATGAATAAAGTTGCTATAAACATCTATATAGGGGTGACTGGGTGGATCAGTCAGTTAAGCATCTGCCTTCTGCTCAGGTCATAATCCCAGGGTCCTGGGATCCAGCCCCTTGTGGGGTTCCTGATCAGCAGGGAGTCTGTTTCTCCCTCTCCCTCTCCCCCTCTGCCTAATTGTGCTCTCTTTCTGTCTCTCTCTCTCAAATAAATAAATAAATAAAAATTTAAAAACCCATCTGCTTGAATGTGTTTATATGGACTTAAGTTTTCAACTCACTTAGGTAAATACCAAGGAACATAGCTGCCAGATTGTATGGTAAGAATGTGTTTAGTTTTATAAGAAACTGCCAAACTGTCTTCCAAAGTGTCTGTATCGTTTTGCATTCTCACCAGCCATGAATGACAGTTCTTGTTGTTCAACATCCTTGCCAAGATTGTTTACAGTGTTTTGGATTTTGGTGTGTACTGGTATCACATTGTTGTCAATTTGCAATTCCCTGATGACATATGATGTTAAACATCTTTTCATATGCTTCTTTGCCATCTATATATCTTCTTTGGTAAGGTGTCTGTTCAGGTCTTTTAACCATTTTTTAAAAATTGGATTATTCATTGTTTAATTGCTAGTTTTAAGAGTCCTTGTATATTTTTCATAATAGTCCGTTGTCAAATATATCTTTGGCGAACATTTTCTCCCAGACTATGGCTTGCTTTCTCAATCTCTTGAGCCAGTTGGTTTTTACAAAAGTGCAAAGGTAATTAAATAGGTAAAATATAGTATTTTCCACAACTGGTTAAGCCAGAGCAGATAGGACATACAAAAAAAAAAAAAAGCGCCCAAAAAACAAAAAAACACCAAAAATATATATTTAACTTCTTACAAAAATTAACTCAAAATTAATCACAGATCTGTATATAACTGTAAAACTATAAAACTTTTCCAAAAAATATAGTAGAAATATTCATTACTTCAATTAGGCAAAGAATTCTTAGGTATTATATCAAAAACATGATCCCTACAAAAGAAACTGCAAACCAGACTCTAACAAAATTAAAAATCTGGGGGACACCTGGCTGGCTCAGTCAGTCAAGTGCTTGGCTCTAGATTTTGGCTCAGGTCATGATCTCAGGGTCATGAGATCAAGTCCCACATTGGGCTTGGCACAATGCTTGGAGCCTAGCTTAAGTGTCTCTCTCTCCTTCTGCCCCTCCCCCACTCTCTCTCTAAAAAAAATAAAATAAAATAGTAAAAAATAAAAATGTTCCTTCTGTGAAAGACACTGTTAAGAGAACAAAACATAAGCTATAGACCAGAAGTTATTTGCAAATCACATATATGACAAGGATTTGCATTCAGAATATATAAAGAACCCTCGAAACTCACAAGAAAGAAAACAAACAATCCAATTTAAAAACAGTCAAAAGAGGGGCACTTGGATGGTTCAGTAGGTTAAGTGTCAGCTCTCAGTTTCAGCTCAGGTCCTGATCTCATGGGTCATGAAATACAGTCCATACGGGACTCCATGTTCAGTGGAAGTCTGCTTCGACATTCTCTCTCTCTCTGCTCCTTCCTCTCTCATTCTCTCTCTCTCAAATAAATAAATCTTTAAAAAAAATAAAAATAGTCAAAAGATGTGAATGGACATTTCACCATATACAGATGGCTAGTAAGCACATCAAAAGATGTTCAACAATACTGATTAGCCATTAGGGAAATGTAAATTTAAACCACTAGAAGATATCATCATATACCTGTTAGAATGGCTAAAATAAACAATACTGACAATACCAAGTGCTAACAAGGACACAGAACATCTGTAATTCTTGTATATTGTTGGTAAGAATGCAAAATGATAAAGCCACTCTGAAAAATAGCTTGATAGTTTCTAATAAAGTTACATGTACGGATTATATCCTCGTATGACCAAACAACTCCATTCCTGAGAATTTACCTCTAGAGAAATAAAAATGTATGTTCATACAAAAATCTGTACATGAATATTTATAGCATTTCTATTGGTAACCACCCCAAACTGAAACAATCCAAATGTTCTTCAACAGAAGAACGCAGTGATCCATCCATAGAACGCAGTACTACTCAGCAGTAAAAAGGCATGAACTATTCATACATCACACAACTTGGATGAATCTCAAAGGCACTATGCATAGTGAAAGAAGTCAGTCTCAAGTTTATGTACTGTATGATTCTGTTTATATGACATTCTTTAAAATATAAAAATATAGTGACAGAAAACAGATCAGTATTTGGTAAGGCTTGGGAGGAGGGAAGTGAGGGAAGGGTATGAATCTGTACAAAGGGAAACCATGAGGGAGTTTTTTAGGATGGTGAAATTGTTCTCATCCTGATCACACAAATTCATTCATGTGTTAAAATGTATAGAACTGTACACCAAAAATAGTCAATTTTACTATGTGTGAATTAAAAAATTGAAATTTTTTAAAGTTTAATTCTTAGAAAAAGCAGTATGTTTGGGTGAACTCATTTTAAAATGATTTTATCTTAAGATGCTTCTTTGAATAATTATTTTTATATCTTTTATCTTCCTATACATTTCTTTTCCAATTTTATCATAAATGATCTCTTCTGCCTCTTTGCTTTTTCCTATTAGTACCTGTAGCATCATTCTTCCTTGAATCACTTTAGAACTCTATCCTTATAATTTGAGGAAAGCAGATATATGGCACCAGGGCTACATTCTTCAACTGTTACGCCCATGGGAATCTGATGTGTGTCAAAAAAGATTTCTTACTCCTCCCCATCAGAAGTCATTTAGGAGATCTAAATGAGGTCCTTGAAAATTCACCACATGATATCAGTGTGGGTGTGCCCCTGACTGCTCTTTGAAAAGCACTGCACTAGAGGCACATAAAATTTAGTTGAGAGTCTCTCCAAAAAAATGACTCAATCAGCCTGGAAATTGATAGAACATAAGATCAGTCTGAAGAATGTCAGTTATTGTAATCTAGAAGGAATTCATAGATTGGCCTATGAGGGTATAGACATCCTAACCAGCACTTGAGTAATGCACTGGCTGATTGCTAGAGAATTGATTTTTTGATGCAATACATTGAGAGTGTTACTCTGATGTAGACCTCCCCCACAACTTTCACAAAAAATGGATCACGTTTTTTTCACAAGAAAAATACAATCACAAATTGTACTTCCTCCAAGGATGTATCCACAAGTTACAGATGTGCTTAGCAAAATGTCAAAAAACAAAGCTTCAACTATGAACAATGTATTCGTTTAAATATTTAAATACCCTGAGACCTATAAAATGGATATATTTATATCTGCATGGGTGTATTTGCATACATATACATATATATATGCAATATATATGTACATATATACATGCAATATATATGTACATATATACATGTATATACATACACATTAATGTATATATAAGTGTTCTTGATAATAATTCCAGGTATTAAGTACTAGACATTGAGCTAACTGTTTTGTATTCATTTTCTTGTTTCAACTTGAAAGGAACACATTATTATGTTGTCACTTTACAGATGACAAAATCAAGGGTTAATTAAACAATGCTTACCATTATCCTATTAAATTACGTCAATTTTCTTGTTTTGATATTGTACTACAGTTATATAAGATACCATTCACTATGATGGTATGAATGATGGGTTCACGAGATTCTATGTTTACTTTTGCAACTTCTGATAAGTCTGTAATCGTTTCAAAATAAAGACTTAAAATAAACGTTGGTGCATCCAAGTATTAGAAGCCTTTCTAAAGCTAGAATAGGAAAGTATGGAGACCTTCCCTTACCCTTAATCCTCTTTATATATCAAACCAAAACTTAGAAACAGCTTTAGAAGGGAAAAGAAGTCTCATATGAATGTTGGGGGCAGGGAAGCCACAGGACAGGGGATAGTAGACTGAAGACCAATAAGAGTCCTTGGCCTTGGTGTTGTTGGGTCATGGAATCTCTTTGGATGATTTCATTTGCAAGTAATAGAGGATCCAACACAAACTCACTTAAAAAGTAATGCACTGGCTCATGCAGTCTAGAGTACATTAAAGTTTCTGATATGGTTTGATAAGGACTCTAGGCTATTTCTTTGTAATTCACTGAGCTCTGCCCACCCTGATGCATCAGCTTGGTCCTGACACTCGCTTTCCTCATGATAACAAGGTATTTGTAGCAGTTCTAGACCTCACATCAAGACACCAGGTCATCCAGAAGGAGAGATAATGTTTCCTCTCCCAAGCGCTGAATAACTGCATGGCCTTCATTCTGACTGGAAAGAACTCATGTCATGGGGCATTCCTGAAGCAATTACTATGACCAGGGACATGGGACTGCACTACAGGCTCCGCCAACTAGAGTCCACTTCTGAAGCTGGAGATCATGTCAATTACCTAGAGTATTCAAAAAGAGAAGTGATTCAAACAAAAATTTGTACTGATTTACTCTTGTTTCACTTATAGCTGACTGTATTTTCCAAATATGGCTGCAGCAAAAGAGCTCATCCTACTTGTTTCCCACCAAATGTGATCTTCACATCCCTTCCATTAAGTTGTAGTGCCTCTGTCACCCTTTCTTTGATAATTGTTGGATCCTTGTGACTGTCTTATCCAAGAGTGTGGCACAAGTGAGGTAATGTGACTTTCAAGGCTAGACCACAAATGCCATGCACTTCAGCCTTGACCTCTTGGGGTTGCCATCTTGATCGCTTGGCACCTAGCTGCTATGCTGTAAGGAAGCCCAAGCACCCTGAGCAAAGGCATCCTTTCGTCAGAGAAAACTTTCTTTGAAGGCTAAAATCCATTAGGATTTCCCTTATTCACATTCCTAGTACTGTGTACTTTTCTTACAGACCCTTAAAACAATAGTGATTAATTAACTGTTTGAATATTTACTCATTCACAGACATCTTCTCTCACTAGAATTTAATCCCAGGAGGACATCAACTGAGTCTGCCTTGTTCTTGTCACCCTTACAGCTAGAATGCCTCCCGTATAACGGGCACTCAACAAAAGTCAACAGAATTCAAGAAGGACTAAAACTGTCAAGCAACTGGCAATACCTCCCCTCAGGTACTGGATCTTAAGGATGAGGTAAAACTCTTTCAGATGATTTGAAAGCCTACAGAAAGACCAAGGCCATTGTACTAAAAATTAAATCTCATCCAGCTTAAATATGCAAAAGCTGGGCACCCAAGGGATATTGACTTTCACCCAAAATTACAGTTATGTGGCACCACACCCCTCTTCGTCGGCAGGAGTATCTTCCCTTTGAAGCCCTCTCAGAAAGCTCTGGAATTGTCATCAGGATGTGCCACATGTGCTGGTGGAATGGATCATCTCATTTGCTCGGAGACACCTCTATGTCCTGCTTTCTTTATTAAAACCACAGTAGTGACACAGTCATAGATGTGAGTTAGCATAGACATTAGCACTATTGCCAATTTGGACCAACTAATTCCTCATATTGTGGGAGAAAAGGGGATTGCTGGAGTACGGTGGGATGTACTGCAGCATCCCTGGCCTCCACCCACCAGATAAAGGAGGGATGGTACTAATGCCGGAGAAGCATCAACAATGTCCACTACAGACAAACTCACATTTAAATAACAGAAACTGTGCCTGCCAAACAAACATTTTGGTTGGATTAACCAGACACGTCTCTTCTTTCAAATAACAGATCCATTTAATGATGTATGTAGGGTGACAGATACATTTTGCTTAATTGGCTACCCAATATTTTTTTTTTCTTTGTTAGAGAAATGGGGAGGGAAGGAGGGCAGAGGAAGAAGGAGAGAGAGAATCTTAAGTAGTCCCCATGCTCAGCACAGAGCCCGATACAGGGCTCCATCTCACAACCCTGAGATCATGATCTGAGCTGAAATCAAGAGTCAGATGTTTAACTGACTGAGACACCCAGGCGTCCCATTTTTTTTTTAATAATTAGAGAATTGAATCAGTATTTCATTACTTCAACAAGATGCCTTGATAGAATGGGTATCCAAATATTGGTTAAATTTTATGAGTGTGTATTCAGACTGTGTTTACACAGGTCTAGTGTTTTTCAAGGATTTTACTGCCAATTTAAAAAATCAATCAATTAAAGCAACCAAGTAACTTACTCTTTTTAAGAGGATTAATCAATAACCAAGAGCTAACACAATCATATTTTGTCTGCACAGTGTAAATTCAGCCATTTGAAAAGGTGGAGAGAGTTGGAGAATAGGCAAGCATTTTCTTTCTTCAGCAAGTTAACATATAACTGATTTATTACTCCTTTCTCCTCCACTCCCAAATTCACTTGTAATTTTATCAGATCAACTGGGTGTCTTGGCACCATAAAGCCTCAATATATATTCAAGCTGTTTGCCCAGTAAATTAACTGCAATATTATAGGAGCATTTTTCATATGCAAATGTGCACTATGAAGTGCACCAAACTGAAAACTAACAGCGGTTTCCTCTAAAACTTGAAAATCAACTCTTAAAATTTATCTTCTTTAACCATCTGGTCATGATGCTAAATGACTTAGAAAAACTGTCTCACATTTTTACTGGCTTGAGAGAGGGTAAATTTTTGTTTTTAATATATTCTATGAATCTTGTATTCAAAGAAACCAATAGAGAGGCACTGATACTGCTATAAATTTGTGTAAAGCTCAGATACCTACTGTGTATGTATACTATTTTTGATCTTCTAGAATTCTTCTTTTCCACATACTCCCACTTCATGTTTCACTGTTATTCTCCTCTAGCCACACAGTTCTTCTTTTTTAAAAATGGCTTATACATAGAAAGAGATCTTTTCATTCCTTTATTCTTTTATCTTCTTATCCTGATGAATTAATGGCCATCCCCCTGTTTTAATTACACTGTGTCATCTTCAACCTGATTTTCTTTAGCCCATTGGGTATGCAAAGGTCTGTGCATATCCACCAAGTTGTTTTTATTTTTAAAATCCAAAATAAACAGTATTTGTTTCATGATTTCTAGACACTAGATTTTTAAATAATTGGAGACTTTTCTTCACAAATTTGCAGAAAGACATTTTGCCCCTCTGTTTCTCTTAAGATTTAAACATCAGAGAGACTTCATGGAACAGAAGAAAAGAGTGCAAGCCATTTTACTTATAGAAAAGGAAAGTATGTCAACTGAGCAACTATAAGAAGAACTATCCAAATGTAAGATTTTAGAATTTGAAAACCACATCTTTATCTTTTTCTCTGACCTAAATATAGTCCTCTTCCAAATTATAGTTTTAAAAAATGCAAAGCTAATTTCCTGAATCAACATAATATTCTGCAGTAGAAAACATTAGAAACAGGCCTTCAAGAGGACAATCTTCATCACCACAGTGACTTCCTTTAGCTGTTTCCTCTTCTTTCTCCAAATATCCTTGAGAGAGCTACAATACAAGGTGCCTTGAAACAAAAATATATTGATTTCCAGTGGCCTGTAGCAAACATTAACACCTTTTCTTACTTATATAACTTAATCTTTAACCAGAAAAGGAAAGCAACGAGAAGAAAAGCATAGACAAAAGAAGAAAAGAGAAAAGAAAAAAGAAAAGAAAAACAGAAAAGTAAAGAAAAAAAAAGAAAAGTAAAGAAAAGAAAACTACTGTTTTGCAATGATTAGGTTTATCTTATATTCTTGGGGAGACGTACACAAAGTAATTTAGTATTTATATGACCAAAGGTTTGCAGCTGGTCCGAGTGTGGAAAGGACTCTCTGGCCATCTGTATTCTGCACAAGTATCATCCAACCTGAATTGCAATGGAGTGGGCCACCACATCTGAACATTATAATAGTAAACACACACAAAGCGCTTACTCTCTGCCGTGCACACATATTAGTCATTTAATCTTTAAAACCTTAGTATTATTATTATTATTGCACTCAGTTTAGAGCTGAGAAAATTAGATAACAGAACATTTAATTTTCCTAAGGAAACCAAGCAAACAAATAGTACAGTTGTGCTCTAAACCACATAGAATCTAGGCTTTTAAACTCCTATATACTGTCTCCCCATAGATGAGATTTTATAATTGGACAATTCTGATGTCATTAATGCCTAGCATTTGCTTCCTACAAGATGTGAACCAGTTCTTTCCCAGGAGATATCTGTGATGCCCCTCTTGAGACAGCAAGATGCAATTTTCTTTTCTTTTTTTTTTTTAAGATTTCATTTATTTGAGAGAAAGCGAGTGCATGAGAGCACAAGAGGGGGGGGGGTCAGAGGTAGAGGAAGAAGCAGGTTCCCCACTGAGCAGGGAGCCTAACACAGGGCTTGGTCCCAGGACCCCGGGATCACGACCTGAGCTCAAGACAGATGCTTAACCAACTGAGCCACCCAGACACCCCAAGATTCAATATTCTATCCAGAGGTGAAACAGTACATTTACAACATATCCATGCAATTCTAACCGCTAACAGTTTGGCCTTGAGCAGCAGGACAAAGGGCCTTGAAAATAAACATCTTTGATGATTTAAACTATTTTTATGGTTATTAACAAAAATCATTCACATTGTGTTCATTTTCCTTTTTCACTCACAATTAAGTATGAGAACTGCAAACCTGTGGAAACTTGAAGCATCTAACACAGAAACTTCTGGAAATGGTACAAACCTCACATTTCATAGCCACGTAGTTAATCAATATTACCTGGTGATGAGAAGGAGTATGACAGATACTGGGCTTGATTCTGGTGGGTTTTAAATCACAATTTATTTCCTCAAAATAAAACTTCCTCTATCATCTACATTTGATAGCCTAGATTATATGGTGATCATGGTATGTCCCTCAGTAGCTCAAAAAGACTTCTGTGGTGCATGCTGTGGTGAACCCCCCTCAGAATGAGACACTTATACTGTTTGTGTCTGAAGAGAGTCATTTCATCCAAAGTCTGGCCCCTTCCTCTGGGTCAGACCATATCTAGGAATGGTTAAGGACATAAGGCCCTGGTCTCTTTGCCTCTATTTGGTACACTCTAGGACCATCTCAGTTCCACAACACCCCATGGGATCATTCTATTCTCCCAGAGGTGTTGATGTCAAGAGCACTCCCCAATAAACTTCCTGCCACAAACCTGTCTTAGAGTCTCTCCTGGGGACCTGACCTGCAACAACTGTTTAACAAAACAAGTCTGCAGATCTTCTGGGGCAAAGATTTCCTACCTTCTGCAGATGACACTGACCTTGTCCTCTGCTTTTACGTGATGAACAATATTTGTATTCTGTGATATACTGGTGCAGTCCTTCTGGCAAGGACGTTTTCTTAGGTCAATATAATTATGAAAATTGCTTCCGTCAAGGGTTGTCATTGAAGGACTTCACTGTAAACTCAACACACAAGTTAATCTCATAATATCATCTAAGAAATCCTTAAAACTTAATGTTGAAGCGGTATACAAAAGACACAAAACAGTCCACAAAATAAGCAGTAATAACTTTACTGGACTATTGACTCTACCTGTGAAATTCAAATCTCTTTTAACAGTGGCCACCAGTCCAATTGAAAATTATGATTTCAATGATCATAAAACTTCATAAACTATTTACTTCAGGTAAGACAGGAGAATATTTTTCTGCAAAATACTGCTTTTCCCCTAATTTTTCAGGAGTATACATTCACCTCTTCAGAATTTTCCATTTTGTTTGCTCCAGATGGAGAAGTTTTCATTGTAACAAATGGAGAAAAGCAACATCAAAACAAGGTGTACTCCATCACAAGGAGCTTTTTACAAATACTAACAAACACCAGAGTGCCTTCTTTACATACATTAATCTTGTCCAGCTTTTTTTCTCAACAAAAATAGAATCTCATAGACAGAGGGAAAAAAGTTCTGTTAGACTACAGCTTAAAAACAGGCAAGAAAGAAAGAAAGAAAGAAAGAAAGAAAGAAAGAAAGAAAGAAAGAAAGAAAGAAAGAAAGGGAATACTTGGGTGGCTCAGTCAGTTAAGCCTCCAACTCTTGGTTTCAGTTCGGGTCATGATCTCAGGGTCATAGGATCGAACACCCTGAAGGGCCCTGTGCTCAGCACATAATTTGCTTCTGACTCTCTCCCTCTGCCCCTCCCTCCCACCCCTACCCCTGCTCTCTCATGCTCTCTCTCTCTCTCTAAAAATAAATAAATAAATTCTAAAAAAAAGGGGGGGGGACAAAATAGCATCTCACTAACAACAAAACCTTTGTTTTTATGAAACCACTCTGGACTTACAGCACCCACTGGTAACTATGAGCTCTTAAATGAACCTAAACAATTTTCCAAAGGACTGAAAATCTGACCATAAGAATAAGATTCGTAAGTTGTTTTTGTTGCACCAGCCTAGTAACTTTTCACTCAGTGATTATTTTTTTATTGATTTTATATTGTCTCTTTATTTAGAGAGATTTTTATATTATCTCTATGTTTCCAGATATAACCAGAGTTTTATCTCTGGTTCAAAAAGATAAGTGATTCAAACAAAAATTTGTACTGATTTACTCTTGTTTCACTTATAGCTGACTGTATTTTCCAAATATAGCTGCAGCAATAGAGCTCATCCTACTTGTTTCCCGTCAAATGTGATCTTCACATCCCTTCCATCAAGTTGTAGTGCCTCTGTCTCCCTTTCTTTGATAATCGTTGGATCCTTGTGACTGTCTTATCTAAGAGTGTGGCAGAAGTGAGGTAATGTGACTTTCTAGGCTAGACCACAAATGCCATGCACTTCAGCCTTGACCTCTTGGGCTGCCATCTTGATCTTCTGACACCTAGCTGCCATGTTGTAAGGAAGCCCAAGCACCCTGAGCAAAGGCATCCCCTCACCAGAGAAAACTTTCTTTAAAGGCCAAAATTCCATTAGATCTCCCTTATTCACATTCCTAGCACTGTGTACTTTTCTTACAGACACTTAAAACAATAGTGATTAATTAACTGTTTGAATATTTACTCATTCACAGATACCTTCTCTCACTAGAATTTAATCCCAGGAAGACATCAACTGAGTCTGCCTTGTTCTTGTCACCCTTACAGCTAGAATGCCTCCCGTATAACGGGCACTCAACAAAAGTCAACAGAATTCAAGAAGGACTAAAACTGTCAAGCAACTGGCAATACCTCCCTTCAGGTACTGGATCTTAAGGATGAGGTAAAACTCTTTCAGATGATTTGAAAGCCTACAGAAAGACCATGGCCATTGTACTAAAAATTAAATCTCATCCAGCTTAAATATGCAAAAGCTGGGCACCCAAGGGATATTGACTTTCACCCAAAATTACAGTTATGTGGCACCACATCCCTCTTCACTGGCAGGAGTATCTTCCCTTTGAAGCGCTCTCAGAAAGCTCTGGAATTGTCATCAGGATGTGCCACATGTGCTGGTGGAATGGATCATCTCACTTGCTCAGAGACACCTCTATGTCCTGCTTTATTAAAACCACAATAGTGACACAGTTATAGATGTGAGTTAGTCATAGGTGTTAGCACTATTGACATTTTGAACCAGACAATACCTTGTTTTGCAGGAGAGGAGGGGGCTGTTCTGAGCATGTTGGGATATAGCAACATCCCTGGCTTCCACTCATCATGTGGCAGTAGTAACATCTCCCTATCCCTACCATGCATACTCCACTGAATTGTAATCACTAAAAATGTCACTGGACAGTGCCAGATACCCTCTG
This sequence comes from Ursus maritimus, assembly GCF_017311325.1. Taxonomy (NCBI): domain Eukaryota; kingdom Metazoa; phylum Chordata; class Mammalia; order Carnivora; family Ursidae; genus Ursus; species Ursus maritimus. The sequence continues at coordinate 17,708,567 of NW_024426552.1, forward strand.
GCAGGAAGAACTGCCAGTAGTTGAGAACTATGGGCCACAGAGAAAACACAGACAGGCTGCCAGGCAGCCATCAGAAAAGCTGGCAGCGTAGCAACATACTTCTAGATATGTCTCTGAAGGCAGAGGAAACAAAAGCAAAAATAAACTATTTTGGCCACAGCAAATAAAAACCTTTTGCACAGCAAAGAGAACCATCAATAAAACAAAAAGGCAACCTACTGAGTGGGAGAAAATATTTGCATGTGATATATCCAAAAAGGGGTTAATATCTAAAATATATAAAGAACTTCCAGAATTCAATACCAAAAAATGAACAATCTGATTAAAAAATGGGCAGAGGACCTGAATAGACATTTTTCCAGAGAAGACACACATGGCCAACAGACCCATGAGAAGATGCTCAACATCATTCATCGTCAGGGAAATGCAGATCAAAACCACAGTGAGATATCACCTTATATCTGTCAGAATGGCTAAAACAAAAGAAACATCAAGCATTGGTGAGAATGCAGAGAAAAAGGAACCTTCATGCCCTGCTGGTGGAAATGCAAATTGGTACAGCCAGTTTGGAAAACAGCGTGGAGGTTCCTCAAAAAATTAAAAAATAAAAATACCATATGATCCAATGATTCCACTACTGGGTATTTACCCAAAAGAAATGAAAATACTAATTCAAAAAGATATATGCACCCCTGTGTTTATTGCAGTATTATTTACGATAGCCAAATTACGGAAACAATGTAAGTGTCCATCGATAGAGAAATGGATAAGGAAGATGTGGTTTATATATAAATAGAATAATATATAATGGAATATTACACAGCCATAAAAAGAGGGAGATCTTGTAATTTGCAACAACATGAATGGAACTAGAGGCTAAAATAAGTCAAACTGAGAAAGTCAAATATCATATTATTTCACTCATACATGGAATCAAAAATGAAACAAAACAAATGAATAAACAAACAAAAAGGAGAATCAGACCTATAAATACAGAAAATAAACTGATGGTTGCCAAAGAGAAGGAGGGTGAGGGAGGTGGGCAAAAGGCATGAAGGGCAGTGGGAGATGCCAGCTTCCAGTCATGGAATGAATAGGACATGGGAATAAAAGGCACAGCATAGGGAATACCGTCAACGATATTGTAATAGTGGGTTTTTTTTTTAAGATTTTATTTATTTATTTGACAGAGAGAGACAGCCAGCGAGAGAGGGAACACAAGCAGGGGGAGTGGGAGAGGAAGAAGCAGGCTCCCATTGGAGAAGCCCGATGTGGGGCTCGATCCCAGAACACTGGGATCACGCCCTGAGCCAAAGGCAGACGCTTAACGACTGAGCCACCCAGGCACCCCTGTAATAGTGCTTTTGATGCCAGATGATAGCTATACTTGTAGTGAGCGTAGCATAACAAATAGAGAAGATGAATCACTGTGTTGTACCTCTGAGACTAATGTGACATTGTATGTCAGTTACACTCTAAAAAATTAAAGAAAGGAAGAGAGAAGGAAGGAAGGAAGGAAGGAAGGAAGGAAGGAAGGAAGGAAGGAGGGAGGGAGGGAGGGAGGGAGGGAGGAAGGAAGGAATGAAGGAAGGAAGGAAGGAAGGAAGGAAAAGGGAGGGGAGGGCAGGGAGGGAGGAAGGAAAAAAGAAAAGGAAAAAAGGAAAGGAAAAGCTTCCAGGCAGCCACCAAGCCTGAATGCTATCTGTGTTGATATCAAGGGTGTCAGTGCCCACACGGTGTGGCTGGTGGCCTCTCCAGCTTCCTTTCAGAGTCAGTAGGGGGGTCTGGCCTGATGATATATCATTTCATTTTGTCCCATACAGACTGCATGTGCCTACTGAGCCTCAACAGGCAAGGACTCTTCACCCTTCTCTATGGCTATCCTCTGCAATAAAAGCCACAAAGCTATGCTTTCATGCAATCACTATCTTCCAGAGGTCTTAGACAAACAACTCTTTTATACCTATTCTATTTTATATTGTAATCCCTCTTCATAGGGTCTGGAGTAATATCTAATGGCCCATCCAAAGTGCAAGACACATGCTACACTCAGGACCCCCACTACCCTCTCAAAGGGCTTCTTCAGGACTCAGGACATACCCAAATATATAGGAATCCAAAGATGAACAAGGCCTAGACTTAGCCTGGCACCTTTACTGTAATTGTGTATGATATACGTAATGCTTATAGCAGGACAGAGCAATAAGTAATTATAACGAGCTTCTGCTCATACTTCTATTCCCAAATCCAGCTAGAAAACATTAGCTAAGAACTATTAGCTAACATTTGCTTTGTAACAATGATGTTCACTTACAGGGACACCAGGCAAGGAAGTGTCATGAAATGAGTATCTCTCCACATTCCTTAAAGTAGCCCAGGCTTTTTCAATGGTTATATTCAAAATGAGAGTCCCTGAATGTTCCACATTTCAGTACATTAATATTGACGTTGTCTCCTGAGTCCCAGGCAGTAGAGATGCCATAACTTCTACAGCTTTCTGCTTTCCTGCTGGTCTGTTTATCGAGGAGGCAGCCTGCTTACAAATTATTGAAACAGAAAAGCCAGATAATGATGTGTTTTGAGAACAGCCTCCTCCCTTGCTCATCCTCACTCCCTCTTGCATTTCAGAGCTGTCTACATTATCTGGCTGCGAGAGTTCTAGCTTAATGGGAGTGATGCAGCTGTGGCCAAGCACCCACATAGCTCTCCTTACCAAGTGGGGATTCCTGTCCAGAGAGTATACACACTCCCAGGAAACACGTGCTGGCCACTGTGCCTGTGATTTTAAAGCTTATGCGTGCAAATCTTCTCAGGTAGGATTAAAAAAGGAGAATGAAGACAATTTGCCTTCCTTCTCGATATTACCCAATGCTCCGTAGACAAATTTAAGGGCGTCTTTCCAGATGACTGAACCCCCCACCTTGCTTCATTTGCTATGTGGAATGTTTGAAAATTATTTTATGTTGTTCAGAACTCCAGGGAACTCTTTACCTATGATGGAGTGATCCAACACTGGAAATCTTTTTTTTTTTTTTTTTTTTTTTGGTAACTAGAATACTGTGAGTGATAGTTGAGGTTATATTCCACTACAACAAAATAGGTATATGTGTTGTTCTTATTGCCTCTGTAAACAGGAAGTTTCTAGAATCTCAAATAGTCTAGGACATGAATATTCAGGTGATTTATGATGAAACAGAACTCATCATTCACAAAGATGTCAATGACTCTCACCTACCCGCCCTGTATAACAGGGGACCTGTCAGTGAAGCATTCAGGAAGCGGGGTATGTGCCGCTGAGCAGAGCTAAGCCCCAAGCAAGAACAGCACCCCATAACTTCCCAAGGGAGTCAAGGAAAACAAATAGGGACTCACAGGACACCAGCCAATAATAGTATTTAACAATTGCCTGTATCATAAACAGTATCAAGCTTATCAGCTTTGAGTGGCAAAAGAATGTTCTTCCATTTTAAGCAATTATTTCCACTAGCCATTTAAAATCTCAATCCAATGAGAAAACTATTTCAAGGAACAGGGTTCTTGGATTCATTTTTAAAAAATTAAAAGTAAAAGTTTATGAGAGACCATGACCCTAGCATAATTTTGAAGGAAGGAAAAAATAATAAAATAATAAATGGCATCACCAGCCTGCAGAGCAGATTCCAAGCCAGCTCAACTAAAGCTTTCATTTGGGACAAAGCTTAACAGCTTCTCTGTCTTATTTATTAGACTTTCTACGTGCTTGATGGTAGATAGTAGCTTTTGCTTCAAGACTAGGGCAAGAATTGCTGCAATTTTCCCCTAGACTCTTTCCTGAGAACCAAAGCAGGTAAGCCTCATTAGGAATATAAGTGAGGGAAAATGTAATGCAGAAGTCACGAAGCCATGCGTGGGGTAGCATTTGGGGTAGATTTCTGAGCTCTTCTGCTTCTATTTATATTGGCAGCTAACTGCAGAAAAGTAAATGTGGTGGAAAAAATGAAGTAAAAATGGCCGAGAAAGAAAATTAAATAAGCATATTCTGAAATACGATCAGGAATAAGAGCCATGCCAAATAATAAGCATAAACAAAATGTGAAACTAAACGTAGCTAAAACTGTCAAAACTTTCAATATTTATTTAAATGCTCAATTTTACCATTGCTGTGACCACTGTTGGAATGCCTTTGTTGCTACATTGGAAATATCTAGTCTGTGAACTAAAAATTGACATTCAGGAAAAGAAAATGTGTTCAAATTTCAGTGTTCAGATGTGTCTATTCCAGTTCATTGTATACTTTCTCAGTAGGGCATTATTACTTACACTTCAATTTGGCTATAGTGCTGTGCTGCTCTGTTCAGATCCTTTTTTGGGGGTGAATGCCCCCATCTCCCAGTTGTTGAGGGCTCACAGCTGCATCTCACACTGGGGATTGCCTCTGCCACAGAGAACTGCCTTGCCCCAGGTTACACTTCTGGGGAAAGTGGTCTCACAACTAGTGACTGGCTGCTATGGAGATATGAAGTCCAACCCCCTTGCCTCAATTTGGGAGAACTTGCATAACCATCCCAACTCTAGAACCTCCCCTGGCATCAGCTGAAGCCACACCTGTAACTGTATTGGAGGTCAGCTTCTTGGTGTTCTCAATCCTACCACCTTGACTTTCTAACCAGTGAATCTCCCAAAATCTCTCCCCCAAAACCTTTCTTCTGCTTGCAACTCCTTATCTCAGAATCTCTTCCCAAGGTACCTAATCTAAGCGAGTTGATGCCGGGAGTGGTTCTAGGAGGAAGACACTGAATTGGGATCCAAGTGGATCACCTACCAGTTGGCTGGCAATGAGGAAGCCACCACTAATGGAAGGTGGGGATATGGAGAGTATCCAGCATGCTAGAGCAGTGCACCTGTCCAAACCTTCACTAGTGGTACAATGAATGCCATAGCAGTGGAAGGGGACACTAACTAAGGCAATATACCTTGGGGTTAAGAGATAGGAGGCAAAAGACAAGCATAAGAATGGAATTTAGTGGTTGTTAAGGGTCAGTGATTCATGAAAAAAAGACTGACTAAGGGTGAGTAAGTACCAATTCAAGGCAAAAGAGAAAGAACGTATGGTGCTGCAGGGTCTGGCTGACATATACTGCCAGGAACTTGGAAAGGATGTCTGTGAGTATGGATTCTAAAAAAATGTGAGATCCAGGGGGAAAAGAGAGGAATGTGTGGTTGGAATAGGGAGAGTTTATTAACATGGGCACATTCTCAGAATACAAATTTCACACTCTGGCAAGGACCTTGGAAAATGATGCTTACACACTGCTAGGATGGCTCTTGGAAGCTGATACAAAACAGTAGCCCAAATCTAGTGAAGTAGAAATGCCAGAACCAGTATAATAAAGGATAGGATGAAGAATCAAAAGGCTCTGAAATGTAGGCATGGTTAGGTGGATATACTTCGTGAAGTCTACTGTTTTCTGCAAAAGGTACACCGAACACTCCCTTTGCTGATGCAATAAGAATACACCGGTGAGGGGAGTGCCAGCCCCCCTGAGAAGCTCAGCAGTGGCTGTCCTCTGAAGAGCAGGGCCAGGATTGGCAGCATAATGTTCAAGGCCCAGTGCAAAATGAAAATGTGGAGTCCTTTGTTAAAAAGAATTTCAGGACTGCAACAGTAGAGCACTAAACAAAGTATGACACCCTTCTAAGTGTAGAGCCCTGTGTAAATGCACGGGACGCATGTCCATGAAGCCAGCCGTAAGCAGGGCTAATGGTAAAACTTGTTACAGAACTGGGCTCCCTCATGACGATGGAGGTGAGGGGATCTTGAAAAAGAAGACCAAGAGGCAGCACTTGCCCCCAGAAGCAAGTAAGCATAAGTATCACAATAAGAAGCAAGGTTGGAATAGCAGCCAGGGAGGCCTGACTTTCACAGAGCTTTGGAGATGGTCAGTAGAAGACAGTGTTTCTAGAGGCAAAATAGATGGGCAGTAAATGAGAGTAGTCCTTAATTTAAATAAACAAGACGATCAGGAAGCCGACAGCAGCCACCTCATTAAAAATTGAGTATCCCTTGCCCAATTTCCACATAAGCCTATTCTCAGACCCAGAACCCACTAACTAAAGGAGAGATCAGATCCTTTGACAAAAGATTCTGAAGCACCACAGTAGACATATTCAGTAATAAGTTCCCAAGTCCTTCCTCAAAGGGGCTTAATGCCATTGACTCAAGTAACCATGTGTTGAGGACAAGGGAATGCCCAGACCTTTCAAGAACTGAAAGAATCTAAATTGGCACTGATACCTAGGCACCCAAAGCATCACTACGGTCCCCCAATGGTGGGGCGTATGGAAACCAGTAATAAATGGAGTCCTAGCTTAGGCCCGTGTCACAGTTCATCCACTGGACTCGCAAACCCACCCAATGGTCATTTCTTCCAGACTCCAAATACATCATTGGAATACACATATTTGGTAGTTGAAAAAAAGTGCTAACACTGGTTCCTTTACATTGGTTCCTTAATATGATGGTATAAGAGCTACCTAATGAAGAAAGCCAAGTTCCTCCTTGACCAAAGGAGCAAATCAAAACAAAAACACATGCTCAGAGGGAGGGGAAGGCAGTGCCACCTTCAGAAAGGAAAGCAAGGATTGTAGGATCCATGACTTCCCAATTGAATCACCAGGCAAGTCCTTCAAAAACCAAACAGGCCATGGTGGAGAACAATGAACTGCCATCAAGTTAATGAAGCATTAGCCCAATTACAATTGCTGTGCTAGATATGGTAGCTTTGCTGTAACAGGTTTACAAAGCCTCTAGCATTAGGTATGATAACATTAATCTGGCATTTCTGCAGTGTTTTCTATCCCCATCATAAAGAGAATCAGAAGCATTTTGCATTTACCTAGAAAAGAAGATAGTATACATCTATGCTTTTACCCCAGGGCTATACTAACTCTCTCACTCTTGTCATAATATGGTTTGAAGGGACGTAACCATCTTTTTACGGAATATCACATTGATCCACTATTATTGATGACATTATATTAATCAAACCAGATGAACAGAAAGTGGTACATACAATCAAGCCCTTACTAAGACGTGTGTGTACCAGAACATGGGACATAAATGCTATGGAGTCTCAGGAGGCCAACACATCAACGATGCTTGAAGTCCAGTAGTCCAATTGCCTGGGGTTTATCAGAACATCCCTAAAATTAAGGGCAAATTATTGTATAGTGAATGTCCTCAGACAGAAGCATGTTGCTTTGACAAGACTTTCTGGGTTCTAGAGGCAGTACATTTCCTCACTTGGGAATACTATTTTGACTTATTTGGCAGATGACAAGGTAGGCTGGTGGCTTTCAGAGAAGCCAAGAGCAGTCCAGTCTGTGGTTCACATAGCCCTGTCTCTTAGGTCATACTTGGTAGACCCTATGGTCTTAGTGGTATATGTGGTGGGAAGAGATACCATGTGGAGTCTCTGGCAAGCCCCAACAGAAGAATCACAAGGTAGAACCCTATCACAATCTAAGCAAGTCCATGCAGTCTACAGTAATCAACTATAAACCATCCAAAAAGCAGCTTCCAGCATGCCATTGGGCCCCTGTAGTGTTCGGACTGTGGGATCCCCAGTGATCATGTAGCCGGACCATTAAGAGCTGTCAGGTCTACTATGTTAACAGGTTAGGCAGATCCAGCATACTGCTGTCCACTGTAAAATGGAAATGGAAATCCAGGGTTGACTGTAAAATTAGCCAGAAAAGACAAGTAAGCTGCTTAATCAGGTGCCCTGGACTCCCAAATAATCCACCTCTCTCTCAACTCACACCTTTGGCCACATGGAGGGGTCCTTTAGGACCAGTTGACAGGGGAGGAAAAAGGCCAAGCTTATTTCTTAAATGGGTCAACTCAGTAGGTAGTGCCAGGCTTTATGTTGTTCTGTATGATCTCACTCAATCCTCATGGCTAGACTAAAAGCTTCACGAGACCAGAAAGCTGGTCTGTCTTGTTCACCATTTAATCACCAGGACAGAGTACAGTGTTATCTGGTAGGTATTCCATCAACAAATATTTATTGCTCCCATAATACATACCAAGTCCTGTGTGGGTACAAGGAATATAGCAGTAAACACAACAGAATTTACTGAACTTTTGTAGATTCAATAAATATTTGTTGAAGAATGAAAGAACAGTGCTTTATCATCCAAGGTCCTGCCAGGAATCAAAATCCAATTCAATTGGCTAAAAATTCTTGCTCATCTCTCTGGTCAGAGACCAGAAATAGTGTGAAGACTTTACCACCCATAGGCTTAAAGGCAAAAAAAAGGGAAGGTGGCATTAGAGAATTAGATTTGGAAATATTAAGCTAGGACTATCAACAGAAGCTATAGTTGAGGTGCCCAACCATTGCATGAAATATGGCCCAGAGCAGAAAGAGAGCCTAGAAGAAATACCTGATCTCTCCCTTCCTTTACCCTCCAGTCTCTACCAGTGCCTCTCTTTGGCAACAACTGGAAGCCAACTAACTGGAAAGGGAGCCCTGGTGATGTAACCTGTAGGGATCTGCCTCCAAGAAGCAATCAGAGCAGAGATGAAACAATGGATGTGGGAGTGGGGGCAAGAGGACAAATGGAGAAAACAGAATAAACACTTAGAAGTATCTTTCCCTAATTTAACAGACGAGAAAACTGAAGCTGAGCCTGCTTACACAAGTAAAATTGCAGAGGCAGAATTCAAACCCACGGCAAATAATTCCAAAATCATTCCTTTTAATCAACACTTTATATGGCTCTAGGCATTCTGATTTCTGGAAAAGTGGAATGCGCACAGATTGCATAAATTATATTTTCTATTCCAAGAAGCATGTATAAATCAGAGTCTCAGTACGTGGTAGATAAGGTAACAATAACTCAATGAGAGAGCCTGGGAATTTGATCATAGAAAGTCATGTAATGGGCAAATCACTTCAAAGGAGAGTATGCGCCATGTTTGGGGGTTGCTGACCTTTACAAAAGCCATTCCTTGCGATACTGGACCTACTGATATGGTGGCATAAAGTAACAGTGGAAAGTGTCATACCCTCTGCCCTCCTCTGTGCATCTGGGTTGTATATGCCTTAGTAGTGGTACATGAAGACTTCCCAGCAGATATGCAACATGGTGGTTTTAAGTGAATCCATTTCCAGACCCTCAACTTCCATATGCATCCTTTCAAAAATAAATTTGCCCGATAACATGCCTGCAGGCTGCTCGTTCTTTACCACCACTCACCTCGTAATCACTGTTCTCCCACTTTAGAAAAGAAAGGCACTCCTCTCACTCATGCTGAGACCTACCGTGGTACCTTGCCCCATAGCTGACTAGCCTCCCTGGCACCAAACAAAAGAACACGCTAGAGAACACATTGTTCTTGAGAGCCAGTCCTTTCAGTACAAATAAAAAAACACTCATGGCAAAGCTCCCTACTGAAGCTATCTAGCCAACTCGTTTTCTGAGTATCTAATTAGTTAATCATCCCAGAATTAGTGTTCCAAAATGAGGTTGTCACCAGGATGCATGATAACAAATTTATATGAACGAAAAAATGAAGCCAGACTCTCTTCTGATGGAAAACAAGTGATCGGACTGAATGACTTGACAATAAGTACTGGCTTTGTTAATGAGATGTTATTGCAAAATGTACCATACACTGGATAAGCTAAATCCACAGTTTCAGTTTTGATAAAAATATATTAAAAACTCTTATGCAATATACAATATGGTGAAAATTACATCCTTTGTAACTAATTAAACTTATGACATGTGGACTTAAAAATGTGGGGGCACATATCTTTTTAAAATTCTTTTAGGGAGTACATGAATAAAACAGTTGGAGGATACTATTCTAGATCCTAGAGTAGGACACATTTTAGATCTGGAATGGATACCGTTACTTGGTACAACTTTCTTTGTAGAGAAGCAAACAAACACAGAGAAATTAAAGGACTTGCAACCAATTTGTGACAGAACCGGGATTAGAACCTGAGCCTCCTGGTCCCTAAGGCACACTTCCACTTGATATACTTCGCAGCTAGAATTCTGCCCTCTCTCCCACACCCTCCAGGCCATCAAAGAGCCCTTAATGCAGAAAGCAGACATTAGTTTAAATAAACGAACAATTCTCTTCAGAAAAGAAGTGCCAAAGAAGGCAGAATCTACACAGTTGCTTATCTTTAATGGACCTTGGCTTTGACACCAATGGGACTAAATGGGGTGAGACCCTTGGAGTCAGAAGAGTTAACATGAATCACAAAAGTATCTTGATTGGCCACAGGTTACTTCACAGTCCCAGGCTAGCCATTGAACTGGAAGATGAATTTCACCTTAGCCTCACACAGTGATCACATCTGTCTCCTGAAATGTGTTCCTTGAACATACCCAACTCCTCTCACTCTACCGTCAGACTCCAGCCTGACCCCTGGTAGTTTCCCAATATGTCTCCCTTTCAGATTTAATTAGCATTGCCGTCTAGGGGAGACCCTCACAGAGGTACAGTGGTCTGTGTCCCGAGCACATTCTGATCATGATTTTGCCTCACAGGCAATGAAATTATATCCTCTGTTGATCCAGTCATAACTTCCCTATGACATAGTTGATATTCTCTGCTTTATTTTTCTGTTTGTTTTTTTTTTCTATTCCACAGAATTTCCATTTTTCTGTTCAGCTTAACTGAAGATGTTTACCTGCTTTGGGCTCAGAGGAATGAAGGCATATAAATTATCTCTGGGAGCAGGTGAGGGAAGGCACTGGAGTTTGTAAGATTCCACTGACTTTCATCTGCAATGATTAGTTGTGCTAACTAGACTAAAATCGAAAACTGTATGTTAATAGCGAAAGAATCATCCATGTTCATTGGGCATACGATTACAGCAGAACATTTAATAAGCAAAATACTAGAGCCAAGAGGGCTCAGAATAAAAATCATTGAAAGAAGTTCAGTGATATTGATTTTGAAACGTTGGCTTTAATTTATGAGCAATCAATACTCTTTTAATTGGAATTTTGCTGTCTCTGGGTACATACACAACACAGTCTATTAAGGCAAATGATAAGTCCCTTTTGTTTTAAAGCTTATGGCAGGGAATTAGAGATGAGATCCTGGAATGGGGCCTTTATTTCACTCACTAGCAGCATTTAACTATGAAATAAAATCAAAGAAGCAGCTCTATTTACACCAGAGACTCCAAATCTAAAGAGGAGTTCTCTCCCTCTGTATATATAAATAATGCTGCCACCCACCCCCACCCCGCCTCCTTGCTATACACTATTTCAGAGAAAGCAAGGCCATGTACTTTAGAGATGGAATTTTTTTCCCCCTGCTTAGGAGATTAGATACTAGAAAAATCTATAGAACAGAGCGAGAGCTCCAGATTTCATTCAGATGCCATCACTTAACACATGGGTGACTTTTCTGAGCTCCAGTGGCATCATCTATAAAATAAGGATAACAGTATTTACTTCTTCAAAAAAGTGGTAAGGATTAAATGGCAGAAGAACGATAAAATGTAAGTCAGTATGATGACCTTTGCAAATGAACTCTCCTGGGTGAATATTTCATTTGCTAGTCTTAAATGTTCACTCCCTATTCCAAACAGAAAGCCCCCAAGATTCTAGGAGACTACGTAGTTCCATGTATAGCATATCAGAATCATTTCCATATTATATTTTCCTGCCCGCTCTGCACCCTCAAAATTCACATCATTCCACAGGCCATTCCCAGAAAAAATAAAAATAAAAAAGCCAACTGCCCTCTGAGCTAGTCTGACCCAAGTGTGTTGAATAATATCAAACCCTCTTCCAATTTTAGACAAACTGCCCTCAAATTGAGGGAGGGGAGCCAGGGCAGATCCTGGAGGGGCTTGCCGTCTGGCTGGCCTGATCCTAAGCAAATCAGTCCTGAGTGGCTTTTTAAACATTGTTTCTCACCTCTCAGGACTAACGTTCAACGGAGAAATATGGGAAGGGGAAGGCCCCTTAAAAGGATAAGTTGCAGCAAAATTCTGAAAGCCTTGAAAATGAGGGAGAAAACTGCCAGTTATGCCCAAATGCATCAACTGTTCTGACAGGCAAATTTCACAAGGAGCCAAACCTTGACAATTCTCCTCCCCTGTTTTTTTTTTAAAATTGCTTCCCTGGCAACCACTCCCCAAGCTGCAGCAGTCACACTACATTGCAGGTGCACACTCCTGTCATCTCCCTCTCCGTGAGACTAATGTATTCAGGTGAACAGTGCAGCTGGAGAGTGAAGGGGTACGCACAAGATGGGGGGCCAGGGCCCACCTCCACTGTCCCCCAGGATGAGTCCCAGGCTGTGGAGTAAGATAGCACATCCTCTCCTTACGCTCCGCTCTTATCATTTATAAATTTTCCATCTCCGAAATGCTACTGAAGGATAATGAGTTAGATTATTTGCTTGGGGGCGTTTGTTTTATTTCTTTGATAGCAAGTAGGATAGCAAAACAATGCCAATTCACTATAGGGTGTTGACATATTTTATAAACATCATAGAAGAGCTAGCAAACATAATGACCAAATCTCGCACAGTGAGAGTTTTGTATATTTAAATTGTGAGAGTGGAAGGGAATAAAAGGGAAGCTTGAAAATAAATAAACAAAAAGTACATGTGTGGCCGAGATGATTGTATAGATGTGAAGTGCACATTCACACACACGCAGGCACGCACACACAAAACTAAGTTTAGCAAATACTAGATTGTCATAAAAAAGGACACCGTGGGGCACCTGGAAGGCTCAGTCTGTTGAGTGATGACTCTTGATTTCTGCTGAGGGTTATAATCTCTGGATCCTGAGATCAAGCCCCAAGTGGACGTTGCACTGGGCATGGAACCTGCTAGAGATTCTTTCTCCCTCTGCCCCTCCCCCGACACCTGCACACGTGCACTCTCTCTGCCTCTTTCTCACTCTAAAAAATTTTAAAAAGCGGGGTTGGGGGATGAACCCTGTCCTCAAAATCTACCATTTCAGCAGACCAAGAGATACAGCTCTGATATATTTTAATAAATATTTGCTTAATAGGGCTCTCCAAAATCAAGAGCTTAAAGCAACAGGGAGCTTGCCTTAGGCATGGGTGAAGTACTACGGGAAGATGCTAATCCCATTTTCCCGTACATTTACAGCAATAACAGAAGATACACCTCTCCACTGACCTATGTCTACTTTAAACCATCTTTACTGTCCTGACCCAGGGTGATCTGGAAGTTGAACGAGAACATCCGACAGAAATACATCTGTTTTTGAACTTCCTCAGCAGCTTGCCATTTGTCTCCAATGCTAGCTCCTTTCTTAAAAGGACAAATGCTAGATTGATGTGTTTTCCCAATAAATTGAAGAAAGTTATGTCTTCCAGTCCAGATCTCAATTCTTGCCCCCAGGATAGCTCACTTAGTCAAAACACCTTTATTTACTCTTCCAGAACGAGATGGTGACATAGGAGGCTCCTGAATTTCCCTCCTCCTACACATGCACCAAATGTACAGCTATACATGGAACAATTCCCTCTGAGAGAAATTCAGAAACGACTGACTCCCACACATGGGACTACTGAAAAAATGCCCACATCAAAACAGGCAGGAAAGGCAGAGAAACTTCACCGTAAATCTCACGCCCAGCGTAATGACATACAATTGGGAGGGAAAACCCAACTACCAGCTTCTCCCTGAGGAAAAAGGGGCTTGGACCCCACATCTAGCTCCCCAACTTTGAAGACTTCCACCAGACAGAAGGCCCCAAATCACTTGGCTCTGAGAGTCAGCGAGGCTTTCACTCAGGGATCCCAAGGCACCTTGCCCAACAAAGCAGCATGGCGACCTGCTCAGGACTCAGTGCAGAAAGCAGGCAAAAACGCTCATCTCCCAGTCTTTCCTCTCATGGGTCTGATGGTGTAACTCACAAGCTCCTGAGGAAGAGTCCAGCTTCTAACCAGCACACGTCAAGGTGATGACCAGATCCTTCCCAGAGCCTGAGTGAGCTGGTGAGCACTTGCCCTTCTCCCCATTCTGGGGCACTCCCAACAATAAAAATAAGTCTCCAGTTTCTCCCTGGAAGGGACTTGTCCACATATCTAGTGCTCTGACTGTTACAGCAGTCATCTGACCTGGTTCAGAGAGCCAACAGGACTTGCACTGAATCCCACAGGACCACAGCAAACAAAGAAGCAGTTTTTCAACCATGTAGGAGCACCTCCATCCCCCTGCAGCCCTACCCCCGGGGCCAACACAGAGACAGCAGGCAAGTGCCCAACTCCCAGTTTCTCCCAGGAAGGAGACTGACTGCATACTGTTCCAGCCGCTGCCTGAGGGTCCAGCTACTAATCAGCCTGCATCATCAGGGAAAGGAAAATCAAAACCATAATAAGATATCACCCCACACCTATTAGGATTTCTATTATCAAAAAGACAAGAGTTAACAAGTGTTGGTGAGGATGTAGAGCAAAGAAAAAGCCTCTTGCACTGCTGGTGGGAATGTAAATTGGTACAGCTACCCTGGAAAACAATAAACAAATCAAGAAATTAAAAATTGTTGGAGCCACTAAAAGCATAAATACGCACACACTTAAACATAAAACCGCAGTCGGGTGGAGGTAGGTATTGACATGACAAAGTCACAATTTGCTTTCAGGAAGAAATAGTGGAGCTTTCCTTTGGTGGGGCTGATCAGAGTGTCAAGGGGATCACAGAGAAACAACTGAAAAATGCTGGCACTCTCCACTGCCTGGTAGGAACAGATAATTGATTCAACCCCTTGAAAAACATTTTGGTAAAAAGTCCGCTGAAATTTCAGAAAATGAGGCAACATTATTTCACCTCTAGGAACATAGCCTAGTAAATAATCCAAATAGGGGAAGATTCTTATAGGTATGTATCACTGCATTATTAAAATGAGTCAAGTAAGTTTTCTGTATCTGGTTGGGATCATGGTTACTTGGATGTGAGCATTTATCTAAACTCATTAAATTATTCACTTAGGATCTGTACATTTCACTATAATTTTTATCTCAAAAGATAAATAATAAATGTATTTAATAAATGTCCTTTCCTTCATTTTTAAAAATAAAATAGCCAAATACCAATTGACCCAAAAGGCCCCATACAGGGAAATACTACCCTTGAAGGATACATTTGATTATATCTTATGACATTATTAAAGAATGGATTTAATCATGATTGCTTCTAATAGTATAAGAAACATATAGTAAGATGTTAGTTGAAAAATACATACAAAACACTAGAGAGAATTGTAATCACAAGAATGGTGAAATATGCATCAGTAGAAGACTAAAAGTTAATGTATCTAAATATTAACAGTACTTGTCATAATAGAATTATGAATGATTCTTTTTATTTTATTCATTTATTTTATTCATTTATTTCTCTGTATTTTCACCATGTTATATAATGAGCCTCATTAAAGCAAGAAAACAAAATTTTTAAACAGTGAGTAAAGTGCTGCTCGCAGTCACTCCCTGTCCCCTCTCCGCTCAGTTCTTGAGCAAATTAGCAGGCCCAGATGACACTATGTCTAATCAGGAATAAGACTTCATCAAAAAGGATCTAACACGAAGTCTGTGCAAAAATAGAGTCCAACACTCTCTTCAAAAAGGAAGTAAATTAGCAAATTCATAACAACATTGGAAACGAGATTTACCAGCTGGCCAGAAACGTGTAGGGCTTCTAGAAGTGACAGAGCAATGGCAAACAGACGGACAACATAGTCCAAAAGAGCTGAGGAACCCCTCTCAGTAGACAAATAAAACATCCCAAAAGGTGGTTTTTCCCAGAGGAACTCTAGAATAATACTACAGTCAGAGGCAGTGGAGGCAGGAAGAAGCATGTGACAGAGTTTTAGGTAATTAACTGAAGAGTGGCACAGGTAAGACGGCCACTGCCCACCCCCATTCTGCTGCCTACCACATCTGTCTCCAGATGAGAGTTATGAGACTTCTAACAACTCTGGCATGGGAGACTACCAGAGCGGCTCTTGAGCAAAAGAAAGAAAGAGTCTCTGCCTGCCAAGAGATACTGGGAGCCTCATTCCCAAAAGTCAAGCCTTCCTAGCCACACATTGGTCCTCTCCTCCTGTAGACTCACCAAGGGTGATTAGTTTGCACCAACTGCCAGACAAACAGGGATCCTCATTTAGCTTGAGAAAATACACTTAATTAACAGCAACGAACTGTTCAATCCAGAATCTCAACCACAAGTAAGAGCAAACAAGAAACACTATTTAAGAAATTTAACACTATAAAAGAGACACTCTGAACTCAATAAATACCTGTTATAGGGGCAAAAATTTTAACTGAAAAAACTTTAAAATATTAGAAGAAAAAAAGAGTATTAATATTGGAAAGAAAAAGACAAAACCATTATTATCTAACAATGTGAATGCCCATCAAGGACACACAAGACAGTCTACTAAATAAACTTTTAGAATAAACAGAGAATTTAGTTAGATGAATACAAGATCAACATATAAGAATTAATAGCTATTTTCCTAGGCCTGAAATAACTAAATAGCATGTACTTAAATATCCCATTATAGCAAATAACATATTCATAATTAAGTTAAGCAAGAGATGCACATTTATGAAGAATACTGTAAAATTTTATTGAAGAAAGTAAAAGAAGCTCTTAAGTAACAGAAAGGCAAACTATGTTTCTAGATGGGAAGATCCAATATTGAAAGATATCAGATCTCTCTAAATTTATGTATAAATTTGATACAATTTTCAATCAAAATCATAAAATGATGTTTAAATGAAAGGATATAAAATACAATGAAATGAAATAGGTAGTACAATTTTAAAAAGAATAATGAGGAGGGGCTTTCTGGACCACTCTAAATTTGAAGAATAGTGTGGCATTGTTCCAAGAATCAATAAATAGACCAATATGAAAAGATAAAGCATGTGATATTTCAGATCAGGGAAGAAAAGACCAACAATTCAATAAATGCTGTTGGAATAACAGGCTAGCTACTTACAGACAGATTAAAAACTAAGCTCAATAAAACATTAAAGTATTAAAAATTATATAAATATTAGGAAAAATACAGAACTTTATGTCTTAATCTTTAAGTAGGGAATATTTTCATAAGCAAAGACACGAAACCCATAAAATGAAAAGATTTTAAAAATTCAAATATTTTAAATACTGTAAAGATTATAAATAAAATTCAAAGATGAGATACTGCCCAGGAGAAAATATTTCTGACATCTATGACAGATAGATATTAATAACCAATATAAAGTGCCCATAGAAGGAGCGCCTGGGTGGCTCAGTTGGTTAAGCATCTGGCTCTTGATTTCAGCTTAGCTCATGATCCCAGGGTTGTGAGTTCAAGTCCTGCGTTGGGCTCCACACTGAGCATGAAGCCTGCTTAAGATTCTCCCTCCCCTCAATCCCTCCCCTTTTCCCTCTCCCTCTCCCCTCCCCTTTCCTCCCCACTCTCTGCACACACTCTCTCTCTCTAAAAAAAAAAAGAAAAAAGTGCCCCTAGAAATCAATAAAGACTGAAAAAAAGCCTAACAAAAACAAAGAAATTCAGAGAAGAAATATGTGTCTAAATATGAGCTTCCACTATAATTTGGAATATGCAAATTTTTAAAATAATGAGTTAAAAAACTTATCTAATGGGCAAAAATGAAAAAACAGGATAATATTGTATTCTGACAAGAGTGTGTGTAGGGAAACAGACTCTCATTAGTGAGAAAAATTGGAACAGACTTTTTGAAGTATAATTTTTCAGCACTTATCAAAATTCTACCTGTGCATTTTTTTATACCTATAAAACCCACTTCTAGGATTACATGCAATAGACACACTCATTATCCACATAGAAGACTGTTTATTGTAGCATTTTAGGTTACTGATATAAAAAGATTACCAAGATATAGTAATAAAAAAAGAAAATTCTTAAATGTAAGCATACACAGGAGAAGGTCAAGTGACTATATCAATGCATTAAACAGTAATTACTTCTTAGACAGGAAGGGGGTGAAGCATTGGGAGAAAGTAAAAAGGAACTTTCAGCTTTACTACCTATATTTTTATTGTTTGATTTTTTTTTTGAAATAAGCATATGTCGAGACCAGCAGAAATGATACACTCGGACTAAGTTTTTACCGTGGTGGCATGTTTACTTAACCAAGATAAAATAATGTGGCCACTTAAAGCAAAGGTATACTTGATGGTACTGTGAGCATGGTTCCCTAGAGGTTCACTTGCATGGGTGGACCTTATTTGGTTAAGCCACTAGGGGTCTTGCTACTTGGAGCAGCCCTGTCCCTCTCTTCACACTCAGGTGTTTTCTCCTGCCAGAGAAATGCTAGCCCCATCCCCCCACCTTCCACAACAATGCACAGCCCTCTGTCTCTCCTACCATGTAGATCCAATCTTCCTCTTATCCATGTCAGATTTCTAGCTCTCCCATCCAGGGATTGCTTTCAATATCACATAGGACTTTCCAAGAGAACTGCCAACAGGCTACTACAGCACGTAATGTTGACCACTTGGGGGCGCCTGGGTGGCTCAATCGGTTAAGCGTCTGTCGCTTGATTGCCGCTGAGGTCATAATCTCAGAGTCCCGAGATCAAGCCCCCAACCTGCTCAATGCTGAGCCTGGAGAATGCTTAAGATTCTCTCACTCTCTCTCTCTCCCCCTCCCTCTACCACTCCCTACTCATGCATATGAGCTCTCTCAATAAAGTTTACTACTTATATAATTCTTTTGAACAAAGGGGGGAAACATTTAAATGTATATACATCAGAATACACATCAGAGGAGTTACCACAAGAAACAGAAAAAAAAAAAAACCTTAGATAAATAATTCTCTGCACTCCCAGAGAAATTAAAGAGGGGGGGCAGAAATTATATGCAAAGATTTTTGTGAGGAGGGATATGAAATTAAAGAGGAAATAAGAAAAGTGGTGAATATGAGCTGGCAGAGTCCACAAAAGAAATCAAAGTTAACAATACAAACACCATAGAAATAAAAAAGATACAGAAACATAAAACAACATAATAAAACTATTTTTTTCAAGTATTGTGAACATAAAAGAAAGACATAAAAATCCAGAAACTTAAATGGCAAAGGACAAAGAAACAAAGGTAATTAGAAAGATAGATATGGAAGAGAGATCAAACAGAGCCAAACCGCAAGCTTGACCGACGAGGGAAGCTAAACAAATGTATCTGAAAATAACGTTCAAATATTAAATAAAACACATTTCTGAAATAAAGGGAGACTGGAAACTGGGGCTCAAAGGTGCACACCATATTCCAGGGAAAAATAATTTGTTGCTGTCATCAACATGATACATCCTTGTGAGTCTGCTCACCTTTAAGAATGACAATAGAATTATATGAGCATTCAGTCAGAAAAAGCAATTCACCTACCAAGGAGAAAAATCACAATGGCTTCAGATTTTTTCACAGCCACACCAGTACCCCCCCCCCAAATTGTGAGCCAAGAAGTTTATAAATAGCCCTTCTTG
Source organism: Ursus maritimus (assembly GCF_017311325.1). NCBI lineage: Eukaryota > Metazoa > Chordata > Mammalia > Carnivora > Ursidae > Ursus > Ursus maritimus. The sequence goes on from NW_024426552.1 coordinate 17,728,089, forward strand.
GAGAAAACTACTTGATGATAAATTCTCATCAAACAAGTGCCATAATCAAAAGAACTGAGAAAGAAAGAATTAATAGCATAAAAGTATTTATAATTTGCACTGAACTGATTAGAATATAGAACGCTGAAATTTATACAAATGCATAAACATTGAAATGTATAAGCAAGCACAGATCTAAGAAAAAAAGGGCAACGACAGGGAAAGGGGATCTGGAGAAAAGTACAAATATGCTAATTTCCTAATCTGTCATATCAGGAGTTAAAAGATTTTATTTATTCCTGATACTCCACGTTTTCTTCTGATATTTCCTTCTGTCTGAAGAGGCTCCTTTAGCAATTCTTTCACAGTAATGTAAGGTTGGTTTAATAGTAGAAAAAAAAATGTGAGCCATCATATATTAATAGACCAAAAATGAACAATGACATGATTATCTTAACAGATGCAGGGAAAAAGTATTTTACAAACTTCAACACTCAATTGTGATAGAATATGGCAAAGTGGAAATAAAACAGAACCTCCTGATTCCAAGAAAAGGCCATTTATATACACCCTGGAGATGGAAAATTTCTGAATAGGAATTTAAAAAGACTAGAGCGATGGAGAAATATACCATGTTCATCAATCAAAAAATGCAACACTGTTAAGATAAGATACCAATTCTCCTTAAATTGATCTATAGATGTGACGAGATTCCAAAATGTGGTCTTTTTTATATAAATCACAAGCAGATTCTAAAATTTATAGAGAAATGCAAAATACCTAGGAAAGCCAAAGAAAGAAAAAGTTGGAAGTCTTTCAAAGAAGAAGAACAAAATTGGAAATCTTTTTTTTTTTTTTTTTAAGATTTAACTGTGCTTATTTTAGAGAGAGAGAAAGAGCACAAGTGTGAGGGGCAGAGGCAGTAGGAGAGCGAAATGCAAGCAGACTCGACTCTGAGCACAGAGCCAGACGTCGGGCTCAATCTCACAACCCGAGGCAAAACCGAGAGTCTTATGCTTAACCGACTGCACCACCAGGCACCCCAAAATTGGAAGTCTTAATTAAACTCCTGCTTAGTATGGTGTGTACACTTAGACTCACTATAAATCTACAGTAATCAAGTGAGTCTGGTATTGACGTAAAAATCTATGGATCAAAATAGTGAGTCCAGAAAAGGACCCTCACATACATAGCTCACCGATTACCAAAAAGGTACCAGTGTGTTTCAGGGCGGAAAAGATATTCTTTTCAACAAATAGTGCCAAAAATTGGATATTCACATATAAAAACAAAAGAGGGAATGTCAACCTCCTCTTCACACCATATCCAAAATTTAGCTCAAAAAGGTTAGACCTAAACGTAAGAGTCAATTTTTTTTTAACCTGTAGAAGAAAACATAGGAGAAAATTTTTTTTACCTCTAGTTATTCTAGATTTCTATAAAAACATAAACCATAAAAACAAAAAAATGATAAATTGGACTTCAAAAATTAAAAAGCTTGTTCTTCAAAAGATACTGTTAAAAAAATAAAAAGACAAGTCATAGACTGGGATAAAATATTTGCAAAACATATAGCTGATAAAGTATTTGTTGGGAGAATATATAAAGGACTCTTAGGACTCAGTAAGACAAACAATCCAATTAAAAATTTGGGAAAATTTTTTGAAAAGACACTTCATCAAATAAAATAGATAAATGAGCATATACAAACATGTTCAATACCATTAGTCACTGGAGAAATGCATATTAAAACCACAAACCACAAATACGCATAAGAATTTAAAAAAAACAAATTTACAATACCAAATGTTGGTGAGAATGTGGAGCAATGGTTCACTCATATGCTGTGGGTAGAAATATAAAATGGCACAACCACCTAAGAAACACTTTAGCAGTTTCTTATTAAGTGGAAATACACTCTTACCATACAACTCAGCAATCTCACTTCTAAGTATTTACACAAGAGAAATGGTAACACATGCCCAAAGACATGCATTTGAATATTCACAACCACTGTTTTCATTAACAACCCAAAATTTGCAAACAATCCAAATGTCCATCAACTGGCGAATATAAACAAATTTGTGGTATATCCATATAATGGAATGCCAAATGGAAAAGTTCAGACACAAAAAGACTGCATATGATATGGCTCCATTTATACAAAATTCTAGAAAGGGCAAAACTACAAGGACAAAAAGCCATTTAGGGGTTGCCAGGGGCCAGGCATTGGAAGAAGCAAGAAAGGAGGTAGAAGGGAACTTTCTGAGTGATAGATATGTTCTATGTCATGATTGCAGTGGTAATGACACAATAGTAATATAAACTATGTTTTTGTGTAATTATACAAAAATACAACTTACAGGGGCACCTGGGTGGCTCAGTTGGTTAAGAGTCTGCCTTTGGCTCAGATCATGATCCCAGGGTCCTGGGGTTGACCCCCCATGTCAGGTTCTCTGCTCAGCCAGGAGTCTGCTTTTCCCTCTCCCTCTCCTTCTGCTTGCTGCTCCCCATTTGTGCTCTCTGTCAAATACATAAATAAAATCTTTTGAAAAAATACAACTTATAAAATTGTATTTTTATGTAATTACACAAAATACAACTGTATACATTTGTCAAAACTCAGAAGTGCCAACTTAAAATTGTCAAATTTGTGGTATATATATTTACTTCATTAAAAGTGATATTTTTTAAAGCAGGAAAACGAGAAAGAAGATCATATTCCACAACAAAAATTCCATAATAAAAGTCTAATCTTATAGCTAGGGTGCTTTATATTCTTTGTAGATGATCATTGCAAACTTGAAAAACCCATAGGAATCCTCCAAAACTAGCAGAAATAATACGAGAATTCAGTAAGATGACTGGCTATGAAGTAATATGTAAAGATACTGAGCTTTACTATACATGCAAATAGTGTAAGAAAAATCATAACAGAGGAAAACATCACCTTTAAAATTCACAAATATACAAACCGATGGTTGCCGGGGTGGGGGGGATCAGAGGATGGGCATGACGGGGGAAGGGGAGAGGGTGATACAGGCTTCCAGGGATGGAATGAGCAAGTCACAGGGATAAAAGGTATAGCATGGGGAATATAGTCAATGGTGTTGTAATAACGTTAGATGCACCTGTGGGGAGCACAGCATAATGTACACACTTGTTGAATCACTACACTCTACACCTAAAACTAGCGTAACATTGTGCGTCGACGATCTTCATAAAAATTCTTTTTAATTCACAAGTTTATAAAATACATATGCAACAACTAAGGAGAAAGTTCAAATCACTCCTGAGGAAAAAAGGGGAAAAAAAAGAAAGAAAAAGAAAACAGGTAACTATAAAGGTATACTCTGTTCTTGGTTAGGAAAATTTTGTACTGAATGTCTTTTTTTTTTTTTACTCCTAAATTGAACTATAAACTAATGACAATCTCAATCAATAGAATATACTCTAGAAATAGTCCCAAATATATATTCTCACTTTGAATATGATTAATAGGTTACTTGAAATCATTGGAGAAAAGACAAAATATTTAAATAAATGATATTGGGATAACTTTTAAGGTTTTGGAAAATATGTTTACATGCATACCTCACTCGCTAAGTACAATAAATTCTATTTACATCAAAGATTTATATGCTAAAAATAAAACCGTAAAGTTTAAAAGAAAATATGAGGTTTTTTTGTTTGTTTGTTTTTACTATCCTACAGTTGGGAAAATCTATCTACGCTTACATAAAATTCAAAATTCAGAAAGATTAAAAACTAATAAATTTGACTACATAAAACTTTTAACTATCTGCAATGCAAAAATTTACTGTAACTAAATTCAAATGATAAATTAAAAACTAGAAAAAAACAAACTGGCACCACAAATGACAAAGTGCTAATTTCCTTAAAATTAAAATTGCTTATAAGTTAATAAAGAGACAGCCAGCCAATAGAAAATATGGCAAAGAAGATAAAGAGGGAATAAGGATAAAAAGAAGTGCAAATGGCCTATAAAATGCAAAGATGCTCAACTTCACTTATAATTAAAGAAATTAATATAAAATAGGAATGAGGTGCCATTTTTCAGGCAGACAAGAAGACAAACTTTTGTAACTATTTGGCCATGTCCACTGTAGCTTCCTAATGCAATAAGAAATAGGACACAGAGCTTTGTAACTCTGGGGCAGCAGAGGTTGCCTTTTATGCAAATAATTACTCACTGAGTGCCAGTTTGGCTCCTGTCCCACCCAAATGGCATGAGATACAGAGAGTATGTAGCCCAGGGCACCTTCAACTTGAACCAGAGAATTCCAGGTTCAACTCCAAGAGGCATAGAGAAGCACTGGGAAACTGTATCCTCACTTTGACCAAGCTCTAACGTGGATGGTTCTCAAACTCTGGCAAGTATCAGAATCACCTGGAGGGCTTGTTAAAACACAGAGGATTGCTGGGCCCTGCCTTGAGAATTTATGATTCAGAAGGTCGAGGGTGGGACCTGAGAACTTGCATCTATAACAAGTTCCTAGGTAGTGATGCTGTTCCTGGGCCAGGGACCATACTTTGAGAACCTCTGGTCTGGGGACTTGCCCTGCTTGTTTGCTGTCTCAGTGGCAAACTGAAATAAAAGCAAAATTGATTGGAGTCCCATTGCCAATCTTCAAAGCCAGACCAGCCCTTTGTGGTTTGGCTTAGCTTAGCAACTGGTAAAGACATGGATAATAAAATCCTTTCCCACAGTGCTGGTGAGAGAATAAACATATGCAGCCTTTCCCCATTTGGCAATAATTCTCAAAATTCACATGTATAGATCTTTGGTCCAGGAATTCCATTTCTAGGTATTTATCCTGTATATATGCTCTCCCCAAAATGCACAGAGATTATGCATAAAAAGAAAGATGCTTATTGTAGAATACTGCTAATAGCTGAAAACTGGAAACAAATGTCACTTGGGAATTGTTGAAATAAATTAGGATACATCTCAAGGGAATACTCTGCAGCCATTAGGATGAATGTGGTAGATTCATCATACTGAAATGGAAAGATGCTCACAGCGTAATGCAAAAGATAAATTGCAAAATAGTACATGGCACGTGATCCATTTTTTGGTCAAAATTAAAAAGATATATCATATATAGGATATGCCAAATGGTACGAATAATATGATATATAGAAAGATATGATGGATATGTATGCACAGGGTATGCGTGCGTGCGTGTGTGTGGTAAGCAAGGTTTCTGATGGGCCCCTTCGAGACTTAGCCTAGGGAAAGGGGCCTGGAGCCTCACAGACAATGACTCCGCCTGGCTAGGGGGAAAACATGTCTGACATTGAAAGACATTAACTTTAAAATTTTCCTGTTTGAATTATTTTATAACAAGCACATATACCCTCTTTAATTTATTTAAAACCCATTTTTAAAGAGTCAATGCAAAAGCCCAGAAGATGGCGGCGGCCGGAGCGGAGCCGGAGCCCGCGCCTGCCTGCCCGGGAACGGTGGGCTCCGGCCTGGCTCTAGCACAAGGAGATTGTTGATTATTACGAAAATTCTAGAAGCATGGGGTCCCTTGACAAGACAACAAAAAATGTTGGAGCTGGATTGGTGAGGGCTCGGGCATCTAGTGATGTAATGAAATTTCAGATTCAAGCGGAAGAAAAGGGGAAGATTCTGGAGTCCAGGTTTAAAACCCTGGGCTGTGGGTCTGCTATTGCCTCCAGCTCAGTAGCCACTGAATGCGTAAAAGGAAAGACGCTAGAAGAAGCCTTGAGTATCAAGAACAAGGACACCACCAAGGAGTTCTGCCTCCCCACCCCAGCCTCGCCACCGTGAAATTGCACTGCTCCACCCTGGCCGAAGACGCAGTCAAGGCTGCCCTAGCGGATTACAAACCGAAACAAGAACCCGAGAAAGGAGAGGGGGAGAAGGAAGGAGCCCTCAGCGAAGCATCCAGCTCGTCATACCTGCTGTGTGTCCACCCGCCGCGCCATCACTACAGCTGTTCAGAAGCCCCCGCCCCATTACAGGAAAAGAGCTGAGACGCGCGCAGCGCTGGCTAGTCACGTGGCTCCCGTGCAAGCGAAATACACAGGGTACTCGTTCTAAGTCCTGTGCTTTCTTTCAGCCCACTTTTATCACCTTAACCCAGTTTGTGTGTATTTTCAGTTGTGTGCATGGCCTCAAAACTGGGATCAGTCACCAAGTCTCAAGTGCGGTAGTCCACGAAGTGCACAAATACCTAATTTCACCTGAATCTATCTTGGGGAAGATTATTGGTAGGCCTTGTAGGATTATTTGATAGAACCAATTATTGTACATAAAACATATTTGCATATATATATATTTGCATATATATATTTATATATATATAAAATAAAAGAAGGTAAGACCATGTTTTTTTCTGATAAGCCTTGTCTCTTGGATCCCTCACTCACCCACCCCAGGGTCCTGCCCAGAGCCCTTTGGGGCTCCCAGGTCTGGACCCTGATGACGTGTGCACCTTTCTGAGCAAACTGGACAGTAAAGACCATGGACAGAGATGGCCAGATGTGTGTCACATTTTCTGGAATGGGGGAGAAAGTGAAAGGAGAGAGCCATCTCTTTTTGTTGTGCTTTGCAAAATAATAGATTGACAAAAAATATGTCAATGGAAGAGCAATAACCTAACACCTCTAATTCTTTGGTGTTAATTTTTATCTATTGGTTATAGATGGTTTGCCAGGGCCTCTATCAGCGACCTTTTTTTTTTTCCCTAGGTTTTAATCACAGTATATAACTGAAATTAATAAAACAATGCCTCATGGAAAAACGTTAAAAATAAGATAGGAAAGAGATAAAGTGCATACCACAAACAGATAGGGAAACAGTAGTTCTGTATTGTTGTCATGCCCTGTCCTTTGCCCTCATTTTAATTTACTCTCCAATCTGTTGAAGAAAATTTACCATCATTACATGATTGAAAGTATAAATGTTTATATTATTTACAATTTCTCTGTTGACTCAATAATTGCTTCAGTAACCATGAACTGAGTTAGTATGACCCCTGCCTCCTTCAGGTGGCCACCATTTCTGTGAGTTCTGGGAATGGGACAACAATGACAGTATATGACACCAGTATATGATGATGACAATATAGATGCCAGGATATGCTAAAATACAGAGGACCTAAAATCCTCTCATGGCAAGGGTGTACCTGAAATTAGCATGACTTAGGAGAGTAACAGGAAATTACCAACTTGTAAGAGAAATTAATTAATTCTGTTGTGGGCCTGACATTCAAGACTTTCAGGCAGCTAGGTCAAGCTGGTATTTCAATATGCAAACCTACTGCTCTAAGGTATAAGGCCAGCTCTCAGGGGAGAGAGAGCAGGGCTAGAGGTACAATCCAATCTTAAACTTCTCTTTAGAGTCATGAAAGCTTAAGCCATGACATAAATATTTATATGTTCTGGATTAAAAAAAATTCTGAAGAGCCAAAAGGGAGCAAATATCCCACATTATTTCTCAACCTGAAAGAATAAAATAAGATTTAGAATTCCAATGAATCACACATTTTTCATTGCCCTAAAATCCTATGGAGTGGCCCTATTGCAATCTGATAGTTACTCCGTGAAGAGGCCCTGACAATCTCCATAAGGTTTGTATCATTTGGTGGACAATTCTGTAAAAGTGGATTATCAACATCAAAACAGACCCAAAATTTTTTGTATCAAACAATATGAACTAAGAAGTTTCTTTCATCCTGGAACCAGCTGTCCTTTTTCTTTGGCAGGCCAAGAACATCATGTGTGATAGGTCATATGTCAAGTGCCACTGGACATATCATTTTGGAATGTACCTGACTGATTTTGGTCACTCACTAATTATCTTTCTCTACTCAAGCCACCTTAAATGTCTTCTTTAGTTGCCTTAAGACAGGCTCAAAATCCTCTAACTTTCCTATTTTTTTACATTCATCAAAGTGCTAATGTGATTATAGCACTGTCATTTGGGATACATGATATCATTGCACCCTGCAATTGTGTAAAGGAAACTAGGGTAGAATTGAGAAAGCCACAGAAAAGCAGATGAACTAAAAAAAAAGCGGGGGGAGAATCAGAGACTCAAGCAATGTAGTAAGGCTCTCTAACTAATAATAACACTAAAATCTTGTGTTCCTGGTTTCCTCCGTGGAGCTCAAACCTCTTCGTAGCAATTATTAAATGAATCACCCAAACATTCTTGCACATCAGCAGGCAGAAGGTACTGTAATAGTCACGTAATGGATTGGAAAAACTGTACTGCAGAAAAGGTAAGTGATTTACCAAATATTACAAAATGATTCAGAATTGGAAGAGAAAATAGTTCTCCATGACACTGATCTGGTCAATGGTCCTGACTGAATAAGCACCTTTGTTTGTCTGTTTTAACCGTCTCATGTGAGGAGAGACTTAATCATCTCCTTATTGACCACTGTCTGTTGGTTCTCGTATGTTCCTCCTTATTTGTACTCCACAATAAAGGAAATGATGCTTGTAATATTTGAGTAGCATCATCTCTGACAGAGTGCTTTTACATTCCTGATCTCCTCTAATTAAGCAAGCCCATCTCTGCCTTCTGCATTCCTTCAACCCTTGACTCAAGCTGACTTGGAGCTGTCAAAAGAGACCACACGTGGAATGCAGCAGGGAGAGTGAGATTTCGTTTTAGCCACTGTTTCCCTTGAAGATACTCACGATGCCCCTGCCATCTCCTTCCATAGCCAGTTACAGTTTGGCAATGACTATACTCTTCTATTAAAGGCCAGCAGTCCTCTCCTAAAGTCACAGTTCATTCCGGGTCACTGTTCCTTTACTTGCTTCCTCAGGCCCGGGGATAGGAGGCTGCCATTCCTGCCCCAGAGAGCTTCACCATCTTTGCATTATCTTAAGCCTTTGTAAATAATTTCTCCATTTTGTCGTTTTATTCAGCAAACATTCATTGGGCACCAATCTGTGTAAGGCAATGCTAAGTATGAAGGATATGAGGATAATTAAGGTAGTCCTTAAATGGAAGAGCTTATGTTCTAAACATGGAAATAATTCACAAATATAATATAGCAGATGCCTCAGTTGAGGTATGAGTAAAATGCTCATGGCATATCAATGAGAAAGAAATGAGTTCCGTTTGGGAGAATCAGAAGAAGCTACTGTGTTGAATTATCTTAATTTTCTCCCCTCCCCATATCCTCTCTCCACCTGCTCCGTATTCCAGGGAGCTAACTGTTGTGGACTCTACCACCACGCTCCCTTGCTTGCCTTCTAGGTTTTTGGTAGGGTTTGGCAGTGGACATTCCCAGCAGGAGAGCAGAGGGCATGCGGAGATAGGTTGAGATGCGTATTTTCCCAGATCCTTCCCTACCCAGTTACAGTTTGGCAATGACTATATTCCTCCATCAAAGGCCAACTGTCCTATCCTAAAGTCACAGATCATTCCAGGTCACTATTCCCTTACTTGCTTCCTCAGGCCCAGGGATAGGAGGCTGCCATTCTAGCCCCAGAGAGCTCACCATCTTTGTATTATCTTAAGCCTTTGAAAATAATTTCTCCATTAAGTCTTTTCAGCAGGAGAGTGACCACGTGAGCTTAGAGTGGGGAGTTATTAAGGAAGACCCTAGAAGCAGGGGTCCTAATTAGAAAGCTGCTGGGATCCTGAATTCATGATAGAACATGCATGAAGACAATGGTAGCTCAGGGTGCAGAGGAGATAACTGACTTGCAAGATAATTTTGGAGGCTGGATTGCTAGGCCAGGTGACTAACTGGACAGTGAGGAAAGTGACGGATGCGTCAAGGTGAAGATAACTTTCAGACTTTTAGAAAAATATACGTTCCTTAAAAATTCTTTAAGACTATGTGGTGCTACTTGTGATACTTTTTTTTCTTTTTCTTTTTTAGAGCAAGAGAGAGCACCCAAGAGAGTATGCATGAGAGGTGGGGAAAGGGAGAGGGATAGAGAATCTTAAGCAGACTCCAAGCCCATTGGCGGATCCAGACATGGGGCTCGATTCCACCACCAGAGATCATGACTTGAGTCAGACACTTAACCAACTGAGCCACACAGGCGCCCTGTAATACATTTTTAATTAAGGATAATTTGGCAAAAACGCTGCTGTTTAGTAAGTATCCAGCCCTTGCATTTGACATGAAATCAACAGTCACCTTCAAGAGGGCTTGCCCAGCAAACTGCACCCTGAGCCCACATGTTGATCTCGGGTGCACCTGTCCCACTACTGCACATGCATGCAACCACCCGTGCCTCTCGGGGAGGACGTGTGGCCATGCAAAGCCATGGAGGAGAGCACAGAAGATCACATGCCTCTGGAGCCCAATCTTTTCATGTACACTGAAGTCAATATCTTTTGACAGTCTGGATATTGAAATTATCCCTCAGTCTAAATATACTGGAATGTGGACAAAAGTATACCATCTGAATGGCGATAAACCCAATGTTATTATACCTCAGCAAAGTAAGTCAGACAGAGAAAGACAAATATCATATGGTCTCTTATGTGGAATCTAAAAAAAACAAACTCACTGGGGCTCCTGGGTAGCTCAGTTGGTTAAGGGTCTGCCTTCAGCTCAGGTCATGATCCCGAGGTCCTGGGATGGAGCCCCACGTGAGGCTCCCTGCTCAGCTGGCAATCTGCTTCTACCTCTCTCTCTGTCCCTCCCCCCACTCATGCTTTCTCTCTCTCTCTCCAGCTCTCTCTCTCAAATAAATAAATAGTTTTTTTTTTAATTTAAAAAATAAAAAAAAACCAAACTCATAGAAACAGATTCAATTTGCAGGCGGGGGCATGGGTATTGAGTGAAGGTGGGTCAAGAGGTACAAACTTCTGGTTATAACATAAATAAGGTCTGGGGACCAAACATGATGACTATGATGAACAATACCATATCGTATATTTGAAATTACTAAGATAGTAGATCCAAAAAGTTCTCATCACAAGGAAAAGAAAATGGAACTGTGGTGGTGGACATTAACAAGTTTCTATCGTGATCATTCTACAATGTATACATACATCCAGTCCTTACGTTGTACCTTAAACTTGTATGATGTTATATGTCAAGTGCCTCAATAAAACTGGGGGGGGGGGTACTGTTATTGTTGCTTTCTTTCTAGGGCTCTGCTGCTGTTAGGGAAGGTCATCGAGAGGACGTGACCACTGGTTGACCCACGAGCTGGACCCAGGCAATCAGAGGCTCCTCACCACCTTCCTTGTCCTTGGAAAATTCATTCTGCCCATTGTTCCCACAGTGAGAGCCCTTTCAAGGTCACAGCCTTGAGAGAGTAATGTGTTATTGAGACCATCTGGATGGTATAGGTGACTAAACCTTGTTAAGGCCTCCATATAAACTTTTTAAGATTTTGGCAGGCGGGTGCAGAGATCTACTCATCTTGCAGATGCCCAAAACAAGCCTCATAGGTAAGTTCCCTTGATATTAACCTGCCACCCACCAACCTCGAGTGGCCTGCCTCTTTCTTTTGTCTTCCCTCACCCTCTAATTAGGGAGGCCAGTTTCAGTTTCGCATGGGAAACTCCCAAGGGTGCCCACCCACACTTCACATTTCCATTAATTTTAAAAACACAAAGCGAAAACAAAGGCTTCTTTAATTTTATCATCGGACTACTTCCACGTGGCCGAATTTCCAAGGAAAATGCTTGTAAAACATATACCTATAAATGTATAGACCTGGGCGAAGGTGAAATCCCAGAGGTTATAAAAAATACATTCTTGTTTCTGGAATATTAATAATCAGATACTATAACAATATTGTAAATGCATTCTAATTGTCTCAAAGATAGAAACTGACTCTTAACAAACATTCATACTCCAATAAAAAGAGAGGCTCCAATGACCTTAATATTTCTTTCATTTATGAAATCAGAAAAATGTGTTAAGTCTTTATAAGCAAATCCTTCTCTTCAAATAAAATCACATGAGGTCCAAGGAGGCAGCAACTTTTCTGGAGGTACGCTGGCACAATGAGACATGGGAAATGTGTATGGAAAAAAAATGAGTAATGCGAGCAACAATGTGTGTACAAGGATATTGATGACATTACTCATAATGGCTAAAAACCACATGCAGTGATATTCAACAATAGAGAACCGGTTCACTGCATCTCCTCGGGCACCAAGGGGATAGTTCTTTTGTTCAGCCTCATGCAGCCAACCCTGATTCCAGCAGCACAGGTACAATGCTGGGTCACTAGTACAGTCTACTCTCTCCTCAAGGTGACTGTCTTTCTGGAGTTCTTGGTGTTCTTTCTCATCTGCAGCCCTTGATCATGGCAAAGGTTTCCTAACATTGAATTTTGAAAAGAAAGATCAGTGCCTCTTCCAGAAGGCACTGGGGTTTTTGTTTAATGCAAATTATCCTTCACCACTACCAGCTAATCCTGCATCCAAAGAGGAAAGGCAGATGTGAAAAGGGACACAGCCCTTTAAAAGTGGCTCAGGTTGAAAACATGTGTTTACATCTTCTGTTCTCTCTCAAAATACTGCTACAATGATGTTTTTTTTTTTTTTTTAAATCCACCTGCAAAAATAAGAGGAGGAAAGGCACCAACAGTCATGAGCTCAGGTGCCAAAGAGCAGACGGCAAAGCTGTAACTGAAAGAGAGAAAAATAGGTTGGTAACCGCAGGTCAGGAATCAGAAGGACATCTGCCTTAACAGAAGCCCTGGACACCAGAAGACGATAAAATAATGCCTCCAAAACCCTGAGGATAAATGGCTTCCAACTCTATATTAAGCTACACTCTTACTAGAATATGAAAGTAAAATGAAGATTTTTCCAGACATGTAAAATTTCAAAGAACGATTATTTCCAATATAGCTTTACTCAGGAAACGAGAGCAGGTGCACCTACCAGGGTAGGTGCTCCCCCAAATGAACGAATTTACCAAGACTGCAAAACCCAGAAACCTCGGGGTCCATGTCGGACCAGCTACATAATTTGCAGGGCCCAGTGCAAAATGAAAACACAGGGCCCCTTGTTCAAAACTTAGGAAGAATTTCAAGATGGTGAGAGCAGAGCACTAAACCAAACGCAGAGCCTTTCTAAGTGTGATTGCTTAGGACACAGACCTTAGGAAACCGGCCGTGGATCCAACCCAGAAGAGAGAAGAGAGAATTTCCAGGATGATGGTGAAGAGAAACCCCAGGACAGTAGTTGTGCAAGTCCAGACAATCACCAGTCCACTCTGGAGCCAGAAAGTGGAGTGTGCCAAGATGGATATCTTCAAGGAAAAGAATGAAATTTAGAGATTACCCAATGCATTTTAACGGGCGAAGAGGACCTTTCCACTTTTGGGGGACAGTATGTGAAAGAATTAGTGTTGGGGACGGTGAAAGCAACGTTCCAGACAAATCAAGTTCTGGTCGGTGTCAGTATTTTATGACAGACTTGCTGCAAGAGCAAAAGCTCTGTGTTCCAATAACTATGAAGACAGATAATCAAGAAACTGACCTCCAAGCAGTTACACAGTCTTGGGATATACACATGTGAATCAAAGCCAGTCTTGGTACTACAGTAGGACTTTCTGAAGAATTCAAGATGAAGAGTGACCTTCTGGCCAAAAATGGAACAACTCCAAAGGTGTGACAGAGCACAGACAATTCTGAATAAGCCTGGACAAACTGAACCCTCCTGGCTGATGAAGTGCCAGAATGGGGAAATGTTCTAGATTTCTCTCTCATTGTCCCCCACAAATTTCCATTCAAAGACAGATGCACTAGCAATAAATGCTAGTAAACAGTTTCTACTTGGGATCCTATTAGGACCTGTAAAACAAGCACATTTTTGTGTATATTGATTCCAGTGTATCGACTTTAATTTATTTGCTGTAATTAAACTTGTGTAATTATTGCAAGAAAATTCAATGAAAACAGGCTCAGACATTTCTTTCACCCCAGTGCTCCTTGTTGCCGTGGTTTGTTGGGATTCTCCTGGGGCTCCATGTTAGGAATTCGGGGTCAAAGTGGTATGCTCCCCAATAGCAAGGGGAGAGAGTAAGAGTCAGGCGCGGTTATAGAGCAGAATGGTTTTTCCTTTGAAATGAGCTTTATTACTGTTCTTATAATACATGCTGATTTTCTGAAAGTTCTAACAGTAAAGAAAATCTCAAGGAAGAAACAAAAAGCAATCCCAAATCCCACCATTTAGAGGTAAGCACTGTTCACTTTTACCTGTCATCCTGCTGGACATTTCCCTATGTATATGAAGACAAAGAGAAGAAGGTGAACATTTTCACAGTCATAGTAAAATAACATTTTACACTGTGATCCACTTTGTTGACTCAGTGATACAGTAGTTCCCCCCCCCCTTATGTGCGGTTTTGTTTTCCACGGTTTTGGTGACCTGGGGTCAACCAACCTACGTCACAACGTCTATGTCACTCAACTCACTTCAGCTCATCTCATAGGTATTTTATCATTTCACATCACCGTAAGCAGAAGAAGGGAGGGTACAGTACAATAAGATATTTTGAGAGACCACATTCACATAAATTTTATTATATTGGTCTAATTACTCTATTATTAGTTATTGTTGTTAATCTCTTACTGTGCCTAATTTATAAATCAAACTTTATCACATGCATGAATGTATGGGGAAAATATGGTATACATAGGGTCCAGTACCATCTGTGGTTTCAGGCACCCACTGGGGGTCTTAGATGTACCCATGAATAAGGGAGACTACTGCCTATCATGGGTACTTTACATGTCAAAATATTTATTTCCATATCATCATTTTTAATAGCTACATAGCATACCATCTTATGTATACAATAATTAATTTTTAAAACTTTTATTGCTGAGGGGCACCTGGGTGATTGCTGAGTGTATGTCCAATTTTTCTTTACTGTAAAAAAATTGCAATTACTTGAACACATATCATCTCATACTTCTGTAGTTATCTCCTTAAGGTAAACTCCTACAAGTGAGTTTTTTGGCTTAAAAAGAACAACTTGCCAAACTGTCCTCCAGAGTTGTTGTTTTTTTATATAAGTCAATTTACACTTCCACTAATAGCCTAAGAATATACAAATGACCAAGAAGCACATGAAAAGATACTCAACATCATTAGCCATCAGGGAAATGCAAATCAAAACCACAATGAGCTATCACCTCATGCTCATTAGTATGGCTGTAGTCAAAATGACAGACAATAACAAACATTGCTGAGGCCAAGAAGAAGCTGGACCCCTCATACACTACTAGTGGGAATGTAAATTGGTGCAGCCACTTTGGAAAGCAATCTGGCAGCTCCTCCAACAGAGTCATCATAGGACCCAGCAATTCCACTCCCAGGTATGTACCCAAAAGAATGGAAATCAGGGGCTCAAAACAAATACTTACATGCTAATTTTTGTTGCAGCATTATTCACAATAGCCCAAAATGAGAAACAATCCAAGGAATCATCAACAGGTGAATGGATCAACAAAATGTTGTCTATCCATTCAATGGAATATTCTTCATTCATAAGAAGGAAATGTTCTCATACATGCTGCAACCCAGATGACCCTTGAAAACATTAGAAGTGAAACAAGCCAAACACAAAAAGGCAAGTATTGGAGGATTCCACTGATATGAAATATCCGGAATGGGCAAATCCATAGAAACAGAAAGGATTAGAGAGGCTCAGAAGAGGGGGAATGGGGACTTACTGCTGAATGATTACAGTTTCTGTTTGGGGTGATGAAAACATTAGAAATAGTGGGGATGGCTGCACAGCATTGTAAATGTAATTAATGCCATTGAATTGTGGATTTAGGAACGGTTACAATGGCAAATTTTATGTTATATATATTTTACCACAATAAAAAAGATGAAAAAAAGTTCTTGAGTTTAAAACAAAACAGATAGGAATGCAGTATGGACACATGCTACAATATGGGTAAACCTTGAAAACATTTTGCTAAGTAAGATAGGCCAGTCCTAAAAGACAACACATTGTATGATTCTATGTAAAATGTCCAGAACTAGCAAATCTATACAGACAGGAAGTAGATTAGTAGTTGCCCAGGGCTAGAGACGTGGGGGACTGCCGGGGAGGGGGAGGGGGCAAAACTACTACAGGATATGGGATTTTTATGAGGGGAGGGAAAATGTTCTAAAATTAATCATGGTGATGGTTGTACAATTCTGTACTAAACATACTAAAAAACATTGAAATATATACTATAAATAGTTGAATTGTATAGTATGTGGAATATATCTCAAGAAACCAAGAAAGCTATTGTTTTTGTAATTGTGTATTTTTCTGATGATAATGAGTTGGACCATTTTTTTCATATTTATTGAATATTTGTGTTTATTCTGTTGTAAATGACTTGCTCATCTTCTTTGCTCAGTTTTGTTTGTTTTCATTTTTAGTAATGTAAAGATTCATTTGTAGTCTACATTGACAAGTATTTTTCTAAGTACATTATGTTCTTGAAGTTGGTGCAAAATACTGCAGATCGCATGCCTCAAGCCAAAAGAGGAGGCCAGTCGGTTCTGAAGGTGCTGACAGCCTAACAGGTTGAATTAATTTTATTTGTAATGGAGCAAACACAGCATGGAAGGGTAACACAAAGAGAATACTCCTTGATTTTTCAGTGCCATAACAGGTGCTTTACGAATATAATCTCATAGGGGTGCCTGGGTGGCTCAGTCGGTCGCTTGGCGGGAAGCCTGCTTCTCCCTCTCCCTCTGCCTGCCACTCCCCCTGCTTGTGCTCTCTCTCTCTCTCTCTGTCAGGTAAATAAATAAAATCTTTAAACAAAACAAATATAATCTCACATAATCCATCACACCTATTTACAAAGAAGGGAGGTCAACTTCCTCAGGGTTACACAGCCAGCTGTTGCAGCTAGAATTTGAACCTAGTTCTCTCTGCCTCCAAAGTGGGACTCCATCCTAAGTGCCCTCTGAAGGGTACTGATCGCATATGCATGACCAATAATAGGCAGCTATGATGATGCCCTTTGTACTTTCTGAGCTCCAGACACCTATGACTGGAGTAATGCTGAGTAGCCACTGGGATTATGAAGTTGGAGCTGTCTGAATATACATTTTGTTCATTGCTCCCAGGGAGGCGGTGCGGAGAAATTTATCAACAGAAACATAAATTCTTCAAGGTCCCTCAAATGTGCCTTTGAGGAATTATGAGCCTCCTTGGATCATAAGAATTGCACTTGGACAGCTCTGCTCAGCCAAAGTCCTCATTCGGCATGCAGCAGTAAAAGGTCAGAGGTCACAGAGTCCCAGAAATGACAAAGTCACAAAAAATGACACAGCCTTCGAAAGAGCTCATGAATATCGAATTTAGGAAATTTGTAGATTCCATGGGACTATGTTACACATCTGTGTAATGATGGATAGTTTCATGCAAGAATGAAATTTTTAAAATACCTTACTTAGAGTTTATCTACTCAAATCTTTCGCTTTACAGATGCAGTAACTGAGATCCTAAGATTTTAATTAACTACTTTACTTAGAAAAATCTCAGTGAGGGGAAGACAGAACAATTTCCGCTGACTCTAAACTCCTAGATTTTTCAATGCCCTTCCTCCTCACACTCTGAAAAACCTCCAAAGTCAGTTTACAATGGCAAAACCTCAGTCTGTGAATTTAATATTTTTTGGCTGTCTATGCTGCACTGGGAATTGTTCAACTCTAACTCCCTTTAGCCATGAAGACTGGGAGAGAATATAATTCTCAGCGCTGCTCATGTTTTCAAGTCACATGTCCTCAGGTTGCTAAAAATTTCTAGCCTGTGAAACATGAAATGAAATGCCAGGATGCTATTTTTGATTGACAACGAAAGCAAGGGAGCGGATTTATATCCATTGGCAAAATCTTATGATGACAGTGAGAAATTGCTAGTGATGAGACATAAATGTTACCATATAGCATTGACGAAGTTTCCGTTTTTCCTACTGATTGAGAGGAGACTGCTTCCCTCTGGCCTCCAGTCTCTAATAATCCAAAACCAGACATTTAATTTTATTTTTAAATTAATCATAAATGTAATGGTATCATAAGTGTGATTCAGCAAGGAAGAGTGAAAAGCAGCACAAATGGGAAGGAAACACACACTTTTTTTTCCAGTCATTTTCCATTTATGTTTTCCTTCCCTTGGAATTCAATTGTTTTAACATAATCTAATTTTAAAAAATACTTCTATTATTGAGAATGCTCAGAAAATTTATATGAATTAATATTTCAAGTAGAGAAGATATTACAAAGGATAAAACCAAGTTCAAAAACTGTTAATGTGTTTTTTGATCCTTAGGTATATTCTAGGACAACAGAATGGATTGCTCTAAAAGATAGAAAGTGTTCATTTAACTTAAAAAAAATATTTCATGTATTTTGATATCAGCCAATCCAGTGCCACAATAGCAGACAATTTAAGACAAGCACACTTAAAAAATAAAGAAGGTACTCAAAATTTCAAAGTCCAGGGGTGCCTGGGTGGCTCAGTCATTAAGTGTCTGCCTTTGGCCCAGGTCATGATCCCAGTGTCCCGGGATCAAGCCCCACATCTGGCTCCCTGCTCGGTGGGGAGCCTGCTTCTCCCTCTCCAACTCTCCCCTGCTTGTGTTCCCTCTCTCACTGTCTCTCACTGTCAAATAAATAAATAAATAAATAAATAAATAAATAAATAAAATCTTTAAAAAAACAAAAAAAGATGCCAAAGTCTGTGGCACATTTATTTACATAGCAATACAAAATTCTGTCCCACTCTTTGATTAATGAAAGTAATAGTCAGACTTAAAAATAAATACTAAACATATAATATCTAACATAATTATATTTAGTATATAATATGTATTTATCTAATACTATTAAGTAACATATTTGCATTTAATGCATATTAAATAAGTATTTGAGAATATAATACAATTGGAAACCTTTGGAAAGTTCAAAATATATTTCTGTATATATATAGACGGACATATATATGCTGAATTAAATATATATTATATATACATTATATAAATATAAAATTTGTATATACCTATATCAAACAAAAAGCTGACACTTTCTTTTTTTCCAGTTAATTCACCGATTGGTCATTCATTTTCACAATTCCGTAGATACAAACAGAACAAGACTCTGCACTTAGATGGCCAAGAAACAACCTGCAGTATCATCTTTTAATTTTAACTCCTCTTTTATTGCCCCTCATTTTCTAAGGGATTAGGCTCCTTCTGGATTTCAGTGTTTTTATGTTAGTTTTTTTCCAAGTTGATTTTGTTTTACTCTTTAAGTTCATGCCATTGTTTGCTGACGTAGTGAAATGTGATTTACAGTACAATAACCAGCCAACTGGAGAATGTATTAACTGGAAACTGGGAATGCCAGCAGTAAAGAATGTCAGGATCCACTAAAAATAGAAGGTTTCATACTTGCAGTTTAGTCACCTTTGTTGGGCATAAAAATCTCTTACTTCAGCTCATCATGAGTTTGTTTCCTGGGGATTTTATTTGTTGTTTTTGTTTTTGTTTTTTTTTTCTTCTTAAAGCATCGTGGAGGGAACAATTCGATGTGAAAGTTACTTTTTAAGAACTGGGTGGGTTTTTTTTTTTTAGCCCATCAAATTTCAGTATACGTGGTTAATAACCACTTCAAATTGCTCTGCCAGGAGAAACTTTAACCTAATTGCCTGCCAAGGCTCGTAAAGCACCTCTGTGTCATTGGCAATTCATTGGTCTATTGATGTCATAACTCACATTGATATTTTCTGGCTCTCATTTTTCACTCATACTGATGCTCACTTGCTTTGATTTTTTTTTTTACATTTACAAAATTAAGGGTTATACCTCAGCTACACAGTGTTTAATAGATTCTATACACATTCTCCTAAGTGGATTTTCTCTTTCCNTACAACACACATGCACACATATGCATGCCTGCACACACACAAGCTTTAAATGCTTGAATACATTCTCCTCCAAGTGGAATTTTTTTCATCAAACTGAAACATTTTGGGGTGCTTGAGTGGCTTAGTGGGTTAAGCGTCTGCTTTCGGCTCAGGTCATGGTCTCTGGGTCCTGGGATTGAGCCCCACATAAGGCTTCCTGCTCAGTAAGGAGTCTGCTTCTCCCTCTCTCTCTCTCTCTCTCCCTCTGCCCTTCCCCACCACTCAGTCTCTCTCTTGCTCTTTTTCAAATACATAAATAAAAATCTTAAAAAAAAACCAAAACAAATATTTCATTTTCATATTGATCTACAGGTCCTTTTAAAGCTACTCTTTAAAAGTCCCTCTTCATGTGACATAATAGTGATCAAACCACTTTTATCTCAGAATGCCCGAATTTGTACAAGATCACAGCTAATGAGTTATTTTCCAGCACGGTGTCATGAGGATCAGTTGCCAGAACGAAATCACATGCCGGCTCTTCCCACAGCAGCGCACATCTTCTCTGTTGGTATAGAGTGTTCTGCAGCGGTCAGCACCGTGCAAAGGGAGACAGCTCCAATCGGACATCTCTGTCACTTTCCCCTGGATGACTGTGAGGTGTGAAGAAAGTATGTTCACACCTGCCAATTCCGCCAAACGTTGTGCTCTCATGCCACACACCAATTAGTTTTACATTCTCTCGAGAAGGCGCGAGTGTGAAAAGCTGTCTTTTGGCAGTGACATAACTGTCCTCTACTACCTCAGAGGAGGGTAGCATTCATCTTCACTAGCGGGATGGAGAAAAGTTTGAGGCACAATGGGAAATCCTTCCTGTAAGGAGAAAAGTTTTCTTGGATGTGTCAAGACTTTGTTAGCTTGGTAAACATGGCAACCCATGTCCAGGTGGGTCAAACTCTTCATTCCCTTCAACACCACTTCCTGAGACATTTAAAGACCCAAGCAAAAGGTGGGAACTCGGTCACCGATGGCCATGTAACCCCAGGCTGGCCAGGTTAAATGCCACAAAGAAATTAGTAATTGTACAAAAACTGGTCCACTTCATATAGCTAGAGAGGTGTCATACGGCTTACAATTCTGATCGAAAAATGTACATTTGGGTCATTTTTCAGAAAGTGGCTAAAATGTTACATACTAATTGCAATTAGTCCAATCTTTTTTTCTTTTAAACCATACAGCTCACAAAGATAAGATGTTGAAGTTATTGCCTGCATCTACCTCACAGATCTTGAAGTAACTCAACAGCCATCTGAAAGACTAAACAGCCATCAAGGAACTGTTCGCAAAATCACTTTCTCCATCAGAGATGATCTCACTAACCTCCTCAGGAGAATGAGCATCTCCCCAAGTTTTTCAGCCAGGCCTGCTACTACTTCTGTCACATTTTTTTAGTCACAGGAACTTTTTAAAATTTTTTTCTAGTTGTTGCTTCATTAAGGGTCATATTCTTGAAAATTTCAAAAGAAATATTATGCTGTCAAGTCAGCACTCAGCATTCAAATAGGTGATGTTGTGATTTATAGGAAGAAATACATAATTAGACTGTCCCATTTCTGGCACAGACCTCCTAAAACTCTCAGAATTTCCTAAAGCGGTCTTTTTAAAAAAATATTTTTATTAAGTAATCTCTACACCCAACATGGGGTTTGGACTTACAACCCTGAAATCAAGCGTTGCATGGTCTACTGACTGAGCCAGCCAGGTGCCCCAATTGTGCCCATTGTTATGTCAAAGAGGTAACTTTTGGAAAGCACCTGAGGACAAGGGCTGGGTTTCAACTGGGAACCAATCCAGTGATTACACGGTTAGAACTTCCAGTCCCACCCCTCTGACCTCTGGGGAGGGGAGGAGTCTGAAGATTGACTTATTGCCAATGGTCATGATTTAAACAATCAAGCCTATATAATGAGCCTCCATAAAACCCCAAAAGGACGAGGTTGGGAGAACCTCTAGGTTGGTGGACACATGGAGGTTCGAGGAGAGTGGTGGACCTGGAGAAACCACGGATGCTCTATGCCCCTACCCCATACTTTGCTCTATGCATCTCCCCAACCTGGCTGTTTCCGAGTTATATACTTTTACAATAAACCAGTAATCTAGTAAGTAAAATGTTTCTCCGAATTCTTTGAGCCACTGCAGCAAAATCAAACCCAAAGAGGGAGTCATTGGAGCTTCCAACCCATAGCTGTTCAGTTAGGACCACAGGCAATAAATTGGACTTTTAGTTGGCATCTGAAGTGGGGGAGGGGGAGGGTCTTGTAGGACAGAGCCCTCAAGCTGTGGAATCTGACATGCTTTCAAGGTAGTGTCAGAGTTGAGTGGCACTATGGGACACCCAGCTGGTGTGGGAGATTTGCTTCGTGGTTTGGGAAAACCCACATATACATATAGCTTTGAATTGGGTACAGAGTCGGAGATGTGCTTTGAAGGGGGCAGAACCTGAGACCTAAGGGTTGTGAGCTTTTCTGTGTAAGGATGTGAATAGTGAGGATGGATATAAGGGGGAAAGTAAACATCAGTAGGCATAGAAACAATCTGTGATGAAGGGCCAATCTCTCCTGCGATTTATATTTAAAAAGAAAAACAAAAAGAAAATCTCGAAAGCCCAAGACATACACAATATAAGCCCACTGGGTCTACACTTGGATGTCATGCAATGTCAAGCTGCTATCAAGCTCTCTTGATGTTCACTCTCAATTACTCGCCAATTCACAGGTGACAGCTTCACCTCACCAGTGAAACCAGTGGCCATTTCACATGGGCCTGCTGGTGTGTTCAATCTGGCAGAATTTTAGGATCCGAGTTGCCAGTCTCTTCCCAGGCTGTGGGACCTTTGCTCTGGGTTGCTGTATTTCGCCTTTCTGGGGAGTCCTGGAATGCGGCTTCTTGGATGAGAACAGCCACTCCCAATCTCTGCCAACCTCCCTCTCACTCATCTAGAGATCTCTACGGTCCCGGGGCCTGCGTTTGTGCCCTCACCTCCCAGCTAGCGCAGCGTCCCAAAACATATACTTTCTCTGTTAACAGCTGGTTTCACTGCTTGGAGAAGCTCGCCTGCTTTCTCTGTGCTTTTGGAAATGATGAGACGGCCATTTTAGGTGGAATAAGATGATGGACTTCATGATCTCAATTTCTCTTTCTCCTCTTATGGCTTAGATGTAGTCCAGAGCTTCTTCCCTGGCCCGCTTTGATCCTCCTGTTCATTGTAGGTGTTCAGTCTGAGAAATGCAACCTATCCACAGCTCATTTAAAGAGCTTAGGTGATTTACATACACCAGACATATCAATGCTTCCTTTACCAGTCCAAATCTAATTTCACTCCGAACTGCAGGATGCTAACTCTTGCCACCTGCGATCTTGGCAGAAAAATTTGACATCAAAAACCCTCCCCACGCATTCAGGAACACTGTCATATATAAAGACAGGAGAGCTGTTCTCTCACATCCCTTCAGGAGGGAAGACAGAAGATTTATGGACTTTCAGTGGCATTTTTCCTGACTCCTCATGACTGTCTGGACAGAAATAGGGAAGATTTATTTTCTGACTGGCCCTCACATGTGCAAGCTCAGTCATCTGCAACCCAGCTAATTAGAAAGGTCAGTGGTACCTTTTGAACAAAGCAGAGAAACCGGCCCGAGCCAAACTGCAAATGTACATATTGCTGATGACGGTGCCACTCTGAAGCGGTGGAAGCATTAAGAATAATGCTCACGCCTGCTGGAGAACCTTTGTGAGACATTTTTTTTTAAGGCAAAGGAGTGAATGCTACTTCTTGGAAGGGTCACTGTCAGCGGGCTTTGTGCAAAATTAATAACAGAGAGTGGTTGGTACCATGCTTCATTGTTCCTGTGGAAGGAGATGGCTGCATTATGAATAAAGGACAATTATAAGGATAAGAAAGAAAAGATGAAGTGTGAAATAGTCCCAGCTCAATAACAGACTATAGCTGAGCATACAGAAGCTACAAAATGCCACCTGACTCTTTCCTCTAGTGCAATAAAGGGCATCATATTTCTTGAGCATCTGGTATGTTCCAGACATTAGACTAAGGTGATTTTCTGTATTATAGAAGCAATATACTATTGTCCTCTTTTTACAGTTAAGAAAGCAGAGATTCAGAGAAGTTAAATAATGTTCAAGGTAATACAACCAGCAAGGGGAAAAGCTGGGACCAATGTCTGTCTGAATCCAAAGCTTATTCTCTATGTACCAATTACCACTGCAAAGCAGATGGGCAAAATGTCTTCGATCAGATCACTATATACGTCATTGCTACTTCAATCTATTTTGCTACCAAAATTAAGTAAGTATGAATTAATATTACATTATATTATAATAAAAGCACTAGGACTGTGCATTGCCTGTGTTTATTAAATAATGCAACATGGAAATAATATATGAAACTTAAATATATAGTATGTAAGTACACAGACACAAATCCATTTATCCTTCTATATTATCCAAACAGATGTTATCTAAAGAGCTGCATGACATTTTATTCTATGAGACTACATTTCAATGTAAGTATGACAATTACACTCAGAACCTCACATTTATTTATCTGAGAGAACTGGATGAAAAAAAAATGCAACTTCTCCAGAACATATCAAGATTTAAGAACAATAGGAAATGATGACACCCACAGAGGTTGGACTATTTTATGAAGCCCTTCACTACTGATGTGACTATTATTTTATCCACAATAGGAAGCTCTACTGAAAATAACCAAGCCCATCTGAGCTGCAAGTTCAAAGTTCTACCTTCATTCCCAAGTGATGGGTTCAACATGTCTCCAAGGATAAGCATCTGTCTTAGGTGTGAATAAGAACCTTCTAAGAAGCTATGTTTGTGAATATGCAGATTCTTAGACCTTACTCCCTAGAAATTTGCTCCAATGGGCCTCAGGTAGGGCCCAGGGATCAACACTGCAATATACATCAGTTTCTGACACAGGTGGTCTAACGCCTATGGATTGAAGATCACTAGACCAGAGGATCCTTCCCTCTAGTTTGGAATGAGTTCCTCAAATTCTTGCTTAGACTTACAGTAGGGTGCCATAGGCTTTCCAGCTGAGATTTTCCTGGCTTCTCACATTGCTGGAGTATTTCTTAAGCTGAACCAAGTCAATATGTGATAAAATCCCAAGGATACACTGGCAGGAGACTGGCCTTTACAAGCAGGACTGTGAAGTTCTGTTCAGATAAGAAGTTGCTTCCTTTTATTTGCTTTCCTTCCTACTCTAGGCTGTTCTAAAAATAAAGCTGTGAACTAGAAGAATCTGGTCTTTATATCTTACTTCTTACGCCTTCACCACTTCTAACTTCAACATCCAAACCACATGTTGGAAACTAAAGCTTCTTAGCTACTTCGGATCATCAACTGAGGCATCCCACCCAAGCAGTCTGGTCCTCCTCACCAGTGCTCTAGATTTCTATTTCCTCCACCAACATGTATTTCATCCGTTTCCCATCTGGTCAGGATCCTAGCATCAGAACAATGACAAGACTTTCATATGACACATTAAAACGAACTAACAGATTAATATTTTATTTGGGAGCCAAACTATAGTGAAGAGAGGCAGAGTTCATCATGGGTCTCACACATGGCAAAGTAAAATGAATAAATAAAATTAGAATAATAAATAAAGTCAGAAGCATGGTGTCAGGTGATGTGAAAATGCAAAGACATTCCTTCTTCCACTTTCCTGCTGGAGATAATAAATACCTACTTAATTCACCAGCAGTCCACTACCTTTGTTGATAATTCGACAAGGTCATGGAAAGACTCGGCAAACTCATAGGACTTGGAATTCAATGTGACAAAACCTGGACTGTAAATATACTTTAATTTCTTAAAGGGAAATTCAGGATAATTTCTTAGAATACGAAATATAATCAAAATCAAAGATAAGGATGCATACAAAAAACTGCTTGGTTAAACATGAGGTTCCACGGCAAAATACAAAACCACAGTTCCAAGCTGAAGCCAACTACTATAGCATTAGGACAGACACAACAGCCAAGCAAAATTCTCAAGAGAGAACGAAAAAGAAAACCGGTTCTCCCATAAAGCTCTAAAAAGGAAGCTGACTTACTATATTTTAGACCATCTTTGATGACCTCACAATATCCAGAATGATTAACACTAAAATATATAATGAAATAACAGCAGTTTTGGATGAGATAAAGGGTAGGTGGGAAAGATCCCATAATTTGTTGATTTTTTTTGCATCATTAGAATCTTTCAAAATTTGGCTCTGTCCTTGGATCCAGACATTTGTAGAGGCTTTTGGCTTCTTGGTAATAAATCATTTAGCCATAACTTTCCAACGTCATGATTATAATTAACACTTAAGCCTTAATAAATGTTAACGGGTTACTTTTTTTTAGGTTGCATGTTTTTTAACAAGGGCTTTTTATATACAAGACCTTACAAATTCCAAGGAATGATTCTTAGAGATAGAAACTTCAGGCACTATAATAAAATAGGAGGAAAGATTTCAGGGAGGGAAGTAAGAGGTCTTGTAACATCTAAAATAATTTTACATTTTCACCTATTGCTCCCAATACATAGGAAAAAAAAAAAAACAAGCAAAAAAACCCTTGCTTTCTTACAGGGCTTAACACATGGTACAATTTCAGTTAGAGAGCATAAGATAAGGTGGAGAGCAAAAATATGGTTCATACTGAAAAAGATATCCATCAAGAGATAAAACATAATTACAGCTCGAATGGGCAGAATTCTTAATATCAGAAATACCCATAGGACCATTCATTTTGCTTTGCCTCAGAAGTCTCTCTTTTGAGCTGAGCTATGGATTCCTGAAGAGACCATGGTTGGCTTTGGAGAGAGAGAGAAGAAATACAAGGAGTTCCCTGCAGAACCGCACTTCCAGAAGAAGTAAGCTCCTGGGAAGCTGGTATGTCAGGATCATGTATCTCCTAGATATGAGCACATACTGGGGGCTCAAAATGGACACAATGATATGATAATGGTTCTAGGCACCACTGACTCTTTCCTCACAGCAAACCACTGCACTTGCTTCTGCACCGTGCCACGCGGTGTAGCTCTGCACTTCTCTCAGCCTTTGCTTTCACGCCTGTGCAACGGTCATAATAATATATATCTGTAAGGCCGTGGTGAAGTTGAAATGAGACTGCCAGTAGCAACACGTGACAAATGTGCAAGCACCCCACAATTCTTAAGTAGTTGTGATCCAAAGCCAGATATTTTTCTCTTCTATAAGTATTTTTCAGTAAATGAACTGGCCCTACCCAAATACAGAGATGCCTTTTAAAAAAGTATTTTATTTATTTCTTTGTCAGAGAGAGAGTGAGAAAGCAGAAGCATGGGAAGCGGAAGAGGGAGAAGCAGGCCCCCCACTGAGCAGCGAGCCCGATGTGGGGCTTAATCTCAGGATCTTGGGATCATGACCTGAGCCAAAGACAGACACTCAACCGACTGAGCTACCCAGAAGCCCCATAGAGAGAAGCCTTTAGAATCACAAATAACTCAAATTCAAACGTTCTTTAAGGGAGGCCTATTTACGACATGATTGAGCTTCTGATAAATATCATTGGCAGAATTATTAAACATATTTTAGAGACTTGTAAGAAATTTTTGTGCAGTTGAGTAGGAGAATGGCTGGAGAGCCAGTACCCCAGCTGTTTATCTGCAGAAGGACAGATACTGAGGGATTAAATCCCCAACTGTTCCTGGCGTTCCAAACTATGTCGACCTTGTGTGTGCTGGTGGCAGACGTCCTGTCCTCACTTCACGGGTAACAGCTCAGTTGAAGGTCATATTCTCAGAGAAAAACAAACCACTGACCCCGTTCCAGACTAAGACCCTTCTGTTGCACTCTCCCCTAGCATTTGGTATTTTCTTTCTTAGCACCTAGCATAATGGATGAATAACAGCAATTTGTGTGATTCTTTGATTAATGTCTACCTTCGCTTGAGTGTAAGCTCATTAGGGTAGAAAGTGTGACTGTTGAACTCACCATTATATCGACCCAGAGCCTAGCCCAGGGTCCGGCACATGGAAGGACCCAAATAAATGTCTGGTGCTTTAAGGAAGAGTGAAGACTCCAAGCCAAATTCTCTGACACCAAAGCCAGGGTGTCATTTTACTACCAAAGAAATGGCTCTACCTAAGTATTACCTGGGGAGCCCAGAAAAGACAGATTTCCAAGGCCTCGTTCTGAGCCTGTAGAATTAGACTCTCGGGGCCAAACGAATCTGTATTTTTAAAGTGCAGCCCGTTCATGGACCAGCTGTACGAACCGCTGTACTACGCATGCATATGCATCAGCTATAACCCCGGTGTGCTTATAAATAGAGCATCCAGAAGCCTCGTATTTTCACTTCCCACTGTCTGCTCAACGCTGAAAGGAAAAGCCCTCTAATGGAGGGACGAACTGTCCTTGAAGTGAACAAATATCAAAAGCGGCTCCCATGTCTTCACACAGAACAGGCGCTACATGATGAGTTTGCATTAACTATATATTATATACACTTTTTTAAAAAAATAGAACTTCAAAACATATTGCTCAATGGAAGGAGCCAGTCTGAAAATGCTACGTAGTATATGATTCCAAGTATATGACATTTTGCAAAAGGCGAAACTATGGAGATAGAAAAGTGACTTGTGGCTGCCAGGGCTGGTTGGGCGGGAGCGGGAGTGACGAATAGATGGGGCACAGGGGATTTTTAGGGTGGTGAGATTGTTCTGCTTGAAACTATAACAATGGAAACATGACATCATGCATTTGTCAAAACTCAGAGAACTATACAAAACAAAGAGTAAGCCCTAAAGGGAACTATGGAGTATTGTTAATAATAACGTACCAATATTGGTTTGTTAATTATAACAAAGGAACCACATTAATGCAAGATGTTAACATAGGAAATAAAGGAAATGGGAGGGTGGGCATGGAGTGGGTATATGAAACTCTGTACTCTCCGCTCAATTATTCCATAAATCTAAAACTTTTAAAATTTTAAAATTTCAAAACCTAAAAAGTCAAAATATACATATATATGTGTATGTATATATATATATATATACATACACATATATATATATATAAACACACACACCCCCAAAAAAAGTGACTGGGAATGGAGCACACATTACCTTCACATTTCCTGATGCTCACTGTGTGGGGAGCACCAAGCCAAGAATTTTCAAACACCTCATTTAACCTGACAACACTGCTCGAAGGAAGCTGATATCAGTATCTTCACACGCACTTAAGGGTTAAAGGAACCGAGAGTTAAGTGCAGTGAAGCCCTTGCCCAAGGAGACACAGCCAGCCAGTGATCCCAGGTTTCAAACTCAGGTCCCAGCCTTGCCCAAAGCCCACAGGTATACCCACAATGGCAACCTGCTTTGATGTATTGCTTTTGCCCATTCACAAAAGGAGTGGGTTACTACGAAGTTTAATCAATAACTATAAGCCAAATAATCAGAATATCATAATGCAGAGTCTGATGAAAAGATTTTCACAATCAAGCATAAGCCAGGGATACCCACAGAGTAAAACAAACACTGCCTTCCAGGAGCGTGGGGTGGTGGAAAGGCACAGGATGGCTTCCTCACGAAATCATGTGTCAAATAAACCAATCATGGGACATTGATGTGTGAACTTAAATGACAATATTTTGCTTTAAAACAAAACTATTTTTTAAAGTTTTATTTATTTTAGAGAAGGGGAGGGCATAGGGTGGGGAGGGGCAGAGGGAGAGAGAGAATCCCATAGAGGCTCCATGCTGAACACTGAGCCCGACTCAAGGCTCGATCCCATGACAATGAGATCACGACCTGAGCCAAAATCAAGAGTCAGATGTTCAACCAACTGAGCCAGCCAGGTACCCCTAAACTGTTTTTTAATAATACCAATAGTGACAGAAAGTCCAGAAAAAAGAGAGAGAGAGAGAGACGGAGAAGCATCACAACTAAAACAGCCTTTACGGGCCATATCAGCCTAACGCAACGTGTGTGTCTTATGGATCCTCATTCAAGCACACTAACTATGGAGAAATTAATGAACTTTGAACACAGATTGAACATTATGTAATGCTAAGGAGTTAAATTTTAGATGTAGCAATTTTATTAACATTAGGGTTGTTTTTTTTTTAAAGATCAAAACAAAGATAAACCCAACAGAGATTTGCTTCAAAGCCATTTGAGGAGGGATGAGAGTGGGTACAGGTCAAATAACACTGTGTCTGGAATTTGCTTCAAAACCATTTGAGGAGGAACGGAGCATGGGTATAGGTCAAATAAAATTGGCTCTGAACTGATAATTGTATAATTGTTGGAGCAGAGTGATGGGAACATGGGGTTCATTACACTATTCTCTCTCTCTTTGAATACATTTGAAATTTTCCATTATGAAAGGTTTTTTTTTTAAGTTTCTTACCCACCATTAGTTCTAGTGCTTATCTAACCGTGTGCATTGTCTTTGTTCAATATAGATATGAGCATTAAATATAAAAATAATAACTGAAATTAAAATGTAAGAGCACCGTAGTCAAGCATTTTCACTCTGATTGAGTAACTCCCGCCCTGCCGTTTCCGTTAACCTTTCTAGGAAACAGCCCACATCAATCTTCACTGCCTCTGTTGTCCCTCGGTCCTCTCATTACTCATTTCCTTCAAGTGCTTATGGCCAGGAAAGGGCATCCCTGGCAGAAGGAACGAGTCCAAGGGGGGCTGTTACCTGTTGATTTTTCCCTCAGGCGAGGCCAGAACGGACTCAGGGCTGCTTGCGGCAGCTCTGAAGACAGCACCAGGGGCTTCTTCACCCCCGGGCATGGCCCACGGCCACAGACACCCAACCTTGCACCTGGGTGACCCAGAGCTGCTGAAAAGCGTCTGTAACTCCCCTCGTGAGTTTGGATTTGTTCTTCACTTGCGATACCCAAACAGGACGCATCCGAGGACTCCGAGTGGTTTTTAAGAGATGTATAAAGAAAAATGATGTTCTACCTCCTTCCCAAACAGAGCCGGAAGAGCCTTCGGCTAGCCACAGGAAGACGTCAGGGGTGTCGGGGCTGGTGCCAAGCAAGAGGAAAAACAGTGAAAATTCCATTTCCCCAGCAAGCAAAATACAAGCCAAAGTCATGAAGCACTTTCATGAAACTCAACTTCAGAGGCTGGGACATTATTTTGTTGCAGAAATTCCTCTGACAGTAATGCCCTAGGCCTGCCCAGACATGGACGACCAGAGCACTCTGACTCCCCACCATGGGCCTTCTTGGATTAAAAAATTTGCTTTTGTGTGATATGTAATGCATATTAATAAATATGCAGTGGGCACTCGGGTGGCTCAGTCAGTTGAGCGTCTGACTCTTGGTTTCGGTTCAGGTCACGATCTCAGGGTGGTGGGAATGAGTCCCACGTAGGGCTCTGTGCTCAGCAGGGAGTCTGCTTGGGATTCTCTTCTCTGCCCTTCTCCCCACCCATGCACACGCTTTCTCTCTCTCTCTCTCAAATAGATAAATACATAAATAAATAAACAAATAAGCAGCATGTTCTGTCTTCAAACGAGGCAAGAGGTGTATGCTCTTACCTGTTACCCTCTTTCCCCTTAAGGAGTCTCTCGCTTGGGAGGAAGAAAAATTCCACAGACAAGTAAAATGAACATTCCAACTTTAGTTGATTTATTCAGCCAGTTGTTAAGGCATTCTTTTAAAACTCTTGTCATTTACTTGTGAAGTTTTGGCTTCTGGCATTCAAAATATTCTAAATGCCTGCATTCATAGGCCTTTCTACAAGTTTTTAAAGGTGTCTGGGGAATTTCACTAAGCCCAGTGATTTAAAACTCTAAAGGTCAGGAAGTGTATCATGCGTACTTAAAAAATGACCCTGCAATAGTACAAAAGTGAAACACTGATTACGCAAATTGACAAGTACATATTATCTACTATGCTGTTGCAAAATACTGAACTGAATTCCAGGAGGGACAGGTTTTAGTCCCAGCCGGTTCACTCACCGACTATTTGATATTAAGCAAATTATCACAGTCTCTTGAGCCTCTATAAAATAAGGGACAGATTAAATGAGTGTTGATGGTCATTCAAAATTTCGGATTGAGTGAAATACTTATTACTCTAGTGACCCCTCCATTTACAACTGTTTGGATTTCTATGGGATGATAGGAATTTGAGAGATAATAAGCCTCCAAGAGTCTGCCTCAAACCACAGCTCTGATGTTCTGTGATACCAATATCACATATTGGTGGCTTTATCTGAAAACTGGCCATTTGCACACTCCCTTCCTGGGGGTAGGTCCATCTGGAACAGCAAATTACAGATCAGACATGACTTAATGAACTTAGGATCAGAACATATGACATTGTGTTTTTGAAAGGCTGCTTCCTTCAAACTAAAATAGCTTGTTAGACTTCAGCCATTACAGAAATACATCGATTTAGATACTCAACATCAATCATGAGAATCACAGTATTCTCTCTTCTGATGAATTCTAGCAAAATGCCTTTAATGCTCATTTTCTACTCCATGTTGTCTCGTGACAATTACATTACCTCACCCCTATTATAAATAATTAGATAATGATTTCTGTTACAGTATTTATTTTCCTTCTAGCAGGCCCTCATGGGGTTTCAATGTGGCTAGGAAGGACAATTCCGTGCAAGTGACCAGTGTAGGGGAGCAGAATTTACCACCCCAAAATATGCCTCTTTGGCATAAGGATTGTTAGGCTGGCTATTTTTAAGAAACTGAAGAGGAGGTCTGAAAACCGGAAGAATTTATTCTTTTGTGAGAGACATTTATAAGGAACTCTCACTTGTAGGGGTATCTCCCTCACTGTACCAGGAAAAGGAGGATAACTCTAAAAACTGTTCTAGAAACTGTTACCAGTAAAGAAAGCATGGAATTTAAATCCGCATAACAACCTTAACTCTTGTTTATTATGTTTATTGTGTAACCTCCCATAACTGACTTGGAATCAGCTGTTCAATTCATTTTGAATAAGTATTAACACTTTTCTTACATTTATACTCTTTTTTTTTTTTTTAAGAGAAGGAAGGGGGCCCAGGGGAGGGGCAGAGGGAGAGAGAGAATCCCAAGCAGGCTCCACGTCCAGCAGAGTCCCACGTAGGGCTGGATCTCACCACCCTGAGATCATGACCTGTGCTGAAATCAAGAGCCCAACGCTTAACGGACTGAGCCACCCAGGTGCCCTACATTAATAGACTCTTAAGATTTATTGCTTAGGGATGATTTAGGGAATGAATAGGAGTATTGTCCTTAAAGTTAAACCTGCTTTTAAAACAAGGCAAAGACTTTTTGAATTAATACTTTTGAAACTTTTTGGAGTTTACAATAACTACCTAAACATGAAAAGAGTAAATATATTTGCATTCATTAAATCCAAAAACAAATTTACATTTGAGAAACCAAAATTCTGTTAACAATTCTTAAAATAATTTTATGTTATTACTTCACTTTCGTTTGATTTTTTCTTAATGAAGCTTTACCTCTAAACAAATGCTTTTTTTTTTTTACAAAATACTAATAGTGCCCTACATTTGCATAGCACTTTCAAGTGTTGAAATGACTTTGACTTTATTTCTTTTAACTGAGGCTCAGAAGAAAACTCTGTGAGATAATGATAATATCCCATTTTATAGATGAGGAAACTGAGGTCACTGCTAGTAAGTAACTGTGTCCATATTCAAATCTAGGTCTCCCCATTTTTCCAAAGAAGACACACAGATGGCCAACAGACACATGAAAAGATACTCAACATCACTCATTATCAGGGAAGTACAAATCAAAACTACAATGAGATATCACCTCACACTGATCAGAATGGCTGGAATTAACAACACAGGAAATAACAGGTGTCAGTGAGGATGCAGAGAAAGGGGAACCCTCTTATACTGTTGGTGGGAATGCAAACTGGTGCAGCCACTCTGGAAAACAGTATGAAGTTCCCTCAAAAAGTTAAAAAAGTTGGAAATACAGCTACCCTACAATCCAGCAGTTGGCACTACTAGGGATTTACCCAAAGGATACAAAAATACTGATTCTAAGGGACACATGCACCCCAATGTTTATAGCAGTATTATCAACAATAGCCAAATTATGGAAAGATCTCAGATGTCCATCGACTGATAAATGGATAAAGAAGATGTGGTATATATTTTTACAATGGAATATTACTCAGCCATCAGAAAGAATGAAATCTTGCCATTTGTAGCAACATGGATGGAGCTAGAGAGTATTATGCTAAGCCAAATAAGTCAGTCAGAGGAAGACAAATACCATATGATTTCACTCATATGTGGAATTTAAGAAACATAACAGATGAGGGGTTCTTGAGTGGCTCAGCTGGTTAAGCAGCCAACTCTTGATTTCAGTTAAGGTCATGATCTCAGGGTCCTGGGATTGAGCCCCAAGTTGGAGAGTGTGGAGTCTGCTTGAAGATGTTCTCTTTCCTCTGCCCCTCCTGCTCACATGTAATTTCTCTCTTTAAAATAAATAAATAAATCTTAAAAAAAAAAAAAGTAACAGATGAACGTAGGGGGAAAAAAAGAGAGAGGCAAACCATAAAACAGACTCTTAACTATAAAGAACACACTGAGGGCTGCTGGAAGTGAGGTGGGCAGGGGGATGGGTTAAATGGGTAATGGGCATTAAGGAGGACACTTGTGATGAGCACTAGGTGTCATATGTAAGCGATGAATCACTAAATCCTACACCTGAAATGAAAAACAGAAACCAAACCAAACCAAACAAAAACATATCTAGGTCTCCCAGCTCCAATTACAATAATAGGCCATTCATCCTTTAAGTATTAACACTTCCTTGAAGAATGCCTTAAAAATCACCTCAAGCACTCCACAGAGTGACACAGAAGCAGTTTTTAGCAGGGGTATTCAATAAAAAGTCAAAAAGTGGTCTCTCCTTCATGGAATGAACAACGGAAACAAGTACCCATTGATCACCTCCCAGGTGACGGGACTCCAGGAAAGATGGTTTCATTGAGCATGCAAGGCAACTGCAGCAAGCTGATAAAACACGAGAGCTCTAAGGGACTCATTTTGATTTATCAAATCAATGATCCATCAAGTCAAAAACCTCTCTAAAGTAGAATTTGATATGATAGACCGTAACCATTGTGTGGGACTTCTTCAAGTTTATTATATTAATAGCATTCTGCATTGAGCCAATAGGCCAGAGCAAATCTTAGAGGCATGCTGAAGCTCAGGAGAGAAGTGACTATTGATCAATGACAGACCTGGTAGGGTGTTAATGCTGGAGTCCTAGACAAATGCCCCCCTGCCGATCCCTCTGGAGTTCCACCATGACCAGCTGCTGTTTGATGATAACTTCGCTACGCTCCTGTCTTACTTGCTAGCAATTCTGTTTTGAGGAAGCAAATCCTTACCTCTCATACAAAAATGTGTTTGGTACTCTATGACCTAGTAAAGTAACAAATGACTTAAGATGACCTAATACCTCCAGGAAAATATTATATAAGAGTGTTAACATTGACGGTATAGAAAGGTAAGTCCCTTGCAACCACAAAATCTAGGACCATTTCTCAGCAGCAAAATAATGAAAAAAAGGAACCATCACCAAAAAGACTGAAGGAGAGAAAATTGGCCCTAAAACTGGCTGAAATCGTATTGGTTGCTCACCTCCACCACCTTTAAGCCATTGACCAAGGCTTTCTCTTTCATGGTGTTGCAAGTAACTTGCAAGCAGAGTTTAGTCTTCATCCAGCATTGTTTTTATAAATTAATAGCAAAAAAAAAAAAACAACAAATCCCAAAAAACAAAAACTACAAAACAAACAAAAAAACTCACCTTTCCAGAAATATATCCCATCACTCTCTTTTAACAATATACTAAATTAAAATAATAATAATAATACATTAAATTATTCAAATATTTTAGAAGTTTGGCACTTAATTTTAAAACCTAATGAGTGGTGGTTCCCTTTCCCCTTCTGAACAATTTAATCGTGAACCCAATAAGTAGGGCACAGCAAAGTAGGCAAACAGGACAGTGGGGTGTGTGTATGGGGAGCCGAACGGTCCATCTCAGGGTACCAGGAACTGAAGGAAGTTTCCTTCCTACAGCTGTGTAGGAAAGCTATTGAGGGTAGTGTGCTGCAGCCTAGAAGAGTGAGGAGAGTATGCTGCCGGGCAAAGAGTAGCATGGACGATGGAAGCTTGGGGCGTGATCAAATAAGTAAACATATTCTGTATAATTGGAGCTGGATTCCTCACTGTTAGAGAAGAGAGATACAAATGTTGAAATGGAAAAAAAATAGAAAGAACTCAATGGTGATGGACTGAAATCAAAGGTATTGGTATGACTGTATGGATATCAAACTATCTGTCTAGATCAAGTAAGAAATAAATATATATGTGCATACGTATTTATTATAGTATATTCCTTAGCTTTGCTGAGAGTCTGGAAGCAGTGACACCCCAATAACAATGAGCACCCAAATCCTGGCTTCTAAATACTCTTCTCATTAGAAGGAAGAAGATTCCTTAGAGTAATGACCAATACTAGGATGGGGCAGGGAAAGTTTTACACGAGAATGTTTTATTGTGCTAGACAGTAAAGAAATGCTCAAAGAATAATGGAGTTGCATCAAAAAAATATATAGACACAATCAAAGTGGCTCCCACAACAATTTTAGCCTCAAACTAAATAAAGATAGCAATGGATTTTAGTCCATTAAATAAAATAGTAAACCATGAGTCTATAAAGACATAACAAATAAATGAATAACTTGAAATTTGAAGAGGAATAAAGTGTTTGCACTGTCTTAAAGGACCTCACCACGAAAGGCACCTGGGGGGCTCAGTTGCTTAGCATCAGACTCTTGGATTTGGCTCCGGACATGATCTCAGGGCTGTGAGATACAGTCCTGTGCAGGCTCTGTGCTCAGTGGGGAGTCTGCTTCTCTCTCTCTGCCCTACCCCCGCTTGTGCGCATGCTCTCTCTCTAAAATAAACACAAAAATCTAAAAAATAAAATAAAATAAAGTACCTCACCATGAAATACTTCCCATTTATGAAGGAGAAAAGGATAACTGCACTGTGAAGAAACCTGGCAGAGACCACTTTAACCTAGCTATCAAAGTGCACATCATCGGTAACTGGACAGGTCAAAATCCTGCATCTCAGATAAAGATTCAATGAGAAGAAAGCAGCATCACTTTTGTGATATTCCTGCCAAAGATGCATTAATTTTTATCACAAGGTAAAATTAGACATATCCAAATTGAAGTACATTCCACAAAATAATTGGTCCATAAATAAAAGTGTCCAATTTATGAGATTCAAGGAAAGACTGAAGACTTTCCTAAACCTGCAGAGGCTAAAGAGTCAGGACAGTTAAATGCAGTGCATTATTCTAAACTGGATCTTTCTACTATGAAGGACATTATCGGAACAACTGGGAAAGCTCGCATGGGATTGGGAACTGGATGAAATAATATATCAGTGTCAGTTTCCTGATTTTGGTGGTTCTATGATAGAACGTCTTGGTTTGTGGTCTATTGAGGTATCCTGGGGTCCTGGGGTATCATGCTGGCAACTTGTTTCCAAATGGATTCAGGAGTCAAAAATTTTTTGCACTATTCTTCCAACTTCCTGTAATTTCATGATTGTTTTGGAAAAAAAAAATTAAAGCTTAATGGGTTATCATAAATATTTGGCATATATTACTGAGGGTATAAAAGATACAAAATAAAATAACTGATTTCCCACAAAATAAAACAAACACGTATAACCTGCAAGAGACCCCCACACCTTAAATGATGTTCTTATTCTAAACCCTATCCTAAGTTTAGATTAAAACAAGCTGATTAAAACAAATCAAGAATAAATTCATTTATCGTATGATGTAAATAGTAAAGAGAATGGGAAGGAATTAAACCAATTAAATTTTACTCAGCTATTACCTGTTCTCCAACCCACACCTAAAGAGAAGTTGAAGAAATCATTCAATAGAACACAGTGATATTTAGCTTCATACTATTGCCAAATGAGATCTGTTAAAGTCCTTGTTTTTTCCTCTCTGGGTTATTTTCATACAGATTTGACTATGAAACGAGCTAGTCTCAACATCAAATCAAAAGGAAGAAGGAGAGAATTTTGTGGCTGAAAAAAATACAACCCCTTTCCTTTGTACAAGAATTAAACATGTATATAATTTTTAAAAATTTGATCCAATAATTAAATTTCACTGGCAGCATTTGTCTTATTATAGTAGTGATTGATAACTGTTAAAGTTGCAGATTGATATGCCAGCTTGCCAAGTCCAAGACGGATGTTCCAGAATGGTGTTTCCTCTCCCAAATAGTTGTGAATACACTAATGTTATTTCAGCCCATATGTGATTACAGTTCACCATTTTTTCAATTGGTTTTTCTCAAGCAATTACAATTAGTTGGCACGTGTCCATGTCTTCCTATCATGGGAGGCAGTGCCATGCAACAAAAAGGGGACTGGATAAGTCAGAGGCCGCTTCTGTCACAATTTAAGCATGACTTTGGACAAATCACTAGCCTCAGTATGTTTCGGTTTCCACTTCTATAAAATTAGAGGATCA
The DNA here is from genome assembly GCF_017311325.1 of Ursus maritimus. Taxonomy (NCBI): domain Eukaryota; kingdom Metazoa; phylum Chordata; class Mammalia; order Carnivora; family Ursidae; genus Ursus; species Ursus maritimus. Next base: position 17,766,611 of record NW_024426552.1, read on the forward strand.
TGAAAGACAATTTCTAATGTTTCTCTGAACTTGTCTTATGTCTTCTTCATTTGCATTGAAGATATTGTCTTAATTAAATTGCAAATGACCAACTTTAACGTCTTTTTCATTTTTTCACAGTACCACATATACTTTTGTTGTCAGTGGTTTTTTTTCTTTTTTTGCTTAATCATAGGGCCTCAGACTGTCAAATTCTGATATTAATAAAATTATCAATACCTTGTCTTAAACTAGCAGAAACTTTTTACAAAATAGAGCAGAAATTGGAGCCTCTGGGTGGTTCAGTCGGTTAAGCGTCTGACTCTTGGTTTTGGTTCAGGTCACCATCTCAGGGTTGTGAGATGGAACCCTGCATCAGGCTCGACATTCAGCATGGAGTCTGGTTAAGATTCTCTCTCTCCTTCTCCCTCTGCCTCTCCCCCACCCACTTGTGTGCTCTTGATCTCTCCCTCTCTCTCAAAAAAAAAAAAAAAATAGTGCAGAAATTACCCACTATAAGCAAATGTGTTATTTCAACGTTGTTTAAATTTAGAGTTCCAATTTTGCACCTGCTAAGAAAATGTATTCTTTTTTGGGAGCGATAAAAGCCTGCTAATTTTCAGCCATTTCTGTGTTTATCTTCTGATATACACACCTGAGGATCAACCCCAATAATATGAATCATATTAGAAATTCAAGGTATTTAGAGGATACCAATGAATCAGTAAACATAGTACAAATGTATGTACTGTGGAAGCAGTGAACATAATATATAAAATGTAACATATTTTTGCTATTTCAAGATACTCTTAAATTATTGTGTTTATTAAGGCTTTTCTTAGAAATTAATAATTTGGGATGCCTGGGTGGCTCCATTGGTTAAGTGTCTGTCTTTGGCTCAGGTCATGATCCCAAGGTCCTGGGATCAGGTCCCATATGGGGCTCCCTGCTCAGCAGGGAGCCTGCTTCACCCTCTGCCTCCTGCTCCCCCCTGCTTGTGCTCTCTCTCTCAAATAAATAAATGAAATCTTTAAAAAAAACAATGAAATTAATAATTTACCCCAAAATTAATTTTCTTAGAAATTAACAAATGAGCTATGAATGGGGTTATAACTATTTGAATATTTAGTGTTTCTTAAGGTATATAATTTATGTCCATTGTTTCATTATGTAAATTATTTGCAGAATATAAACTTTTAAGAATGTGGTAAAATGAATAGAAGGTTACTAAGTAATATAATTTATCCCTCATTAGTAAACTTTCTCAGAGACTGAATGATGAAAATGAATTCTTGGTAACATCAGATAAAATACTGCTTTTCTTTTCAATTTGGTATCTACTCTTCTATAGAGAACCCACTTGATCCAAATGGATTTTTAAAAATCCAACAACCCATAAATCCCAAGAGTGTCTATGAACATTAAGTTGACACAGACACAAACACAGTGGTAAGAGTCTAGTGATGAAGATAATTTATATAAAGAATTTGTTTACACACTAAATTAAGGCACAACAGTGTGAGATTTCTTCTCAGACAGTGTGGTTTTATAAAAAGGAAGACACTTATGGAAATTCTAAGTGGTACCCCAAGTCCAAATTTCATTTACATACTTCCATTTAAAAATTAAGATACGAGGGACGCCTGGGTGGCACAGCAGTTAAGCGTCTGCCTTCGGCTCAGGGCGTGATCCCGGCATTATGGGATCGAGCCCCACATCAGGCTCCTCCGCTATGAGCCTGCTTCTTCCTCTCCCACTCATCCTAACATTTAGCATCAAACTCCAAGAGATTTAAGTAGCATTTTCATTTTTTCAGGGAAAAATAATTAAGATACAAAACATTTAATACATTAAATTATCTATTACTGTAGGGTTCTTTAGGGGAGGGGTAAGAGGAATAGATCCATTTTTTTCCCTGTGACAATTCTGGAATATGAATTAACTGCAGAGTTTAAGGTAATCGGCAAAAGTTTAGACATCATTAAATATTTGAAAGCCCTAGGAAGCCACACAAATGTAGACAGAGCTTATAAACTCCAGAAATGATTTGCAAAAAGCAGGGAAGTCAGACCAGGAATGACTACAACAGCAAATTTAGCTTGCGAGCTCATTTCTGCCTTTTCATGTCTGTAACCATAGCAACAAGCACAGGGACCCCAGAACAGAAGAGGTGCTCTTTAAATATGAGTTGAATCAATAAATGAATGAGCTGCAATCTCAAATCTGTTGTCTTTTTCTTTTGAAAAATCAGAACAGAAGTTCTCACCCAGTGAGAATTCTGACTCAGCATTCGGCATTTCCCCTTCTGCTCATTCCTGAGTTTTATGCTTTTCTGGACTTACATAAACCCCTCTGGACAGATGGAGTCCAGAGAGATGACAATATGACAGAGAGATCTGCATTCTATCCCTTGATCATTTAGGGTGAAATTTGATTGTTTCAATTTCACTTCCCTTTGAGCACCCAGTTTAAAACGTTTGTAATCTTTGTCCTCTCCAAACCCACAGTTTTTAGACAACACTTAATAAAATGTGTTAAAGATTCTGTTTTTACATGATTCATAATGCTAATGAATTCATCAATCCATTACCACACATCCTTCTGTAAATGTCAAACGGGATGTAGCTGACAGGGTCATGATCATTAAATGTAAGTTCATGGATGTACACATTTGTTCTTGACGGGAGTCATCTATGGCCAACTTTTGACTTTCTATGCTTCTATTACTTGGATGTCAATAATAGTATACAATATTCACATTACTGTGTCCCTATATGTCAAAATTTCCAAATATCTATGCACATTTTTACATATTTAAATGGACATCCTTTGTTACTTTGTGAAGGTACTTTTTTGAAAATATTGCTTTATTTTAACATTTTTTGATATTTACCCTCATTTGGTACTAATGAGGGTTTTCACGTATGGTCTCAGATGGGGTTTCTTGAGGTGGGCCTGAGATAAAGATCTTCACGCAAGAGATTTACTGAGGGAGTATGTTTCAGAAGGAACTTGTACAGATGTGAAGGAAGCAGGACAGGGTGGGGATGAAGCAAAACAAAGATGTGGTTATAGTTGAAGTATAGGCTCAGCCTGGTCCTACAGGGAGTTTTCTAACAAGAGTAACACCACAAAAATGATCCCACCTTGAGACAAAGAGGCTACTTGGGCAACTGTAGCCATCAGCAGCTAACACAGCAGCAGGGAGGGGGGCACAGAGGTCTCACGGAGGGCTTCTTTTCCGATACGTAATTTTACAAAAGAAAAATAGAACTTCCTATGGATGGATGGTCTAGTTTTATTGTTGTCTTAGTAATATACCTACGAGTCACGTTTTCCATATGTAAACATTCTATGTGAAACAATAAAACTGTAGCAATTTGGTAACCAAACCCACCACTGACAACTACAGAGTTATGAAGGAGATGAAAATAAAATGCTTCAGTGGTGCTTGTAAGAAAACCTTAAATTCCAAATACAGCCTTATCCTGGGAATTCAGTTCCGGAAATCGCATTCCATGAACGATGGCCACTATGCAAATTTCAGGAGGTTATGCAACGTCCAAATTTTGAGGTCACAAATGGGGGTAATTGAGGAAATTTCTGTGACTCATAAGTGGACAGCAGCTTCATCAGCACTGATAAGAGTTTCCCTTTCACCAGGGTAAGGTCTCCCTTCAGTAATGGCAATGGGTCCACTTAGCAGTGGCTCTTCCAAAGTAGCACAGTAACGGAGGGGGTACTGTTAGATGATCCTAGAGCAACAGGAGAACAGAGGCTTTTGTTACTTCATTGAAACCTGTTCTTGAATGTCATGGTGTGCCTTCATTTGTTCTTCCTATGCCCTTTACATTTAGTGTCTTGCAGGTTACATCATGCATTTTTCCCTGTTCATGTTTCCATGTCATTGATTGCTCATTCTTCTTCCATGGGGATAACTAATAAAGAAGGAAGACAGACTCTCAGGTGGTTCGAGTGGATGGAAGAATCAAAAACCTTTCCCTCTTGTGCTTGTTGTGTACATTTAGGATGGAGCCCATCATTTGGGGAGTTAGGTGTGGGCATCAAGGCTACCCCCTGGTCTTCCTTGTAGCTTTGTCAATATAGGGTGATGGATGAGAGCAAAGGCTCTGGAAAGTGGCACCTGCCAAACTTAAAGGGCTGCTGTGGCTCTTTCAACTCTCTTTGCTTGTGTACGGCTGTCCTGAGCTGGAGGCAGTAAATGAAGATAAAAAAGAAAGCTGCATAGCTTTCAAAAAGGGAAAGGGGAACTGCTGACCACTGCTAGCATACATCTAAGAATAAAATGTGATGCAGCCCCTACAGCGCCTCCTATATGATCTTAAAGACATGGACCTATCCAGTTTTTACAGGAGAACATAGCCACCACTTTATTTATGAAGGGGGTACTGAGTCCTATGCGGTAGCCACATAGGCTCACAATCCACAATCCACAATCTGCAGAGATGCATCAAGTGTTTCAAAACAACTATTAGGGGCGGCTTCAAGGTCAGATAAAAGGTGTGCCCTCTTCATGAATCATGAAGGGTGGAGCTGGGGAAGGGTAAGTGCAGACTTGAAATTGGGGTTTGGGAATTTTCTTCTGTAGGCTGTCAGCATCACCAGGGCATCACGCCAGGTTTGAAATTCATCTGCTTCCTTATTTCAGAGTCCTTTACTTCAATCTGTTTAATATGAAATCGAATTTACGACATATCTCCTTCATTTTATATGGTTTTATCTGGCCAAGCCCTGGCTACATTTGGGACAATATGAGAAAGTTCTTCAGGAGTTTATTTATTTATTTATTTATTTATTTATTTAGCAATTCATGTGTCACTTTAGGAAGAAGATATCCGTAAGGTCTATTTCCCAGTCAACATTTCATAACAACTGAGGCACAGAGAGACTAATGGCTTGTCTGATGTCACACAGCTATTTAATGGGCAGTTGTAAATCATTGCATAATTTTCCTTCTCCTGAGGATAATTCCTCCTGGCAGGCTACATATTAAGCAATTATATTTTCCCTCTGAAAACTCCTTATCCCAGAAGTACTATATAATCCAGCAATACTAAACTACTCGTACCATGATATTTCTTTCTTCTGTGTCTGTTTACACCATACCCTCTTCCTGGGAAGTTCCCCAACCTATCTCTATATCCATGTACTATATCTCTACCTTTTAGTAAGCCTTCTGCAGTAACCCCAAGATGGGTTACGAACATCTCATCAATCCCATATTGTATAATAACAGCCTATTTCTGTATATTTCTCTCCAACAAAAAGTGCATGTCTTAAATATCTTTAGATCCATCAAGTCTAGTACAGTGATTGACAGAGTGTAGGTGTTTAATAAATTTGTATTGGATGAATGGGCGAGCACATTAATGAATACGAATATGAGCACATAAATAAGTAGTGAACAGAAGAAGCTTCCATGCAAGGTTATAGACAGTATTTATAAGAGGAGCTAAGATGATAGCTTATTTAGATAACTAAGAAAGATGCAGGTTAAGTGCTATTTTTGCTTTCCTGCATAATGTAGTCTACAATTATATCTGCTGCAGAAAAAAGTAGTTATCCTATTCTCAGGTTCTGTCTAGATCCTGAAGAGTCTGGAAACCAAAGTGCCTACCAAAGCTGCCCAGTACCTGGAACAGTACTTGATATGTAATAATTGATCATTAATGGGGTAAACAAACATCTGGAAGATATGTGGGCTTATCACACAAAGTATTTTAGGGAGATAAGAGTAGAATCACTAACTTTTTACCATCCCAGGGTTAGGAGCACAGAAAAAGGCTACAATCCAACAATTCCACCCCAAAGTATGTATTCTCCAGAAATAAAAACATACGGCCACACAAAAACTTGTACATGAATGATCACAGCAGCATTTTTCATTAAGACAAAAAGGATGAAGACAACCCAAATGTCCACCAACTGACAAATGGATAAACAAAATGTAGTACAACTATACAATGAAATTATTTGGCCATAAAAAGGAATGACATATTGATACTTGTTACCACATGGGTGAACCTTGAAAACTATACTAAGTGAAAGAAGCCAGTTACAAAAGACCGCATATTATGTGATTCCATTCACACCAAATATCCAGAACAAGGAAATCTATTAAGACAGGAAGTAGATGAGTAGCTGCTTATGGCTGGTGGGGATGGAAGGTGACAGCTAAAGGATATGAGGTTTTCTTTTAGAGGTGATGAAAATGTACTAGGATTGTAATAATGGTTGCAGCCATCTATGACTATTTTAATAACCACTAAAGTGTACACTTTAACTGGTGAATTGTATCATATGTGAATTATACCTCAATAAAGCTGTTAAAAAATGACAAAGAAAGAGAGAGAGAAGGTTGGAAACATCTCACACTAAAGGCTGCCCATTAGAATCCTCCCAGCATGTTAATAAGATTCATTTCAGGTGTTTGTTGAAGGTGGCCCAGTCTGTGCCCCCATTTCTACCTTGTCCATTTCCAAGGCCCCAACCACAGTTCACTAACACCTGTTATAGCGAACTATCACATTGTGAAGTCTTTCTTGTGTGTGTGTGTGTGTGTGTGTGTGTGTGTGTAATAACCAGCTGAACCAGATAAAAAGTCTGTGTCCAAGCCACATCCATAGTTTCAATACCAAACTAGCATTTACTGAATGCCCATTATGTGCCAAGCACTCAGCATATGTCATTTTTAAGCCTCCCTATAACCTCAGGAAGTAGGCTGCATTACTTCATTTCATAGAGGAAGACCTGAGAGCAAGTTTAGGTAATTTCACGGTATCACTATGTGGGAACTGACAGACCCAGGTTCAAGATAATGTGTGTAATTCACAGTATCTGTGCTCTACTCACAATTTGGATCCTCAAAGTATTGCCTGGAACAGAAATAAAACCAGTACAAGAGAGGTAATAAAGGAGAGTATGGAATGTCTGATAAAGACAAATAATCTGATCGGTGTTCCAGAGTGAAATGGTGATGTGAGGATTCTGTTTTAAAATCCTGCCCTAATGAATGGCCTGGGCAATGACGAAGAGTTCTCCTGGGTCTGGGACTCCTCAAGAGCTGTCTGCTTGAAGAGGAAGCTTTTACATCTTGTTCTAGCTGAGCAAACAATAACATACTCTCAAGTCAGTTCCTTTTGTAGAAGACCTATGCTCTTGTTCCTAATTCTAGATGACAGTCCTATTCCAGCAAGACAGGGTGCATCTGTAAAGCCATAGTAACTTTGTGTTGAAATAGCAGCTTGTGAGAGTGGAGTGGTCACTGGAGACGCCTGATGGTTGGTTCTGAGCAGCTGGCAGTGGTGCTATGGAATGGGCCACGGACCACGTACACCTGAGATGGGCTACAGAACAGCACGGAGCAGAGGGGGATGTCCAAGTCAAACACAGCAGGACAGTCTCGCTGAGCCACCAGGAGTGTCATCTGCATCCACAGCGATCTCAGCAGCAGCAAATACCTATGGTGGCTTTCCAGGCGGAATTGAGACAGGCATTCTGGGGTGAGACACCAAGAGGTGCTTAAAGCAGGATTGGAACATCTGGGGAGCTGACTTCCAAATGAAAAAGCAGCTAACAGTGTAGCAATATATATTTGATTCAGCGGACAATGTCCACCACCCCTCCCTGGCAATTTTTAAAGTACATGGGCCAATGTCTTGTCATGGGATACTTCATGAAATGCAAGCTCCTTCTTGCTTGTGCTCTTCTAGAATACTAAGTTCAGGTCCGATAAATCAAATCCAGCTTTGCTACCACCTACACGGCAAGGGGATGTTCGCTTTCCCATCTTCCTTTCTCCTCCAAAGTCAGGAACTTCAACTCACAGAAAATAAGAAAAGATTCCCTCCACATAAGTCAGAATAAGCATGTAGGCTGGAATATTAAAAAACTGGCATAAAGATACACAGAGAAGGAAGCAGGGATGTCTGGAAGCTGAAACTGGCACAGTCACCAGGAAATTCATGCCAGACTAACCTTTATTAGATAAGTGTGGCTGGCATGGCACTTTTGGACTCTAGTAGAGCGTATGACTAAGACACACGTGACACCTTTATGGACAAACTATATTGGGTTAGATAAGAACCTAATTGGATATAGTCATACCTGGCTGGACAATCATAATAAAAACATTATAACTGATGAGTACTTCATAGCTTTGTCTTTACAAACTTACATCAAGATGCCCAAGGCGAGCATATCAAATTTGGGGGTGACTGCAAAGCATATTGCATGTGAAGTATGACTTTAAAACTATCTCAGTAGAGTAGATAATAATAACACAATGCGACCAAAATAATCTTTAAATTGGTTATATTCTATATGTCAATTTAATAAAGGGTTACATATATATATGTATATATATATATAAGATTTCATATACTTCAGTATCTTTGTATTCTGCAAATAACGTCCCATAGAAATCATGAAACATTTACATTCTCATCACCACCACCTAGACCCACACTGTCCATGATGGTATCCACCAGCTACCTGTGGCTCCTGAGCACTTGAATTGTGTGTGCTCTGAATTGAGATGTGCTGTAAGGATAATACCCACAACAAACTTCAAAGACAAAATATAAAACAGGATGTCAAATACCTCGTTAATAACTTTTATCCTGATTGCATGTTGAAATGATAACATTTGCATAAATTAAGTAACAGAAAATATATTATTAAAATTAAGTTCACTCTTACCTTTTTCCTTTTTTTCAATATGGCTACAGAAAAGTTTACAATTATCTATGCACCTTGCATTATATTTCTACTGACTGCAAGAATTCAGACCAGCATGGAGGATTTCATTGTGCCCTTTTCCTGGTTTGTATTAGTCACCCAAAAAGCCCTAGCTTCCTAGCTCTTCCCTCATCATCCATCAGCCTTGAATATCCCCCAAACTGAACACCCTCCACAAATCCTGAATCTCTTTCACCGTTACCTCCTGGAACCCGTGGCCCGTCATTAGCCAAGTTCCCCTATCCCTCAGCTCTTCTCTGCACATTTCCTTCCCCTTCTTGCTCTCATTCAGTGGTTCTAAAACACGTCCGTGCATTAGAATCATGTTGGGAATTTTAAATTAATCAATGCCCAGGCCTCGTTTTCAGAATATTTAATCAGAACCTCTGCTGTAGGGATAAAGCTTTGAATATTTTAGTAGCTCACCCAAGTGATTCTAATGTGCAGCTGGGATTGAGAGCCACCCATTAAGTCAGTGTCAAAGTTCCATCTACTTCAGCTCCACATCCGTGCTAGTGAACACGGCCGGCGAAAAATACACAGCATGCTGACTGGTCTCCGTGAAGACTAACCTAAAGTGGATTTAGAGCTGTCTGGCAATCCTACCATATTCCCCTTGGCCATGCACTATCTTTATCTCCTTAGAGAAATATTCTTCCCCTCCATCCTCACACTCAGCCTGTGACATTGCTGTCTAGTTCACCAAAAAAGTGGAAGAAATTAGTAACAACCTTCCACAAACTCCCTCTACCACCTGCATGTCTGTCCATATATATTCTGCCTTCCCCATTACTATAGCTCAGGCTGTCCCACAGAACTTTCTGGGATGATCAAAATGTTCTATGTTGGTGTTGTCCAGTAATGTGATCGCTAGTCACTAAGGGGATCTAGCAACTATAGTTTATAGGTCACAGTTCAGAAAGTCAGATGCTAGGTGTGAGAAGAAAAGAGAGGCCTACGGGAACACGGGATAAGTGTTTTAAAACTTCTGAAGGGGTGTCCTGTGGGTGAAAGTGGAGTCACTCTTTGCATTTAGCTTTACTCCACATGGCAAAATTGGGACTAAAAACTAGAAGTAAAGAGAAGGTAAATTTTATTTTTTTAATTAATTAATTTATTATTGATATATAATTAACATACAGCATTCCATTAGTTTCCCGTGTACAACGTCATGATTCAACATTTCTATACACTTCTCAGTGCTCATCGCGACAAATGTATTCTTAATCCCCTTTATCTTTTTTACCCATCCCTCACCCACCTCCCCTCTGGCAACCATCAGTTTGTTCTCCGTATCTGAGAGTCTTCTCTACTTCTTTATCCATTCATCTATGGGTGGACACTTGGGTTGTTTTTCTATCTTGGCTATTACAAATAATGCTGCATAAACATAAGGGTGTACACATCTTTTTAAATTACTGTTTTCATTTTCTTTGGGTAAATACCCAGTAGAATTACTGGATCATACGGTAATTCTATTTTTAGTTTTTTAAGGAACCTCCATACTGTTGTCCACAGTGGCTGCACCAATTTACATTCCCACCAACAGTGCAGAACAGTTCCTTTTTCTCTATATCCTTGCCAACACTTATTTGTCTTTTTCATTTTGGCTATTCTGAACAGGTGTAAGGTGACATCTCATTGTGGTTGATCTGCATTTCCCTGATTGAGTAGTGATGTTGAGCATCTTTTCATGGGTCTACTGACCATCTGTATGTCTTCTTTGAAAAAATGTCTATTCAAGTCCTCTGCCCATTCTTAATTGGATTATTTGTGCTTTTTGATGTTGAGCTGTATAAGATCTTTACATATTTCGGATACTAATCCCTTATTGGATATATCATTTGCAACATCTTCTCTCATTCTGTAAGTTGCCTTGTGCTTTTGTCGATGGTTTCCTTCACTGTGCAAATTTTATTTTGGTGTAATTCCAATAGTTTCTTTTTGCTTTTGTTTCCCTTGCCTGGGGAGACAGATCTAGAAAAATGCTTCTACTGCCAATGTCAAAAATATTATTGCCTATGTTTTCTTCTAGGATTTATGTGGTTTCAAGTCTCACATGTAGGTCTTTAATCCATTCTGAGTTTATTTTTGTGCATGGCGTAAGAAAGTGGTCCAGTTTCATTCTTTTGCATGTAGCTTCTAGTTTTCCCAGAACCATTTGTTGAAGAAACTGTCTTTTCCCCATTGTTGATTCTTGCCTCCTTTGTCACAGAAAAGGTAACTTTTGGCTCCATATAACAACAAAAACATTCTAGTGAAATTTTTATGTTTCTGGAAGATAGCTCCTAATAACAGGAAATAAGAAAGCAGAAACCAAATAATTGTCTCAAGAATATTGCAGGTGAGAGAACTGCATGAGTGGGAGGATCAAACAGGTGATTTCCAAGTTGGGTTCCAACTCCTAAGTTTTTAGAAAGATAAGCCAAGTTTAGATGAGCAAAAATACCACCACTTCATAGAGTATGGCTGGCCTCTGTGCCCCACTGTTTTCATGACTCAGGTCTGGTGAGATGTCCAGATGAGATGAAATGAGCATGAGAAGTCAGGGAGACTAGGGCCAAACTTTGCCTATAAAGAGTCAGAGGATTGGATGCAAGAGGATTGGATTGCAACCCCACTTCTCTGGGTTGCCAATGAGTCCTCATCATAGAAAGGCTTGGCCTATCCGAGCACTATATCTGCTTCGGTTCTGAATGCTGTAATTCTGCGTTCTTTTTCAACTTACAGGAACTGGGCAAGAGCCAGGGATGAATGGGTGGAGGTGGTCACAGGATATTACAAGATGGGGAAGGGTCACCTGGCATGTTCAGGGTAAAGGAAAACCATGTTAAATCAGATTCTTCCTCACCAGAGAAATAAAAGATAAGGTTCCTCAGGGCCAGCCACCCAACATCTTCTCTTCAAGTGTGTGGAAGGTGAGAGAGCACCAAGCTTGAAAAATCAGGATGAAATTGCTACTTACACACAGAACTGCTTCTCAATCCCAAGGGATGGGTAAAGCCTGAGGTTGTGCTGTGTTTTGATTCATGGAGACTAAAGGTTACACTGAATGATTATTGCTGAAGACTAATTCCAAAAAGAAGCATGCCTAATGAGGGAACGCACGTCACGGTGCATGCTGCAGCTCCTTCGTCTTGGCTGAGAAAACATCTCTCGTGCATGTTGTCTAGGTGTGGAATTATTGAGACTAATATTGACAATATTAAAGACTTGAGTTACTCCAACTGTTTCTAATATCTTGGTCTACCTTCTTCTGGATATCACCTGCATATGCCTGTTGGAGTTGTTTAGAGATCTTGGTGGAAAAGCACCAAACAATGTTGATAGAATCTAAGGAAAAAAAGAAAAACATTCCCCAGTAGCTCCCAAAGACTTGAAGCTAAAATGCTACAACGGAGTTTCAGCAAATCTATGACTTGTTTTCTTATATAGGCCAAAATTAGTACTGAATTTGATATGTTCTAAGACTTAAGCCACGGTTGACGCTAGGGCTCTAGAATCATCTGAGAACCGAGACTTGCGTTTTCACCATTTTCCCTGTTGATTTCCATCTTATTTTATTCTTCTTCTCCGAAAGGCAATGGCTTGCCCAGTTCCCCCTTTTATTTAGTATAAATCTCTTACCAGGCTTCACAAACTCACCAGAACAAGGTGGTTATTGGGCCCTTAGCTCTGTGAAGTTGAGATAACAGAATCTGTTTTCACTTGATAGTTGGAAAATAGAAATGACAACATTCTTTTTTAGATAGGGCTCCCTAAACCTTTTCTTTATTTTTCTTTTTGGTACAATAACAAGGGCTGACAGCACCTCTTGACACCATTAGCAGTAAATGAATTTTTCAATAAAGACTAAGAGAGAAAAACTATGGGAATTTAGAGGTGGTTTTCTTTCTTTCTTTTCTTTTCTTTTTCTTTTTTTTTTTTTTTTTTTTGACCCAGAGAGCTATAACTTCTCATGTCTTTACTGTCCATGTATTCTTTATGAGAAATTCCAGCAAAACCTTCTTAAAATTAATCCAATAGCTGTCTCCTTCAATTCTCTTTTCCTGGAAGTCTTTGCTCATCGATGGAGAGTCCCGGCCACTTCCTAGGGGCCCTTATCCGGGAAGATGAAAAGGCAGCTCAGTGAACTCAAGTTTTATCCTGAGGCGTATCTTTGTAAACTGAGCAATACTTCCTCCTTTTTACATGAAGAAATTTAAAAAGAAGCAAGCTCAGATGTGAACTGGATTCTGCCCATATCTCTCCCAAATTGGGAAGATGCTGGTCCTATACACGCGTATGTGTGTTATAGATATTCAAAGACTGCAATCCGGTCTCTTCCGTAGAACACACATCATAACTCCTACTTTAAACATTCAGAATGCTTTTTATGGCATCTGTTATGCCCTACTTTAAAATGTCTGTCAGCCTATTATTTCTACTTTCTTCCTTTATTAATCTATCTTCAAGGTCATGTGTGGAAACACCTTTCAGTGGAAAGAACCCATACGCTTTGACAAAAACATATACTATAAACCTTCATTATTGCAAGGGTCTAAAAAAAAAAAAAGTCCAAGAGTCCATTAAAATGCCTTCAAAGCAGAGTTCCCTAAAGCTTGCTTGGGGCAACACTAGTCCCAGGAGTTGACGCAGTAAACACAAACAAAAACAAAAACAGAGAAGAGAAAGGGATGCTGTATAAAGAGCTATAAACTTCAAACCGCACAGCAGTATTTTAAAGGGTGGTAGGCATTCTAAAATAAAGATATGTGTTTAATTTTATTTAAACGCATGTTTCTCAAACTCCTTTGATTACAGAACGATTTCTGTGTATGTATTTAACACTTAGTAACATACTGCTGTACGAGAGTTTGGAAATTGTGCTAAAAGACATTATTCTTCCCATTTTTCAAGAATCATTATTCTAGCTCATTCATGTATTGGAAAATAACCTTGAGATAGAAATATAACTCACATCCTTCTCACACTGTATTTACAGGAATATTTATGGTTCATCTCCCAGATACCTCATCTCTAAGTGACAAGCTGCCTGTTACAAGTAAACACGAGACATCTCTGCTTTTTTGTGATATCGTGGTAACTTCATCTGAATAGTTCTCGGCTCATCTGCTGGGGACAGCTGCTACTCATCAGAGATGACTGCCCCATCACATCGCCAACTCTTGTCTCCCATTCACCACCCTTCAGTCTCCATAGACCATATTCAAGTTCCTTCCTATTGTATCCTTCCTGGTTCCGTTAACCTCGGTCACCACCTCATCTGCGACCCAACACAACTCACAAGCCTTCAGTGAGATCCTGCAGGTAAATTCCTCGACCTGGTACACAGTAATCCTTTGGTCTTATTAAGAATGAAGTGTCCTACCATGTCTTTTCACAAACTTTTTACAAATCCCATCCATGGTCGTACCTGACACTTCTGGCAATTTTCCCTATTTTTTCCCAATCAATTCCAACTTTTTCACCCTCCAAATTTCCCTTCATCTTCCCCACTGACAGACATTTTTCTAGACATGTCAGAATAAGTCAGATTGATTAGGAATCTGTTGTGAGTGGTATTAGTCCACTGCTGCCCATTCCATCTGACCTAAATTCCTCACCTCCTCAAACATTAACTGTGCCCCCCACAGCTAACTCCGAATTATCAGTTCCATCATGAACACTCTGGATGTATTTACATGGTCCTTCCTTAGAATATCCTCCTTCTTGCTCCCTATTCTTTTCTTTTTATTGTTGTTATCAAATCCCCTGCAAAAAAACCTTCTTCCTGATGTCCCTGATTAACTCTTTCAAGTGCTACAGGTTTATGACTCTAGTTTTGATGCATTCATATAGATACCCATGAATACTTTACACAAAGTTTCCCTTACTGATATGTTTTCCACTATGCTTGTTTTTTTAAAATTTAAGTTGAGACGTAATTAACATATAACAATGTATTAGTGTTAGGTATACAATGTGACCATATATATATATATGATTACCACAGTGAGTTTAGTTGACATCTATCACTACCAGAATTACAATATTTTTTTAGGTAGGCTCCATGCCCAGCGTGAGCTCATAACCCTGAGATCAAGACCTGAGCCGATATCAAGGGCCGAATGCTAAACTGGCTGAACCACCCAGGCGCCCCTCTGTGATGAGAACTTTTAAGATCCACTCTCTTAGCAACTTTCAAGTATACAATGCAGTATTGTTAACGATAGTCACCATTCACTACGCCTTTTTCCTCCCCAGATATTTTTCTCACCTAAACATAAGCTCTTTGAGGGGGAGTGAATGTACCAGGCTTTTATCCTTCCCACAGTGGAAGTGTACCAATATTGGATTGATCCACCAATGCTAAACACTTTCATTCTCAGGAGTTCTATTTACTTGAACAGGAATAAATATCACATGGGACATTTGGGGGTACAGCAAAGTCAGGTGTTTGCTTAGGGACAAAAGTTATATACTGAATGCCTATGAAGCTTTTATTTATTTGTTAGTCGGTTTGTGTGCTTTGTCATTCAGGACGTTGTTTATTTATAAAAGGTGTTCATGAACACTTAAAGCATTATCTGCCTGGAATCTTCCCAATCGTTTTAGGGTTAGGTAACACTTCTCTGGCTCTCGTCTTCGCTAGGATTTTGAAAGCTGAGTTACTTATCAAAGACTCTAGAACTTCTCTCTCCTTAAAGAGGTGAACTGAAAGGACAATCCTGAGTATGATTTGTGTGGAGACAAAGAGGTCTTCAATACCTTACAGCAGAGCATCCCTCGGCCTCAAAGTCTGTCACCCTGTGGAGCGTTGGCAATGGCCCCAGGCCATGGCAAGCTGTGGTTTCTGGCAGCTGCTCTGGGGACTGACTCCTCTTCACCACGTGAGGTCATCCTCCATTCTGCAGGAGGGGCCAGCCCTGTGAAATCCTCTCAGCACCTCTGGCAAGCAGCCTTTCCAGTTCTTTCCATCTGCAAACAGAATGCATATCTTTCATATACCTGTGACATGCCCTTGGGAGTGGTCAAGGTTTTGCCCAATTCTTAGCATATCACTTAATTCTACAGCTCCATCCCTTTCTCTCCCATTCAAGAAAGCATATTGGAATACAAATGAGTAGGCTGATAAAAAAGTCACCTTGAGTCTGCTCTCATTTATGTTTTTTTTTTTTTTAAAAGTAAATCACTCACGAATTTGGGACTTTTATTGGCAACCTATTCCTTAGGGACCCACCTAAGTAACACTGGGTAGACAGCTACTGTGCTGACAGCACCTGGCAAGATCGATGCAAGGTGAAAGTAGGACTATCCTGGTCACTAAGTGACAGCTAATGTGAATTCCTGTTCTCTCAAGAAAAGAGAACTGATTTCTATTGTCAGTCAGGCACTGTTAGGCACCTCCTGAGTTTGGCACTACACCACATGATAAAGAGGGATTTTCAGTGACAGAGGCTCTGGTGGCTTCCATAACTATTTCTAAAACTGATGTGTAGTCATCAAGATCTCTCAAAGCCTGAGCCTTTTTCCACTATCACATATTGCCTCCCTATTAAAATTCTCTGAAGAAACAAATCGGTGTAATTTTTGTATAGTCCCCATTAAGTCTTCCTGCTGCTGGATTGATTTTTACACTTCCTACCTCTTGGGTTGGCATGTATGGCCTATTCTTTCTTGTTTTTTCCCTTTTTATTCAATAAGATAAGGGACTATTCTGTTAAATTAGTCCTCGTGGGAAACTTGGAATTACCACCATTCTTCAAACAAGTTATGCAAGTCAGCTGCCAATAATGGTGCCCGGTTAAACACTTGATTTTGTTTTCCCATAGAGTTACTACTGATTTACACCAAGTCCATTTGTAAAGTATGACTTACTTGAATTTGACGTCTGTCTCTGAGTAGTTTTGTGTGATTGCAGAGAACTCATTTTAAAAGTATTGTATTATAAGATATATGAACACTTCGTGGATGCCGTAGTGAAATATAAAGGCCCATGAATGAAGCAGTAACCAAAGAAAAAGGGCAGATGAAATGTCTCATCCTCTGTCTACAGACAGGTCTGTTACACAGGTGTAGTCAAATGCAGGTGAGTTAAGAGCTAATTATTCATTTAATGTTCTTTATGCCCATTCGTTAGAAAGAAAAAAAAATAGCTTACTATGTGAAAAACTGCACTCATTATTGGAAGAAAATATTTTATGATGAAAAGCTTAAATGCTATTTACAGGTTAGAGTTCTGTAGATATTGAAGGCTGCACTAAAGACAAGGAAGTAATAATGTCCTTTCATCTTTAAGAAGGTAGAGAGAGATGAGAGAGAATACAATTCAAGATCTACTTCTGGTCTACAAAGAGGAATGAGCATGAAGTTCTAGAAGGGAAGACAGGTTATGAGGCATGTAAAACTCTCAAGTATGTCATAGTGCCATCATGGGAAACCAACCCTACCAACAGCTTGATTGTGGCCTTTTAGATTCCAGAATTGTGAGAAAATAAATTTTTATGGTGTGAAAAAGACTAGCTGCTTGGTCACAGCGGTACAAAAAGGACATCTAATCAGGAGGTTAAAGGAAAGGAATGTGGGCTTTCAATGGGGCAAGAAGTTTCTAGTAACCCTACAGCACAAAGACAGAATGCACATCTGAAGAGCTAGTGAACCTCTCACAAACTGAGGCTTTGAAGCCTCAAGTTGGAACACTGGTGTGGAGTTTCCTGCCAATGGGTGGTCATTCCCATCCACAGTTCTGCAGTGTTCTTCTGGCTAGAGATGTTCTTGTATTTCCTGCTCAGGGGACCCAGAAGACACCTCAGGGCAGGAAATGGCATTAAATGCAGAACAGAGACAGCGGTTGAAAAGTAAAAGCCATCAGGATCTCGTAGTGGTGACAGAGCAGAAGAAAATGTAAAGAATGTCCATCATTCTGACACAGGAGCTAATCATCTTTCCTTGGGGAACATCTTGTCCAAGGAATGTGTGAGTGCCGTGAATTTCAACAGGGGAAAGAGGAATGCTAAATCTAAGAACTTTTATTTTTACAGATTATAACTTCACCTCTGTATTTTTGAATTTGTGCTTAATAAAAGTCCCTTACTTTTCAAAACTGCTTCCTCTTCCCTAGGACCGGCATGCATTCTGCATGACACAGGGCCCAGCACTCAGAAGGAGCCCCATGGTTGGTTTAACATTCTGCTGTCGCCACCTTAAAATATTTAATTTTGGGGGCACCTAGGTGACTCAGTGGGTTAAGCATCTACCTTCCGCTTGGGTCATGATCCTAGGGTCCTGGGATCCAGCCCTCCATAGGGCTCCCTGTTCAGCAGGGAGCCTGCTTCTTCCTCTCCCAATCCCCCTGCTTGTGCTCACACTCTCTCTCTCCAATAAATAAAATCTGTAATAAAATAAAATAAAATAAAATATTTAATTTTAGAACAAAGGGTGCCACCTTTTCATTTTGCAGAAGACCCTGCACAATTTGTAGCTGGCCCTGCTCCCTCCCCACCTTGGAGTTATACTTCTTTTTGCATTCAGCTGCCTTTGTTCATACAAACCTAGCATGGAGGGAATTTGCCTGGTGGGTAAATGTGTGTTGTTATTTGCTGTTGGGATTTGCTTAGTTTCAGCTTCCTATCTTGTAATTGGGAATAATAGGAAGGGCCTCACTGGCTTTTTGTAGGAAGTATAAAGCATATAGCACGTAAGCAAACATTACCCTGTAACAAGTATTTGCTATTATTTGTTGAGGACATTCAAAGAACAGAGAAAAAAGTAAACCAAGGATCAGGATTGGATGCCTTGAGGGGGGAATGACAGAAGACAACATTTAGGAGAGGGGCAGATGAAAGTTGACTTCTCAGGAAAGAAGTCGGCATCCTCCTGGCTGAGCCTTGGTCCCAATGGCCAGAGGCTGTGGCTTCATTCCCTCCCACTAGCACCACAGTGGACCGTGGCTTAGTGACTTCTGTTCCTTCAGGTCAAGAGCAGGGAATACAGCTGGGCAGTTCTAGAACATTCTAGCCTTAGACGCTTTGTGTTTAATCTAGGAGAAAGTGGCTTCCCAGCAGGTTCACTTCTGTAATTTAGGACAGACACAATGAAGAACAAGGACAGGGTTTAAGGTCAGAAGTTCTTAATTATGAGGGTCGAACAGGAATCATCTCTCCAAATCTTTTCCTTCCAAACTTTCACTTCACCCTTATCTCCGATGGATGTTACATCCCTGCCTGATAACAACAACAAAAAAATCCCTGCTGCCGACCATCCCTTTCCCAAAACAAAAACCAAAAGCACACAACAAATTAACAAAACTTAAAAAACAAAAAACACCTCCTTCGAGGAGAAGTAAATAGGTCGCCCCCTTGTTCGCCGGGTCTGGTGCCTTTCTCCTTTGGTTCATTCTAAAGATACATATTCCAGGTTGCTCCTGGCTGCTTTTGACGGAAAAAAAAAATGAGGCTTTTACTCTTTCAACAAGCAAAGAAATTCTATTTCCTTTAAGCTTGTCTTGTTCCTATTCTCTTCCAGAAACGCCTCCCCCCACCAAACCAAGGCAAAAAAATGAAATGCGGATAAAAACGCACCCCAGCAGCAGCCCTTTATACGACATCCCAGAGAGGCCTGCGGGGTCGGATGAGTCAACCTCACGGGGACGAGCTGGGAGCGCTCCCGACTTTTCTGGAGCCCAAACGTCCTACGACTCACCTTCCCCTGATCCTGCACCATCCCTCTCCCGGCCCCAGACTCTCCCTCTTGCTTGCAGAGGCCGGGGGGCCGGCGGCCGGGGCGGCGCGTGGGGCGCGGAGGAGGCGAGGACGCCGCACCTGTGGGCGCCGGGGGCGCGGGCCCCTCCCGGTCCGAGCGCGCGCAGCTCCCCGGCGTCTCCGCTAGGGGTCTCTCTCGCGTGAGGAACGGGGTGGGCTGGATCAGCTGACCCGCCGGGCTCCGAGCCCAGCCGCCGCGCTCCAGCTCCGTCAGTTTCCTCGGCAGCGGCAGGAGAGAGCAGCTGGAGCGGCGCGAGCGCGGGGCCACCGGAGACGGCGGCGGCGACGGCACCGGCAGAGCAAGGGCGCGGCGGATCCCACTCGCACAGCAGCGCACTCGGTGCCCCGCGCAGGGTCGCGATGCTGCCCGCTTTGGCACTGGTCCTGCTGGCCTCCTGGACGGCTCGGGCGTTGGAGGTGGGTGCCGCGCCTCGGAAATTGGGGGTGGGGGAGATTCGGTGGGAACCCGATTCCCCCAAGTCTTTAATCCGAAGAAGCCCGGGGCAGTTCAGGGGACCCGTCTTCCATCCACGTCTCACGCCCCCGCTTGCAGGCGCCCTGCGCATCCGCGCCTCCGGCCCAGCCCTGCCCCGGGGACGCGCGCTCCGGCCGGCGGAGAGAGGGCCGGTGAGGCGTCGGTATCCCGGGTCCGCGCCGGTTGGGGGCGAGGAGGGGTGGAGGCGATCCTGAGCTCGGACCCTGACTCAGTCCCTGCCTCGCGGGCGGGGGCCGAGGGAGGCGAGAGACTTCCAGATGGGGGGAAGGGGGACGGAGCACGTGGGGGAAAACCGAAAACGCAGCGTCCCTGGGTCCTGTCCTTAGCTCTCGGTCGGTGCCCTTCCTTCTCTGGGGCCCTAGGGAGGAGGAGTCGGGACAGCTCGGAGAGCACCCCCTTTCCCTTTGCCTTATCCGCCCCGTTTCACCTTCCCTTCTCATCCCCACCACCCCTTCCCTCCCGGACCTCCTGCTCCTTCCCTTTGGCGGCTGCTCGCTGCGGCCGCCTCAGTGCGACCCCAGGGGGGTCGCGCTCCACCTTCCGCAGGCAAACTTTGTACATTTTGCGTCTCCCTTTTGTGTTAAGTTAAGAGAGATGGGACGGGTCGGAGACCCACGGCCACCTCGCACCTTCCCCAAGCCTGGACGGCCCTGGCGTTCACTCCGCATCTTTAGCTTTTTCCGGAGAGGGAGAAGGTTCCCGGGAACAAAAGCCGCGACACCCCGCCCTCGCCAGCCCGGGGCGCGGTGGCTGAGCCAGCCGCCTTGGTCTGTGCGCCACCGAGGCTCCCTCCCGACTCCCTTCCCGGCTCTGCGCTTCTGTCCCGGAGGGGGCTGGGGCGCTGCTGGGGCCGCTGTGGCGGAGCTTGGGGGCCCCTCTACAGCCATCTCCCACCACCTCCGAGGCTTGCAAATTCTGTGCTGGGCTGGAAAGTCTTTGGGGAGTAATTTGCGGACAGTGGGTTGTGCGTCTGGTAAGGGCAGTGGCGGGTGGTGGGGAGGCACGAGCTCTCCCCTCTTGTGCATCAAAGGAGGCGTTTGTCTGACTAAGGCGCGGTCTCTTCCCTGGCAGTGCGGGGCCGTCTGGTTTAGCCCCCCTGGGCGTGCGAGCTGCTGGGGAGGGTCCTCAGGGTCTTTTTTTTTAGGGTGCAGATAAAAGGATTGAATTGAGTGAAGATTAAGACGGAGAAGATGGCGCCTCTGCAGTGCAGCAAAAGAAAAGCGGTGTGGAGGCTGCAGCCTGGTGAAATCCACCCACCGCTAGGTGTAGAGCAAGTCTTCCCCATTCATCCAACTCTCGAACATTCAGCTAACGCCTGTGCAAAAGGACAATTTTTTTTTTTACCGAAAGATGCTAAGAAGTTGTTTGCGTGACACTTGGGGCAGAAGAGCTTGTATTTTGCATCGTTTGGGTTCCCATTTGGTATCTTCCTATTTGCGATCTCTCCCAATTTTTCCATTTTTTTCCCCTCCGTTTCCAAAAAAGCGATTCCCAGACCACTTTTTTTCTGTAATTACACTGAGGCTCTGCAGATTATCACACCACAACAGTTTTTTAGTCCCTAATTTACAAGGTCATTGAACTTTTTTCCCTTCTTTTACCTGTAAGTGGCTCAGAAATCACCCTAGAACTAGTTAAGACAAATTGATTCAAGAGGCGAAGCATTTAGTTTTCCGTATTTTTAAAAAATGCATTTAATTAAGGGGATTCTTTTTTCCTCCAGTTACTCACATTTATTCCTACAAGTATTCGTTATTTTCCTGATTGTCTTCCTACACACTAACTCCCCCCCGCAAATTAAGTAATTAAAAACATACCATAGCCTTTATATTTGAAGTTCTTGTCAAAATGTAAATATTTAACTTTTTTGACCACTGTTTTTTTTTCTGTATAAGAGGCAGCATGTAGGCAAATATGGTTCAGATTCATTTTTTGGCCTGTGTGCATTTCTTTGCTCTTTCTGCCATTCTTTTGGACGTTTTTACATGTTACTGACACTTCCTTCAGAGAGTGGAGGTGAAAGGCACATTAGTCCATTTTGCAAAGCATTGGTGGAAGGGTAGGCAATTCACTCTAATGAGGTTTGAGGGGGATTAATTCAGCTATATCTATGTCCACTGAAAGATATAATTATGAGTTGAGTGTCTTTTGTAGGGCTTAGAAAATAGGTCTACTGCAGGTGGCTCTAAAAAAAGAAATGAATAAGGGCAAGATAATGGGGCCTCCACTTTTGGGGTTATGACCTGAGTTGATGAATTGGGTGTATTGATATAGTATGAAATTAAAGGCCTCTAACATTTATTTATTTAAACTTCTTTAAATTTCAGTTTACTGTATTGAGGGGTTTAACCTAAACAGGGGGGTTTAACCTAGAAACAGTGATTTGCTTTGATGATGGTGCTAATTCACTGATTATAGATACCTACTCACACTGACTAGTACTGCCCGAAAAGTAGACATTTGGACGCAGAATCCTGAAGCTCAGATTTGATTGTGAGCTATAAGGAGTCACTGTTTCTCGCTAATCAACGGGAAGTCATGACGACCAGCAGGGCACAAAAGCTTCTCTCTTGTCACCCTAACCAGCAGAGGCGCCTGATGGCACTTCGGAGGCTACTAGCACTGTGGAGAAGTATTCCGGCTAGAATAATGACCCCTGGTTCTGACTGGGGAAGGCAAAAGGAACACGCAACTAAATAGATTCCAAGATTAAGTTGGGAATGACTGATTGAAAACAATACAAAAGAAATAATGTGGTCCACTGAATAATGGTTTGAAGGAAAACAGAGAGGTTATCCTGTAGATAAGGCCTTCTCCTTGTTGCTGGAGGCTCCTTATTTTTATGTTACTGTTTACAGCATACTAGAGACTTCTATATAGATATTTGGATGAAGATGAAGGCTGTCAGTCATTCCAGAAATAAGCATAGCTATTATATGCCTTTCATGTGGCCACTAAATTGTCACAGAAGTGTAATAAAAGTCAGTAGAAGTGTACACTCCGTTCCTGCAAATTTGATCTGGGTGGGGTCATATATTGCCTTAAGAGACTTACAAAACATCTCTAATATATTACTTTTTTAATCTCTGTTTCATTATGTCAATTAAATACGCAAAAATAAATCTTATGAACGTACTTTAAAGGTAAAGCTCTGAGTTGGAAGGTTTAATTTAACTGCATTCCCCTGCTCACAGGAAGTTTGCAGACTAAACAGGAAATAGAAAGTGTTAAATACCAAGAGGAAAGTACAGATTAAGTGGTTTACTGAGTAAAAG
This sequence comes from Ursus maritimus, assembly GCF_017311325.1. Classification (NCBI taxonomy): domain Eukaryota; kingdom Metazoa; phylum Chordata; class Mammalia; order Carnivora; family Ursidae; genus Ursus; species Ursus maritimus. Next base: position 17,789,863 of record NW_024426552.1, read on the forward strand.
CCGTACAGTGTAAACATCTATGTTTAAGGAGTAAAGGAACAATGAGATGAGATAATCCTAGAGAATTTCCTGGTAGTTCATTTCCAGCTAGGGTTGTACCCCAGGTCTGGGGAAGGGAGTGTAAGTCTGGGCATTTATAGTATTTACAGGCCTCTCCCAACCTTTCCCCTCCCAGACATACACACACACACACACACACACACACACACACACACGTGCCTGAGGGCATGGATGGAGCAAATGTGGGGTTTGATTTTCTTTTTTTTTTTTATAGTAATGTCTACTTTGTTTATTTATTTTTAAAGATTTTATTTATTTATTTGACGGAGATAGAGACAGCCAGCGAGAGAGGGAACACAAGCAGAGGGAGTGGGAGAGGAAGAAGCAGGCTCCCAGCAGAGGAGCCTGACGTGGGGCTCGATCCCAGAATGCCAGGATCACGCCCTGAGCCGAAGACAGACGCTTAACCGCTGTGCCACCCAGGCGCCCCTGGGGTTTGATTTTCTTAAACTCTCCATCTATACGCTTGCGACAGTTGTATTAATTCTCTTTTCCGGCCAAACCATGTCCACGGCTCTGAAAATACTGTGAACAACACGGTCTTTTCGTTCATGAAGCTTCTAGTCTAGCGGGGAAGACAGACAAGAAGCAAATCATTTTAAGTATATGTTTATGAGCTGTGACAGATGGAGAGGAGTTGGGGCTTCAGAACGAGGAGTTGAGGGGGAAGGGGCTGAAAGCACGATCTAACGGCTCTGCTACTGTGTCTTCAGTAGGAGCTTGACTGAGGGAGTGAGGACATGACGAAAAAAGTGATTCACTGGGCCATTGAGAGGAGGGTGGGAAAATAAAATGTTATGTTTGTGTTTTGTTTTTTGCTGGTAGTTTCTACGTCTCCATGTTCTACTTTATTGTGAAATGGTTTCCTTCTCATAATGGGCTCCCAGATGCAAATGTATGGAGTGGGGACTGATGCTGAATACCACCTCCTGCAAACCCTTGGAAATGCTGTCACCCTGTGTCTCAGAGCCAGTATACAGAGACACCGTCATGAGGAGGGGCTGGAGGGAGCTGGAGGGGTGGCGGGCAGAGGAAGTTCAGGTGAAGGAATAAGTGTGCCCCCTGACTGAGTAGCAAGGTTAGTCAAAATGTTTATTTCTTAATATGTTGTTGTTATGAATAAAAAAAAAAGTAAAGCCAGCAGTACCTAAACCCTCAAAGTGAATTTGCAAATGAAAACCGTAGTGAAGGGGGAAATGTTATGTAACTGTTTTCTTCAGGGTAATATGGATAGCTTAAGAAATAACCGGTTCTATGAGGGCACTAGTATTTTTCTTTGAAAAAAACATTTTGTGTTTTTCAGAGTAATCCTGATTAATAGATAGGCATTGCTGGTACATTTTTAGAAGGAGAGAAGTCCACCAAAAATTGGGGTTGAGTGACTGCTCTAGAAATAAGGTACAGTACTAATCCTGATTGTGTTAGTATTGGTACTGTGGAAATCTTAACGATAGTATAGTTGGTCGACACACAGTTTGTATGTTATATGCATTATATATTGTGTTCTTACAAGAAAGGAAGCTAGAGAAAAGAAGATGTTATGAGGCAAATCATAAGGAAGAGAAAGTACATTTACAGTACTGTACTGTATTTAACAGAAAAAGTCTGATAAGTGGACCCACACAGTTCAAACCCTCGTTCAAGGGTCAACTGTAATTCACTTAAAAAAAAAAAAGGCCTGGGGCATGTTCACCAATTAATCGTTCTATGAAAATGTGACGCTTGGTAGATTAGTTAGCCGACCGTTGAAAGTGGGGTGGAGATGGAGGACTCGGGTTCACATGTATGAAATTATAGCTGCAGTAAGGAGCTTAGATTCAGGTTGGCTACATTTTTGAAGAAACCTACAGTACAGATTTAGCTTGAACTTTGCTAGGATTATAGTATTTTATGAAAGAAGGTAGTGCTTGAAATGGAGAAGATGAGAGGTTTTTAAAAGCCCAGCTCTACGGAAAGTAGTGGAATTGTTCCCACACTTATAATATTCATTTCAATACCAGTGTGATGTTAGGTAGGCAACACGTGATCGTTGAGATTCTCGCATGTTCAGGGAAGTAGCATCTCACACTGATCAAGATTCTGGACTAGGGCAGGATTGCTGGGGCTTAAATCTTGGCTCTGTCCCTTTAGAGCCGGTGACTGTGGGCTAGCTCCATACCTCAGTTTTTTCCTTTATAAAATGTGTGTGTATGTGTGTGTATAAACATGTATATGTAAAATGCTTGGAACAGTGTAGGGCTTAATGTATATAATATGATGCCACCTTATAGGTAGTGTGTGTTAGTTATTACTGTATGTGATGATGATGATGTAAATGGATATATTTAAGTCACACATGGTTGAAAGGTGAAAAAAAAAAAGAAAAAAAAGAAAAAACACCTATATGATGTTTTACTTATTGACTACTGCACCTAACTGACCAGCTAAGATTATTGCAGGAAATTGGCAGTTCTCTAAAAAACAAATGAATTTGATTTAAATTTAAAAATGACATATTACAGATAAAATTTTTAGACTACATGTTTTAAAATTTCGTTCACTAAATATATATATTTTATATTTAAGTTGGCTTTTTTGTAAAACATTAAGATAATTTGGGTTCATTGAAAAATTTGAACAGTATGGAAATGTGTGAAAAGCATAAGCAGTTTTTACGCTAATGCAAAGACCTGTTTTGAATGTATGGGCAGCTTGCCATATTTGTCTGATATTGAGCAAGTTTGTACACTGGCTTGATTATTAACTGTGTTATTAGTTGACTATCAGCTATGTGCAAGGAGCTATGAACAGACTTGGCTTAGTTTTTAGCAAAATTTCTTCTAAAAAATTAATAAACCAGTTTGCCCATTAAGGCCAAAATGGAAGATTTCAAATGCCAGCAAAAGAATTTTGGTCTTAAAATGGAAGTGTGGAGTGATCGTCACCAGAGTACAAGGAAACCAAAAAGCAGACTGCTTGAGAATGCAACATTTCTATGAGAAATGGTTTTTAAAATCAAATGAATTATATTACCAGGCAGATGATGGCCATCACATCTTTAAAACTTTATAGTGATCTGCTTAATTAAAAGCATACTCTGAAAAATCAGCATAGTTTGTTTATTATAAAATAAGAGGTTTTCAATCACCATTTCAGAATTAGGGTAAGGATATTTGAGAGTACACAGAATTGGTGTTTCTGAAGTTGAGGAATGATTAACGTGAAAGAATCTATAAGCAAAGGCCGAAGGAGTCTTTTTAAAAGTCCAATTCCATTACTTTCCATAGCACCAACTTTGTATTTATCATTGTCCTACTCAATCAAAAAAAGTGGGTTCAAGTAGGAGAATGTAATTATGTAGCCATGTTTGGAATAAATGTCCTGCGCAGAGTAGATCCAGTGAGGGATGAATTGAGATGGTACCATAATCCTATGTATAGGGTCAATGAGCAAGGACAAGGCATAGCAAGATAATCGTTTCAGAAAAGGGAAAAGAACAATAAGCATGTTTTATAGATGAACGAATTCTAGAATTCTTAAGGTCTTATTACTGATGGATCCCCAAACAGTGTTTGTATCTTTGAATTTCCAGATGGTCTTTCTCTTTACTTTTTCTTTCTGGGTTCAGATGATTTTTTTTTTTAATTTTAATTTTTTTAATGTTTTTTTATTTTATTATGGTTCAGATGATTTTTAGCTGAGAAATTTGATTGAGCAAGAAAAGTTACTCTTTTGGCTGGAGGGGGATTAATTTTGTTGATATGAAATTGTTCTTGGCCTAATTCTCTTTCTTAGAGAATCTAACATTTTGTCCCGTGCTTTCAGTTTGCTTCCATAAAAACCCACATCATGTCTTCCTTGAAGAATGGTAGGAAGTCATCCGAGATGATAGAGACTGATAAATTACTTTTTAGCCTTAAAGACTCCTTAACAAGAATAAGAGATCTGGTGTGTCAAGAACAGTCATCTGTGTTACATGAAGAAATGCGTCATTACTCTTGTGTGTTTGTTAAATTTCAAACGTCTAATGACTGTAATATATTTTGACCATGTGAAGAAACTTTGCAGGAAGAAACATGAGAGATTTAATCCCACCCTTGTGGTGTATTTGTGTTCCTTAGATCTGACCCCTCACTCCCAGTGACCACAAACTCATTTGTTTATTGTTTCCTTGTCTTCATGTGCTTAATTACTACAAAATTAATGAGGCAACATAATTTTTAGTTTTATTCAAAAATAAAATAGTATTTTCTATTAAGGCTTGATGAGTCCAAAAAGGAACTTTTTATATCTGCCCTTACCATTGGATGAATTTTCATAAGCATAATTATTGTTTTTATACATAACACTACTCTGTTATTTTATAATGGAATTTATAGGCACACATGATAAAGATAAATAATGTGCTGTCTTAACCATATTTGTTAATTTTTTTTCTTTCAAAAAAGAGGTATCCTCATTTACTTAGAAGGTTGAACATGTTTGTTTTTTTTTTAATTTTTACTTTTTGAGAGAGAAGGAGTGAGAAAGAGAGGGTGAGCATGCAAGCAGGGAGGGACAAAGGGAGAGGGAGAGACAATCCTAAGCAGATTCCAACCCCAGCACAGAGCCCGATGCGGGTCTATCTCAGGACCGTGAGATCATGACCTGAGCAGAAATCCAGAGTTAGACGCCTAGCCCACTGAGCCACCCAGGTGCCCTGAATGTTGAACCTTTAAAACTGACATGAATTTTTTGAAACCTTAGCAAACTCTTCAGACACTGACATTAAAATCTATCATGAGAATTGAGATCAAATCTTTCCCATACTGATGCTCTTAATTGCTTATTATGGTTTGTTTAAACAAATACAGTTTTGTCAGCACAGCATATTAGTTTGAAAGTACAAGTGATGAGTTCTTAAGAAACTCCCATAGAAAACTTGCAAATATGCAGACTGATCATTCTAAGAATAATTTATTTGAAGATACTTATATATTAAATTTACTCGCAACTTAAAGTTTTTATAAAAAAGTTAATACTTTTTTACATACACAAAGAGACAGATTTTTAAGGGCACAACCAGCAAAGGAAAATGCACTTTTTCATTTAACAAATATTTCTGAGTCTCCTGCCCTTAAGGGAGCTTACAGTGTAGTGAGGGGTAGACAGAATAAATAGCACGCAGTAGGGGACTAGGAAAAAGTAAGTTGGGTAAGGGGTATCGGGAAATGCTATGTGGAAGTGTGTTGTGGGATAATCTTTTATGTGATATCAGGAAAGGTCTCTGATTTCGTCACTATACAAATATAAACTTAGATATTTGGGAGAGAGAATTATGTATTTACCATGATGTAGAAGAAAAACTGGGGACAGAAGGATCTACTTTAGAGTGGCTAAATAATTAAAAACAATAATGGTCAGGTAGAAAAATTAATATTGATTGTGATCACAGTTTACTATACCTGTTACTTTTTTTTAAGCCTATTTTTTTTTAAAAAAAGATTTAATTATTTGTCAGAGAGAGAGACAGCCCAAGCAGGGGGAGCAGCAGGCAGAGAGAGAAGCAGGCTCCCCACCGAGCAGGGAACCGGATGCTGCTGGGCTGTATCCCAGGACCCCGGGATCATGACCTGAGCCTAAGGCAGACGTTCAACCAACTGAGCCAGCCAGGCGGCCCTACTATACTGTTTCATCACTGCTACTGCATTTAGTATTTACTAAATATTTGATAAATATTTTCAGTGAGTACCCTAGAAATTTTATATTGTGGTGATAAAGAATGGGTTTTGATTCTTGACATTTGCATTAACTTGTGTCTAAAAAATTGTGAATGGCCCTTCACTACAAGTGTCAAGAGAAAATTAAAGCCTTTTAAATAAGACTTCTTTTTTCAGCCTTTTCTGAAACATTTTGTTGTGAAAAGGTTTCATAAATGCTGTCAATAACTTAATGTTCAGTCACAGTACTTCAGAAATTCAATTGGCCTAGCAGAAAGGGTCTCATTCTTGAAATGTTTCGTCAATCCTGGGATTGACTGGGATAGTTTCAACTGAGGGTGGGAAGAAATGATTTTGTTTGAATAAGATTTGTGTATTGAAATTAAACTGAGTTGCCATCAAAATGAAAATTTCATTATCATTGTCTTTTCTCAGTTTGCTGCTTTTCTGCTTTTTTACAGCTAGTATTGACTTTTTATTTTAGTGTGAGCCAGGATCAGAATTGGTCCTTTAAGACAAAAATTGAGTTCTGTTACTTCTATTCTCTAAAAGAATTGTACTATTCAAGTTCACGGGCTTGAAGCCAATGCCACTATATGCTATTAACTTGACAGGCATTGAAAATCTAATTGAGGTCATTATGATTAGCCTTGTATCTTGCTAGTGTTTTTTCTCAGGCTTATTTTTAATGTTATATGTCAAGTGTTAAATCCTCTTACACCCCAGAGTCCAGAAAATTTAAATCCAATAACAGTAAACTGTATTTTAAAATCCTCCAGTTTTGTGTGGGGGAACGTTCCTGGCTAACTGGTGGGACATGGGAATGCAAAGGCAGCTTACATATCGCTGTTAGTTTGAGGAATGCGAAGGGCTCCACTTGGCAAGAGCACATATGTGACAGAATTGCAGTTTTGAAGTTACTGCATACTTGCTCAGTGAAGTAGGAGAAGAGGGAGTCCTCGGAGGGTAGCCACGTGACTGGAAGGCCGAGACAGTAGGAGCGAGGCTGCTGGATAGAGATGTCTTTAAGACAGTGCAAGTCCTGGGAACTAGGAACTGAGTAATTTATCAGCATGGCCCTTCGAGATAGCCAGGACGAAGATAATGAAGATCGGGGGACAGGGAGGACACACTTCACTGAGCAAGATGGGAAGTGCTTTGTTTCCAGGCAATTCCTTTCCTTGTCTGTATTTGCAATTTGAATATTTCATATCACTCAGTGAGCTGGACTCAAAAGTTAAATTTTTATCATGGTGAATTTTATTGTGAAATTTTTGTCACGTAAGGGCATTGATGGGAAGTATTCAGTTTTTTGGGAGTATTTCTTATGTGTATGCGTTTTTAGTTGTATTTATTAATTCATAAATACCCGATGAGGAGATTAGAAAGACGTTTTAGCAAAATTTTCCCCCCTGGTGGAAAAAAAAGACATTGGTTAAAATATTATTCTATGGGCTTATTACCATTGTTAAATTATTAATGCTTTTTAAAAATTCTGACACATAACCTCATTGCTTACTTGCTCATTCATCTCAGAAGTGGAGCACTGAACACAAACCCAAGCCTATTGATCGATTCTTGTAGCAGATGAGGGGAAGGTTTAATGCAGGATGTTTAATTGGATATTTGAATTATGTGTCCATGTGTTTTGTCTCTATTCCCAATTTTCTCAGGGCGTTTGTGATTGACTTCTGTGATATTGACACCGATTTGGAGTTATGTTTTTTTAATTATTATTATTAATTTATTGTGAACTGCATTTTTCTCTCCTTTTCTCTTGAAATTTTGAAAACATCATTCATTTTATGGACATATACTAGATGCCTTCTGTGTTTCAGCGGTGACAGGAGCACTATAATCTTTGTGGGGCTCAAATCTTTGAGTAAACAAGTAACTCAGATTGTGCCTTGAAGGATTTTGCAGCCTGATAGGGGAAGAAAGAGACGCAGACAGAATTAGGCCCAGTGTACAAATGTACAAAGTCTTCATAGCAGAAACAGGCAGTATTTAAACTGGTTTTCAAGGATGAGTGGGGGATGACTCTGGGCCATGGTAGGGATTTCCAGACAGAAGGAATAGTGAAGGTGTAGAGGTTCAAAAGAGGAAGCCATAGGAATGTGGGTGGGAAAGATGGTGTGGAAATGGTAGGAGATTAACAGGTTTAGATGTTCTGATGAGTTTGAACTTCATTTTCTTAGCTATGGTAGTATTTTTAGATGTTCCTAAAATGGGGGTAGCCACTGACAACGATGGTTCAGCTACGTTTAGGAGCCTTCGCTGAAGTCCTTGTCAATGTCTGCTTGATCCCATTGACCAGATGGTAGCACCTCCCTGCAAGGGAGGCTGGTACATGTAGTATATTAGCTGGAATATTGCCACCAGTAATACATTCTAGATTCTTCTCTTATAGAATAAGGAGAGGATAGGATATTGAGTGACGAGCAGCTGGCATTCTGGAATGTGCATGGAATACAGTACAACAGGATATAGAGGGAAATGGGTAGATTCATAAACATTCTGAATCAAACCAAAGGAAAGATTCTCTGTGAGCAATTAGAGTAGGTTTTTGGGACTTGCCCACTTCTGATCTGTTGGCTAACTGCACAGGAAGCACATCTTTAAGAATGGTGGAGGAGATGGGGAATGCTTTTTTATTTTTATGGCAGGAACACCCAAGAGCTGAGACTTCACTCTGGCTATTTGTACCCAAGATGGTTTAGACTTGTGTTCCTGGGAAACCCTTCCAATCAGGGTGATGGAAAAACAGAATTCCAGTGGCTCTTTGGAACATCATGGCAGGGTCAATTTACTCTCCCTGTTGGTAAACTATCTTTCATTTCATTTCGAGACTTTCCTAAAGTAACCTTGTTGTGCTTGTTCTTTGAAAGGAATAGCAGATAAAACAAGCTTTGAAGTTTTTAGGAAAGAGCATGGTACTGAGAACCTCTTTTGAGCTAGATTTGCCTACCATGTTCAACTTTTTTTCACTGCTACACAGCCTTTCAAATATGTTCATGCACACCTGTGTTATGGAAACAGAATGGAACAATCTTTGGAAGAGAGAAAACTAAACCCTAATATATTTACATGAGTAAAAATGGGACTGCCGTTTAAAAATTCGTCTTAATTCCTTATCTGTTTTTTTATTCAGTGACTCTAAAAGTGGCCAAATGAAGATACTTTTCAGAAAGTATGTAATGAAATAAAGATGTGGGAAAACCCTAGAATCCAGAGCAGACTAGATATAATCATTCACATTAGGGAGTGTTTGAGGTTTTATGGTAGATATTTAACAGCACCCAAAGGTGTATTTAATATATGTCCTAGAGTTTTATATATGGTACATGGTTCTATCTTGAAATGTCTAAAACATCAAGGTTCCTGTACAACTACTCTTGGTTTTATTTTCCACATTCTTTCTTTTTGAACCCTTGATTGTCTTTAAGAGTAATCAAAAACATTGTTCAAGTTTGGTCATCTTAAATCTGGGCATTGATTTTCTTTTTGATTTTATTTTGAAGTATCTGTCAAGGAAATATTTTATCTTCTCACTTCTAGAGACTGTATTCAGGAAAACAGACGATAATTTGTATGTGTCCAGAATAGTCGTTGATTGATAATGAGAATCAGAAAGAGTAGCCTTTGTGTGTTTGAATGTGTATTTCTCTGATGGTACCCTGGCCATATTTTGAAACTGATGCTTTTTCTTTCCCCCTAAAAAAAAGAGTAGGTGGTAATTATAGAAGTTTTAAAGTTTTTTGAAATTATGGTATGGTAGATAGAAATTAAAAGTATAAGAAAATCATAATCTTTAATTCCAGCATAATTTTATAGTGGTCATAAATAGTTCATAGAATTTGAAAAAGTAATTTCGCCAAAGGACATGCATTTTATGCTGGATTCTGTTCTGTTTTTGTAGAGCTGAAAATACTTGACATAGTAACTGGCCATGCTTTAAGCCCAGTCTGAAATGGGTTTGCCTTTAGTTGATTCTGGATTGCAGAGTTAGGGACTATTGCTGGTTTTATTGACTTTAAATAGTTGGTACTTTATTTTGCAGGCAATTAGATATATGCCTTTGTTTAAGATCACCTCATTGAAGAAGTTGGTGGTCCAGGAATATGTTCTGAGAAGAATACTTGAGTATTCTTGACTGAGATTCTTAATTTACCTGAATCGTATAAATATTTTATTAGGTTTGTTCATGGCCTGTTGTATCTCTAAGTAAACAGGCTCTCTAGAAATAACTCTACTTCTCTGATCATTTAAAATACATTAAATAAATTGATACAGAGCACAAAAATTAGTGGGAAAGTTTCTAGTTAGAGATCAGTAAAATGTAGTCCCTCTGTGCAAGTTCACTGTAGTTGCTCCTATATATGCAAGCATAAGTTTTTAAAAAAGATTGTGATCATCTTTATGAAGTAGACTAAATCATCACTTTATATATTTAATTCAAAGGAAACTGCAAAAATAGACTGTCAGTGCCTGTGGAAACAATAAGCTCCAAGTCCTAATGGCGAAGAAGCAGGGAATGGTAATGTTCCCTTCTGGTGCTCTCCCGGTGTCATTTCATCTCACAGTTCCCCTGGCCTTCACTTAATGCTCAGGGCTAACTCTAAAGCAAAGCTGTCCAATAAAAGTATAATGGGATCACAGATGTAATTCAAAATTTCCTAGTAGCCACATGAGAGAATAAAAGAAATGGGTGATACTAGTTTTAATATGTTGTAGACTGAACCCAATAAATCCAAAATATTATTTCAACATAGGGTCAGTATAAAATTATTAATGAGATAGATTACATTACTTTTTTTTTTCTACTTCATGTCTTTGGAATTTTATCCATAGAACATATTTTAACTCAGACCTGCCACATTTGAAGCACTCGATAGCCGCATGTGGCTAGTGGTTACCATATTGGACAGTGCAGCTGTGTTAAAAGGACCAACTCAACCTACTGCTGTCCAGAAAAAGAATCAGGTGTGGGAGCAGGTAGTATCCAGAAGCCCTTTCTACGTTCCCTCATCTTACAGATGAAGAAACTGGAATCTAGAAACCTTGGGTTGCTCAGTGTCAAAGCCTAATCCCTGTCCTCAGGCTTCCGGCCTCTTTCTTCATCACCCTGATTCTTCCTTTTTCTGATCCATGTTGCTGTGACTACGTCAGTATGTCTCCCAAATGTTAGGTGGTTGCTACCAGTTAAATATTGAGCCAGGAGCTTTAAAATCTTGCCCACTCAAGAAGGTATGCTCCAGTCTGGATAAAACTCTGTTTCGGGGCAGGGTAAATAAAATTACCAGGTATATCTAGAACTGTTTTTGGTGTCCGCACTGTTGGGCTAGGAATTGGGGGGATCCTTTTGGATCCAGGGCATGTGACTCTGAACACTGGTTGAAATGTCAGCTGACCACTGAAGGGAAAGATCGACAAGGCGTTTTCATAAATGGTTTGTTGTGTATAAGATGTCAGTTCCTGGAAACAATGGGGCTAAGCCTTCCTTTTTCTTTTCTTTTTTTTTTTGGAAGGCTGCCTGTGTGTGTGCCCATAGTTCTTACTCAATTATACTTACAGTATGATATTTCTTGACAACTTAAGCCCAGCACACTCCTGGCATGTTATTTTCAGAATGTAAGCAAGTGTGGAAAGCTTTCTGCATGGCAGGGTGGGTTGGTGGAGGCAGGAGATCAGTGTGCTCCTGGGATCACTGCTGTAAAGTATTTGTTTTATGCATGGTGGGTGAACTTTGAGAGTTAGAGGTTATTTTTCTAAAATATTTATCAGCCTGGATGTTGTAGATTGTGGAAGAGTGCTTTGAAAAGAATTTAAGTTTATTCATGTGACTTAGGTTTAATTTTCGGTGAAGTGTTAAACTTAACCATTTTTCTGTTTGAACCTTAGGACTTCTCATCTATTTGCTAGCCTTTACCCACAAAGGCATTTGGATCTTTAAGTTAAGTAGTCACTGTATTTTCTTCACATTGAATTTCGCAAATGCTGATGTATGGGCCAATACTGAGAAGACTCACGTCTTGCAGGAATGACGTGAAAGTACAGAGATAACTATTTTCTGTGGCAGTTGTCTATTAAACCTGAAAAATTGTCTTTAAACTTAAAATATTCGCCATACTTTTTAGCAATTTTTCCTACATTTGCATAGTAAATATAACCAAGAGGAACAGAAGTTTAGAGCTTGTTAATGTTGAGGGAGTCTTTATTATTATTATTATTATTATTATTATGTTAGAGTTTTTTAAGTAGAAAAGTATTACAAGTACTTTGTAGGTAACTTAGAGAAAATGCAGATGCATGCATAATCCTACCATCCACAGATGTCTGTTTTATGTCATTTTTTTAAAGCATTTCTGAGATCACACTGTTAAGGTCCATCTTATATCCTGCATTTTATTCCATAACATGAAATCTTAGGCTATTATGGGCACCTGAGTGGCTCAGTCGGTTAAGCATCTGCCTTCGGCTCAGGTCATGAAACCAGGGTCTTGGGATCAAGTTCCACATCAGGCTCCTTGCTCCGCAGGGAGCCTGCTTCTCCCTCTGCCTCTGCCTCTCCCCGCTGCTTGTTTTTTTTCTCTCTCTCTCAAATAAATAAAATCTTTAAAAAAAATGAATCTTAGGCTATTATAAGCTTTTCATAAATATAATGTCTAATGGATGTATGAATCTGTTTAGGGCAACAGGAGCTGTATAATTTGTGGGTGTGTGCTTTTTAATTTGGCGCTTCCAACCTAAACTTAGGTTGGAAGTAGTGATGTAGGGAAGAATCTTGTGCCAAATACCTGTTAATATTTTAAGTGTTTATCAAAAGATCAAAATTGCTGCCCTCAAGTAGTGTCCAATGAGGTGGCCCTTCAACTGTGATACAGTACTTAAAGACAATGAGATGAACAGAAACCATTAGAGGTTAACAAGGAAATAAGGAAAACCTAACCTAGTGATTCCATCCATCAAGCAATCCTCTTATTTAATAATTCTGTGATCACTTGTGTAGGAAGAAGTTTGACTGTAGGGAGTTGTGAGACTTGACAGGCAGGCAAAGCCAGGGGCTCCAATGTAGACATCACTAAAATTGTGATTTAGTTTACTGGAGCCATCCAATGGGAGCATTAATTTTGTTACATGATTACACAGATGTAAATAAAGCCCACCCTCCTTTTCCATTTCCCTCCTTTTAAAGTCTCTCCTGACCGTATGTGGCTAAAAAAATGTCAGAAACATTTACTCTATAAAGTTCCCAAAGGTAAGAATATTTAGCCACAAAAAAGAACTTTAAATTTAATAATGCCATAGAACCTTTTGTAAGGTTGTGGAGCCCATTAAGCCAGACCCATATAATCTTTGGTTATTAACTATTGTTAACATGGTCAGTAAACAGTTTTATATTTCATATTATAGATTTTTGGGCAGGGACTATGTTGTTTATTTATTGTTTACTTACTATAAATAAATACAGTACTGCATATATATAGTGAATAAATTCCACTCTCAGAAGCCTAAACCTTTTTCTTAGTCTTGTCATGTTTCCACAATCTACTGCTTTTTGTTAAAATGGAAAATAACCTCTCAGAACTGTTTCTTTGGGACTTTCACTTTTTTTTTTTTCAATAAAGCTTCCCTTACCCTTCCCCCATCCCATGTAAAAATATTTACGTCAAATGAAATTTGTATGGCTTTTCTCCTGTTGATCTGTCTTTTGCCAGTTTAATTTGCATGGCCCCAGTGACTGAACCTAAGAGGGTAGAGGGAAAACTTTTTTTCTCTCCTTTCAATATTCAAGCTGGAAGGAACAATAAATGCAAATTTATTAATGCCATGAGGTGGGACCATGCTCGGGCATCCTGTCTGAGGAAGTCCGTGAACTGTTACAGATGTCCCACCAATTATGTATACATAATTTATGAATAGCAGTTCACATTGATGAATCATTTGTGAAAACTAACAGTGTCTTCCATACTGAACTTAGTCTTGGAGAAGAATGTATGTTTCAATCAAGAGGAATTTATGGAAGACATTCTGTATCCTAAACATTTAAAAGAACTCTTACAGTATATGATATTTCACCTTTGCCTCTGTAAAGATTTTTAGGACAAGGAAAAATACTGTCTTACAATTATTTTAGGTTTGTTGTGTGTGGGGTTTTTTTGTTTTGTTTTGTTTTGTTTTTGGTCCCAACTAAATTAGGAACTTGCATTAGAAACTTGGCAGTCAATCGTGTCATATTGTTGAGATTTATAAGTTCTGAGATAAACACCTCTATTTTTAGCATATGTAAAAATAGATGCTTCCTCGGCTTTTGCTAGAATAACAAGAATGATGAGAAGAAGAAACTCCTATAGCTCTTTCTGTGACCCAGGCCCCATTGGAGGTGCTTTTCCTGTCGTCCTCAACAGGGTCGTGGGAGGTAGCTACTATTTTCCCCACTTCATATAGCGAACTGATAAAGCATGAGCTGGGAGGGAGCTCACAAACCATGCTCGAACTTTGTCTTCACTGTCTGTCCTCTTAACCACTTATGTTTGTACCTGTGGAAGGAGGGTGGAGTTCGACCAGTCCTTCCTCTTGGACAAGCCGGTTAGCTCCTTGAGGAAGCAAGCTATTACAGCCGCCACTTGATAAGGAATAAGGTCTGACCTGTTACGCCTTCAGTCCTGCTGCTCCCCGCCCTCCAGCCTCACCTCTGTGAACTTCTGAGCACTGATGTCTCCACATGGTGCCTTCCTCCTCTTCTGCAACCACTCCTTCCATCCCAATCTTATTCCTTCCCTTTCTCTCACCTCAAATAGATGTTGGAGGCATTTAGACCTTGCAACTCCTTCAATTATTAAATAGATTTATGACCACAGGGAAATGACTTAACTTCCCTAAACTTAAATTTCCATATCTACAAAGTATCTGTAAATAGATTGGTCAGGAGAAAAATTGAATTAACAAAGAGGTAGGAAGTCCAGTTACTGGCCAGTAGTAGGCTCCGAAATGAATAATGGCTCTGATTTTTACTGTGCAAGCCTCTTTGTAGGATCTCTTCTTTGACCCTTCAGAACTGTCCCTGGTGTTCGAGTCAGCTACACTTGACCCCGATGAATGCAAAGGCTGGGAAAGAGGTGCAGCTGCGGGTGGCCCCGCTGCTCCTCTTAGCTTCACATTTCAGGGCTGTCAGATAGCTGGGAGGCCAGAGCATCTCAATATTTCCTTGACAACATTTTTGACATCTGAAGACGGGAATGATTTATTTAAAATTCTGCATAATCTTTGTGGTCAAGTTGCTAGAGTTTGAAATGGCTGTGAACCCAGAAGAAAAGCCACTGGGGGAGGAATCTCAAGTATGCTGGCCCGGGATGCAGTTCTCCTGCCTGTCGCCTTTCCTGCCCCTCCTAGTTCTGCCCCTCCTTGGCATTTTCCGCAGTGACCCTGCACAAGTGACAGCCTTGGCTGCTTAGGCCAATTGGAAACAGCCACAGAATTCCTGTCCACTATCTTCCAAAGATCTCTGCTAACCCCTTTGAAAACAAAGATATGTTGACCACATGTCCCAGGGGACGGGAAAGGAGATAATTGAGAGATCTTCCTGAAGGGAACTGTTGGCTTCTAGCACCTGCAGAAGATTACTGAAATGGTAGTATAGGCAGGCCTTCTATCTCCTGGCCCTCCTTGTGTGTGGCATTGACTATGTATTAGAAATGTGCATTTCTCTTCGCATTTCATCAGTGTATTTCTGTACTCCTGTCACGAAGAAGCGGACGTTAGATTCAGGAGAAGAATCACCATGGACCTTTAAGTGGTTTTAAGTGACTCGTAGATTTCATTAATTCGCAAAATGTGAGTTGAATGTAGCGGTATGTGTTTTGGTTTGGGCTGATTTTATTTTAGGGTGGGGTCTTATTCTGGATGGGGGTGGGATTGGATTTTTTAAGGCAAACCCAAGACACTGCTGGGATTTTTGATGTTTTGATTCTAGAAGGCTATACTCCCCCCTACCCACCCCCCAGTCTTCCTTCTGACCTGGCATGTGTAAGGCCCTATCAGGTGTTGGTGTCTGAGATCCTGTTACACCCATATCCTGTAGCTGCATCCAAGTGCTTTGAGGCCGACTTAATATGGATTAATTTAACAGTTGCTCTGTGACAACAGATGTTCTCGGCTGCATATTTCTAATAAATTAATCAAGCTGTATAAAAGGTGTTTTTCCCCTTTAAGAAGTCGCATCTTCCTATGAAACTGTAGACCGATAAAGTAAAACTGAAAGGCTTCTGACTAAAATTAGTGTATTATATTTAAAACCCTTTGCCTGAGACTGGTTATGACATGCTCCTTTATTAAATTTCTAGTCAGGTGCTTATTCATAAAAATAAGGCTTATATAATAAATGGTAGCATTCAAATGTTATACTGGTTTGTTTTGGCAGTTTGACCTTTCACAGTAGCCAAATAAAAATATATATATTTTTTTACACTGAGAAGAGAATTACTTAACACTTTTGGGCTAGCAATATGTCAAGTGAATTCAGAGCCTGAATGCAACCGATGAGACTCTGGGTGGAACCATGAACATATATGGATGTAAAAGGGAAGACCAGGGTATCCTGTGTGAGGGAGGCAGCTGTATAGGGAGGGATTTTATAACAGACACTTAGGAAAATGAACACAATTATTTAAAATGTCCTGTGGGAAAATCATGAGGTGAGAGGAACCAGAAAAATCTGAAGAAAAATGTAAAAGTACAAAAATTAAAGCTGCATAACACATGCAAAGACAAATCAGGGGGACAGAATGGAAGTGTAGAAATCAACTTGTATGAATAGTATGTTCATATGTAATTAGTGTGGGATACAAAATTAGTGCAGGGGAAGGGTGGCTTTCCACATCAGAGGGTTAAGGGATAGATTATTCATTAAGTGGTATTGGGATTTCTGTCCATAAAAAGAAGCTGGGTGATTATAATATTTAGAGAAGCTGTGACAAAGGGCAGACTTCTTTATTCCAGAAAGTGCTCTTACAAATCAAGTAGAAATACTAAATATGAATATCTTAAGAGAAAAAAATGAGTGAAACGCTTTAAAAACTATTATCATGAAAAAGATGAAAACATATATAAAAGAGAATAGTATGATGAATCCCTGGGTGCCTGTCACCCAGCCTCAGAAATCATAAGCTTATTTCTAACCTTATTATCTATTATTGTCTCGTTTTAGCCAAACAACTCCCCCGCTTCTCCTTTAGCTCACTGGGTTCTTTTGAAATAAATTCAGTCATGTAATTTTAGCCATACATATTTTGTTATGAGTTTCTGAAAGAATTGAGGTAAGCAAAGGAAAAAATATTTAATAGATTTAATAGATTGTACTCAGGAAAAAATATACTAGCCAGTAAGCCTAAAACGTTGCATTCAATCTCATTAGTAATCTGGGAAATGCAAATTAAAATATAACGTTTTGTAACCATCTGATTGGCAGAGACTGAAGAGTCTTTTCAGAACTGGCAAGGATGTGAAGAAATACATTTTCTTCAACTGTCAATGGTACAGAAATTTTCAATAGCAAAGTGTTCAGAACTCTATGTGCCTACCCCTCAATTTAGCAATTCTAGGAATTAGTAGCATAGTGTATTGTATGAGTGTCCACAGAAGAGGACGTTATTAGGGGCACCTTGGTGGCTCAGTCAGTTAAGCATCTGCCTTTGGCTCAGGTCATGATCTTGGGGTCCTGGGATCCAGCCCCGTGTTGGCCTCCCTGCTCAGTGGGGAGTCCCCTTCTCTCTCTCCCCTTCCTCTACTCTGCTTGTGCTCTCTCTCACTCACTCTTTCTCAAATAAATAAAATCTTAAAAGAGAAGAGGACATTATTAGAGCATTAATTGTATCAACTAAACAAATATATTTTTTATTATTGCACCAAAGTGGAGTAGAATTCCACTATGCATTTAAAATAGTGTTAAGTCTACAAATCAAAACCACATGAGGTACCACCTCACACCAGTCAGAATGGCTAAAATTAACAAGTCAGGAAACGACAGATGTTGGCGAGGATGTGGAGAAAGGGGAACCCACCTACACTGTTGGTGGGCATGCAAACTGGTGCAGCCACTCCGGAAAACAGTATGGAGGTTCCTCAAAAAGTTACAAATGGAGCTACCCGATGACCCAGCAATTGCACTACTGGGTATTTACCCCAAAGATAGAAATGTAGTGATCCAAAGGGGCACCTGCTTCCCAATGTTCATAGCAGCAATGTCCACAATAGCCAAACTATGGAGAGCCCAGATGTCCATCAACAGTTTAAAGAAGATGGGGTTGGGGTGTGTGTGTGTGTGTGTACACATATACATATATACATACATACCATGGAATATTATGCAGCCATTAAAAATTTGAAATCTTGCCATTTGCAATGACATGGGTGGAACTAGAGGGTATTATGCTAAGCGAAATAAGTCAATCAGAAAAAGACAGTTATCATAGGATCTCACTGATACATGGAATTTGAGAAACAAGGCAGAGGATCATAGGGGAAGAGAGGAGAAACTGAAACAAGAAGAAACCAGAGAGGGAGACAAACCATAAGATACTCTTAATCTCAGGAAACAAACTGAGGGTTGCTGGAGTGGAGGGGGTTGGGAGGGAAGGGGCAACTGAGTGATGGTCATTGGGGAGGGTATGTGTTGTGGTAAGCTCTGTGTATTGTATAAGACTGATGAATCACAGACCTATACCCCTGAAACAAATAATACATTGTATGTTAATTTAAAAAAACAAAAACAAAATATAGTGTTCAGTGAAAAAAAAAGAATTTGTAGAAAGCAAGCATAAGAAATTCCATTGAGGAGGGGCGCCTGGGTGGTTCAGTCATTAAGCGTCTGCCTTTGGCTCGGGGCAGTTCTGGGATCGAGCCCAGCACCAGGCTCCTCGGTTGGGAGCCTGCTTCTTCCTCTCCCACTCCCCCTGCTTGTGTTCTCTCTCTCACTGGCTGTCTGTCAAATAAATAAATAAAATCTTTAAAAAAAAAAAAAAGGAAATTCCATTGAGGAAAATTTTATATAGAGAACAAAATCTATGTGCATAGAACATATCTTGACAGGTAGGGATATTCACCTCTATACTAATAAGGATGGTAGCAGCAGAGTCCATCTCTGGAAGAATCAAGTATATCTAACGAACTTTGCCTCTGGATAACGAGACAGTGCAATGGAGGAGAAAGTAGTACATATTTACTTTTTACGTTACCAACTATATTTTTGAATTGTCACTAAGCAGACACTTTAGAAAGGTGCCCCATTATGATGTCCACCTTATCTTGGCTGTGTAACTCCTTGGTTCTGCCATTCCTGGTAGGTGGGAGTCAACCACCTCAGTTGTCCTCAGGAACTTCTTTCCACAGACCAGCCATCCCATTCCATTTAAAACATGTCTAATTTTAGGAAGACATGTATTTTGATGTGCTATCTGGAATCTTCCCAATTGTCTAAGGAACGTTACTTTTATAAAGTTGAGAATAGCAGGTTTTATTGTATCATAAAGCTAGCTCATTTCAGTGAATTTCCTCTTTATTTTCATGGGAAACTGAGTCTTGTATCAAAACTTGCTTTTGAAAGTAAAGAGTTCATGCTTATTTGCTCTATATTAAACATCATGAAGTAACTCCTTCAACTCAAAATTTCTAGTGTTGGTGCTTGTAACATCATTTCTCAAGTTGATCCTAATGCTAGCTATGGAATTCTCATCAGTTGAATGGAAATGTTCTGTCTCCTGCTGAATGTTATACTGGGATTTGTTATATTTTCTGCATTTTAACCCAGAAAGTTACTGAAAAGAATGGGCTGTGACAAAATACTTATTTTATCATTATTATTTTTTAAATTTTATTTATTTTAGAGAGAGCACACATGCAAGCTGGGGTGGGGTTGGGGAGGAAGAGGGAGAGAGGGGCAAGGAGACTCTGCGCTCAGTGTGGAGCCCAGTCTCAAGACCCTGAGATGATGACCTGAGCTGAAACTAAGGAGCTTAACTGACTAAGCCACCCTGGGACCCTGATAAAAACTTGTTGTTTAATCTTATTTTATATTTTCTTAATAAATGGAAATTATAACTGACTTTTTAATTAAAGGTTGACCCTCCTAAATTAGTAGCAAATGTTTTAATGACTATTTGGGTATAGGAGATTATAATAAAGTGTACATTGCTTAAGATGGAAAATATTTGTGCAATATCATGCTAAATTAAAGCAGTAAATTGAGATTGTATCAGGGCATAATGTAAACTAAATATGAAATACAGAGAACATTCTTTCCTTCATGACAAAGGCAGGGCAAATACCATCTCAAAATAAAATATGAACGAAGTTAGGTCTAGTAGGCTGCAGACCGTGCCCCCAAATCATGGTAAACAGCACAGCTGAGATTGGAACTCAGGCTCCTGATATTTAGTGTTTGAATGACTTGACCACAGTGCCTCTCTGTAGCTCCTATGATAAAGTAAAAAAAGGACAGTAACCCAAAAACTTTTGATTTTCAAAACTTCATTATTTTTGAAGACCTCTTTGTTACTTACCTTTAAAAATTTTTTGGCTTAAATATGAAATGTTTAACATTTAAGCATTTTTTTTCTATCTTAAAGTTGATTTTCCCTATTCACTTTATGGATCAAACCCTTGTCAGAATCTATTCCCATTCAACATTGGTTATAAAAGTTGGAGGTTATGGAAAGTAAAGTAATACTGAAATTTTCTAAAGCTGTCTTTGACCCTGAATAAAGATTTTTAAATTCCTGATTAACTTTAATTTTTTTAATTGACCTTTTTATATAAATATAGTATTGCTGTTTCAGCATAGTTTTGCCAATTACTGAAATACAGGCAGGATGTATTTTTACTCATTTTCTTAAGAGATACTGAGGGATGATGTCTTAATTTTTTTTATTTAAGATTTTATTTATTTATTAGACAGTGGGGCTCGGGGGCAGAGGTAGAGGGAGAAGCAGACTCCCCACCAAGCAGGGACCCTGATGCAGGGCTCGATCCCAGGACCCCAAGATCCTGACCCGAGCTGAAGACAGATGTTCAACTAACCGAACCACCCAGGCACCACGATATCTTAATTTTGAGTAGGGGGCCATCGAACATGTTTGAAATGGTTCTGCAGAAAAGGAAGTGTGAAGCTTGGTGAAAATGACCACATATCCATTCAGAGACGTGTTACTGCTGCAAACCAGCCACAACTTTCTTAGCAAAGCCCGTAGGAAGAAGCATCAGGCTAGGGAAAAGCCTGGTGGCAGCTTTCTTAAATTTCCCAACGTGTCCGACTTGGTGGCCAAGATAGTTTGCCTGTTCAGAATGGATCCTGCTAGCTTTAAAGGAGCCCCTGTTGGTATTTATCAAGCCACTTATATCCCCCACCCCACCCCGAACATGTTCCACTGAAATCCCAGCATAATCACCTTAATGGTTGCAAGATTCCTTTTGTGGATGCTGTCATCTGGACCTAACATGTGTATACTATTCTTACCTTCCCCATGTAGTGTGTCATAGGTTACATAGTGTGATCTGGTCTCACACGTGTGCTCATCTGTGAGCGGTTGGCCTTCTGTGCAGGTCAAGACCTTCCCCAGGTCCAGCAAAACAGCTCATTGCCTTTCTGAATTCTTGAAAGCTTTCTTTGTGAAACTCTTTCATGGAATAACTTTATATTGTTTCTTTTTGAAACTCACCGTACTCTTTTTTCGGTTTCTTGATCTGTAAAGTGGGACTCATTAGAAAAGTACCTTAACTTCTAAGGGCGTTGTGAGGTTTAAAAGGAATAATACAGGCTGGAGGACATCGTGTACAACAGTAAATATTTATTATTATTACTACGGCTGTGAGCCAACATTGATGATTGGCTCAACATTTGCCAGACATTTTTAGTGGCTCTGCTCATGTACACACCCATGTTTATAAGTGACAGCATGTAACCTTAGCCTTCTGCCTGTCCCCAAAGTAGATGAACTCAGTCATTCACAAACCTGCCTTGCGGATACAGATTTCCAGTGGAGAATTAAAAGCAGTCTGTTATCTTCCATTTGGTTTTGTTTCTTTCTTTCCTCTTGTAATGTGGCTGTGCCCCAAATGTAGGCAAAATTAAGAAATTGTAAAATACACTGTCAGCCTATTCATAAAACATTAAGTAACATTCAAGATGGTTTGTGGTTTTTGCAAACTTCTGAGGCTCATAGAGTGAACAAATGACATGTAATTTTCTGAAAGTTGTAATTAGACTCTTGGTGTTGGTATTTGCAACTTCAGATCTACATGTCATCATTGCATCCCTATTTTTGCTTATTAAGCCATTTTCGTGCTCATTTAATTCCCACAGTGTTCTATGAGGTAGGTACAATTTTATCCCCTAATTTACCGATGAGGAGCCCAAATCATGGTCCTTTGTCCATGATCACAGTGGTCAGAATTTAAGCGTATGAGTCTGATTCCCAATTCCTTCTCTTTTCTACTCTAGAATATCTACGTAAATGAGTTGTTTTCTTATTATAGTGTTAAAGCTGGAAAGGAGCTTAACCTGAACCCAACCACCCACCATGATGTTTATAATATTTGTTGCCATTCTTTCATTCAGCAGATAATTTGTTTGAATTGAATTGAAAGTGTGAATTGATACCAGCACCACCCCCCCCCCAAGATTACTACTATTTCTTCATAAACCAGTTTTTTTAAAGGTGTTAATTCCAATAGGTTTCCTATCTTGATTAACTTGAAATTATTCTCCTTCTGGTCCAGATGCCATAGATAAGACTTTGAATTTGTTGAAATCCAAACTGTCATTTTGACTCCAGCTGTTCTTTAGAGGTCTGATTTGGAAGAAGCAGTTAGAATTAACTCTAGTGAGTCTCGGATGGAATTTCAGCCAGCGTCTCTTTCCCATTCTGTTCCTCCTGCCCCATGCTGACACAAGGCTTTCGGTTAAGAAATTTACAAAAGGAAATTGATTTACTATATCCAGGCTGTGGTTGTCCCTTGTTGGCTGGCTCTCCATGACCTCTCAACTTGGTCCCAGTGTCTGTGATCCACGCCGGAAGAGCATGGCCTTGCTGGGCCCAGTGGGAATTGGGTTAGTTCTGATGACCTGGTGATTCACACTGCCAGGGATGGAAGGCTCTGATGTGTGTTGGGTCCGTTGTGGTCACTGCAACAACAGTTTGTTGATCTTAAGGAGCATTCTATAGTTGCTGATATAACTGAAGACGATTGGAGCAAGCACTTCCCTAGATTCAAACAGACCAATTAGAGGACCCAGCATGGAGTTTTATTAGTTGTGTAAGTAAGTTCTGGGAAGGAGGCATTGTTGGCAGTCTGTGTTTGGAGAAGGGGAAAATGTGTTCTCAGACATTAGTATCTTTTTGTAAGTTACAACATTATAAAAATTTTAACTACAAAGTAGGGATGAAGTTTATCAATTATTCAGTACCTATTTAATTTGTTAGCCCTTGAAATGCAATTCTCTAACCTGGGTGCTAACTCTTTGTAAAACACTCTTGCTCTGCCTGAAAATTCTGTTTAATGAGGTGCTTCTCTTAGACTGGGTATTGGGTGTTTAAAAATTATAGCTCCTTTTTAAAAAATCTGGTAATTTGTAGGAATGAATCATGGAATAAGCTCATAGTTCTCAAAGTGTGGCCTGGGGGTGGGCCAATGACTTAATAATCACTCTAGTGGATTTTGATGGAAACTAGATCTGAGAACCACTAAAGTAAATTTCCTTATAGAGTTATAAAGTGTGGACCAGATTCTGAGCTTTTGGAAGAAGCAACCCTTTGCATCCTTCATAAGGTAAAGGGTGATTTATTTATTTATTTATTTATTTATTTATTTATTTACTTATTTATTAAGATTTTATTTATTTATTTGAGAGAGAACGAGAGAGAGAGAGCAAGAGAGAGAGAGAGAGCAGGAACAGGGGACGGGGCAGAGGGAGAAGCAGATTCCCCGCTGAGCAGAGAGCCTGCTGCAGGGCTCCATCCCAGGACCCTCAGATCATGACCTGAGCTGAAGGCAGACATTTAACCGACTGAGCACCCAGGTGCCCTAAAGCATGGTTTTATACACACTTACTTGATAATGAGTTATATTTGAATTTAAGGTGTGTCCACATGATAAAATGCATTCTTCTTAAGGGCAAGTGGAATGCACTGTTAGCTCTTCTGTCCTTTCCAGTTATTTGGTTTTGTGCATTAACATACCTTCTTCCCTTACTTATTTCTGATCTTTTACTTACATTGCATCATGGTGTTTCTTGTAGCCCTTACAGTTCAAGATATTGATCAGCTTTTTCTACCATATTAAAATGTATACTTGATCGAAAATCATGGTTCAAAGTAATATGACATCTATAAAACTACAGTTGACTTTTTTTTGTTTGTTTAAGAGAGAAAGAGAGCGTGGAGAGGGAGAGGCGGAGGGGGAGGGAGAGAATCTCAAGCAGGCTCCATGCTGGGACTCCATGCATGAATACGGCACTCGATCCCACAATCCTGAGATCACGGCCTGAGCCAAAATCAAGAGTCGGATGCCCAACCAACTGAACCACCCAGGTGCCCCCAAAAGTACACTTGACATTTGAACAAAGTGGGAGGTAGGATCGCTGACCACCACCCCAACCATGTAGTTGAAAGTGCACATATAATTTTTGACACCCTAAAATCTTAACTGCCAGTTGTCTACTGTCGACTGGAAGCCTTATCTATAACGTAAACATTTTGTATGTTGTATATATGCTGTATTATAATAAGGTAAGCTAGCGAAAATGTTATTAAGAGAATCATAAGGAAGAGAATATACATTTGCAATACTGTATTGCTTGAAAAAAATTTGTATATGGACCCATGCAGTTCAGACTTGCGGTCAACTGTATAAGAATGTCATGATCTTTCCCCACAGTCTGCATAAAATTGCAAATACCTCATTGCTTGCCAAGGAAGTAAACAATAATGCTGAAGAAAATGTTCCTTTTTCCTTTTCTTAGATCAGATAGTAAGCAACCAAACCTCAGTTTGGTTTTTGAGTCATTTGGACTTCCATTTTATGTTTGCAGTTGGTAAATATTGGGTAAGAGATATTGTAATGTATCCCTTGGAAACTATCTACTGACAAATTATTTATGAAATTGAGAGAATGATGTTTTATAAATTCTTTTAATCCTTCAGTTTAATCCTATATTTTGATCCTATATAGCATGCGTAATGTTTGTGTGTAGTTTAAGTAATCTGACAACCTTCCAAAGGGATTTAAAAATTTTTTTTATTATGAAAAATTTCCTACATGTCTCATCCAGCTTCAACAATTAATCACATTTTGCTGTTCTTGTTTCAGTACACAGAGAAACACACATTTTGTTTGTTTGTTTGTTTGTTTTCCTTAGTATCCTAAAGTAAGTTTCAAGAATCCTGTCATTTACCTGTAAGCACTTTTGCCCATAGGCTTCTAAATGGTTTTGATGCAAGATTGTATAATTAGAGCAGTATAGACAAAAAAAAAAAAAAAAAAAAAGGCCACCAAATATTAGTACATATTTTGGTCTTAATTTAAAGAACGTTTATAAAATATATTAAAATTCTTATGAATTTTCTAAATTTTTCTTTAGAGCCACAAAAAATATTGCCAACTCTCATTTAAGAGGAAAATGAGTTGCCTAGTAAGCCTTTGTTTACAGAACAAATGTGTATTTTGTTTCATCAGTAAAATCCCAGGAACAGCCATGACTCATATCCATTAAATGAAGGAACAGAAATAGGATCTCCCTTGTCTTTTTATTTATGCCTGGGATGGGTGACCAGAATATTTTTATATTATTGCTAAGTAATTTTTTTAAGAGCTCTGACTTACTTAGATTTTAGGAATATATTCCTTTTTTCTTTTTCAATTCTATCTATTGCTTCTAAGTAAGAGAGTATTGCTCCAAAAATTTGTTTGGTTTTGGTGTCTTGTTTTCTTTCACCCTCTGCAGTTCTGTAATTCCCAGCAGGGAAGGGGTCCTGCTGGGAGTGTTTCCTTGTTATGATGACCATCCTCCTCTCCCCAGCCCACCTCCCATCTACTTGCTTCGTAACAGTGAAAATTATCTTACAGTTATAGCAACTTGAAACTTCTTCAAGTGTGATCTCTATTAAAAATTTTAGATAATTGATATGTAACGTTAGTTTCAGGTGTACAACATAATGATTCCATATTTGTATATATTGCAAAATGATCACCGCAGTTAAGTCTTGTAAACACCCATCACCATACATAGTTACAAAATTCTACTTCTAATTATAACATTACTAGTCCAAGTATATTATCGGACATGGCTTTTCACTTGGGTTTAAAAAAAAAGGCAGCATCACCAATATTTTTCCAAACAAAAATATAGATTAGGTAGGACCTCAATCTATAAAATCGGTTTTAAAAGCTATTTGTTTTTCACTGAAACGTTACAAACCCATATCCTTATTTAGCTTCCTCTCAAATACTGAAACACCTCTAAGGAACCTCGGGGTTCCAGAGATTACAGTCTGAAAACCAGTGGTCTAAGGGGGCCAGTTTGTGGCTTATCAGGGGGAAGGTCATAGTCTTTTCATAGATCTAGCAGTGAGAGACAGATTTGCCTTGGAGTCAGGGCAAAGAATTAATTCTAGGTTAGAAACAAGCTTTATCTTTTTGAGAAAATAAGCAGCCTGTGTTCTGGGTTCAGCGTCAATCTTATAGGTTGCTCAAAGTTTAGATATAAGGAAGTAATCAGCACAAATATTTACAACAGCACCTCTTTTTTTTTTTTTTTTTTAAGGATTTTATTTATTTACTTGAGGGAGAGAGAGCAGGAGCGGGGGTGGGGGGCGGGCAGAGGCAGAGGGAGAAGCAGACGCCCCGCTGAGCAGGGAGCCCAGTGCCAGGCTCAATCCCAGGACCTTCGGACCATGACTTGAGTTGAAGGTAGACGCTCAACCGACGGAGACACCCAGATGCCCTCCAACAGCATTTCTGAAAATAGATTAGGTGGACTGAGGTGAATTAACTGCTCATTAAAAATCCACATTTTGAAACTATGAGTCAGATTGCTGTAGAAGCTGAAGATGAATTACAGAATTCAGACTTCTGCCTCATAATTCAAATGTCGGTTTTTCTTAGGGGGCCAAACACCGCAGAAACCTTACTGAGAGCCTAAACAATTATGTGCATGTTAAAAAACAGCATTCCTTAGATACCCGGGTGGAGTAGAATCATTAGATTATCTACTTTTTAAAGATTGATTGTGATTCTCTGGTGATTGCCTATCATGAGTGTGTGTGTCGTTTGTGTGGGGTGTGGGAGGTGGTATGTGGGGTGTGTGCAGGTGTGGGGTGTGGTGAGTTGGGTGCATGTGAGTGTTTGTTGGGTATGTGGGGGCATGTGTGAACGTGTGTGTCTTCTCATTCAGTGGCAGTGGGGTGCGGGATGAGAGCAGCACAGATGTGCATGTGACAAAACTTTTTTTTTTAAGATTTATTTATTTAGTTGAGAGAGAGAGAGAACGAGCAGGAAGGAAAGAGAATCGCAAGCAGACTCCACGCTGAGTGCCGAGCCTGACACAGGGCTGGATCTCACAACCCTGAGATCAGGACCTAAGCCGAAATTAAGAGCTGGACACTTAACTGACTGTACCACCCAGGCACCCCAACAAAACTATTTCTAAAAGACAATTCCAGATATTCCTACCTCTTGTTTTCTCTGTTGCTTCCTCCCGAGTATACACAAAACACTCCTGGTTTTGTGAAATTGGGAAGAAGGAAGTCTAGGATGAGAAAGAGGGAAGGGCTCTTAGAAGGCAGGCAAGGGCTGTTAGACCTCCGGAATCTTGCAGGGAAGGCTTGTTTTCAACATCTGTTGGACGACTCCCCATTTGGCAAACGAAGATACTTAAGAATGAGTTTGCACAACAGCGAGTATGTTGACTTCTCTAAGTAGCTTGCGTTCTTCTTGATGTATGACTGTGGAGATTGGAAATGAAAATTTGGGGTGGTAACAACGAAGGAGGTCTGTACGAAGTGATTGGATTGAATTTACATTGAATTCAGGAGAAAACTTCTGGATTTTGAATGTTTTTTTTCATGGTTCTATGGTTACTAGTTAGGAAGTGGTATAAAATGAAGTAATTTCCACTGATATGTACTTGAATGTCCTTCAGTTACAGGAAGTTTTGCGTCCCAGGTGGCAGCTTCAGTCGCTGTAAGCTCGCTGATAGATGGGGGAGGTCTCGAATCCTGGGTGAGAGGGTTTGGTGCTGCTGCTACAGAGGTAGTAATATTCACCAGCTTTACCTCTTGATAAGCTAAGGATTTAAGAAGGTAATTCTAATCCCAGCTTTATCTTTGGCTTGCTATCTGATTATGCACAGAGCATAATTACAAGGGATGATATCACTTGCCTATTCAGTAGTGTGAGTGCATGGCTCTTTATTTATTTTTTTTAAAGATTTTATTTATTTATTTGACAGAGAGAGAGACAGCCAGCGAGAGAGGGAACACAAGCAGGGGGAGTGGGAGAGGAAGAAGCAGGCTCATAGCAGAGGAGCCTGATTTGGGGCTCGATCCCTTAATGCCGGGATCACGCCCTGAGCCGAAGGCAGACGCTTAACCGCTGTGCCACCCAGGCGCCCCGAGTGCATGGCTCTTTAAAAATACTCGGGGAGGGGCGCCTGGGTGGCACAGTTGGTTAATATCCTTTAGGCTCAGGTCATGATCACAGGGTTATGATCATCTGGCTTCACACTCAGCGTGGAGTCCGCTTGAGATTCTCTCTCTCCCTCTGCCTCCCACTCATGAGCTCTCGCTCTCTCTCAAATAAATAAATAAAAATCTTGGGAAAAAAATACTAGAGGATGGGCACTGTTGTATATGCAGAAAGATGGGAGGAAATGTTAGGATAGTAGATGATTTTGACTGAGAATCCTATTGAGAGTGGAGTGGTGAAAATTTTTAGTCTTACTTTAGATATTTGGAAACATTTAGGTTATAAGAAATACCAGATAGCTTTACTTCAAGAAAGTGGTCAGTCATGCTTTTTTGGGAAATAATTCTAAATCGTGTGTTAAAGACATATAGTCTCATTCTGAATTTTGACTTATTCACAATCGATTCTACAATATAATCATGGGAAATTATTATTATCACTGTTCTGGGACAAAGGGGTGGAAACTGAAGGCAACAAATGGGTCGCTCTGCCAGAAATTGAAGCAAATATATATAAATAATCATAAGCAAACATTGCTTTTTGTTTAAATGGTATACTTCTTTAACACCTTGGAAATTCCTGCAAAGGAATTCTATCGTCAGGTTAGTAAAAAAAGGTTGACTGTCATTTTGCAGATGTCTGAAATCAAAGTCATTAACCAATTTAAGTTCTAGATCAGAGCCAGGCAGAGAGATTTAATATCTAGGCAACCATGACATCTCTCTCTCGGTGCAGGAAAATTTTCTTGTATTGGTTCTGATTGGTTTGATATTGAAAAGGGAGCGTTCTCCTTTATTTTAATTGTTAGTCAACTCTAATAGCCAAAAAGATACGGAAAAAGATTGTACACCTAATCCATGGTCTAATGATACAGCTCCCTTGTAATTATAATGAATAATTAAGACATTCAAACTTAATCTGGATCTGGCATCACACAAACATCAGGTGAGTCCTAAAATCAAAATGTTGTGGCAAGTGTGTTAATAAAAATTGCATATGCAGTATTAGTAGTTTCCTTCCGATTACTCAGGAGCTGTCAGATTTATCTTTTTGACATCGAGCTTTAGCAATGAAGCCTATATAGTGAACTTCTAGTGCAGAATACATGAACTCGGAAGTCACTTACACAGTCCTTTACTATCTTGCATCAAAGCCAGTTCTTAATGCATTTTTACTTTTGGGGTCTTTGCACTTAGATTTTAATGTAGGCACTCAAGGAGGGTTCTTTGGGGAGTCAACACAGATGATTTTCCTTAGAAATGGCTCTAACGGGCATCTGGCTGGCTGAGATGGAAGAGCATGAGACTCTTGATCTTGGATTCTTGAGTTGGAGCCCTGTGTTGGGTGTAGAGATTACTTAAAAATAAATAAACTCAAAAAAATGGCTTTAAAATTATAAATACTATATTTGGTAACATAATTTCCTGGGTTTTTAAAACTAAGTTGAAGTAACCAAATATTTGTGTATTCTTGGGGCAAGCACGATGCCAGTGGATTCAGGACTTATGGAGATTGATATTTTCTGTGGATGCTAAACCAATATCCAGGGAATAAGGCAGATAGCTAATACTGCATAATGGAAAATACAAAGTTCTGTCATAGTAAGGAGTAAGAGAGATTTTTATTTAATGTGGGGGAGGACTAAAATTAATTACTTAAAGAGGAGTGACTTTTACATTCTGGATTTTGAAGGTCTTAATCCAGTGCACTGGGGCCCTTGTAGATTTTAGTTTAATGAGTGTTAGTTTGCTGAATTATGTAATGGGTGCAACATGCAGATTTAATTATGAGGCTGAGCTTAACTCAGAATTAAGGCATATGGCATATATAATATTAAATTAAAATTTTTTCCACTTAGATGGAGTCATTTCTGCTGACCATCACACGCCATATATGAAGCATGACTTCTTACCATTTCAAGGCAATTTTTTCTTGAGTTTCTTTGTCCCTATTTACAGTATTAATTCTTTATCTAGTGGTAGAGCTTGGCTGATCAGTTGTCATCGAAAGATTAGATGGACAGTTTGTTAATTTGTAGCTGTGTAATATGGTGAGGAGTTTGTTTTAGTATTTTTCCTTGTTTTAGTCGACAAGATCTGGGTGAAAAAACCTAATTAATTCACACTAACCTGTGTAATTGTAGAGCCTCCTCTGTGATAAATGGAGTGTCAAATTTGAGTTTCATGATTGATGATTCTGAAGGTTTGAAATGCCAGACTATGCTATCTTTCAACCATATCGTGTTATATATAACATTTATATTATGTAATCTCACTGATGAGATCAGTTAGGTGGATCTCTTAGATAGCTTGAACTAGATATTCAAGACAGTTGTCAATAAGTTAGGCTTTGTACTTTAGAGGAGCTTGTTATAATTGGGTATTTTTCTGTTATTACTCAGTAGCTTGTTTTAGCTGTAAAATATTGTCCATCAATGCTTAAATTTTACATAGTATAGTAAACATTTTCTTATTTCCTTTACTGTTTAAGCATGCCTCCATTGCACAGTTGATGTCTCTGCAAAAGTTTAATAATTTGTTTTGTCTTAGTAAAAGGAGCCAACAAATATTTTGAGCGACTGGTGAAGCATTGTTCTAGACTCAGTTGTCTTCAAGGGGAAGAAAAAGTTTATGGAATCACAGTGAACTATAAAATGGTTACGTTTTGCTAGAAAACCTTGGTGTTTCTTGGGTAAATAATGAAGTGTTTTACTTTATGGGCTTTTTCACTACTTTATTGATAGCATAAATTTATATTACCCAGGAATAGTTATACTCAAAGGAAAAGAAGAGAACTTATCTTAGTCGTGACTCCCATCTAAAAGATAGTTTTGGCTGTTTTAAGTAGATTTTTTTTCCCCCTGCTTTTCTGTGGTGGTGAGGGAGGAAGGAAGGGAACACTTACTACTAAAAATACAAAATGCTAAGTAGAAGTAAAGTCTTTTTTGTTTGGGTGTTAAAGCTTACATATTTGTGCTGTCCAGACCTGACACATTTAGAAACAGGAATTTGCCTGTAGCATAATCTTAGGCAAACAGTTTAGTCATTCCCCAATATTTTTAATGTTGTAGAATGCCCCGTGGAATGTTCTGAATACCCAAAGCAGCTTTCTTGAGGATTTTGAGTATTATAAAATATGGAGAAGTGCAGGATTCACAGAGCCAGTACCTAAAATTCAATGAGAATTGTTAGTTGGTGAGCTTTTCAGCTATAAGCCACTATTGTCATGGGCAAGCATGTCTCCTCATGAAGAGAGTCTTTGTTCTTTCCTGCAGAAGTTTTGTCATTCTTTGAAACATCAATACAGTGCTACCTCCAGAGAAACAACACTGCCAGTCTTCAAACAGAAACTTAAAGCAAGAAGGATGTTTTAAACTTTAAAGCTAAATCTAATCTGTGAATAACTGGAGGACCTAATTATAGCAATTTTAAAAAATTCTGCTGTGTTTTAAACATAGCAGAATAATGCTCTGGGTCTCATTTTGATTCTGAATGTAAGCTTCATAGGAATTACAGTCTCCGCTTGTTTCTAATGGGAAGTGTAGCCAGTCTGGCTTTCTTGTGACATTGAACACTTTATAGCTTCTTCACAGTGAAAATGAGCACAACAGTTCAACAATATGTAATTAAGGGAAAACATAATTTAAGAAATAGTTCTGGGTATTATGTTAATTATCTTTTACTTATCTGGTGCTTTTTATTTGTCACCATAGTCGAGCTCCCCAATATCACAAGACATGTATAAAGATCTGTAAAGGTCTTCTGAAGGCCCTTCCTTTACGAAAGGGAAATTTAATATAGGAGTCGGGCTGACTTCTCTCTCACTTGTGTGAAAATGGGAAAATCAGAAGTAATTTGTATTCTCTATTGTGCAATCCACAGTAGTTCATGCTCTGTGTTGTGGAAACAAAAGCATTAATTTTTTCTCCTCTTGGCTGTGTGCTCTTAGTTCAGAGTTATGACATCGAGGACTTCTGTCTTCTTAGTTCTTATCCACTCATTATTTTTACTTAGTATCATGTTGAATTATACAAATGTGATACTGGAATCCCCGGATGTGATTTCAGTGCACCTGTCATCAGCCATCTCACATTTATTTCACTAAATGAAAATCTAACTTTACTTGTAATAAACCACATTGATTCAGTTTACCTGTATAGTTTAAGAGGCAAAAGACCTAGAATTTTGCACTGTATTGAAACCTTATGAAGTTCTTGATTTTTATCTTTTTTTTTTTTTTTTTTTTTTTTTTTTTTTTTTTGCGTGTTTTTACATGCCCATGATTTGCGTTGAAATATTCTGGTGGGGAGCACATAGTTATTCTTGTCATCTGTTTTTTTGCTCTACATGCTACATGTCATGTAATTATGCTGCCTAGAGCCAGATCTGATGCCTTATTATCATAAGTTCTGTGGGCACTGGGTGATACTCCCCGCCCTGTTCTGCCCCCCTTTTTTTTAGTAAAAGATTTTACTTACTTATTTTAAGAGAGAGAGAAAAAGCATGAGCGGGGGAGGGGCAGAAGGCGAGCTAGACTCTCAAACTGACTTCATGCTGAGCATGGAGGCCGATGGGGGGCTCAATTCCATGCCCCTGAGATCATAACCTGAGTGGAAATCAAGAGTCAGATGCATAACTGACTGAGCCACCCAGGTTCCCCACCCCTGTTCCCTGTAAGACTTCTATTTGGTTTTATTTATTTTGATTTACTCAAAATGACCTGTTTAAATTTTGCTTGGTCATTCATTTCAAGTATCTTAGCATGTTTCTCAAATTGTGTTCCCAATATGATAAATGTGCTTTATTTGTGCTATAATAGAAGACTCCCATGGCCAAATACGCTTGGGAAACTTGGTATAAAAAAAGCTAAACTGGCTTCATTATTATAGGATTTTTCACAAAGCCTCCCTGATTCATCTTGAAGGGTCCATCTCCCATATGTGTTTGACAGGAGAATCACTCCCTCCCCTTGCCCCAGGGAATAACTGTTAACATCTCTTGGCAACTGTTTTTGAGAACACTGATTTAGGAATTAAATGAGGTGTTTTTTAATACTTTGAAAAACACGTCTTAAACTCCACCGGGCCTTTTGAGTATATGTTACTTAGTGATTAATAACACTGGTATGAGCTTGCAACAAAAAATTTCTTATGTGAGAAAAGTTCTTTATAAAGAAATGCACTGGGGCTCCTGGGTGGCCCAGTCAGTTAAGCGTCTGCCTTTGGCCCAGGTTGTGATCCCAGCGTTCCAGTATCGAGCCCCGAGTTGGGCTCTCTGCTCATCAGGGAGTCTGCTTCTCCCCCAACCCTCCCCCTTCTCATGCTCTCTCTCTCTCTCTCAAATAAATAAATAAAATCTTAAAAAGAGAGAGAAAGAAGAAAAGGAAGGAAGGAAGGAAGGAAGGAAGGAAGGAAGGAAGGAAGGAAGGGGCATTGAATACATTGTGGCTAAATAAAAAATTCTTAACGTCTAGATATTTGCTATAGCTCCTTCACCCTGTTTGAATCCTTGTCATTCACTGAAAGTACACTGTCAGAGTGGACTTCATGAACCTTATAATCGACACTTTAAACCTGCACGAATTAAAATATCTCAGATGGTTCAAAAATACTGTGTCAACTTGGTGAGTCAGATCTGCCACATTGAGCTTGCAGGTTGTGGCTGGGAATGATGGCATTGTGTAGTTACTAGTTTGTCTCACTTAGAAACAACTTGGCAGGCAGACATCGTGCAGATAAATGAGGAAAGATTGTCTATTTCAAGTGGCATAAGACATTCTTTAAACCAGTGTGTCATATCTGGTTATATAGTCAGCATTTTCTTTAGAGCAGAAAACCCTCTCTCAGGATTCCTGAATAAGGAGCAGACATCTTTGTGGGGATAGCTCTCAGGAGATTTCAAATACTGTATTTCATTAGTTTCAGTCTCTCTGGATGTCTCAGGAAGCGTTCATACTGGAATTGCTTCTTTCTTCCCACTAAATCCCAGCCAAGTCAATATGATTAGCTGTCTGTAAAACAAATGGCCTGCTATCCATCTTATGTATATTATTGCATTTTAATCTCATAATAACCTACATGGTGGCGTGTTATTATATCCATTTTAGAGATGAAGGAAATCAAGAGTTTAAAGAGTTTCCCTCCAAACTGCTGGTAAATACTAGATGGAATTTGACCTCTCCCTTTTGATTTCCAGGTTCATATTGGTACCTTCAGGTGTGGGTTCCCACAACCAGGTCCTTCCACCGGCACCCTGAACCATCTGTGAGCTCCCCGAGGTCTCTAGAGATAGAAGCAGTGTTAGATTTGACTAGGTTTATAAGTGCAGAGACAGTACATGAAGAAGTTTCCGGAAACAATTTTTTTTTTTAGTCATGTCTATTCATAGGACTTTTGATTAATGTAACCTGTTAGCATACACATGTTATTCCTGTAGAGTTAGTAAGTTATTCAAAGGGATTCCAGTGGTTTAGCCCTCTCTCCCTTTGTCTTGAGTCATTCATTATTAAATGATTGGCTAGAGTTAGGCCAAAATTACCCGTGGGCAGAAGCTCTGGTTGGATTTCTTGGTCTTGGAGCCCTTCTAATGAGTGCACGATCCTGTGTTCTTGGTCAGTTTTGCTTAGAAGCTATTACCACCCCTTTTGTGCATGTTCTTAGGTTGGATAATTAACCCTCAAGACTTCTTGTTAGGTTATTGTCATAGATCGACCCCTAAGGAGTTAATACATTTTTTTTTATTATTGCCTACAAAATAATAGTGGGCCACTCTTGAGCGGGGTATATTATCATGCTTAATGTTAATAATTTGATATTCCACATATCTTTTTAAAAATCAACATATATCTTTTTTTGTATCTGTGGAAGGCAAGGTATATTTTATAGAACTTACATAGTTGTGCTTTTTTATGTTATTTCAGTTAGATTAGTTATTTCAGTATTCTGGGAGAAAAGCTATTTGGTTCAACCAATATTTGAGCACCAGTATTGTTCTTAGTTTTATCCTAGAAATACAGAGGTGAGTAAGACATGACTCTTTGGCCCTGAGGAAGAGTCTAGGTCAGTGTTTTCAACCTAGGCATGCTATTGACATTTTGAACCAGGTAATTCTTGGTGTGGGAGGCTGGAGGAGGCCATCCCGATACATGGTGGTATGTTTAGTAACAAAAGCAACACCAAAGTTGTGACAGTCAGCTTTCCCAAGACCCTTGAGCCTCTACCTAGAAACAATTCATGAGCTCATAAGTCAAGGTGACTCATGATCCATGTGGGTAAAAAGCTTTCCCCTGTAGAGATCCACTGCATAGCCCAACAGCTTTACTAAACTATTTAAAATATTTAAATTGCATAGCCTAACAGCTTTGGCTCTTCACTAAAGATTGGCCGTGCTTATAAAAGAGAGTGCATGTGGATATTTGAGAGTTTACCTTCATTACATTAGGCCAGAGTAGTTTCGTGTTAGGTGTCCCCCTCATGTCATTTTCTCTTTAGAAAAAAGCCATGCCTGTAAAATGGCTTCCAGCAAATCTGAAAAGAGACCTCCATTCTAATTACTTAAAATTCTTATTATTTAGAATTATGTACCATGAGCAATTGCAGTAATGTAGGAAGCCTGAATCTACATGCTAGTGTGTGTGTGTGTGGTCACAGCTGTGTACTTCTCTTGGTTTATTTGAACAGATTTGTTTTAAAAGCTCAGCCTACATAACCCGTGGTTAGATTTCTTGGTAGAACTTAAATCTTTGCAACACAGTGTAATGCTTCTCTTCCTCAGGGGCAGGATATGGTCTGTATTGCGTGTTTTTTCACTATGTTAAGGCTTATCCCTCTGTGCAAATGTCAAAGATTTTCCTGTGGCTCAGGAATGAGTTAGTGATGCAAGATTCCAGATCATTCTTTCCCCAAGTTACATAGACACAGTATACCATGACATATAACAGCAGCCCTGCACAGCTCCATTAAACATCTGCTAGTTTTGAAAAATTAAAATAATTTCCCATCACTCAAGGCAATGAAATGCAGATGGATTGATCACCCATATTGATACGAGAACTCCTGTGTGACGTGGAGCACACGGAGGTGGGGCAGAATGGGATGTGTGCTGATAAATCAGGGGAGTGGTGACTAGAGTGACTGACTATTCCTTTCCTTCTTCCATTCCATTGGGATGGACTTGAAATCTCTCGCATGTTGTATTCTGACACTTGTTGCTGTCAGCTGGGCAGGTCCTGCAAATTCCTTCCCCACCACCAGCACCCCATGGGGTTCCATCCTTGAAATTCACAAGCCTCAGAATTCTCTCCACCTTTGCTTCCATTTTCTGCCTTCTCTGCCCATTTTTCTTTTGCTGCTTAAGCTCATGCTGTGTCCTTGGCCATGCACTTCTTTCCTCTCCCTACACCCCAGATTCGGCTCCTCCATTATGCATGGAGCATTGGGCCTATGATGCTTTTGGGGCCCATGAAAAAGTTTCAGTTTTAATTTCTTTAAAACTCAGAAGAAAAAAAATGACTATAATAATGAATATATGCTAATGAATCTAGCCTGAATTACAGTCACCTTTATACCACCACAGCCTTAAAATACCAATTTTAATTTTTTTTAGAGAGAAAGGGGTCCACAAAAGAAGGTCATGTGCCCATGTGCTCCCCTCATACACAGATGGGTTGTTGTTCTCTGTAAAAGGTGACACTTGGCTCCCCTTGGCTTTGGACATTATTATAGATTCAAGGTCATTTATACCTAGCCCTGTCTTACCTTTCACACGTGCTCTCCCCACACTCATGCCACGTACATTTTCTGCTCTAGTGTTTGGTGTGCCTACTCCTTGCCAACTCCCACCCATCTCTCCCTTCTCCAAATCAAACCAGCCACTGCTTTGTCACTTTAGTACCTTTTACTAGTGAGAGGGGACGCCTCGTTTTTGTTTCCATCACTGGGTGTCCATTGAAGTCCGGATTGTTTGGGTCACCCCTCTGCCCCCAGGCTTGAATGTATTCTGTACCTGGGAAATGTTTATCTTCATATAAGGCATCAAGCCAGAACTTTCCTGAAACATAACCCAGGGATCAAACTCTGAAACCTTCTCTGTTAGAAGTGAGAAGGACAAGCGTTTGATAGCCATCAGCATGTGCTGTTTCGCTTAGCTATTCAACAAATAGTTTCTGTCTCTTCCTTGTAATATTTTCAGGTGTATTTTTTTACACTAGCCTTCACTTTAGGTGTTAGGTTACTCTGAAATCTCTGAGAATCAGTTTCATGCTGCTGAGGGCTTTCAGCTGCAGGAATGTTTTAAATAGTCGATTGGATGCTTTATTAAAGGAGTCTGGCCGCCCACACTGTTTGTGCAAATCTTGGAGTCTAGTGAGATAATCTGATTTTTTTTTAAATGCTGCCTGAATTGCAAAATAGTGCTCCTCTCAGGAATGTGTTACTAAAAGTTAGGAAATTAACTCTAAAGGTCATTGAGCCATATAGATCACAAGCCACCTTGCCATGTTTTTGGTTTTTGGGTTTTTTTGTTGTTGTTGTTTTGTTTTTTCTAAGAGGAGCCTGAGTCCTCAAACAAGTCAGGCTGTCACTGGCATCTGGGAGTTGGTAAAGACAGGGGTGTGGGTGCTGTATTTTCTTTTCTCTGCATTAGGAAATTATGTTCCTGGTGCCACGGTAGAAAAAATCTCACAGGTATCTAAGTTGGAATTTATTTTTTATTGTTCCATGCCTTTGACAATGATTACATTTTCTACATGCTGGTTATTATTGTTATATTTTTCATGCCAGGCATTCCCTAATGCTTTCCGTAAATGTTTATTGAGTGCTTGCAGTGGGAGAGAGAGAGGCAAGTACGAATGAGCAAAGAGGGTCTCAGGTATACGGTGAAGTACGGATGGTTCAGTTTATGACTTGCAACTTTATGATGGCGTGAAACGAAAGTGATATGCGTTCAGTAAAAATGGCACTTTTGAATTTGGATCTTTTCCCGGGCTCGCAGTCTGCGGTACAATCCTCTCTCTTGATGCCGGGCGGCGGCCGCCAGCCACAGCTCCAGGGGTAATCCGCGCGGTCGCGAGGGTAAACAACCAACACGCCGACAACCATTCTGTTCTTCGTTTTCAGTACCGTGTTCGAGGGAATTACGTGAGGTATTCAGCACTTTATTATAAAATGAGCCTTGTGTTAGGTGATTTTGCCCTGCTATGGGCTAATGGGAGTGTTGGCACATGGAAGGGAGGCGAGGCTAAACTACGATGTTCAGTAGGTTAGGTGCATTAAATGCATTCTCAACTTAAGATATTTTCGGTTAACAAAGGGTTTATCGGGATGTAAGCCCATTGGAAGTCAAAGGTCTGTAACTTATCATGTTGGAAAGACTGGGAATCCTCGTTCACACACTTGAAGTGTGTAGACATTGTTTTCTTCTACTCTAACGGATAAAACTTAGATGAATACCTACAGGTGGTACCACCAAGGGCATCCTCGCAGTAATAGCACCCCACATACTTTTACCATTGTCACTGTCAGATTGCCTTCCTTTAGATCATATCTGTGCCCCTAAATAGTTAGTATTCTCATTTAGAAATAAAGAAGCTGGGGCGCCTGGGTGGCGCAGCGGTTAAGCGTCTGCCTTTGGCTCAGGGCATGATCCCGGCGTTATGGGATCGAGCCCCACATCAGCCTCCTCCGCTATGAGCCTGCTTCTTCCTCTCCCACTCCCC
Organism: Ursus maritimus; assembly: GCF_017311325.1. Lineage (NCBI taxonomy): Eukaryota > Metazoa > Chordata > Mammalia > Carnivora > Ursidae > Ursus > Ursus maritimus. The sequence goes on from NW_024426552.1 coordinate 17,829,048, forward strand.
CTGCTTGTGTTCCCTCTCTCGCTGGCTATCTCTATCTCTGTCAAATAAATAAAATCTTAAAAAAAAAAAAAAAAGAAAGAAAGAAGCTAAGATTCAGATGTTTGTCACTGAAACTGACATTAGAAGTAACTGGAAATGTAAGACTCCAAATATGTGTGTGTGTGTGTGTGTGTGTGTGTGTGTGTATTCTTTTGCTCCTGGTCTCCTATTGTTTCTGCAACATTTTTTTTTTAAACATAGCCAAGAAAATAGAAATGGTCTTCACTGTTACCTCCCTTCAGAATTTTTTTCTCTCCTCATATTGTAGTTCATGATACTCTTTATTCTGATAGGAAAGGCAATTCGAACAATTCTTACTGTGAATCTAGAGTTCCAGAAAGGGAAAGCTGCTTTGAGAAATGGCTTGGTGCCTTATTGAGGAAGGATAATCTGCTTCTGCTTATCAAGCAAATAGCTTCAAACTTAAACCTTGAGTACTCTTCAGTGTTATAACCCTGAAAAGAAACAGTCTTGGTTTACACTGAAAGTGATAAGTTAACAGAATACAAGTTGAACAATGAGCAGGAATGCTGTTTGAATGTTATCATAGATTCCTCACATCAACGTAATACTCTCTCTGAATTTCTGTTACATTTGCAAAGCAGTTTTCTCCTAAACTAAAAGTCCTAGTAATAAAAACACAATAGCATGAGCGTTTTAAGCAGACAGGAAAAGTAGACAATAGGTTAATATTATGCGACTTTGAAAGGAAATAAACCAAAGGACATAATGTGTAAATATCCTGTCTGCATATTAAAAATAAGGTATTTCATGTTCTCCTCCTGAAATAGTTTACAAATATTCTAGAAATAGAAAGGTGAAGTTTCAAGATCATGAATTCTTTGATGTCACTTGAAACAGTAAGGTAGAGTTTCAAGATCATGAATTCTCTGATGCCATTTGACATACAGATATTTGAACTCTTGTCCCCTATAACATGCTTATTTATAATCCTTCTTGGTCCAACAGACTGTAGGTGGTTTCTTATCTATGCATAAATATGAAAGTGTATGCATATGGGTGTCTGTATGAAGAGGTATGAACAGAAGTAAATGGTAAATATCTGAATTCCTTTGTCTCTATTAACTTTCATGGAGCCAGTTCTTATATTCCCTCTTCTTTTCCTTCCTGCTTGCCTGGTCTCCTCTTAACGTGACTTGCTTCAAAAATTTTTCAGAAACCTTTTCATGAAATTTGTTAAATTATCATTCTTCCACTTCTGATCTTCCTTGTTCATTGAAAGCATTCTACTAATGGCAAGAGCCAGTTGGTACCATTTTATAAGACACAAGCTCATGGACCCATGCTAAATTATCCAAGTCCCTTAAATTTGGCACGCACAGTGGCAGGTCAGCTGAGAGTGTTCGGAACTGCTCCACCTCAAGCTAGTAGGAACTCAGATGGAAATGACTTCCTAGCGAGGTTAGCGGGGCTCGGAGGTTGTTGCATGCACCCACATCCCACTGACAGCTGCTCTGAGATTTTAATGTACATTGAAGGGACAGTATTCTGTCTTAACTTACCAGCAAAATGCACATTTTTCTAAGGGTCTATAACCTTGTAAGTATTTTCATACCATTTTAGTACTGAAAATTATAAAGATATTGAAAGGTGTGGATAGTCTGTAGTGTACCAGGCCCAGATGTGCATGCTGGCTCCCCCACTAAGGACAGTCCAAGACTAGGGATCCCATTATCCACCTCTCCCCATTTTAGCCACATTTGTCTCTCTGCCTGTGTTGGGTTCATAGTGGCCTGAAGCCTAAAAGCTGGTAGAAGCTATGAAGGAAAATAGGGATGAATTTCTGGCTGAACAAGGGTAGTAGAGGAATATGCCCATTTTTCCCTCCAGTCCAAGTTGTATGGGTAACTCTAGAATGCACATGTGTGGGTATGGCCCTCCTGTACATGGTCTAATTGAATGATAAACTGGCTCCATTTATAAAACCCACTACCTCTTCTGGAAGCTTGTTTTCCATTTTATCCCCCCAGTATAGTTTGTTCAGACACTTCTTGTTCTTCTCTCCCCATCTAATGATCCCTTAAGACTGTTTCTTCTATGCTGGACATTATGAGTGGATCAGTATTGCAGTGGTAAAAAGAAAAAAAATAATAAAGAAAAAAGGAAGAACTAAACTTGTAAATACACACTTATTTGTACCTTCAGCATATTAGCATATAAGCCTTATGCTCTGGAATATTGTAGTGCTACAGATAAAGTGCTGTTGACAAAGTCCATTTTAGAGCTGTGTCATTAGATAGTGATGAATATGATATATATTTTTTAAAGATTTTCTTTATTTTTAGGGAGGGAGGGGCAGAGGGAGAAAGAGAGAGAATCTCAAGCAGACTCTGCATTGAGCTCCAGAGCCCAACGAGGAGCTCGATCCCACAACCCTGGGATCAAGTCAGGTGCCCAACTGACTGAGTCACCCAGGTGCCCGTGATGAGTATGCTATTGAATAAAAGGTAAAGATAAGTGCATCTGCCAGGTGATGAGTGAGCAATCTCAAATATCAGGTCAACATCAGAATCTCGTGTTAAAAAGAGAAATGACCCCAGGAACGATCCTGACAATTTACCTTGCAAATTACGTGGAGACAGTATAGTATGTTCCAAATCCACGAGATAAATTCTATCTGGAGCTCATAAGTATTCTACTTACTTGGCTATGCCTGTGTGCTAAACCCAGGTGAGGCTTTAACTTCAGGAATCGTTTGGTGTCATGTGGGAGAAATCTGGTATGATCTCAACGTCAGGTATCAAATGACAGAAGTACTTGTCCCAACATTCCAGAACTCTGTGCATCCCCTTTTCTCACCCCACCCTCTCTGCACACACCTCTACCTCCTACGGAGGGTTGAGCTGGGCTATGCGTGGCCAGTATCCTCCCTGCTTGTGTTCCGCGAGCACATGCTACTTGGTGGGGTATGATCTTAGCATGAGTATTTAGTGATGAAATTTGCATGTTCTTTGCCGGGAGGCGTGTAATTAGAATAAGATTTTGCATTCGCACAGCCACATGTAAAATGTGAGCCAGGAGCATTGTCTATTTAGTAGCATTAGACTGTTTTCATTAAAATATTTCCTTTTTAAAAACATATTGAGTGAAAACAAAATACATTTAATTCAATTAAAAAAACCTGTCCATTTAAACAAATTGTCATTTACAGAAATATAAAGAAAAAGAAAAATTTAGAAGCCCACAAAATCACAGAAATCTAAAGAAAAAGAAAAATTTAGAAGCCCACAAAATCAGTCAGATTTAAAGATAACAGCAACTGATTGCCATCTTCTTAAAAGCTTCAGGGCATGTGTTTGGAGCCTCATCTTATTTACCCCCTACTCAGATCTTTGTTTTTCAGCTCTAGGAGATAAAACTGAGAGAATATGGCTTATATGCCACAGTTAAGCCATTGTTTTATCTGATCCCTACCTCGTATCAAATATTTATCAGGTTTCTGGTTATAAATGTGCTGGTCTGTGCCCGTTGAATTAATTGAAGTCCTCACTTCCAAGAGATTATAAGAAAGACTGAGAGGAAGTGATATGCTAGTGCAATAAGATTGATGAGAGACAAATGGCTAATATGTTGACATGGACATTTATTTATTACTGCATTTTAAATTCTGTATTGGCTTGTGTCGGAAATGCTTAGGGTAGCACTGTCTATTAGAAATATAATGCAGGTCACACATTTAATTAAAAATTTTCTAGAGGCCACATTTTAAAAAGGTAAACAATAAGAATTAATTTTAATCATATATTTTCATTGAACCCACTCATTCGGCATGTAAAAATTAGGAAGGAAGTATTTTACAATATAATCTTTCATGGTAAGTCATCAAAATCTCAACTGGGACACTAAACTTTCATCAGAAAATTTTGATGAGTTCATAAAATGGACAGTCAAAAAAGTAGATTTGTTTATTCAGGTTGTAAACTTGCTTAAACGTTTTTCAGTAATAGGACTCACTGTTTTTTAATTTACATTTACATGAATTACAGTGAAATCAAATGAAAAATTTAATTCCTCAGTTCAGACAGCTAGTGTTCACCCTTATTAGTACAGATTCAGCATACTCAACAGTGTAGTCATTTTATTGAGAACTATGTTAAGAATGCAGGAACAGAAGGGAGCAAAGGTGTTTGAGGGTGGAGGGGAGTAGGCCCATAGGCTAACAATAGAAAAGACAGTAGAAGAGCAAATTTTGGGAGAGACCAGTGTTGCACAAGCTGTGTGGAGCTGAAATCCAGGTTTTGAGGGGGAAGTGCCCAGCTATGAGGGGTTCACACAAAATTTTATTTGAGCACAAGATCCTACTGCTTTACATTTTTGAAAACTTATATAACCTCTTTCAACTTCCCACCCAGTTGAGCAACCTCTTTTGCAACTCTGATCGATGGTTATCCATCCACTTAAGTGGCTCCTTGGGGAGGTGCTCACCATCTCCGCGATGCTCCTTCTCGGCCATTCTCCATCACTGTTTTCACATTTAGAGACTTTCCTTTGTGATTTTCCTTCAGAGATTGTCTCTACCTTTATTTTTTCTTATTTTCATTAAAGTTACTTGATAACATTTTGTTTCCCTTGTCGAACCTAAAAATAAAACAGCCAGTTATTTTACCAACACCTGAGTCTTTTGGGGAATAGCAGAGGAATTGCAACTTGGAACACACAAGCTTTGACAAACCAAAGGAACTTGACCGAGAAAAGGAGGAAGTTAGGAGGGGCTGCTTTGAATAAAAGTCCATTGAAGGAAAGCAAGAGTTCAGAGTGTTGGTTTCTCATTGGCTGAGTTGTGGAATTTTCCTATTGGCTGAGCTTGTTGCTGGGCAAGGAGAAATTTTTACTTCCTCCTGCTGGAGTAGCAAAGTAGGCTTCTTCCTGTTGGAAATGCAATTGAAGAGTAGTGGTGGGGTGTTAGAGCTCCCCCTTCTGGCCTTCCGACTCCGTTTTAAATGAGGTTTCCTTTATTCAGTTTCATACCCTCCAAAGTAATCTTTCTTTAATTTTTTTTAGTGTTTATCTAAAAATGTGACTACAGGGCCGCCTGCCTGGCTCACTCCGTAGAGCGTGCAGCTCCTGATCTCAGGGTTGTAAGTTCGAGCCCCATGTGGGGTGTAGAGATTACTTAAAAATGAAAAACTCTTTTAAAAAAATAAAAATGCGAACACATCATTGTGGATATGATTTGGCACAGCAAGATTTCCCATGATCATCTGGGGCTCTGTATTTGTAAAACATAAAACTGCATTAGCTTTATTTTTTTTTTTCCTTTCGTTTTCATCTCTTAAAACCTTGGGATGTTTTTCTTATGGAACTGCTACCTAGCTGTGCCTTTCCTGTCCTGTACTACATCAAAGAATTATTTCAAGCAAAACACAGGATATTGTATATACTTAAATTCAATTTGAGAAAGTTTACCTCCTGAAATAATTTTGAGCCCTGATTCTATTACTTAGTACTTTAGTATTCCTATCAAATACATAGCTGTATTAGTTTCTCTTGCTACAGTAATGCTGCAAAGCCACAACCCACCCCAGAATTCAGTGGCTTAAAATAATTAGTTCCCAGGCCTATGGGTTCACTGATCTTGGCAGAGGTTGGCCAGATTCAATAGAAAAGAAACTGAGCATGTATAGAATTGTTCTTGTGTCTAAAATGGAGAGGAGTAATAGAATTTGAATTTTTCTGGGTTGCATTATGTACTGAATGCTAATTTGCCCTAGCTGTCAGAACTAGCAGACATTATACTGGAAAATCATTCATTTGTTATCATCAAATTTCTTCACAATGAATGCCATTCAAACCAGCCTCTCTGAGAAACACAATTTCTGGGTCCTCCAGCTTGTGACTTAAATGCATTAACTCTAGAATGAGATTTTAATAAAACACCTTCATTTGAAATTTACTTGATCTCTACCAGTAACCCACATGTGTGTGCATGCATTTTTATTACTATCGCTAACTAGCTGTATAGTATGTATTTATACAGGGATACGCGTATATCCCTGAAAATACAGATCAAGTAAAAGTAAGGGTTGATGAACATGCATTAACAGTTGGAATGTTGGGGATTCTGGACCCCTGCTTTGCAGATTCAATTCTCTACTTCTGATTTAAGAAAAGAACAAATTTAGGAGAAAATTTTCATTTGCATTTCAGGGGAGATTTCTTAAAAGGAAGCCAGTAAACATTACTAGATTGTTAACATCTAGTGATTAATTGATTGATTGATTTAATTTATTTATTTAATTTAAATTCAGTAGCCAACACATAGCACATCATTAGTTTTTGATGTAATGTTTGGTAATTCACTAGTTGCGTATAACACCCAGTTAACATCTAGTGATTTAAATTTGAGAAATGCAGATTAAACATTTAAACTGTAGATTTGCTTCCCTTTTTACTTCGTCTAAAACTAATATTTTATTTTTTAAAGATTTTATTTATTTATTTGTCAGAGAGAGGAGAGAGCACAAGCAGGGAGAGCGGCGGGCTGAAGGAGAAGCAGGCTCCCTGCTGAGCAAGGAGCCCCATGTGAGACTTGATCCCAGGGCCCCAGGTTCATGACCTGAGCCCAAGGCAGATGCTTATCTGACTCAGCCACCCAGGCGCCCCTAAAAATAAAATTTTAAAAAGCAAGAAACAAAGGATTGCAGAATATTACTACCATAGGGGGAAAAAGTTATTTGAAAATAATATTCAAGATTGAAGAATAAAAAAGCTTAAGAACTAGTAGAAGGAATACCAGCTGATTCAGTTAAAAAAAAAAAAAAAAGCAATCATAGGCTTTAGTGTAACAGCCGTGATTAGATTCCTAGGCAGGTTTTGAGCCTCTCTGATTCTTTAAATAGATGCAGAAGCGACTTATCTTGGTTTTTCTCAGCATCAAATGAGATCTTCAAAGGAAAGGCCCAAGTAGAGGCTTTGATTTTTGCCCTTACCCCTTTTCCTATCTCCCTGTCCACAGGGTCAAGGCTGAAGAGCTAGCAATGCTGAGAGAGTCAAAATAGTATAAAGATAGTATAACTCTGTGTTTTGGGGGCAACTATATGAAACATACCAGTAAAACCCAGAATTAAGAGATAAGCTAATTTTACGTCAACGACCTTGAGAAGAGTTTGACTATTACCAGTGTAAGCACATGAGACAAAATTATGCATGTTATATATGGTATTTATGGTATATATATGTATGCAGTTTAAATATACTGCGTATAAAAAATAGAACATATACTGTTTAGGACTAAATGGGCATTGTTGGATAGATCTTTTTTTAGGCGTATAGTTTGGTTGCCATCTATGAGGCTCTATTTTTTTAAATTCCAGTTTTAGATTTTATATCTTTCTGGGCAGTGGACATCACTCTGTCTCAGGCCTGCCTAAAATTCATGCTGTAAACGTTGGTAACTTAGTTTTATGGGTGTTGAGTAACAAAGGTTTCTGTTGAGAGAACTTTTGATATCCTACTGGCCACCAGCAGCAAGAATTATTTACTGGACTGGTTACGAAATGGAAGGAGTTTGGGGTCTGCTTTAGAATATCTGTCTTCTGAGCAGAAAGAAAAACTCGATATTGTCAAATGACAAAACTAAAACAATATAAGTTACGAGTTTGATGTCCTTCATTCAAGAGAAAACAGCCCATGAATTGGGGGAGCACAGTGCCCCACAAGCAATGGAGTAGTGTTCCCTAGAGTTGGGGCAAGAACTTAAAGAGATTTAGAAGAGGCCGTGCAGAAACCGGGGCATGATTGGCTGGAGGTGGGAGATACCCTTATAAAGCTAGCAGGTCCTGATTTCTAGGGTAAGGTAAACTAGCTAAGGCTCGGTTGGCACATTGTGATTGGTGTACATTAAAATTTCTTGACAGGTGTTTCCCTGAAGTGCAGGCTGATTGAGGTTTAGATTTGTGCTGTGGGCCCCGGCCACTGGGGTGGTCTCCATTTTCTGGGTCCCGATAGAAGCATTCACTTCATCAATACCAGCAAAGACCATGTTTTCATCAAGGAGGGCTAACTTGTCATTTGAAGCCAGGTCAACAGTGCCCCAAAAAGAATGTCAGATTTTAAGGAGTGAAACATGGATCAGTTCTCCAAAGGAATCTTTCTCTTTACTCACTCTTGTGGCAAATCTTGGGGCAGTTTAGCCTGAAACTCGAGATCTGAAATGATTGTGCCCCAAATAGTGGAGGTAATGAAGGAGGCCAGCTGTCCACACAGGTGAATTGGAACTGTGTACAGTTTCTGTAATCACATTTCCCTTTTCTCTGTGCTTTGACTTGCCTCTCCATTCTTTCCCTCTGCAAATACATGCACCCACACACGGGACAAAAATCTAGGAAAATTGCAATTTTCTGTTTTAATTTGATAGTCATCCTGGTCACGTAAACAAAACCATTGATGGAGTAGGTGCAGCTCCCACCTCCGCCTCTTCTTAACACTGTGGCCTTGGATGAATCCTTACCAGAGCCTTTTCCTTCTCCTTAGAGGATGATTTTACAAATTCATCTAGTTCTGGGATTCTGATTTTTAATTTGTTGCCCTCTTCTAGACACAAAATGGGCAATTGCAGATGTTATGGCTCTACTTAATGATTTTGGGGGGGAGGGGGAGGCATGTCAAGGGAAACTTGGTCTTTTCCTTTGGAGAAAGAAAATTTATGTTAGGCATTAATGTACTGCATTTCCCCTTGAAAGGGGTTCACTCTCAGATCTTCTAGATTGTGATTCTAGAGAACAGTTAATTACATAATGGAAAATCTGAATGTTTTAAAAGTAAATTTAGAAGCATTTTTGTGGGGTACAGTTGAGTTCTGCCCAGGTTAAGGGAAAACTGTATTTATGTGGGAAAACCTTGGGTGTGATAGGAATAGTATCACTGTGTGCTTTTAAAAAAGATACTATATAAGAATCCGGCCTCTCCCCGGGGAAGTTGTGAACTGATTAAATAGTACCAAATATTCTCCACTGTATGAGGCGAGCTATTCAGACCGGTGAGAAGCCCGTTTAAATGCAGAAACCAGATGGTTTTCATTAGCCACGAACCTTAAAATTACATAAATCCACGGATGCAGCTAAGCTATGGATCCTTGCCCTCTCCTTGCCAAACAAGACTTCTCAGCCAGCAAAACAGAGCGTTCCTTGTTCCCTTTCCCTTTTAGTCAGGACTGTGTGGGAGGAATGCTGCCAAGCCTGCTCTATAAGGAATTTTGATCTCCTTGATGATAATAGAGAGAAACTTTTTTGGGAAAGGGAACACCCAGTGTGAAAAGACTGCAGGGGAACTTGTTGGAGAAGCTGGTTTTGCCCTTGGAAAGTGCATCAGCTCTTGGTTGCCGGGTTCAGCTCCACAGATGGGCTTAAATTAGGTATATATGTTTATTTTTGTTTATGTTCATTTCTCCTTAAGCCCTTGTAAAGCCTGTTTTCCAGCTAACTTGCTTTGGAAAGTCCATTTTCATTTCAGTACTCTATATATTATGGTCCTAAAATATTTTTCTGACAGCAAAGGATTGTTTCTAAAAGATAAACAGCATTTTTAGGTGTAATAGTTTGGTCTCTGTAGTTCAGAGCATTCTGTAATGAAGGGGCTATTGCTTTGGAGGCAATGTGTGGACGCTCCATTGTTTTAGCCAGTTATTTTGTTCATTGTCACCGAACACTGTTTTCCCATGGGAAAGCATCTCTGGTCTTATGATGTCAGTGGAAAGTCATTCCATTTACAAGAATTATCTTCATTTTCAGTCTTTCAGAAACGCCTGCACCATGGATGGCCAGTTATGCCAGGGTTCCAATCTTTTAGGTGTTGTCTTGCATTTCTGCAAAATAACCTTATGTTACCTCAGGTAGCGTTAGGATGAAAACAGAATTAAAATATATTCGGTACTTAAGTGGCTGTATTTCGCATCTACTAAAGTTTTGCATTTCATTTCTGTTAAGAGGAGAAATGTTTTTAAAAAGTTAGGAATAATTCTCTTTAGGATGACTTCGACAGAGTGTGCACTTGCTCTGGCAGCAAATAACTTACTCTAGGAACCCAAAGATTTCAGTTTGAAGAGTGTCCGCATTAACAGGTTTTGAATCGGACCCTGCGTATGATGTATTAAGCCATTTCTTTAAGGCTCCATTCGGAAAAAGGGATTTGAATAAAACTGTTAGGCCCTTGGATGATGGCTAAGTATTATCTCCTGTGTGACCACCTTGGCCAACAAAGGTCTCCTTCTGACTGTGCCAGAGAGGGGGCTGCTTGTAGCAACTGGGGGCTTTGTTTCTTACACTGGTTATTTGATGCAGGTGAGGATCCTTGTGGGTGTTGGTTTTTTGTTTGTTTTTTAGTTAACTAAGCCAGGAATATGTTACTTAAAACCTGGAATTCTTTGCAGGTGGGCTTCAGTAAGAAGAGAAAACCTTTTTCTGCAGTTTGCATCTCCCAGCTAATTGCTGTGATCTTGTACACAGCTGCTGTTGGTTTGGGAAAGAATTTTTGCCCGAGAAACATGTTTCTGTGAATTAAGTATTAATTTGTGAAGAGGCTCTTGTAATGTCAAATGTAACAGATGTATACATACTGCCAATTTTATAATTTCTGGTATAAGAATTGGCCCTAATTATTGAGGAATCAGAGTTTGAACTATTAAACAATCTCTCCTGTCAGAAAATGGAGTGTGTTAATGGTCATGATTCTCTATAGTTAATTTTTTAAAGTTAATATTAGATCTTGTCTGGTGAAAAATCCAAAAGGAGCTGAAACATAGATCTTCTGGTGTTAACTACCATTGTTAAAAGGAAGAGAGCACAAGGCAATTAAAAATGTTTTCCAGGGGTGCATGGGTGACTCGGTTAAGCGTCTGCCTTTGGCTCAGGTCATGATTCCAAGGTCCTGGGATCAAGCCCCACATTGGGCTCCCTGCTCAGTGGGGAGTCTGCTTCTCCCTATGCCCCTCTCCTGCTCGTGCTTTCTCTCTCTCTCAAATAAATAAAATCTTTAAAAAAAGATTAAAAAGGAAAAAGATGTTTTCCAGTAGGGGCACCATGGGTGGCTCAGTCGGTTAAGTGTCCAGCTGGTTTTTTTTTTTTTTTTGAAGATTTTATTTCCTTGAGAGAGAGAGAGCAAGCACAAACGGGGCAAGGAGAGGCAGAAGCAGACTCCCCACTGGGCAGGGAGCCTGGTGCGGGACTCTATCCCAGGACCCCAGGATCACGACCTGAGCTGAAGGCGGACACTTAACTGACTGAGCCACCCAGGTGCCCCATGTCCGACTCTTGATATCAGCTCAGGTCTTGATTGCAGGGTCGTGAGTTCAAGCCCTGCACTGGGCTCCCATGGTGGGTGTGGAGCCTACTTTAAAAAAAAAAGAAATGTTTTCCAGTAATACGATGGGGCCAGAATCAATTCATTTGAGATGTGAGAAAGATTACCACCATTTGGGTAGTGGGCTTGTACAAACATACACGCAAGTAGCATCAAAAGAACTGTAAAGTCAGGGAAAGGGAAGGATGACAGAAAGCAGAATGAAAGAAATAAAAAGAAGTTAAGGTATGAACAGAAGAAAAACATTTACTTGATGTGTTTGTCAGCTAGGATGACTAGTTGTCTCAGCTTGCCAGGGACTTTCCCAGTTTCAGCACAAGAAATCTAACATCCTGGAAACCCCAGGCAAGAACAAGGCTTAATTTACTGCTTTGTCCCCAAAACTAGTTCAGTGCCTACCATGTGTTGTATCTTCAGACTTACTGATTAAAGAAATGTCAGTTGCTGCCATTTATTATTATTATGGTTCTTACATTGGAGTTGCTTCTCTGCAGCTGGGAGTTGAAGGAGATCAGGAAGACTTTTTTTTTTTTTTAAGATTTTATTTATTTATTTGAAAGAGAGAGAGAGACCGAGATAGTAAGAGAGAGCAGAAGTAGGGAGGAGAGGGAGAAGCAGACTCCTGTTGAGTGGGGACCCGACACGGGGCTCGATCCCAGTACCCTGGGATCATGACCTGAGCTAAAGGCAGAAGCTTCACTGACTGAGTCACCCAGGCGCCTCAATCACGAAGACTTTTTAAAGAAGGTAAAAGAGAAGCAACCTTCCCCCCCATCTTTAGGAATGTCTTCTGGTATGAAACTGACAGATGGCGAGTTAGTAATGGGATAATCAGAGGAGTAAGGGGAGCAGCGGTAGTTCATTGCAACAGAGCCCAAGGGAAAAGACTCCCAAGGAAGAATTCACGTGTGGCCAAGAAGTTGAAAAGCAACAAGTACTGAAGAAAAAACCTATTTGGTTTCTCCAGAGGCCATATGTGACCTTCGAGAAAGTAATCTGAGTTGATGGGTAGGACGTAAGCTAGATGGCAGGGGGCTTAAGAGGCCGGTGAGAAGGTGGTGTCAGTGAGTGTTGAAATGCCCAGCTGATAGAATTTGTTGTAAGAAAGGGGATAGGCAGAGGACGGCCCAATGGCCAGATCTGGCCCACCCCTGCTTTGTCAATACAATTTTATTGTAGAAAACAGCCACACCCATTTTGCATGTTGTCTGAGGCTGCTTTTTTATTGTAACAGCAAAGAAGAATAGTCACAGCAGAGACTATTTTGCTCACAAAACGTAAAATATTTACTATCTGGCCCTTTACAGAAGAAATTTGCTGACCCCCTGCTCTGGAGGGTGAGAGAAAGGAGGAAGTGTTTTTTGTCTGTTGTTAGCTTTTTTCAAGTAGAGGAGATCAAAGGCTGTTTGTGGATGTCTTACAGAGCTGGAGAAGGAAGAGCATGTGAGGTGTCTGTTGCCATGTAGCAGGTCACCACAGACCCAATGTTTTAACAACGAACACGTAGTATCTCAGTTTCTGTGGGTTTGGAATTCGGGCGTGTCCTGGGTGGTTCTGGCTCCAGGTTTCAGTCCTGCCAGCCTGGGCTGCAGTCCTGAAGGCTTGATGGTGGCTCTAGGATGTTTCCAAGCTCACTCACATTTCTGTTGACAGGAGGCCGTGGTTCCTCATCTCATTGTGTGGGCCTCTCCGTAGGGTTGCCTGAATGTCCCCACAACATGGCAGCTGACCTCCCCCAACACAAGGGATCCCAGAGAGCGAGGAAGAAGCCTTTTATGACCTGTTCTTGGAAGTCACATCATTTTGCCCTATTTTATTTGTTGCACGGACAGAACTTTATGCATTATGGGATAACACTGACAAGAGCTTGAATACCAGGAGGCAGGGATCTTTGGGGGCCTTCGTGGAGGCTCGCTGCCACAGGGAGAGAAACTGGCGCTTAAATGTTCCTTGAGGGGAAGGTATGGAATGAAGGGCATTTTCACTGACAGGAGGTAGAAACTGTAGTGAACAAATTAGGGAGAATCTGAGAGACATTTTGAGCTACCAAGGGGGGAATTCGTTCAGTAAATTAATTACCAACTGTGGTGGGGGACCATTAGTCTCTCAGTTCACTTAGAAATAAGTTATTAAGATTCTGCTAAGACTGGAAATCTTTGCGACAAGGAATGAGTTTGAGCAAAATGAAGTATCGTGGAGAATCCAATCATGATTTTGTTACTAGACCGCAAGTTTCTTGAAGGCGAGGGCTCATATTTTACATAGAAATAAATAAATTTTATATATTAAAAATATTTTTGTATCCTCCATAGCATCTCATATAGGGCCTTATCTATAGGTATCTGATGATTATTTGACTTTCTTGCAGTGTAACTGTCTTACTACTTATTTCAATAAAATTGACAAAATTTGTATTCTGATTTTTTAGGATCCAGACATTGAATTTCCTCCTGTTCCCTCAGGAAAGCTGTGAAACTTAAGTTTGTGGCGCATTCTGCTTAGGCTGGTTTCTGCATCTGTTGGAAAATGAGACTCCCAGGTTCTGGCTTGGAAATTGTAGGAGGTGGCAAGAGGCCCAGACTGGGGAGTCGAGGGGTCCCAGCTATTCTTGATTCTTGCTGACGACCTGGTACTGTGGCCTCAGCTGTTCTTTGTTACATCTGGCGACGGAGAGGCAACATTTTGTTCAATATACCTTATAAAGTAGAATTAAACATGTAGAAAATGTTACCTGAAATACGGTTTTTAGAGATTTTGCCAGGAGCTTTTGCACTCGGGTCTGTGATGGGTCTCAGCTGGGTTCAGTGGAAGATTTTTTTTTTTTAAACATAAATCTGTGGTTGGACAAAATATATACGAAGATGACTAGAATGGACAGATGTTTGATCTATTTTTATATGTCTGTGGGAAGAAATGTCAAGAAGCTATTTCTTAACTGAAATCTCTCAGTGCAATTTTAGTGTTTTGTTTTTTATTCCCTCCTGTGAACAATTTTTAGAAACGATACACTTTATTATAGAATCATCCAGTTCTCAATGGTATGAATGGCTTCTGGTGGAAGTTTACTCTTCTTGACATGGCTATCACCCATTTCCTCAGCAGCTGGCTTTAACAAAGGAGGAATTACTTTGTTCAGTGTGTCTTTTGATTCCCTGGTTTTGAATAACGCTTTTACTCCCGTGGATTTATATTTTCTCTCTTGCTGATTTTTTCTTTATCTTTTGTCAGATCAGAAGCCATTAAGTGAGCTAGTATAGATACTTCAGAATTTCCATTTTCCCTTTTTAAAATATTTATATGAAAAAGAAATTTAATAAATACTTCAGAAACCCTGCTCACAGAGGGTTTGGAAATACAGAAGGGCAACCTTTTCAGTTATTTTGGTGAAATGGTATATATACTGCCTGCAGTGGTAATAGCTAAGACCTGTTAAGAACTTACGACACAGCAGGTGTTCTGCTGAGCTCTGAGAGACTTGCTGCGTCCTCACAATGTGCCTGGGGAGGTGAGACTCCAGCACCCTTAACCTGTTCTTAAGAGCTGAGAGAGTGACGGGGCGCCTGGATGGCTCAGTTGTTTAAGTATCTACCTTCGGCTCAGGTCATGGTCCCTGGGTCCTGGGATCCAGCCCTGCTTCCAGGCTCCCTGCTCAGCTGGGAGTCTGCTTCTCCTTCTCCCACTGCCCCTTCCCCTGCTCCTGCTCTCTCCTTGCATGCTCTCGTGCTTTCTCTCTCTCTCAAATAAATTTTTAAAATCTTAAAAAAAAAAAAAAAGAGATGAGAGTGATAACCAGAGAATATTCTGGGGAAAACCAGTGGAACGGCCAACATATTGAGTCACATTTGTGCATGGTGAATTCTATAGTAATTTTTATGTTTAGAAAATCATAATGTCACCTGCCAACTAAGAAGGCACACTGACACCGTGCCCTCAGCTCTGGGAGGTGCCCTACAACCTTACTCGTAGACTTGGTCATCAGGCAGGGAGTTGGCTTTGTTCTTTGTGTGAGCCAGTTGGAGGTTATTATGAGAATATGGTTTCCTCCAGAGTGATTATTTTTATTTCAGAAAAACACCTTATTTTATTTTCAGAACCTTTCAGTAGACACCACAAAATCTGCTATGGGGGATTGCATAAACTTTTCAATGAATAAATTCTTCTCAATATTGTTAATGCCTGTATTTCAACATTAACAAAAAAGCACGGTATTGTAGGTGGTTGGAGATGTATGTAGCCTGCATGATACTTAACTCAAAGGAACATGGAAGGCAGGCTAATTCCTACTTGCAAGAATTTCTGGAAGCGGGAATGAACTATTTTCGATATTGCTCCATGCCATGTTCCTCTTTACAACCCTTCCCCAACCTCTTCCCTAGAGCTGTGGATTTGTGTAACTAACTTGAACTTATTTTTTTTTAGGTGCCCACTGACGGCAATGCCGGCCTGCTGGCAGAACCTCAGGTTGCCATGTTCTGCGGCAAACTGAACATGCACATGAACGTGCAGAATGGGAAGTGGGAGTCAGATCCATCAGGGACCAAAACCTGCATTGGCACCAAGGAGGACATCCTGCAGTATTGCCAAGAAGTAAGTCCCTTCCGAGAGCCGGTCATTCATGTTGGATCATGTGCATGTGTTTTTTGTTTTTTGTTTTTTTTTTTTCACTTCTGAAGTGTTGATCTTTCATCTCTTGCAGTGAAAATCTTGGTTCCTTTTTTTTCCCCCTAATTTTTTATTATAATACAGATACACACCCACAAAATTGATCATCATTAACCATCGTACAGTTCAAATACATCCACAGTGTGCCACCATCCATCACCAGAACTCTTATGCTCACCTCCTTTTTTTTTTTAAAGATTTTTTTAAAATTTTTTTATTATTTTTTTAATTTAAATTCAGTTAATTAACATATTATATACTATTGGTTTCAGAGGAAGAGATCAGTGATTCATCAGTCTTATATAACACCCAGTGCTCATCATATCACTTGTCCTCCTTAATGTCCATCAACCAGTTTCCCTATCTCCCCACCCCCCCTCCCCTCCAGCAACCCTCAGTTTGTTTCCTATGATTAAGAGTCTCTTATGGTTTGTCTCCCTTTCTGATTTTGTCTCACTTATATGTAGAATTTAAGAAACAAAACAGAGGATCATAGGGACAGGAGGAAAATCTTGGTTCCTGATCATTCACTATACTACCAATGTATTTCCTTGCTTTACCATATATAATACACATACATTTTTTTAAAAAATTATGATGTCACGTTAGAACCATTAATAAACCAACTGCGTAAAATTTAAGATCTCTTGGCACTTCATTTATCTTTAGAATATATCCCACTATGGTTTCACAGTCTGAATAATGTATTGAAAAGTTACTAGAATTAATTTTCCCTATTTATGTTACCAATTTGATACATTTTCCTTGTTTATATTCAGTTTTAGTCTTTCGCTCCTTATTTATTTTGTATTTTTGAAAATGTAAGACATTGACATTGTTAAAACTTAGAAATTCTATAAAAAGTTGCGGTCAGAAATCTCACTTGCCACCCGTCCTCTACTGATCAACATTTTCATTGTTCCCGATTTATCCTTCTAACAAAAGAGAATGTATGGTTTTCCTTCTTTTTCTTATAAAAAAAAGGTGCTTACAAGAAGCACCTTTCTGTACTTTGCATTTTTAATTTTCATGCCCTGGAAATCACTCCCTCACCATTCATAAAGATCTTCATCCTTTTTGTAATTTTTCTAGTTTCCTTGCTATATTGTATAGGGTATTCCTTCCTTATTAATTCAGTTTAAAGTAACTGGAGTCTAAGACATCTTATCCAACACTTTCAGACAATTACCTATTTTAGGATATGTGGCCGTTTGTGTTTTAAGAAAATTTAAAGGAATTAGTCTTACGCCTCTTAGCAAAATTTCTTATCCTTCATATAAACAACAGATAACCAGGCAACATTTTTTTTTGTTGTACTCTTATGTACTAGAAAATTTCCTTTTTAAAATATGTATTTTTTTTTTTTACATATAGACACACAATTTGTTTTTTGGTTGCATTCTAAGGAAGGACAGTCTCTAAATATTAACTCTTGTGTTTTGAGAAGGAAAAAAGCATCCATATCATCACAATATATTCCATATCAAGTAGTTTTTATCTTGAAGGAGCATGAACCATGATGTAAGAAGATAATTCTTCATATTTAAGTAAAAAATCACTAGTATTTAAGTCCATTATATTTCTTATTAAAAGCATTTATTAAATAGAGATTGAAAGTGGGGTGCTTGGGTGGCTCAGTTGGTTAGGCGTCTGACTCTTGATTTCAGCTCAGGTCATAATCTCAGGGTCATGGGATCAAGCCCTATGGCCATCCCGGCTCTATGCTCAGTGGGGAGTCGGCTTGAGGATTCTCTCTCTCTCCCTCTCCCTCTGCCCCTCACCCGCTAAAATAATTAATTAATTTATATGTATCTATCTATCTTTAAAAAAACATAGGGATTGATAAGAAATTGCCTTTTGTCCAGATATGACATTTCTGAAATCTACATTTTGGAAATAATATTCACATTCTATGCAAGAGTTCCTCTGGTACAGTTTTGTAATAAGTTACGAGTTTGATAAATTGGAACTCTGTGTGCATGCTTATAGGGTTTTTTATACCATTTCACTTTTCTGAATGTACATACAGATGCATTCTGAATATTAAATATATATATTTTTAAAGGCTAGAACTAAATCAGTTAATGATGTTAACTACATCATCCTTTTCTGTTGAATGGCCAATTTGATGCATGTATCTTAGTTTGCATCTATATTTTTCCTCCCTTAGCGCCCCTCACAAGAAATCAGATGCTTTTACATTTGTATGATGACCATATAAAAATTACTTTTCACAATCCTGAGAACAACCCTTATTCCCACACCACTTAGAGATCCCACTAATGTCTGGGTAGATTCGCTTCCTGTCTTAGTCTGTTGTTTGTTCCAAGGCTAAGCCACAGGGTGGTTCTTCTGGGTCCTAGACTTTGCCACATTGTTGGTGGCCCTGGGACAGAAGAGTAAGCTTCTTGGTCGTTTCTCCTTTGTCTTGCAGTTCCGGTATTACATGCCTGTCTGTCTCAGCTCACCACCCACCAGGATTATGTGCACAGGCTAGAGTCTTAGGGTGGTTTAGACAAACATTACACCACAGAAGAAAGGGCCAGCACATCAGACTTGTGAGCCCTTTTATTGAATTTGGTTTTTTCCATGACACCAGGAAGTCATTGAAAATGTTTATTTTATTATTTTTTCTAAAGAAGGGGAAGGACTGTAGATTTGCATTTCAAAAAGTTCTCCTCTTGCTTTATGACTCTGACCCCACACCTGGCGTCTGGGTTCTCTGTAAGACCCTCTCTGCTGTTCAGTAAGGTAGCAGGAGCCACGTGTGGCTGTTGAGCTTGTGTAGTATGGCTAGTCCAAACTAATGTGTGCTGGAATTAAGATAAATACTATATTTTAAAGATTTACATGAAAAAAGTATATAAAATAGCACATTAGAATTTCACATTTCATATTGAAATATTTTCTATATACTGACTTAAGCATCCTCTGTATGTTATTAAATTATAAATACTATGTTATTAATACTTATTTCACCTGTTTTTACTGTTTAACATGACTATGGAATTTAAAATTATATAGGTGATATATTTCCCTTCTATTTCTGTAGGACTGTGTTTCTTTACCCCGTGCCCCACACCGCTAGTGACTCTGGGCTGTCAGGGTCTCGGATCCCGTCATCTGGCAAGTAGGAGAGGGAAGCAGATGTGAGGGAGTCCCCCACCAGACCTTCCACCAGAACTCTACTGGTGACTGGGAATCAGGGAGGAAGACTTGTTTGGGGCCTTTTAAATACATCTTTCATTAAAAATACTTTAGTGTAAGGGGTTATATGAATACCTTTCAAGGGCCCAGTGGTTCTCTCCCTCCCTCAAACATTATATCTCTGGGTGCTAAAGAGGCAGTGATGAGTGGAACACAGAACCTGTTCCTAAAGGGGGATCTAAGGAGAGAGAAAGGCTTGTAGAATACTTTCAGTGCGGATAATGCTAAGACCAGCTCACTTTTATTGAACATTAACAAAGGGCTAAGCCATCTTGCTAGGTGCTTGCTCTCATTTTACCCTCATGATGCCCCCAGGGAAGAATCTGGGAAAGAATCTTGGTAAATTGCAACATTTAAGGGGAACAAATGTGAAAGAATGCCATGAGTGGAGGAGGAGCAGTGTTTCGAGACCTAGGACCAGAGCTAGGAGCTATCACGTGCTGAAAGCCAAGCCGGGTTAATTTCTACAGAAAGTGATGAGTGTAAGCGTGATGTAGACGGAAATGTTGAAGTATAGTTTTTGACAATGCAAAACCTTGACTCTTGCAAAATGAACACACATCAAAGGTTTTACTCAGCTCCTTAATTAATGAAGTGACCTGGAAGATGTTAAAGCTGGTTCAGATTGACCAGAAGAGATTTAAATACCTTTCCCAACAAAGTTCACATACAGGGCTAGGAATGGGACCCATCTGATCTGCATTGCATGGGACAGAACACATTTGCACTGCTATCAGACTTCCACATTTATCTACCCTTACAGAGCTGTAAAATAGCCCAGTCAGTAGCAAATCAGTCAGAAGAATGCACTCTGTGGAATCAGATCATCTCTTCCCCTACCACCCCGGGGCTCTGGAAAAGGACACCTGTGCATCACTGCTGGGGACACCCAGTAATCCCCATTTCTAAGTCACAGGCATTATTTTGTGACACAGCATTCTAATTTGGCATATAAAAAGGTCATAGTTGATCTTTAGGATAGCAGTTTCAGTGGAAGAGCATGGGACAAGTCAACTTGCAGTAGGTTACGGGAAGAATAACATGAATGGATGGTGAAGATATCTGTGTACTCTGAGGAAAGATCTAGAGGCAGAGAGCATGAAGGCAATTCAAGGAAAATGGAAAGGTTTTGTTTTTTTTGTGTCTTTGTTGTTTTGTTTTTGTTTTTGTTTTTTACGAGAATGAACTTAAGCTAAGGGAAGCCTGAGCTAAACCATTGGGGAGTGTCGATGTCCATCATAAGAAAACTAGGCTCAGGTATCTATAAGAACTAGATAGGAATGAGATCCAGGGAATAAGGCTGAGTCTTGGAAAGAAGGAAAGAGGGAGAAATTATAAGGGTGGGTTAATAAGGCAGTTTCTGTTGCTAGGTGACAGAAACCCACTGAACATTTTACACATGGAGAATATTTTCTGCCACAGATGGGAAGGATCTTGGGATGTAGTTAACTTACAGAATTTTCTTAAATATCATCAAAAACTGGGTCCTTAGATCCTGGCACTGAGACTCAGTGCTGTCTGGCATTTCTCCATTGGGGTCTCTCTTGTTCTCTGCTTATCCTTTCTCCTGTGTGTTCACCTCGTTTTCTCCTGCTAAGATGGGCTTCCTCTAGGAGGCTGGGGAAGATGGCAACCAGTAGCTCTGGGAGTGTGTTGGCTTAGCTTGGCATCCCAACTTGGTTCTGCTATTGTGCATTATAATTCCAAGGGGGGATTCTGGTTGGCCCTGCTTTTTTGGTCACGTACTGGTCTACCTTGACCTTGAGGGTATATGGCCTGTTTGACAGCCCAGCCAGAGCCACGTGGTATGGGGAGAGGGGCTTTTCCCAGAAAAGAGACGAAGAGTGAGAGGCATGGGGCCAAAATAGAATAATGACCATAGCCTACCACAGTGGGCTTAGAAACATAGAGTGCATTAGAAAAATAACAGGTTAGAGAGAGGGTAGCTGAGGGAATTCATAGTGTGTCATGACTTTAACTGGCTTTTGAGAAACTGGTGGGGTAGAGAGATGGTCACTCAGAACTTTTAAACAGTGTTTGGCATTTTCTATTGAATGGTGCATCTTGAACTATCCGGAACATTCCTTATGGATTATTTTAAGGTCTTCCTGCCACTAACCACTTTTTAAGTATTCTAATATTTTTCTTTTATAATTAGAAATCGTTTTGTTTTTTTTTTGTAGGGTTGAATTTTTCTGTGTTTTGTTGGAAAATGTTTCTTTTCCTTTATTCCTTTTTTGACACCTCTGTGTTTTTGTTTTAGACAGTATTGAATGATTTTCTGCTAGAAAAGCCAAATAAAATAATATGCAACTTTTTTCAATTTTTTGAATATTCAAAAATTCAATTCAGTTTTTTCTATCTCCTCTTTTACAGGTTTTGCAACTTATAGTAATTTTATATTTTCGAAGTTGTAATATTACAATCTGTTCCATTGTTGTAATAATCACAGTGGCAGGTTCTGTCTTTAACTGGGTTCATTGTTTATACCAATCCTTTCCCCAAAATCATCTGTATTCCTATATCATTTATTTTGATTTTTTTTTTTTTTGGTTGGCTGTCATCTTGGTTATTTCCTAAATTCTTTATGAACAATGGCTTAATTAAGTATAGAGTTCCAGGTTGACTGGCATTTCTGTTCAACACCTTGAAGATATTTATCCATTTTATTCTGGCATCTGTCATGGTGCAAATACTTTTTAAAAAAAATATGCAGAAGCCCATACTGTTAGTAACCATTTACAGTGCTACTCATTTAGTGATTATTTTTTTCCCCATAGTGATGAATAATTTTTTTCTTTATATTCTCAGTCCCTCTTGTGACCAAAACACAGATGTTTTAGAGACAGCTGGCTGAGTCAGAGAAGCAGCTGTTAGCAGTCCCTACGCCTAGGACAAAACGAAACCCGAAACCGGCTGAACTCATGACCGTGACCTCATTTTGACCTTTTGCTAACCAATTTAACTCACTTGTTAAATTTGTTTTTCCAGAAGATTGCCTGTATAGCTGCACATCATCCTAAACTGTGGATGCTTAGCTTAATACAATGTGTCAAATATTATTATTTTGATGGTGAATTATCTAGTCCATGTCCTTCATAATCTCTCATTCCTCTCAATTTGTATTCCCTGTTTTTAGTTGTTTTGTTATTAATATTGTCATTTTTGCCTCCTGATTTGATTGGGAAAATAGTTTGAAACTTAGGGCTTAAATTGACTATTTGTTTAATCTGCACTTTACCCCAGGTCACCCCTTCTTGGTACCCGTAATGCCCTGTTTTGATCCTAATAGTTACTCTTCTGCCTAGTCATCACTCACATCTTTGCATTTCCTTACTTTTTGCCGTGGTTGTTTTTTATCAGCACCGTCAGTCCTATTTGAGGATTTTCTTTCATTTCTTCATCAAATAGGTATTGAGGACAGCTGTGGACTGAATGTTTGTGCCTCCCCCCAGTTTCATATGTGGAAGCCCTGATGTCCAACATGATGGTTTTCGGAGGTGGGGCCTGGGGGAGATCACACGAGTGAGATGAAGTCCTGAGGGTGGGGCCCCACGATGGCACCAGTGCCCCGTGTAAGAAGAGAGACACCAGAGAGCTGTACCAGCGACCAGCCATGCGCATGTGCCTGCTCGCACCTTGCAGCCCTCCTTGCGGTGTGCTGGCGGGCAGCACAATGTGGAGAATTGCCCAGTCAAACCACAGAATAGTGAGAAATTCTAAATTATTACGTGGTAGCCAGCTAGCCTCGGGGATGTCTTCCAGGGCACTTGCCTTCCCTTGCATTCACACCTGTGGGTAGTCTCCCACACCGTGCAGGGCCGACCCGTGTAACCCAGAGGACATTACAGAAACGAGGGTGTGGGGCGAAGTCATGAGGACGTGGCTTCAGCCTTGCATACATTTGCTATAGCAGAGCCAGCTGCTGTGTCGTGAGGACACTGACACAGCACCGGGACTCGGATGTGAGGGCTATCTGGTTGTAGACGTGGGACGGCATCTTCCTGGCACCCCCTCCCGAAGGAACCGCGTGCAAGTGCGTGCTGTAGCAGGTGAAGCCTTCATGTCACCGCAGCCAGCATCCTGACTGGACCCTCACGGGAGTCAGCGTCACTCCCAGATTCCAGACCCACAGAAACTGTGTGAGATAACACAGTTTACCACTTATTCTTTGAATGCTTATCATTTGACACTACAAAGCTTTGGGATGGTTTCTGTGCAGTAATCGATGACCACAAGAGATGCTCGCTCAATCATTATCTTCCTCTGTGGTCCTGTGGTAGAACGCAGTTCCTTTCCTCTGTTAGATACGAGACACAGGAAGTGCTGCCATCACGGAAACAACTTGAAAATAACCGTATGAATTATTCATTTAACAGCCTAAAGTGGCCACTTACCTTAATGAACTGTTACATTACCCAAACTGTTACATTGTTCTAAGGAACTAGGCGTCTTATAAATAGAACAGAAATAGAATAATATTCCCCTTGAAACATATAGGGAAGCCTAGAAAGAAAAATTATAATTTTTAGGGGCGCCTGGGTGGCACAGCGGTTAAGCATCTGCCTTCGGCTCAGGGCGTGATCCCGGCGATCTGGGATCGAGCCCCACATCAGGCTCCTCTGCTATGAGCCTGCTTCTTCCTCTCCCACTCCCCCTGCTTGTGTTCCCTCTCTCGCTGGCTGTCTCTATCTCTGTCGAATAAATAAATAAAATCTTTAAAAAATATATATAATTTTTAGATTTTATTGTCCCTTTTCTTTTGAATGGGATAAGATTTAAGAAAAAAAAAAAACGAAGCATTTATTTAAACCAAAGACTTCTTCGGAATGGGACAATAAAAAATTGGAAGTGCAATAAAGAATCTTGTTCCTTCCCAGATTTTATTCAGGCAAATTTAGCAAGTATTTATTGAATGCTGTTCAGAGTGGGATTTCGTGTCATGTGTTGCTGACTGGTGAGACACCATTCTTGGCTTGTAAGTAGCTTATAAATTTATAATTGGATAAATTGAGAATTCAGAGAATTGGAAAGTAGGAGGTTTTGATTATAAATCTGGGGATTTCAGGTCTAATTCTGTAAATAAGAGCTGTGGGATTATTTCTTAGCATGAGTGTTTTGTGGTCAAGACACTTTCAGAAAAATTAGCCTGTCTCCAAGGATAGGTTGGATTAGGAAGAGAAGGGGATTCAGATCTCAAGATGTTAGCATGCAAGGGAATGCAAAGGATCATTCTGCTCATCTGCCTTGTTGTATATAAGATGATCTGATAAGGGAGCCTTTGGGGGTCAGGTGCCGTACGGGGCGGGGGAGGGGCATGGACTTCACTAGACAGACCTTTCAAATCCAGCCTTTGCTGTCCTTCCACCTGAGCAACCCAGGAAAGCTGCCTCACCAATATTAGACCGTGTCCTCGCTGCATGATAGGAACACACAGGTGTGTGCTGTCAAAGTTAAATCAGTTAAACAAAAAATTGTGAAGTCCTAGCACCATTCCTCCCTTTTTAAGGAGAGAAATTAAAACACAGGCTCTGCCGCCCTCTGGATCCTTACCATTCACAGCACCTTTTGAAGGGGAGGGCCTAGAGAGGTGTTGACTCGGCTAACTCACCTGGGGAGCAGGTCTCCGGAGGGAGTTTGGAACAGGTTAAGGCCTCAGCATCGCTGGCCGAGATTCCCAGCTGGAAAGTCCGCTTTGCTTGTAATCTTCAGTGAGATCACGGGCATCCTCTCTTTTTCCAAAGTGTTTGCCACAGCTGACAATATGTGTGTTCCCTGTTTTTTTAATTTTCTTTTTTTCAATGAACAGTCGTTTTGTCTACAAATTAACAGGATCACCGAACCAAACATACCGGTGCCTGAACAAAACAGAATGTGCCTGTTTGATAAGTTGAACAAACCCATTTCCTTTGCCCAGTTTCCTACTGTAAAATATATCACCAAACATGGGATTCCCAGACAAGAATTACTTCTCAACCTCGGTTCCACAATACTGTGGCATTAAAACTAAGTTTAAAAAAAAAACCCAAACATTGTATGTGATTCTTTTAATCTAACCAATTTTGAGAGCATACTATATACACAGTGAAACAGTAGAAGCAGTGGTACATTCTTGGCCATTATTATTATTTTTCCATGTGTTCCATCCACCTTTGTAGACTTAAAATTGACCTACAAATTACAGGCGCATATGCATTGTGGTTTCAGTATTTGAAAGATCCAGAAATTCTTGTTAGGTGAAATAATTTGCAA
The DNA here is from genome assembly GCF_017311325.1 of Ursus maritimus. Classification (NCBI taxonomy): domain Eukaryota; kingdom Metazoa; phylum Chordata; class Mammalia; order Carnivora; family Ursidae; genus Ursus; species Ursus maritimus. The sequence continues at coordinate 17,854,524 of NW_024426552.1, forward strand.
ATAGAGGTGTCCGGCTGCCTGTATTTGAGAACAGATATATTTTATGCATTAATGGTCTGAATGGTCTGTGTACTTATAAGGATTGCTTGCACAAACCATAGGATTTAGAGCTAAATATAGGATTTAGAGCTAAATAAAAGAGATGCAACCGAGTTTGGATTTTTTTTTTTACACATTATCATTTAATCAAGTTAATGTTTGATTTAGCATTTGTCCTTCTTATCATCTAGCAGCTTCTTAAACGGACACTCAATTATTACATACTTGCAGTACCACTAGGTGCTTTTATACTATAATACTGTAATACTGTGTACTTTTAGGCACATAGTAATACCGGGGACTTTTATATTTCACATTTAATTAAATTTTTTACTAAAAGTTTTTTCCTATATTTTTTCTCTTCTTTGAGGTAGAGTTGGTAGTAAAACTGTACAGTTTGGATATTTTTAAAAATCACCGTAAACTGAGAATGAGACTCTAGGTTATGTGTACACATCTGATTCTGTTTTCACATTCGTGTCCTGTCCTGTTTATGTTAGTGATTCTCCCCATCTCACAACTCCCTCCCCTCCCATTTGTTTCTACATTCGGCATTTCTCATGCATTGAACAGGGTTCTCTGACAATATTGTTCAACTCTGAACATCAGTGTATGTATATAACAATCTATGTATATACAGTGTCGGAAACAGACACTGTAACAAATTATTGGAAAATGGGCCAATGCCCTGCAGCATTTGTCCCTTGCTTTTGTGCATAAGGTCTTCATTGTGAAAATGTAGCACTGCTCACACTTCCCACATTGCAAGCATGTTTCGTCAGCTGTATGTTGCCCTTCGGCACCCCATGACATCATAAGCAGAGACAGTTGTTTTTGGTTTCCATTGTTCTTTCTCGGTTAAATTCGTTATTCCATTCCCAGTATCTCTCACATTATTAAAGGAATTTATGCTGAAAGCGGTTTGATATGATTTTTCTTTGTATTATAGAAAATTTTAAAGAAAGTAGTCATTTTAATCCAGAAACAGAAATTGTATTGTCTGGGACATAACTTCGAAGTCTGGGGCATACACTGAAGTGTAAAATGTATTTAAAACTTGTAGTTAATGCTATCTAAGTGCTCAGGAATGGCCCTGACTTCGATATGATTGCTCGATCATTGATCTTCTGTGAAATGGAGCGATTGCTAACTGATTGAGGATTGCCTGCCTTGCTACACTGAAAACATTTGCAATGATTCTGGCACTTGAGAAATCCTCCATTATTTTATTTTTCTTATTCTCCACTTGAATGTGTTCTTTGAATAGGAAATTGGTATTAGAGGTTTCAGATGAAAATATCTCATGATGACCTCTACCACTTTGCTGTGGAGTTTCTGATTCTTTGTTTCATGCATATGTTTATTGGTGCTAACTGCAGTCGAACGTAGCACTTTGGATCTTTGTGTTTGAATTTGTTTTGTCATTTGTATATTTAGAAATTTGACTCTGTTTCCACTGAACTGGTTTTTTTTGTTTTTATTTTTTATTCTTTTTAATTCAAAATTTCAAGCACATATAAAAGTAGAAGAATAACATAATGAATAACCTAGGTACATGTCACTCAACTTCAATAATTACAAAATCTAGTCTCTCTTGTTCCTGGATAAGTCTGGAATGCACGTGCTCTATCTTGCCTCCTTTACGGCCTGCGTTATTTTTGGCAAGCCCCTGATTGCAGATGTGATGCTCTTCCCCTTTGCTGAGCTGTAAATTGATTTAAGACAAACCAAAGCCCCATGTTATTTATTTTCATACTTATATGTTTAAGACATATTTTTGTTAACATTACATAATTTCTAGCATTTTTTCCACAAGAAATCTCTTTGAGAATTTGGTTAAAAATTTATTTCAAAAGTTAATAGACTAGAAGGAGCAGTAAGCAATTTATCTTCAGAATTTGTAGCAATTTTTTTTTTACCATGACCATTAACTCTGTTTTCAGCCTTTTCCTAACTACATTTGATTTTGTGGTCTTGAATATCCTGGATCATTTGGAATTTAGTTGTGTATAAATAGGACTTGTGGCATTAGTCACTTGTCTCAGGTGGCCTGTTTGCAAAAGGGACACGAAGGGTTTCCCCCCGTTTGCTTTAATTATTGGGAATAGAGGAAAGTTCTGTCGGGCTCTAACAACATATGTCTTAACTATTTTTATAGTTTATGGATTTAACTACATGTTCTTGGCTTTCTTAAATATCATCAATGTCTTTTCTTGCTTTGCATATTTAACAACTTAAAAGTTATCTTGTCTGAGATTAATATATTTCCAGTTTGGATAGAGAGAGAGAGACTTCAGATGTTTAAAATTCAGAGTGAAAGTATGCCGATGGTGACTGGGTTTTAAGGTATTCTTCTGTAGTGAAGGGAAACCAACTATAACGTCCTAATGTGGATCTGAGATTGTTTTTACTCTTCTCTCCCTGCTGTCAATATTTTGAATTGCTTCAATTCTCTTTTAAAAAAGTTTAATGTATGTACTGATACATTTGCTTTCAAAGATAACACATATTTCTATGGCCAGAAGAGTAGGCTCTTTTTGGGTTCCTGGACCAGCTGGATGGGTCGCCCTTGTCTGAGTAACAGCCTGGCTTTTAGTTCTTCCTGAGAATCTTCTTTAGCTGTGTATTTATTAACATTAATCTACAGCTTCTTACATGAGGCTATTCTTTATACAAGTTGCCATATCATACTTGGAAGAACAATATTGGAAGGCGTCGAGACGCTTTTTTTCCTCAAATGCTCGTAGTCCAACTATAATATTATACTCCTTAGATTAGTTTATTTAAGAGATACATTGATAATCCCTGATGGCGGTTTAATATATCCTGAATTTCCCTACAATTACTGGACTCTGAACTTCAGCAGGAATACCCATTACATACTTATGAGACACTTGCTGTGCTGTCACAGTGTTGGCCACAGGTAAGGGAACACGAAGAGGAGTCCCTTTGTCCCTGCCTTCAGGGAGCATATATTCTAACAGGGCAGAAAGGCACGGGGCTGTAATGAAGGCAGAAAGTGGTAGGCAATCAGATGGAAGAGAAACTGCTTTGGATTCAGAGGTTGAGGCGATCAAAGATGGGGGGGTGTTTGTGAGCCAGCATCTGAGTTGGGCCTTCTTGGGTTTTGTTCAGTTGGAAGGAAAATAAAGCCACCAAAGTAGCTGATGTTTACAAAGGGGCTTGTTGAAGGGGCCGTGCCATGCCTCGCTGGAGGGACAGGTCATCGGCGGTCCCCTGTCTGCTGCTCTGCCCTGTCTGTCTCGGGCTCCTGGGCCTGCCTCTCTCACCTTAGCTTCTCTTTCTGTGTGCACATCTCCTTTTTCATCCCCTAGGCCAGCTGCTGCTTCCTGGCCCCGTGCTCCCCTTCCCGCGCAGGGTTTGAGATCAGCACCATCTCTGATGATGACTTCTCCTACCAACCCGGTGTTGTCTGTCTGGCTAAGCCTGTGTGTGTGTGTGTGTGAGAATTCAGAGCTCTTGAGGAAGAGAATGCAATTTATAGTTTGCTTTCCTCGGACTCTAATTAGCTAAGGGACGGAGCTGCAGAGTTAAAACATGCCCACTAATGAGGACTCCTTCGGAAGGCAGGGGCTGGAGCACCACAGAGAGGGGAAGGGAGTTGGCAGCCTCCTGATAGCCTTGAACCAAAGGTAATGAACGTGGAGAACCATAGGGAGGCTCCGGGGTGCCAAATTGTGTTTCCTGCCCTTCAGGAAAGTGCATTTTACCCCGGGCAGGCGGTATACATGTGTCCTTGCCACGAATGTGAGGCACACTGTGATAAACACCATAAAGCATTCCTGAAGTGGGAGAGGGATTAACGTTGCATTACACTGTGAGTGGGGGAGGTTTGTCGACGACATGGGGGGACCCTAATGGGCTTGGGCATCTGCAGCGTGCTGGAAGGCCTTAAGTAGGGGTGTGTTTGGAGCACGCTGTGTGTGTTGATACAGCGATTGCTCTGGGTGGCTGTAGTTCAGGAAGATTCGTAGGAACTGAGGACAGTGTACTGTTCATGTCACTGACACAGACCTAGATTTGCTTCTGTTTTAAGAATTTATTAAGATAGCTAGTGACCTACATTTTTTTATTAATCAAGAAAATAGACGCTCATATTTGGGGTTCACACAGGAAATGTTTCAGAAAAGAAAGAGGCCACATAATAGTTCACTTGCTAATCCTACACTAGCAGATTATTAGTAATGCTTGTTGTGTTAGCAGTACACGTGGTGCCTGTGTTGGGAAGTCGCACATTGCCGAAGGAACTCAGCTGTCTTTATTCTTTATGTTAAAATTTGAGATGCTGTAAAGAAAATGTAAAACATTGAACTGATGCTTCTAATTAATCATGTTGAAAAGTCAGGGACTTCACTAGCCATGAACCTCTTGGCGTGTCTCATTATTTTAATTTTTATTCTTGCCTAAATCTATGAGCTGTGCAATTTTTTCAAAATAAAATGCTCGTCTTATAAAAATGGTTGTCTCTGGTCACCTGCTGGAGCTGCTTAATAAAAAACTAGGTGTCTAGGACTTGAATTTTTAGTCAGAAACTTTCATGAAAGGGTCTTTTTCATTGTGTCATTTTGGTTTTGCTTCTGGGTTGGGGCTTGTGTGCTCCTGTAGACTCCTGGGACTTTCTGTGTGCTTCTAAAGAAATTGTGTTACTTGCCTTGCTGATGTTGCTCCCTCTTCTAAAATAAACCTCCTGATTTTAGAACCGCAAAATCTTATTATTTTTGGCAGATCCAAACCTGTAACTCCTTGTCTCCGAAAAATGGGTGAATCAGGTTCAGGGTACTGCCACAAACTGCATGGGATTTCTGCAAGCTCAGAGTTTGTGATCTCCTTGTCCCCCTGCATATTAACAGCCGTCGTGGTTGGCGTTCTGAGAGAGAAAGTCGAAGCACAGGAAAGAACGCAAATGCTCTAGATTCCATGGCAGAAACTGGAAGTAAATTCTGTGTTTGGTTAATCACTTTCTGTATCTCTGGTGGTCTTGGGGAAGAGCCTTGTTTTCACTGATTTTAATTTGTCAGTATGCAATTCTGTCTGCTAGAAAATTCCCAGCTGAGTAAGTTATTGCTCTGTTGGCCAGACATAACTATCAGAAACTGAAGATGGGATGCAGCATGAACAAGAGAGCCTTCCTTTCCTGCTAATCAATTTGTACCCTGCTAATGGTGGTTTTTGAGGGTTTTTTGTTTGTTTGTTTAAAAAAAAAAGTGACTTGTCTGTGCCTGCCACAGGGCTTACAGAAAACTCAAAGCTCCTGAGAACATTCTCAGCAGGGTAGTATTTCTGTGAAGAGGCAGCTAGAAACCCTTAAGAAAAATGCAGTAACTCACACTTTAAGGCACATAAAGTCGTGTCCCTCAGGGCACACTCTCCAGTGTCGTGGAGTTTATGACTCACGAGTGCTGTACTTTTGTGATCTAATAAACAAGGAAAGGTGGCGGGAGAATTATATTCCTGTACAAAGAGCCACTTCACCTTTCATTATATGGAAGAAAGCCATGGGGATATTAAATTTTTAGTGGCATTTTCAAGTTGAGCATTATCCGTGACTGAAATGCATGCAGCTAGGTGTTACGATACTTACGAACAAAATAAAATAAAGGGAGAGTAGCTGTTTCCATTTGGAGCTAAGCTAACTGGCTGTGTTTTTGAAGAGTAACTTTCTCGGTACCCACCGCAGGGTTCTGATTCAGATACCCTTTTTTGTGTGTTCATAATTATGGCACATACCTCTTCCACTGGATTTATCCCACACTACGCTGATCGGGCCTTATTGTTTCTTTTTTAAATTTTTTAAAAAATAGATTTTATGAGCCACCTGGATGGCTCATTCGGTTAAGCATCTGCCTTTGGCTCAGGTCATGAGCCTGCTTCGCCCTCTCCCTCTGCTGCTCCCCCTGCTTATACTCTCTCTTCCTGTCAAATAAATACATAAAATCTTAAAAAAAAAATAGACATTATTTTTTTAGAGCAATTTTAAGTTCACAGCAAAACGGAGGAAGTGGCCCAGGGATTTCTTATCTATCCCCTGCCCCCCACCTTCGCCCAGCCTCCCCCATCGTCAGCACCCCCACCACGGCGGTACATATGTTCCACTTGATGAATTGACACTGACCTCATAATCCGCCTGAGCCCATAGTTTACATTAGGGTTAGCTCTCGGTGTTGTGCAGGCTACAGGTCTGGACAAATGTATAATGACACATTCACTGTCACAGTATCATACAGAATAATTTCATGGCACTAAAAATCCCTATGCTCCTCTTGTTCATCCCTCCCTCCCCCTAACTCCTAGTAACCACTAATCGTTTTACTGTCTCCATGGTTTTCCCCTTCCCAGAATGTCATAGAGATGGAATCGTACAGTATGGAGCCTTTTCAGATTGCCCTCTTTTACTTAGTCATGTGCATCTTAGGTTCCTCCGTGTCTCCTCATGGCTTGGTAGTTCATTTGGGGGGGGGGGCTGGATAATCCACTGTCTGGATGGACTGGCTTTTATCTGTTTTCAGTGCTTTATTTTTTTTTAACATAAAGGCTGGGACTAGGGTGACATGAATGAGGCACTCAGGAATCAAAAAATATTTTAATGCAGTATTTAAAAAATCAGAACTAATGCCCCCAAACCCACAGAGAATAAAATATCAACAGCTGAAGTAAAGACAGGATCATGGCAAGCCCTCTCTGACTGCCACTGACAATCCTAAGCGACACTCTCCCTATCCATAGCCCACACAGCGGATGCTGGTTTTTTTGCTCAGAAACCTGGTTCTCCCCCACAAGCACTGTTTCCCCGGAGTCCAATGGTAGAAGTTCTTTCCTCACAGTTCTGCTAGCATTGTACCAGGAGGTGGGGGTGGCCTCCTTCCTCCTCATCTTCACTTCCCACCCATTCTTCCCTTTTCTTCCCTAAAACGTCCCCGGCCCCAACCGTGAGGTACGTGCTCGTGAACTAGGGCACCTTGCTCTTCTGTCTGTTGGGAGTCTGGAGACCTCTCTCCACCTCAGCAGCATTCCCCCTCGATATTTGAAGGGTTTAGCTCTTGACTTTCTGTCACCCAAATACTGCCAGCCTCAAGGATCCTTCCAGGATGCCAGTTTCCCAGTTCCTTGATGATGCCTTCCACCAGTCATCTTGCTGCCACCATCATTCTTCATCAGCCATTCCCTCCCATGGCCGTATTCTCCTCCTTGAAATGGCCAATGATGTAACTCCTCTGAAATCTTGCATTTCAACTCTCCGAGGGTCTGGGTACCGCTTGTAACCACCTCACTTTCTTCAGTGCCTTTATGCCGAAATTCTGTAGCTCACACCAAGACTCGTTGATAGTACAGCCTTTTAACCACATCTTCCACCTTCATATTCCCACGTAAAATTTTAGGGTCCATCACTATAACCATTCCCTTGCTTACAGCCTCAATTCCCTTAGGCTTGTCTCTCTTTATTGTCTTTATTTGGCACAACAGCAACCCAAGCAAAGTGTAAGATTTATGCAGGGGAAAGTTTAGTTTAGAAATACATTTTTATGTTAATTTTTTTCTTTCACATCCCTACTCATTAATAGAAGTGATTTAGTGTTGGGCAAATATATTTTATATGTTGATCAAGTTTCACATTTCATTCCGAGTGCTTAATAAGCACTGTGAGTTACTGAAATCAGTGGTCAAAGCAAAAACCATAGTTAGTTATCAAGGGAGAAGATTCATGAATGCAGTTCTTTATCTAAATGACACGCATGATAACTTTGACAAATTATTCTTTTTTTAAAAAAATCTTATTTATTTATTTACTAGAGAGAGAGAGAGAACAAGCAGGGGGAGCTGCAGAGACAGAGAGAGAAGCAGGTTCCCCACTGAGCAGGGAGCCCAATGCAGGGCTCGATCCCAGCACCCTGGGATCATGACCTGAGCCGAAGGCAGAGGCTTAAATGATTGAGTCACCCAGATGCCCCGACAGATGGTTCTTATATAAATTACTCTGAATAAAGAGAGGATTTTTATATAGAAAGCTGCTATGTGTCATATCCTGTATTGTAAACTATTTGCTTAGTAAAATAGGGGTGGGTTAAATTTAAGTAATGCTAATATTCCCAGGGTTGTCTACTATAACATTTATTTAGGACATTACAGAATATCATCCTCACAGGAGTTTATTTTGCATTAAGATGACCCCATACTTATAAGAGGGTCCCCTCCCCATTTCTATTTTACCTCCCCTGGGGGAAAAAAACAACACTTTAAGCCTGAGTGGGTGCAATAAAATAAAAGTCACATCACTTACTATTTTGACTGGAATGATTAGGTTTTTGTCACCTGCATCATTTTCTTTACCCGGAATTTCTGAAGCTCGATCAAGCTGGGTATAGATCGCAGTGCCTTAGAATAACAGCAGTGGTCGATGAGGTGCGTGCGCGAGCCGGCCTCTGCCTCTAGTAACAATTTCCCTTCTTGTGTGCTCCCCCAGGTCTACCCTGAACTGCAGATCACCAATGTGGTGGAAGCCAACCAACCAGTGACCATCCAGAACTGGTGCAAGAGGGGCCGCAAGCAGTGCAAGACCCACGCCCACATTGTGATCCCCTACCGCTGCCTAGGTGAGCTGGCCCGCCGCGCGGCGGACGCGCATTGCTCTGGTCTCTGGGCCTGAAAAAGGAGGGCGTGCTCATTCGATCAAATGTGCAGTTTCTTTCTGCCAGTCTGTGTGGGACTGTATTGTGGGCTATGAAGGTCTCCTGTGTTCGGACAGCACAAGAGCAATATTTTTGAGCTTCCTGCCTCAGAATGAATTTGCCTAAAATGTTTATTTAAAACCACAGATTTTTAGACCGATTCCGTAACTGCTGAATGAAAAGGCCTGGGGATGGGGTCCAGGAATCCTCATTTTACCAAATCCCATAGGTGATTCTCACGCACGCTAACTGTCTAGACCTGGAGAACTAGTGTGTGTTCTCATGTAGACTTCATACAAGAGAGAACCGAATGTGAAGTTCCTGCATTCTTTTTTTTAAAATTTTTTATTATGTTATGTTAGTCACCATACAGTACATCCTTAGTTTTTGATGTAATGTTCCATGATTCATTGTTTGTGTATAATACCCAGTGCTCCATGCACTGTGTGCCCTCCTTACTGCCCATCACCGGCTCCTGCATTCTGCTGATTTCTTCAAAGTCTCTTCCCTGAAACGACCAATTACTTCTCCTGGCAATAGTTGGGACACTAGAGTTAGAGAATTCTTTCTTCTGGTTATATCAAACTGGAGGAACCAGCTAGACCACTAAGGTTTAAATGTGTGTTTCTCTTACCAACCTCAAATTTTACTTCCACTTTTTATTTGAAAAACTGAGCTGTTTAGGGTGATGTCATATTTTTTTTCCTCTGGAAACGCTGTCATACTCCATATTTAATCTCACTTGGTAATTATTCTCTTCCTAGGTGATATTTTTTTTTTTTAAAGATTTTATTTATTTATTCGACAGAGATAGAGACAGCCAGCGAGAGAGGGAGCACAAGCAGGGGGAGTGGGAGAGGAAGAAGCAGGCTCATAGTGGAAGAGCCTGATGTGGGGCTCGATCCCAGAACGCCAGGATCACGCCCTGAGCCGAAGGCAGACGCTTAACCGCTGTGCCACCCACGCGCCCCCCTAGGTGATATTTTTATATAACCAAGCAGTGTGGAAATCAACATTTGGTCTGATCGCTTGCATGGTTGTAAGGACGTAGAGATCTATGAAGGGGGCTGTGGACAAATATTGATATACATTCCAATGACGTCTGGTAAAAACTAAGAGATCTTTTTTTAAACAAGTCCCAACAGCAAACTTAGGACAACTGTTGAAAGTTCTGGAAATCTGTATTATACTTGCTCAAACATGAATGCCATAACAGCATATGTACCGATTACTGTTCGTGCATGTGCATAATTTGAGACATTAATGGAAAACACTGAACGTTAGAATGAAAATCTAAATATGAAATTAAGAGATTTTATGATAATACTGTGATTATCTGTCAAAATGTTTTTATTGTGATAAAGCGTGTTATACACCATGGAGGCAGGTTCCTTCTAAGTGGTCTCACTTCACGGGCATAAATATTGAGAGTCCATGAGGGAGGATGTCTTGTTGTACCTGGCACAGGTATTTGTGACAGAATTAGGACCAAAGTCCAGGACCTTTCAATACACAATCCCGTGTTATGGTCTTAACAAAAATTGTTTTGGAGCTAATAACCACCTGATTTATCACATCAGATTATAGAGGAAAGAAAGGCTGTGAATGGGAAGCAATCAATAACAGTTTTTTTAAAAAGTCACAGCCCACGTTGTATTCATAAAGGAGACAGTTAGGACTCTGGCCACAGCATCAGTCTCCACATGATAATGTTTTCCACTTGGTGGTAGTAATAAGCAACATTCTTATACATGACTAGCTGCTTGAACAAAGAATTAGTATTTAGCATTAATGTAAGTACCCTCCAAACTCTGTGGCTATATCCAAACTTACCCTTTGGACAAAAAAACATTATTTTGCTGAAGGTAATTTTCAGAAAGTCTCTACCTAGAAAACAGAGTACAATTGTCTTAAACATTAAGCATATTAAAACCCAAACAGAGCTTGAGGAGAGAAAAATGCCTGTTATGCCTAGTATGCACCCTTCCTGACCTTCCTATCAGATGCAGGATCGGTGTTGTACTGTGTTATTTTTCTTCAAATTGTCTATTTGTCTTGTGCATACTTGCTCGGCAGTATCTTGCGTTCCTTGTCTAGATGCAGCAAGTGTATGAGCTTGCTGTTGACACTTTCATTCCACGGAGTGACTGATTTCCCTTGAGAGTGAGTTGGCTTTCTCTTTCCACCCTTTGCATTTGATCGTATAGGCAAGGTGCATTGCATAAGACAAATTACTGTTGATTTCTGGGGGCAACAGTGGGTTAATAGCTTCGTCCAAAAGAATTAGAAATTAAAGACTTGCTACCTTAAGTCATTCTATTTCATTTTATATTCAAGGCTTTCCAAACATACGAGTAGTAGTGACCCAGAAACTATTCAGACATGGTCAGGTGAGAGGCTGAAGGTGTTTGATTCATCTCGATTTTGAATTTTCATGCTTTCGTAAACTTTTAAGACAGTCATACCTTGTCTTTTGGTGGCTACTCTTGTGCGAGTTATCTACAACTATCTTAATCTTCTTGGGTGTGAAAAGTTTGTATTTGGATATTCTGACAGATAATGTACCAGAGTAGTTTTTTGCATTTATGCTGAATGACAGTTCCCTTGGGACACATCATACAGCAGAACAATATCTAAGAATGTTACATGAGACTCCCCTAATTTTAAGAATGGGGCTGGACGTGGGAGACGTTTTTACTGTAGACACTAAGCTCTTGTAAATGCCCAGATGTCCCAGCACAGTAATCCAGTCAATACCTGTGGCTCTGCCCGTGTGCATTGACCCCTGCAGTCTGTCTGTACCGCTGCCCGTGAAGTCCTGGGAGATCGTGTGCTGGGTCATGTGCATACGTACTGTGGGAATGATGCTTGACGAGCCTGGATTTTGCACACCAGAGGGATACGAATTCTTGAATGTGCTCTGTTTTTAAGGATTGTCTACATCATGCTGTCATAAGGAATGGCCAGAATCCCTGAACGTTTCTTCATCAGGGAAGGCTAATCACTGTTCCTGGAGAGATAGCAGACTCCTTTTTATGTGGTCTTTCGCGTGGGACCAATGAATGTTCCAAGTTAGTCATACTTCAAAGCCAGTATATAGACTCTGATTCTCAATAATATAAAAGAAAATATGCATGGAAAGGAAATCTTACCAGTGTTTATTTACAAATAGTGGGGTTACAGGTGATTTTGATTTTATTTAAACGTTTGCCTGTTAATTGCTATAATAAACAAGCGACTTTTATCAGAAAAAGATGGACAGTGAAATCGGTACACAAAATGTCATATCCATCAACAGGTAATGATAGTTGAAAAAGAAGTCAAAGGCTTGAAAGAGCACACAGAATAATCGTCATTTTATCTACTGGTGGCTGTGCCTTGTAAGCTTTATACAGTGGTTATAACTTCTTATGGGGAAATAGACTTTAGTTTTAAAAGTACCAGGCTGCCAGATTTTTTAAAAAGTCTCCATTCTTATCTTCAACCACATATAAACAGTATTCATCATTACTAATTCTTCATAAAGGTCCTTGATCTTGTTTTTTGTTTGTATCCCCCCCAAACTTGAATATGGGAACTACATTTCTTTCAGGGCAGATTGTTGAATGGCAAGAAATTACATTTTCCCTGTAGATTGTGTCTGGGTGGGAAGGACATTGGGTTACATAAGAGAACATATAGAAATGACTTCCTTCTGGGTAGGTCATCCACCAAGACCAGTGATTAAATCTTCCTCCCCTTTCTGCCAGCTCCCCATTGGCCCTAATTATATTGGCTCCAGATTAATTTGCTTTCTAAAGCTTGAGAACATTGATTTTTTTTTTAATAACTCAGATTTTGAAAAGAAAAAATTAGTGGTCTTTGTTGTCTCCAACGGTTTCATCTTCTTGTTTTAATTATTGTACCTGCTGTTCTGTCTTCTTTCTGGAACTTCTAACAACTTGTGATTTTTCTGGGATAAGAGCTAAGATAGCATGAATGATTTATGTAGTTAAATCTTTAATTTTGTCTTTTTTTTATTGGAGATAATATTCAAGAGTCATTAAGTAACATTAGGTATTATAAAGAAAACAACAATTTTTGAAAATCTCCAGCTATGCCTTGTGGGGTGCTGGAACTGCTTTATTAAAACACAAAATTCATTGATGCCGGTCCCAGATGATAGGCACAGAAAAGAAATCTCAGTTTATTTGCAATGGTGCTGTTCCGGTGATTCTCAGTGATGCATTGAGAAGTGAATAGTGTGGGGTTAATGGGCGTTTTACTTTGTAGGACATGCTAAGAATTTTAACTGTGTACTTAAATTTTTCTGATTACAAAAGTAATACATGTTCATTGTGCCAAGTTTAGAAAATGCAGTCACGACCAAGAAATAACAACTTGCTTTCAGTCTGTATTTTTTGCGTATAGTTTGCTTTTAGTATTTTTCACAGTTACATAATTCTTGTTTTTTGTGAACTTTTTTTCACCTTGCATTTTTATTCTACTTTATTCATGAAATTAAATATCTTGGAAAGCACAGTTTTTAAATTAACCTTATAGCAGTCTCTGTAATGTGTTTATTCCTTACTTTTGGTGATTGAGTTGTTTCCTTTATTTTGTGGTGGTGGTGGTTATAAATGGTGCTGTGATAAACATCATGGTAAATACTTTGCAGTCACTTGTTTTCTTTTTATAATCAGTTATTGGTTGGATGTCTTGCAAATCTTATAGTTGCTTTAATAAAATACATGTGTGCTATTTAATTATATATGAAAATAGGAAGGAAATTTTTAATATTTATGATTCTGGGTTTAAAGATGCTCCTACATTAAGCTAATTTTTTATTGATAGTAAGTTTAAAAATCTAATTTTTATTATTTGCTAGTAATAAAGGGACTATTTACAATAATGTTTTCTTTAAATTCCAACTTGGGAAACAGTCAATGGACTATTCACAGAGAAATAAATCCTACAAAAATGACTAAGAAAAGGTATAATTATATATTCATTGTGTAAGTATTCGCTACCTATGTGTGTGGCCAAGAAGATAGCTAAAAGATGGTCCCTCCTCTTCTACAGGTTATGGTTTAGGAATGGGTATGGGGAATTCCAGCTGAGAAATTTAAAGAAGACTTAGCAGGAAGTAGCATTTGAGCCAAAATTTCAAGGACTGGGACAGGAATGAAGGATATCTTAATTTTAGGGTTTAAACAAAGGGTGAGTAAAAGTCCTGAAGGTAGGACTGTACAGGGTATGTATAGAGCATGGTTCACTGTTTCAGGGAGAATGGTAATTGATTATGATTAAAGGTAGTAATTTTTTTAAAAGCATTGCTGTTTTCATTCATTTTTTAATAGATACTATTATGATATTTTTAATTTAAATTTACATCTGAAGAATTATTTTCAGGCTGTTGTTGTATGTATACCCATGGTACTTTTGCTTTTGGCAACTAAGGTTGGAATTTTTGAGAGTAGGTAATTTTTTTTTAAGCCAATAATTCAATCAGTCATAAGAAGGGTGAATAGTTACTCAGGCACATCCTGATACTCCAGTTATTCGTGTTTTGCCATTTCTTGGTATGAAATACCAGCGCTGTTTGCGTTGGACTACTAGTTGTATGTGTGTGTTGTGGCTCTCTCCAAGACATACTGGAATATGAAAATCAAAAAATTGAGATTATTATTGTTTATCCATACGAGTGAGTTACGGCCCCTATATTTACTGTCATCTTCTATAATGAACAGCTAACCTCATGAAAAACATATTCTGTGTTTAATTTCTTTTTGATACTGCTTTTTATAATTGCTTTTCATATAGGGAGACAGACAGATGCTGGCTGGTGGGGAATCAAGAAGGAAATTGACTTTCATCCAAAAGTTCTCTTTTTACTCTGGTAACTTATGAGCACCTTTTTCAGATGGTGCGGCTTGGGTCATTTCCTACAACGTCACTTCCTCCAGCAGAAAAAAGAAACTGACTTTCCCTTTTGTTTTTAGAACTCAATTCTCATCATTGTATTTCCCAAGACAAAGAATACACTTGAGATCGTCCTGTCTTGATTTTGCTTACTGTTCTAGCCAGTAAAGAACTTTCCAAAATGCCATAGTAAAAAATACAATTTGTGTACAACAAAACTTGTACAAGATTTCTGGGGACTTGGGGCTCCATGTTCTGTGCAATGAGAATAATTGTAAAACAAGGCAAATATAAGACGTAATGGAAAAATTCAGAGTGGTGCAGACAGCTGTGATTATGGTTTTTGGGGCAGGAGAGTGGCTTAAACCCAGCATGAAAAATGGAATTCACTGAATTAACTTAGACACTCACCATGAAACCCCAGTTTTCATTATATTTTAATTAGTGAACTATAATTAAAAAGTGATATTAACAATATGTAAACCGTATTAGGCATAGACTTAATACCATCACAAATAAAAACAGGAAATGTTTTTTAAAAAGATGTATGTATTTATTTTAGAGAGCGAACACAAGAGCAGGGGTGGGGGGAGAGGCAGAGGGAGAGGAAGAGAGAGAATCCCCAAGAAGACTCCCCACTGAGCGCAGAGCCCAAAGCAGGGCCCTGAGATCATAACCTGAGCGGAAATCAAGAGTCCGTTGCTCCACTGACTGAGCCACCTGGGCGCCCCAATGATAGGAAATTTTTGATATATTTCTTCCCTAGGAAAAGAACTAAAGAGTGATTTTTTGTGGACTTAAGGTTTTTCAGTTTTAGTACTGAGTTAGGTACAGCTTATTTTTGTAGTATCTCTAAATAGTACCCATTAAAGTATAACTGTTTATTTCTTGTGAAGGGAAGAGTTAATTATATCAAGAATACTGAAGTAAAAATAAGGAAAGTGATTTCTCTCAAGTATTTCAGTGCTTTTTTTGAGAAGTAATTTGATGTTTGTACTTAATGAAAGGATTGACTGAAAAGCATTGAAGGGAAAAGTATGCTCTTTTTTAACAGTTACACACAAAAAAGCATCATGAATGTAAGAAGTGACATAAAGATGACAGTAAATCTAAAGCCTGACTTAAGATGTACTTCGATTTCAGTATCAAAGAATCTTATGAAATACTTAAATTTTAGTACTTGACCTGGAAAGCTCTCAATATTTGTTTTACTGTAGAGTCTAGGGATAAGTTCTCTTAATCTGAATGGCTTCATTAAATGTTCCCTCTTTTCCACATCCCTTGATAAATTTTAGTTCATGCTGGAGATATGTCCCATGAGTCTTTTTTGGCTCTTGTTCCTCCCATCCCCACCCCCATCTCTCCTGCCTGTGAGTCTCAGGCTTTAGCTTTGAAACCTGATGGTGAAGGGAAGTCCCATGACAATAGCTGCTCGGCCAGTCCAGACTGGAGGAGAATGGGAAGGCCTCTGGGGGAGGTCTCCAGGAATAAAAATGGCACTGATGCATTACCTGACGGGCTTGCCTGTGCTTAGTGTGGTTTCAGAGTACTGTTGGAGACTTTGGGAGAAATACAAGCCTGAAGGATGCACAGAAAATAAAGCAAATTTTAAAATGGAGGCAAGCATTAACTTCAGAAAAAGAAAACTCAAAAGGTGAAAAGTAACAAAGTTGTAACATAAAAAGAAAGAATATGTCATCATTGCCCAGGGGGTGGGCTCAGGTGTGAAACTTCACTGTCACACTGAGAAGACAGACGTACAGTGGAAAAATCAAGAAAAACAGGTATTTGAGAACAGAATTCAGGAGAGGGAAGAGTAGGTAGCAGAAGTGACCCCTAAATGAGATGGGAGTCAATGATTATTACCTCTTCCTGCTGTGGAGAAAGTTATCAAGTAGGTCTGTGGCAGAAAGAAGGCGACTTTAAGGCTCCCAGGCAGCTTTTCTAATGTAGGAAATTCCTTTTAAAATTAAAAGTTGCAAGGCACCTTACTTCAGAGGGGTGTCCTCATTTAGCTGTCTAAACTCTGCAGTGGTTAACGGTAAACTGATGTAACAGCTGAGCTTCTTCGGTGGTATATATCGACTTTACGAGATGTTTGCTTTTCCTTGGGTATAATTTATGACTGTACATACATAAAATTACCTTTCTACCTGTTCTTCAGAATGTAGGGCAGAATGTCACAATGTTAGAGGTTGTAGAGGTTTGTATTTGTGATCCTTTTTGCTCTGGAAACAGGCGGATCTTCTCTAATTTAGTGACAGGTGTTTGCTCATGTTGAGGGACCAAACTCAACGTGATCAAAACTAACCTCCTCTCTTCTGGAAGTTTTCCCCTTACCACGAATCCATTTAAATTTCCAGTCCTAATTAACCGGCCACTTCATGACCAGGTAGTATGAACGTTCTGTGTAAGTAGGATGAGGGATAGGTGTAAAAACAGGAGTTAGGGAGATGGTGGTAGTGTGATCTGGAGCATATGACAGAAGCTTCTCCAGAGGGAGGCATTTATACACATCCTGAGGCGTATGTAGAGACAAGTGAAGAGACATGAATTAACAACATTTATGGGAATGTCCCAAGGACAGTAGTTGTGTTGGTAGTATTGGTGCATAATGTTGGAAAATTAGAACAGAACTAAGATGGTTGATTATTTAAATTTGGAATAGTACAGAAATCCCCTTTTTTATTCGGGAGGACATGAAATTGATTTGGCTATTTTATGTGGTGTCCAGAAACATACCTCACATTCAGTGTGGTTTTATTTATCTTGCACATGTCATTAATGTGCTAAAATCACCTGCGAGCCATACCCATTTTCTTAGTGCTTGTTGCAGTGTACATTCTCTGCAGCAGGATAAATCCTTTTATTCTATCAGTTCTTTTAAAAGGTGATACAGTTGAAGTAGAAAAACAACAACAACAACAGCCCTGCTTCTACTCTGGAGTAATATTTCCATAAACTGTAGTAACCTGGCAATATAGCTCCTCATTATCTTTCAGGTCTTAACTGGCAAACCCATAAGAGGGTAATAGGTTGGGAGAAAGTATTGCCACTGGTGGATTTGATGGCCTGATGGGGCAAAGAATAATTGTAGAGCTTTACTGGGGATAAATGGTACGTGGGCAGCAGTTGGGACTTTTGCTTCATTCACTGAAATATCCCCAGGGTTTGAGGGTGTCACAGCACGGAATAGGTACTTAGTAGGTACCTATAGAGTGAATGAATTGAGATTTAGTGTGAATATGGAGAAAAGGAAGGAGAAGTGAAGGAAGGAGAAGCCCAAACACTAGGCGAGGAAAGGGCATAAAACATCAATTTCACATGCCTAAGAGAATCTCTGAGGTTACAGTAAATGTCAGTTACTTTACTTACTTTTACTTCACCTAGTGTTGATCAACAGAGGAAAGGCAGGTTTTATTTAACAACTAAAAACTCAATGTAGGAATTTCTGATTAGAAAGAAACCCAGGTTTTTTTGGATCCAGGTAAAAGAACATTAAATGCTTATCTCTAGGAGATGGAGTCTAACCTGTTTCACACGTGTCCAGTTTAAAGCCAACGTATGCCAGAGGCGTCTGTTCAGAGAGAAAGCATACCGTTTAGGTTAGCTCATGATAGTTTCATTATCCTTGGTTTTCAATTCTAATGATAAAGGATTATTCTAGCAGAAACCCACTTCTGAATATCATTTGTAATGGTGATGGAGTTTAGAAATTCTCATGTCGTACCTGAAGAGGTAGGTCATATTTTTGAATGCTAACCATTAATTATTCTCCTATGAAATGCCGTTAGTAAACGATGAGATGTATGTGGCGTTTGGTAGGTGCTTGATGTGTAAATTTGTAAGTACTCCCCCTCGAGAGGTTTAAATCTTTATGTGATGTTAAAATTTGGAGTCATCCTATTGGTTTATTGATTAGGTACATGCATTTTTAAGAATGTGTCTCCTAGCTGAAGTTCCCCTAACCATACCCTCAGTATTAACTAGTTTGCTAAGAATATGGTGTACACCCTTGTGTGTGTTTATGTCCTAAAGGTTTGGCTGTCACTGAAGATCCCCCTTCTTTATTGGGTGTTGTCTTTATCAGCTCAGAGTTGCTAGATTCCTGTGAGGGGGGGTCATGTGGCTCCCTTTTACTGTTTTACTGAGAACTTAGAATTGCCAGTCAGGGGCTATGATATTCTGTGTTCTCAAAGTGTGTTTAATACACTAGGGACTCATGTTCAGTGTGCCAAGAAGTTATGCCACTTAAATCATTTGAGCTTATTTCTCTTTTCCACCTTTGTTCTCCTTTTAAGTTCTTAGAATTCTCAGTTGAGTCTAAATTCATGGGAACCAGTGCACATATGTTCTTCAGTAGATTTTTTTTTAACTGCATTGTCTGCAGTCTTTGACTTTGTAAGTACCTTTGGTAATAGACCCTTCATTTCACTTCATGTGTCAGTAATTTTTAGCCTCCTCATATTTCCCTATGCATCAGAGACCCCTGGGCCCTCACATTAGTTACTTGACCCCACATCTTTTTTTTTTTTTTTAAGATTCTATTTATTTATCTTAGAGAGAGAGAGAGTGAGAGTGTGTAGGGGGAGGGGCAGAGGAAGAAGGAGAGAGAGAGAATCTCAAGCCGACTCCGCACTGAGTGTAGAGCCCGATGTGGGGCTCAGTCCCAGGACCCTGCGATCATGCCCTGAGATAACCAAGAGCCGGGCGCTTAACCAACTGAGCCCCCCAGGTGCCCCTTGACCCCCACATCTTTAACTTCCACTGTTGCTCTACCCACTTAGAGCTGTGCTTCTTGACATGGTAGTCTACCATTCCTGTTCTGTCTTCCGAACCTCCCTCTTCCTCCACAGCCAGCTGTTATCAGTCATCCCTCTCTTCAGCTCCATGGAATGAGCTCTCTGCTGCCTTTCTCATCAAATCCATCAGACATTTCTCTGACCTCTTTAACCTTGCAGGGGTATCTAACCCTGTTCGTCATTGCCTTCTTCCCACACCACTATTATGCTGCTGCTTCTGTTTTTCTCTCAGCTGACTCTCATTCTCCTTCTCTGGGTCATTTTTCTGTAGCCCACTCGAAAAATCCTCCATATTGGCGTTTTATAGGAGTCCTTCTGGGTTGTTCATTCTCTGGCAATACACATAACTTACTAAGAAACCTCATTAGTACAGTGGCTTCTGAAGGGCTGGCTTGAGGATTCTTGAGCTATTAATCTCTGCCAGGCCTCCCAAGTATTTACTGGTCATCAGACTCAGTGTGACTCCCAGAGTTTTGGTAATTTGCCTTGTCCCTTGTATTGGCCTTAGCTTATATGGACATTTCATCTATGACGTATGTGAGTTCCCTTATCAGTAGTCAGTAAATGCTAAATTTGGGCTTCTCAGATTAAACAAAGAACATAACGAGTATGGACTATGCCTATTCCATTTTTCTCTGTTAGTTTATTGTACTATTTGGGATATAGATCTGTTTTAGGCAAAGGATTGGATTGTTTTCAGATTCTATTAAAAGTCTCCTGGACCCTGGATTTCATGCAGAAGAATTAATTGGATTTGAATGAGCTTAATGTAGAGACTAATAGTGATGCAGAAATATATCCCGTATTTGGCTGTAATTATCAGTACACCAGAATCAAGGGTTGTTTGGTTGTTCTGTTTTTTCTGCCAGTCAGTGACAACTAATAGGAAGAATAAAATGAATCCAGCTTAAATCCCTAGGAACTGTTTATGTATTCATTTTTCTTTTTTTTTTTTTTTAAAGAAACGAGGATATAATTATAGAAGTAGAGAAATGGATGACAGGCTGAACCTCAAAAAAAAAAAAAAGAAATGAAGATAGACGTGTAAGCAAAATCCTCTCAATTATATTTTAAATAAGAGTTCTTGCTTTAGATAGATGGATGGATAGATAGATAGATAGATAGATAGATAGATAGATAGATGTGATCTCAGTGTTGGAATTAGCATCTTCCACTGTGAGGATATCTTACATTTGTGCTAAAAGTGTAACTGGACAGAAGAGAATTAATTGCTTCTGAAAGCAAAACATGGAAAACTGTCCTAATGTAGGAATATCAGTTAAACAGCTGTCTAAACGAGTAAAAGTGTTTTTTGTTGCAGTTAATGCATGGTCATTTGTACCTGAGAGCTGTTATCGAAGATGTCTTTTACACTTACTTGGTGTGATAGTTGGCTTTTCATGCCATTACCTCTGTTTTTCCAAAAAGGTAGCCTCTGATTATATATTTAAATATCTTAATGTAAATAGCCAGCTATCCAGACAGTTTGAACATCAACCAAAAATGAAACATCTGAAATTACCATGTAATGAATGGCATGAGTAGAAGGGGTGTCAGGCCAAGAGAGGGAACTGACCTTTTGTTTCTTTTGACGGGGGAGAGGCAGGTCACCTTCCTTCTGGGGTGACCTTGAATAAACAGTGCATTAAACCATGAAATGGATCACTTTTAACTCAGGTAATGGAGATCGTGTGTCCTATTAGCCTTGTGCATTACTAGAAAGTCTGTGTTTGCCCAGAAAATGGCAAATCGTTTATACTTTTCTTAGAAGATTCCGATAACCAGTATTCTTACTAAAAATCAAGTCTGCCCTCAGCTTTTTTCTAAAACCACAACATTTCCAGGTTAAAACAACCGAGACCCTAAGTATGATTTTCCTCTAATCTACATTTTAGTCATCTTTATAATCTTAAGTGAAAGACAGAAACTGTATTATGTGGAAAGAGAAATACCCCAAAATTACCCCCTGTAATGATAAGCCTTAATCATACACAGATTCCTCATTTATAAATGTGAAAACTAAATGAGAGATCTGCCTTCCTCGAACACTTTCATGTGCCTTCTACGTGCAACAAGGGCTGCCTTTGAAAAACTGGTTAAGATTTAGTTTGATTTAAAGGCTGAGCTTCTGCGTGCCTGGAATGCTTGCTCTTCAAAGTATTTGCTCCCTGGAGAGGTCCACTGAAGACGGAGTTTTCATGTGACTTTGGATTATTGACCTGGAAGACCGTTTGGGTCATGGAATGGGCTTTGGCATAGTTCCACGCTCTCTGGTTGACGAGGGCCAGGAAAGGGGGGCGGGGCCGGCTGTGTTGAGCCGGGAAGAAGGAGTCTGAGAATGTTTGAAGCCTGAATGCACCTGCCTCTGATACTTTTGCTTTTGCTTGAGAGAATCTTCAACTGCAGCATCTATCAGTGTGTGGTGCAGCTTGTGGTGACACACGGTTAAATGATTTGGCATCTAAAAAATGCATCCGCTCTTTGCCGGGTGTGTCAAGTTTGAATGACACTTGTGCTCTGTTGGAAGGGAACAGACGTTTTCATTATAAAATTCATTCAAGCAGAAAAGTAGCAAAGTGAGCAGAAATTTTCATTTACATCCGTGATTGAAGTTGTAGTGATAAAAGAAAATTACTAGGTTTAAGAATAGCCTTGTTCTCGTTCTCTCACACGACAAGGAATTTTGTCAATACGGAAATAATACGTTATTGAGGAAGGCTCTGATCAGTAGTCTCAAATTTTGCATATCCTTTAACTGACCTTAGATTTTTCTAGGGTTTTTTTGAGTTATCTTTAAACAGATTAGGTCCATTATTTGTTATAATGTGGGTTTTATGTTCCATTATCACAGAGATTCACAGTAATTTCTTAGTGTTTACTTGTGAATATTAGCAGGTGTAGAGAGATAACTTAGTTGGCAGTCTTAGAAGCCATAAGATACTGGATTAGAGACGTGGGATTCGAATTTTCCAGGGGGAGTTTTCTGCTAAATGGTGTGTGATACACCTCTTGGAAGCCTTAATGTGTTAATTTCCTGCCCCAAACCCTCTTCCTTAGAAGTCCAGAAATTCAGTTATTTCTGTTGTCTCAGGAGTGGTAAGCCTGCCCCGGCAGATTGATTTACAGTGATGAAACTAAGCCTTGTTTACAAATCCAAGTGGCAATTTCTAAGTCCACAGAGGAGTGATAAGATGGGGAGAGATTCTAATTTAGCTGGGACCCATGCCCATTGAAAAAAAATCATGATTTTTGAAACACGTCTCTATGGAACTGGGTAAACCTCTAAAACATATTTTTATTGAAGAGCTTGATGAATCATGCATCCTTATTATATTTATTCTCTTAGATATTGTGTCCTTCTTCCCTACATAGTGTTGCAGGTACAGTGACAGAACACTAATCCTTTTTTCTATGTTTTAACAAAGCTTTGAGGACTTAGCAGTGTTCTGATACCAGTAGAAGGTTGTGCTAATTCCAAATACCATAGTGTAGCTGGCTCTTTTGTTAAATGATGTCATGTCTTTTTATTTTTCCTGATGAATTCTCTATCTAGTCCTTTTGCCCTAAGTAGCTTTGCATCTTTTAGGATGTATTTTTTTCCTTTCCTGAAAAGTTTTGAGTTGGAAAACTCCTGAAATATAAAGCAATATATATTCCTCTGACTGTTAGGAGACAACTCCATTGTCAACTAAAGGTGGACATTTCAAGTCCCGGCTGTTACAAGAGAATCCAGAAGGGACACTTAATAAGCTCTCAGGGAGCCCAGTGTGGCAGGTGGGTACTAGGGATCTCACGTGTACAACAGAGAGAAGCTGGAACAACTAGTTTGGAAGCTATCTAGCTTGGGCGTCATGAGCACACGGGGAGGTAGCTAGCTGGTTATAAGCACTGGTGATGAATGTATGCACTACGTGTCTGGGCCACACTGCAGGGAAATAAATGGAAGGAAGGCGGTGAAACCTCTGCTCACTTTAGCGGGCCATAAAGAGTCCAGGGACACGGGGTCATGAGCAGTTGTAGCAGGTGGAAAGGAATGGGGAGAGCTAGAAGGTAAGTTTCTGCCCACAAAGTGGTTTACTGGAGTTGAGAAATTCAGAACATTTCTACGTGTGACATGATCTGAGGTCCAGCTTCAGGAATATGGATAGTTTGAGTGTGATAGAGGTACAACCCATGGGGCTTGGGACATCAAGTAGTGGCAAATATTAATTGAGAAAGTAGAGGCATAGTTAAGTGAGAAAGGGGACCTGGGTTTTATAACCAAGGAGAATTTGTTTAGCAGTCCCCACCATGGTTGCCACCCCCCCACACACACATGTTGACTGTTGTTTCTATTCCTTTTTCTTGCTTCCACATAAGACAGATGTTTGACCCAATGAGGAATTGCTTATTGTTATTTGGGTACAGCTCTAAAATTTGATGGTCAGGTGTACATTTGCTAAAAGCGTTACCCTCTTAAGTAGGTGTCCAGCTAGGGACTGGAAATGTCAACTGAAAGGTCATCATTGAAAGAGTGGAGGAAGTTGTTGAATTCCTGGACATGGGTGATATACAGTTGACTCTTGAACGACATGGGGGTTGGGGTGCTGAGCCCCTGTATTGTCAAAAATTCACATATAACTTCCAGCTCCCACAAAACTTAACTACTAGTCATCTGCTCTTGACCAGAAACGTTATTGATAGCAGTCAATTAACACATACTTTGTGTGCTATGTGTATTATTCATACTGTATTGTTACAATAAAGTAAGCTAGAGAGAAGAAAATCTTATTAAAATCATAAGGAAGACAAAATACATTTATAATACTGTACTGTATTTGTTGAAAAAACTCTCCATACAAATGGACCCACTCAGTTCAAACCCATGTTGTTCAAGGGCCGGTTGTATCTGAGTGAGAAAGTAGTAGAGCATAGAGGGCAGTGTCTTAACTTTAAAATCAGGTTTATTAAAAGATGAATTAGTGAAAGGAAAAGAACAAGTAGCTTAAGACAGAGCATGGAAGAACAGAAGTTGTCTCCATAGTTGGAAAGCTCGAGAAGACTGAATTTAAGGAGCAAAGTGCTGTGGTAACAGCGAACTTGAGAGTGGATGAATGTGCTTGTCACTATAAACATTGAGAGAAGACTTGAGGAAGATTGTTCCAGCAAGGCCGAATAGTAATGGGTTGGAAAGAGGGATAGTCAGGGCCTTGGAAGTGCCAGTCCCCAGCTCTTGAGAAGTTTATTGGCGAAAATGCCTCTTCCTGTCTCGATGATAGCCTACCTCACATGTGGGTTTCTGAGTACGGTATGTGGAAAAAACAGGCTGTGTATTTTTACCTCTCTGTATAATTTAAGGTTTGGGTAATAACCGGTGGTTCTCTGGCCTCACGGCACATCAGTCCTGATTGGTATTTTGTTAGCAGTTATGTGGCTTTTTAAAAGCCCCATATATAACCCTAATTAATTGCATCTTTAAAATCTATCAGGCTATGAATATTTTAATAAGGTAGAAAGAAAGTATTAAGAGAAAGCAGCCAGTGAGGATACTTATATTTTCGAGAGACAAAATAAAGAATCTAGGAGACTCTCCCCACACTATCTGCTTCTCATTTTTTTAAAAGATTTTTTCTATTCACTTGAGAGAGAGAGGGAGAGAGAGTGCAAGCAAAGGAAGCACCAGGCAGAGGGAGAAGCAGACTCCCCACTGAGCAGGGAGCCCAACATGGGACTCAGTCCCAGGACCGTGGGATCATGACCTGAGCTGAAGGCTGACACTTAACCGACTGAGCCACCCAGGTGCCCCCACACTATCTGCTTTTCAGTTCAACTCTCAATATCCAGCACTGAACAAGGCTGAAGATGAGTAGGTTTGGGTGTAAAGGAAATCTGCCTTAATTTCCACCTCCGAATTCATCACACACTCTATAATAAAAATTAAAAGTATGAGAACTGCAAAAAGAGAAATGAGGGAAAAGGGCTGTTTGCTGGTAAATAGGGTTAAGGGTGGTAACAAATTGAATTGTGGTGATAGCCCTCTCGGTATTTAATATGTATGGCATTCTGATAGCATATAGAACTGTGAATACGGTCTCTTCAGTGTATTCAAACGTAAGATTTATTTCTCTCTTGAGGCCTGTATCTCTGGATGCAGATTTTACCCCATAAGCTCATCCTGTCCACATTCAGCTCATCACTCCTTGAAAGATATTTCTGCTCTCCGAAATTTGACCCTAAGCGAGTGCTGCCTGGTGGTGGGCCACCAGCCACACGTGGCTGTTGAGCATCTGAAATGTGGTTAGTCCAAACTGGCGTGTGGGGAGGTGGAAAATAGACACCAGCTATTGACGACTTGGTCCGGGGAGTGTCGGGGAGAATGCAGACCGCGTTAGTAGTAAGTTTTTTGCATTGATTGCACGTTGAAATGACGAAGTTTAGGATATGCTGGGTTAAATGAAGTCCGTTACTACAATCGACCTTCCTAATGTAGCTGCTAGAAATTTAAAACTGCCAACGTGGCTGCGTCCCATGCGGACGGTGCTGCTCTGTGCTCATTTGTGTAGGACTGTGGCTTGTTGTTTTGTAGCGCTCGCGGGACTGGGTGCGCAGTGGTCTTCAGTCCTGAGTGCTAACAAAATTAAACCGAATCATTTTAGGTTTGAATGTTCATCCTTGTCCCACATCCTGTTTGAGCTTCCGTGGCCAAGAAGTATCGTTAGCCTCACCTTTTCATACACGGAAATCACTAAATGCTTCTGAGTCGCTCTGTCATTTTCTCCCTTTCTGCCTTTCAATACAGAATTCTTTCTACCCTATTCTCTTATCTTCTGCGATTAAAGAAAGAAAAGACAAAACAGGAGCAACTTGGCTCTCAGGGCTGTGTGAGAAGACACTCCATTCTTAAAATTGTGCCAGAATGAGAAATCTATGGGACAAGATCCAGGCTTAGGGAAGGAAAGCATGAAGGATTCGATGATATGTTTTTAAAAGGACAAACCAAGCCAGTCCCAAAAAAGACAAATACTTTATGATTCCAGTCATATGAAGTTCCTAGATTCGTCAAATTCATAAACACAGTACAATGCTGGTTGCCAGGGGGTCGGGGAAGAGGAGAAGGGGAATTGTTTAATGTGTATGGTGTCAGTTTTGCAAGATGAAGAGAGATTGGTTGCACGATCCCGTAAATGTACTTAACACCCCTGAGCTGTACACTTAAGAAGGCTAAACTGGTAAGTTTTATGTTATGTGTCTTCTAACACAGTGAAAAGAAAAAGGAGAAGACAAGCCAGGGGTGCCTGGCTGGCTCGGTCGGTGGAGCGTGCGACTCTTGGTCTCGGGGTTGTGAGTTGGAGCCGCCCATTGGGCGTGGAGCCTACTTTAAAAAAAAAAAAATTAAAAGACAAGCCATTCTAAAAAGTGTTTCATAATAACCTGTAACTTTAAAAAAAACAAAAACCACAACCTTAATAAGATTAGTTATAATGGATTACCTTAAGTGGCCCCTTGCTACCTGAAGGAACAGCCGAAATTGACTCACTTGGGAGCTTGTTATAGGGGCTGACTAGGTTCCACCTTGGGCTTGTCCAATCAGAAACTGCGTTTTAATAAGATCCCCAGGTGATTTGTGTCTGTGCTGAATCTTGAGAAGCCCTGCTGTCTACATCATTTCTCAGAGTGGCCCCTGAACCACCTGAATCAGAATCCCTCTGGGGAGGTCTGTTTTTCAGGCACATCCCACACACTAGATCAGGTGCTGGGGTGAGAGGCACTGGGGTCCCAGTGCTGGGGTGAGAGGGAGGAAGGGTGAGGCTATGTGCCGACACAGCACACCAGAGTTTGCACACCCCTGATCTGGAAAGATTTAACAGCCGTTATTTTCATAATTCCATCTTTTAACTGATGTTGGAATGATTACAAGTATACAGTAAAAGAGACAACAGGAAGAGCCCATGTAGTTTAGCTAATCTAGGGTCGGTTGGCCAGGAAACCATGATGCGGAATTTGTGGAATGTTGTAACGCTTCACTGGGGTGTAGTGAGGATTACAGTTCAGCCAGACCTGGAGTCCAGCCTGGCTCTGTCATGAGCCACGCAGAGATTAGTCTTCAAGCCTGAAATTGCTCATTTGTAAAGGGTTACGTTTACATTTCTAAGACAAGGTTAAACTTGGAAAGCAAAGCATCTCCTTTCTTATTGATATGTGTGATAATTCTGAAATGGAATTTAAATACTACACATCACACATATGATTCAGGGAGAGATTTGCCTAGAAAATCGAAAGCCAAGCTCTGTTTAGTCATTGTAAGTGCCATCGGAGAGAAGCCCACATTTAGCAAGATCTTTCTAACCCCTGTTTCTTTTCAGCTATAATCTCACAACCATGCTTTTGAAGGCCAGAATGTTGATGCAGAGGCAAATAGGTATGAAATCTTATATGAAGACTTCCAGAAAAGTTTTTAAGAAAACTTTTAAGTTTTAGACTTACAGAAAATTGAGAGTTCCAAATACCCACCTCAGCCAGTTTAACATCTTCCATTAAGATGTACATTTGTTACAATGAATGAACCAATTGTGAGACATTGTTATTAATAAAGTCCATACTTTGTTCAGATTTTCTTTATTTTCAAGATCCCATTCAGGAAACCCATTCCATTTGGTTGTCAGATCTCCTTAGCCTCCTCTTGGCTGTGACAGCTTCTCATACTTTCCCTGTTGTTCATGACCTTGGCAGTTTCCAGGAGTACCAGTCAGGTATCTTGTTGGGTGCTCCTGTGTTGGAATTTTCTCATGGTTAGACTGGGGTTATGGGTTTTTGGAAAGAAGACCACAGAAGTAAAGTGGCCTTTTCATCCTATAGTAAGTGCACATATTACCAACTTGGTATGTCACTGCCGACCATGATGGCTGGGGTAGTGTTTGTCAGGTTTCTCCAGTGTAAAGTTACTCCCTGTTCCCCTGTTGTGCGCTGTACTCAGAAGGGAGGTCACCATGCATAGCCTACAATCAAGGAGTAGAGATTTATGCTTCACCTCTTTGAGGACAGAGTATCTATGTAGATTAGTTGGAATTCTTCTGCAGTTTTGTCTCTTTCCACCCATTGATTTATTTATTCAGTCATTTGGACTTACGAATACATTGAGTTAGAATCCAGTACTACTTCATATATTTTATGGCTCATATTATTTCTGCCCTGGCCATTGGGAGCTTTTTTAGTTGGCTGCTGTGCTTATTTGACACAGCCTCTTTTTTTTTTTTTTTTTTTTTTTTTTTTTTCCTGAACAAGATGCTCCAGACTCATCTTGTGAATATCCTGCACCAGTCCTAGAATCAGCCATTTCTCCAAGGAGCCCCGGCCCCTTTTATTGGAGAATGGTATTAGAAACCAAGATGAGTCTAGCGCCATACCACCCCGAACATGCCTGATCTCGTCTGATCTCAGAAGCTGGGTGTGCTCTTTGCTACCAGACTGCCTTAGCCCCTGGGCCCTCTCAGCTGACAGAGCAAGCAATAGCTTTGTGTACACACACCCTTGTATTATACCTATCTGTGAGTATCCTTAAAGCCAGGCATCGTATCTATATTAAGCCAAATGTGAGTTCATCCTGACATCTCCAGATCTCCTATCTTATTACCCCATGGATCATTCCACCTCCTCCCCTTGCTTGTCTGTAAATTCTCATTCCCAGCAGTGAAAAGCCTGACTTCTACCATCCACCCTCCATTTAGTTAATTATTCAATTTCAGCACACTTGCATAGCTCTATCAGACTTGTTAACTCATTCCTATGTGAGGCTTTTTGAAAGCTGCAAAACTGCTAACAAATGTTCATTGTGTTCTGTCTTTTAAGTATATATCCATTGAACTGTTTTCATTATTTGAGACCAGTGTTTTTCAGAGCCTTGGTCAAACACTATTTCTGTCTTGTACTCACCCCAGCATTTATGTATGTATATAAGGCTGTGCTCCCTTCACTCAAATAAATTAGAGAGACAATTTAAGTGAAACTTATGGTTTTCACTTTTTTTTTCTTTTTTTCACTTTTTTTCTTTGCCTTTACCTTAACATAATCCATTTAGTGTCTGCCCTCTGGCAAATAGTTCCGAGGTGAAGAAGGCTCTGCGTTCTCACTGCTGTCTGGTAATAGTTATAAAGAAATGTTGGTGGTAGCCAACAGTCAGTTCTTAAAGCAATGTGTAACTCATGCTTTTGTCCTCTTGGAGAACCCAGTAACTCCCTACTCTGCAAAACTTAACCACGGTTTTATCACATGGGGAGGTGTGTTGAGAAATAGTTTGGCTACCCTGTAAGTATTCTTCCCATGTCTTGAGCACAAATGCCTCCCAGAAAAATTTCTGTGTGATAACATGGGAAAGTTAGAAAATAATGGTACGTAATGAGCAAATTCAAGAAAAATTGTCCATGGACTGAAACTCCGAAATGGTAAAGTTAAAAATTACCTGAGTAAACATTAATCTACAGTTCTCGTTTTGATATGCGTGTATGTAATTGTGTAGGGTAATAAGCACATGAATCTATGGTGTTCACCTGTCTGCACGTCCATGAGGGACAAATGGAAGGGTCTTGTCTGACCTGTTTTCCATCATCTTCTGTATAAAGTATCCTCTAGCTACTGGAATAGAAACAAGTTAGATCCTTGACTCTCTTTCTCGTATGCCCTTACTTGATCATTTAGATTCTGCCTCAAACTACATCTAGAATCTTACTATTGCTCACCATTTCTGTTGCTACCAGCCTCGTCCAAGACACTGTCATCTCCCACCTGGATTACTGCAACAGCACCCTACCGGTTTTTTTACTCCCAATCTTGACCTGTAGGGCAAGAATAACTCACTTAGAAAACCACTCCAGAGACTTCCTGTGTTACTCAGGGTTTTGGCCAGAGTGTGGGCAATGCTTAAGGCCCCATACAGTCCGCTCTCACTCACCCACTGACCTCCTCCCCATCACTCCTCTCTGACAACACTGATCTCCTTGCTGTTCTGTGAACTTACAAGGCGCACTTCGATCTCAGGACCTTTGTACTTGTTCCTTTCTCTGCCTGGAATGTTCCTCCCACTGATATCTTGATGATTTGTTCCCTCACTTCCTTAGGCCTTCCCTCAAATGCTATATTTTCAGTGAGGCTTTCCCTGACAAATCTATTTAAAATTCCACTTCCTCTGCATGACATCTCCCCTTCCCCCATCCCTATCTTTTTCTCTGCTTTATCTCCATGGTGTTTATTACCATTTGACATTCTGTTTTATTTTTTTTTATCTTTTCCTTCTAGAATTTCATTTAGTTCCATCTGTTTTGTTCACTCCTGTATCCAGCATTAATTAAAAATAGAAATTATGCAATGAAAAGTTAGTGGATAAAAGACTGACTGCCAGGGGAATCCCAGGAAACCCCTCCCCTCATAGCAAGGACCAGAGCCCAGCACAGAAGGTGAAAAGATTGGTCACATGGATTCCGTGCTGAGGGACTCCACCCCACTGTGTTGACCAGGATTGGCATGACCATTACCCATTACATCATAAGCAATGCTCAAACGTAGAACTATAGAACTATAACTGTACGGTGATAAGGTACTGAGCCTAAAACCTCACTGCCTTCAGAAGGAGCATAATAGGTGATCAGTCAACAATGAAGGGTAGTTGTTTCTGTCCTTGTAATTGGTATTGATATGAGAAACAGTAGTGGTTGGTGAATGGATACTGGGAGGAAATCATCATCATCATCATCATCATCATCATCATCATCAGAGTAAATAAGTGAGCACTGAGTTGAGTGCTATCCGACTGTTAACTCATCTCACTTTCCCAGCTCCACCATTGCCTCCATGTGTGACCTGGGCTGATTCTGTAACTCGTCAGGCTCATTCTGCCCTTATGCAGTGAGATCGGCATGGTTCCGAGTACGGTGTGAGGTGATGTCCCCGCAGCAGCTGTGTGATTTCCAGGCACAGAGTCCAGAATTGCTGTAACTGTCGGCATCTTACCTCAAGAGCCAGATCCGGGCCATGTCTCCTCCCTCGTGGTGGAGTATATATAGCACAGGGAAGGAAACGGGCTTTGCCATTACTCGGTGACGACGTTGCTGGAACATTCTGACCCTGACCCCCTTCCTCATCCCCCCTTTTCCGAATCCTCTTTACCTCTTAAAGGACCAGGAAGGAAGGACACCCCTTGGGCAGAAATGCATAGACCTCAGACATTCCCACTGTTTGTTCCCCCATGATTCTGGCCAACACCACCGTAATATTTGCAAGTTCATAGAAACACTTTTTTAATTCCGAGATCTCTGTAACTTGAAGTTCTCATGTATGGTTCTGGAATCTTTTAATCAGTCTGTGCAATCCCACTCAGACTCTGAAAGTTGAGCAGTCTCAGCTGTGCACGATTTTGCTCTTTCCTCCCCATCCCTCCCCCCCCCCCCCCCAAATTTCTCCCTGTGCCATGAATTCGGAGACTTGGTGGTTTTAGTTGTAACCCATCATATTCACTTCTGTCTTCTTCCTGGAATTATCTATCTTTTGAAAAGGCACGGAAATTGAAAGCTACATTCCTATATTTGAATTCCCTGGTATGGGAGACTCTGCTACCTGCCTATTTAATATTTATTCCCACTTCTCCCTTTCTAAAAGAATCCCAGATTTTTTTTTGTTCACAGTGACAATGTGCTCAGCTGAAAATACTCCCACAGATTCTCTTGCAGCTGAGCACGGCCAGATGACATAGTCATGGCACAGAGGATGTAGAAAACAGGGAGGGAGTCCATCCCATGTGAAACAGCAAAGCTGTGTGAAGGCAAAAAAAAAAAAAAAAAAACCCAAACAGAAAACCATCATGCCTTGGCCTGTTCCTCCTGTTTCCTGCATGCAACTGTGACCATTACTGACCACGGAACATGAGACAAAAGCCACCATGCTAAGGATGGCAGTACAGAAAATGGGAATAGCCTGGACCATAAGGGTGGCATTGAATGCCTGCAGCAGCCCCAGCCTCAGGACCAGATTTGTTGTATGAGAGAAAGCCCCCCATCAGGTCTTGAAGCCACGGCTTATCACGCGTCCTGTTCTATGCCATGCAGTGCATTCCCAGCTGTTTTTTATGGCTTGCTAGGTAATTTAAATCTAGCTTTATTGTCAAATGGACCGCATTGTATATGATAACGTTTAAGCATTTTATAGTTTAAAAGTGAATCTACTTTGGTAAAAGCCAAAGGGAATTTGGCAAGTTACTTATTTCGACCAGAGTTTAAATGATAGTGAGTTGAGTTACCACTCTTGGATGGAGAACCCAGAGACCCAGATTTTTAGACCATGTCCACTGCCAGTTGGCTCTGTGGGCAAGCCACTTGACCTGGGTTCTTTGCCTCCCATCTGCAAAATGAGGTAATTTGAGCTAGACAACCCTCTCAAAGACCACCAAAGAGCCAGTGGATTAAGGCCTGCCGAGTCCCAATTGAACTGGACATCATTGTTCATCTTGCCAAGACTTTTTGGCCAAACGCAGATCTCGTTCATTAGCTTTGAAAATCCCCTTTCAGTTGGAGTGTGTGTGTGTGTGTGTGTGTGTATGTGTGTGATATAAATTGTGATTTTTTTTTTAAATAAGAGACCAGATTGTATGATTATCAATAAACTTGCACAGTATAATATTGATGAATTTATGCACTAGGATTCACGGGTGCCAGATGTCCCAGAGGTCAAAATAAACAGGAACATGATTTCTCATTATGGTACTTCATTCATTTCAATCTCTTTCACTTGAATTCTGTTCAAAGGTGTGTGTGTGTGTGTGTGTGTGTGTGTGTGTGTGTGTTTTACCTGAACGATCAGACCAAAGAAACCAGAAGGTTTATTTTAAAAATAAAAGCATACGGGGCGCCTGGGTGGCACAGCAGTTAAGTGTCTGCCTTCGGCTCAGGGCGTGATCCCGGTGTTACGGGATCGAGCCCCACATCAGGCTCCTCCGCTATGAGCCTGCTTCTTCCTCTCCCACTCCCCCTGCTTGTGTTCCCTCTCTCACTGGCTGTCTCTATCTCTGTCGAATAAATAAATAAAATCTTTAAAAATAAATAAAAATAAATAAATAAAAGCATACATAGTTTTATATGGAAACTCCAGGTACGTACTGTTAGGGTTTTTGTTTTTAATTAAAAAACTATTTTTTAGAGCAATTTTAGATTCATGCAACGCGACATGGAGAGTACAGAGAGTTCCCATATGTCCCCTGTTGTATCATGGGTTGTTAAGAATAATTCTTTTAGAATTATAAGGGGAGAGCATATAAGCCATTTTATACTAAATTAGTTTATGAGAAAGGAGTCATTATATTTTTACCACTCCTCTTTAATTCTTTACTAAAAATTTTTAACAGATTTTTGTGGTTTAATTGCTTGAAATTTCGGATGTGTAACATTCTGGTACGTTTCATCAATTTTGAAAGTAATTTAAGCAGGGCTGTAAAACCACATAGTCATTGCCAAGTTTTATTTTAATGTTATGTTAAAGTACAATGAGTTTCCTATTTTGCCATTAGTCCTGAGGGCTTATTAAATAACCAGTATTTATCCTTAAAAAAAAAAAAAAGCTGTCTCATTCAGGGGGCATATATTTCTTGGCCTGAGGGCTTATTAAATAACCAGTATTTATTCTTTAAAAAAAAAGCATTCTCATTCAGGGGGCATATATTTCTTGGCTATGTACATTATTAGAAACCTAAGAGCATCTTTACAATGCTAAGTGAAATGTTTTTTTGCAAATTAAAAAAAAATTTCTAATATCTTTTTACAAATTAATGCAATACATGTCCTTTTGAGGAACATGAGATTTTACCAAGGCAAATATCTTTCCACGACTTTGGCTTTGCGGTAAAATCTAGTCTTTAGCAGCCTGGCCTCCAGGCAAGTAAAACCAGACACTCTATTGTTTGCCAGCTGTTGACCAGTTTATGCTGCAAGGACTGTTTCAGGTCGAGGTTGAGAGTGTCTGATACCTGCTCCTGATTGTCTCATGAACTGACTTAATAGCCTTGGGCCAGGCATTTAATCTTTCCAATAATTGTAAAATTAAAAAAAAAAAATCACTTACTGTGTTGGACATTTGTAAATACGGCAATATGGTTTGACTGACCAGAGCCTGTGAGTGAAGAAGGCACCTTCACTCCTCTTGTGTGGCCTTGGAAATCGGGACACTGAGGTATCAAGTATCCTTGCTAACAGCTGCAGTTGATTGCCTATCCTGACAAACCTTGAAGAGTCCACCTGGGGAAGGTGTATTGGCTTTGGATGAGATTACTTTTATTTTCCATTCTCCAGCTCATGGGGGATTTAGTTTCATGGTTTTGGTTTGTTTGATAGTATTCTTAGTAAAAGTAAAGGGGGGAAAATGTGATGTCCGTTGCATTATTATTTCTTTCCCTAAACTGCGTACCTTAATGTTCATCTCTGGGGTGAGGTTATTATCTGCTGAGGGCAGGTGGCCTTAGACACGTTTCTTGGCAGGCATTTCTCCCCTGGGAAGTAAGGTTGATACTGTAAGAGATTTGTCGCACAGCTGCTGTCGAGCTGAGGTGCAGTGTTGCCCGTGAGGCCCCGGCCACCACCTTGGCATAGGCTCCCAGGACTCATGGGCTCCTTTCCCACAAGCAGCACCCACAGCCTTTTGGGGGCATCACGTCTCATAATTCTCGCATTCTCTGTGACTCACAGTACCATGCTGTGGGCATCGTGCATTGTCTTAAAGATTTAAGGAATGACAAGATGAAGGGCTCTTCATCCCCTATGATTTGCTTAGGTTTTTATCTAAATATTATTTATTAAAATAAGTCCTCAAATATCATGAGACATCTTAAGTGTTTGAGCTAGAAACAGACTCAAATTTAAACGCCTTTATGGACACCAAGTCTTAAAGAACACTTTTCTGTAATGGGAATAGAAAAAGGTTTTTTTTCTTTTCCCTCTCAAGGTCTTCATCACTCTTTATGGTCCTTTTCAGAAAATTTGGTGTTAACCCACTGTGAAAGAAAAAAAAATTCATTCCTTGCTGGAGTGTGGACAACTTGTGTTCCCTGTTTATTTGGTTTAAATCTGTTCTTGCCTGTCTTGCCCGAAGGACTGCAGCGCCCTAGTCAGCTGTCTCCCTCCGCTCACTTGATTAGAGAGTTTTATCGGAAAGACCAACTTGAGCATGGCATTCCTGTTTCAAGTATCTTTGGGCTTATGTTGCCTCCAAAGTGGTATCCAGAACTTTAGATCTTACAGTTAAGAGCCCAGCGTTTCCTCCAGTCTCATTTACTTCTGCACTCCCTTCCACACGCACCTGGTGTTCCAGCCACGTTGGACTTTTGCCCTCTCTACAATATGCCTCGCCCTTTCTTTTTCCTCTCTTTTACACAGGACTTGCCCTCATTTCAAAGTGCCTTTTGCCATTCATCCATCCATCTATCAGGATGGTCATGTTTGCCAGAACTGAGCCAGGGATCAGGAGTGGAATGTTAAATAAGATAGATGCTGGCCTTACATCTTGGAGCTTCCATTCATTTT
This sequence comes from Ursus maritimus, assembly GCF_017311325.1. NCBI lineage: Eukaryota > Metazoa > Chordata > Mammalia > Carnivora > Ursidae > Ursus > Ursus maritimus. The sequence goes on from NW_024426552.1 coordinate 17,890,479, forward strand.
CTACACGGTGGACTCCTCCTCCTCCCTGTAGCCTCATCTGTGACGTTGTTTCTACTTCGAGTTCTTTCCCAGTGCACCCAAGCGAATGTGTTCACTCCGTAGGCCCAGCACCGTCTTCATCTCTATTACAGCATTTATTTAATTTTTTTTGAAGATTTTACTTATTTATTTGAGAGAGAGAGAGAGTGAGAGAGCTCAAGTGGGCAGAGGGAGAGGGAAAAGCGGACTCCCTGCTGAGCAGCGAGCCTGATGCGGGGCTCGATCCCAGGACCCTGGGTTCACGACCTGAGCGGAAGGCAGACGCTTAACGAACTGAGCCACCCAGGCACCTCTCTATTACAGCATTTAATGTCTTCATTCATCAGGACATCCGTTGCCTTCTGTGGGCAGAATCTTGCTAAAAGCTAGAGTTACTGTAGTGAACAAAACAAAACTTAAGCTCATAGCTTACATTCTGTAATTATCCAACTTTTATCCTCATAAGAATGTAAGCGTTCTTGTAGGACTTTATATAATACCTTTCTATCTGCAGTAACAGTTATGCTAGAAATAATTTGTGTGATATACATTTTCTTTAAAAATACAGCAAAAATCTAAGCAGTAGTGTTCATAATTTAATTGAATTACACTCTGTGTGTGTGTGTCATATATGTAAACTATGTATATATATAGATTTTTGTTTGTTTAGGAAGTAGAAAAATGCTACATTTTCTATTAACTTATGAACAGATAAAATGTCCAAGAAGGAGGGAAGGACAATTATTTATATTGATTCCGCTCAATGATTGCCTCGCAGTGTCAGTCTGTATTTTTTCCCCTTGTTGCAGCTGAATGGCAGCTTTTTGTATGATTAACTTTGCAGTCAGAGCTTCATAGTAATCAAATAAAGATTTCACTTAACACATGTGGGAAGTAATTTAACCATCAGGATTACGTGGCAAGGAACTGACCTCAGGACACAGGACTCAGCATTCTAAGGGTACCAGCCTTTCTTGGATTGATTACTTCGTCATTCAAAAGCTGTGTATACCTTCTGAAGTATTTTAGCCTGTCTTTCCTTGATAACGACCCAGGGACAAGAGCCCTGTGATGCAGATGGAATGACGTGAGCATTTTCCTTTTCTTGCAGTTGGCGAGTTTGTAAGTGACGCCCTCCTTGTTCCCGACAAGTGCAAATTCCTGCACCAGGAGAGGATGGACGTTTGTGAAACTCACCTTCACTGGCACACTGTCGCCAAAGAGGTACAGCCCGGACATTCTTTCCTCGTCTAAAGTGAAGATTTCCTGGCGACATGTGCAATGAAAGCCATTGTAGAAGATATTTTCAGGCAGTAGCCGTGTTGATGAATAAGTTATATTTCTTATTTTAAAAAGAAAAAACTATCCACGGGTAATTTTGAAGAGTCAAAGCCAGATTTAGTTAGATTTATTATATGTCTCTGCCATGTTTTATAAACTAGAAACTATTATACTTGCCATAAACCTGAAAATGTACCTCTTTTCCCAAATTATGTTTTATTTACCTCTTGTTTTCTTTTGTCCTATACCAAGTTTTTGAAATTGACCTTTTCTCCTATCATCTACTGGGGAATGCAGTGGTAAAACAGGAAATAGCTTGTCCGATAGTAAGAGTTTCTGAGTTACGGCATGCAGTCTTGCGTTCACCATGCCATGCTAACATCTTCATTTTTTTCTATCGTGGTTGAATCTGTGGCACCAGTCCTAACCTTTGTTGACCCCTGCTTTTGGCAAAGTGGATAAATAACATAAAACAATTAGCATCAAATGTCACTTACTGTTGTCTTCAAAACTGCTTTGTCCCTTTGGTATATTATGAAATTTTTCTAGTAAGTGTGTATAGTTGTTGTGGAAGATCAGTCTCCTAGAATTAGGCTCCTTTGTCCCATCAGTGCTTCGCAAATGGGGTCAGTTTTGTTCCCTCATCCCTCCCCAGGTACATGAGCCAATGTCTGGAGACATTTTTGGTTGTCACAGTTGGAGGTGGTGGTGTTACTGGCATTTGGGGGCTAGAGGTCAGAGATTCTACTAAACATTCCTCAGTGAACAGAACAGCCTCTCTCCACCAAGAATTATCTGACCCAAAATATCAATAGTACTGAGAGTGAGAAACCCTGATCTAGCTCAGATAGCTTTGAAGTGTTAGGCAAAAAACACCACTTAAGAATTAGCATTAATTTTGCCTTTTATAAAATAATGTGTTCCAACTTACTGTGAAACAAAATTTCCTTTATAGGAAAATGAGATTTGGATGTTTAAGAGCTTTTTGGATCTTAAGAAAACAAACCAGATAATTTGAAGCTCAGTTACCCATCTGATAATTTCATTTTCATTTGTTCTTGAGTTTAAAAAAAAAAAAGTTGTTACTAAGAAACAAAAATGACTTTAATTCCTATGAGGTCAAAATACACTCTGTAATATTTTCATTGTTTATCCATGTGTTGAATTATTAATCTTTCCTCCGTCACCAGTGGATGCTTTCAAAGCTTTATGTGAATCTCGATTTGTGCAAATTTAGCAAATCCCAGGAAAGCAAAAAGATGTTGATGGAGAAATCTCTAATTTGGACTGTAAGTTTTGATTCATAGCAGAGGATACTTTTCTTTTCTTCCCAGGATTGTTATTCTGGAAGTGAGCCAAAAGAGTTTGAATTTCTAGAATGAGATACGTCCGCATCCATGTGGACTAGAGGAGGAAGTAGGCTGGGGACATACATGGAGCCATCATGTCTTCCTGATGCACTAATGACACCACAGAGCATTGGTTCTCTGATACCCATTCACCCCACAGGCTCTTCTATACCTTCTTTCCTAAAGAGTTTCCATTCCGATTGTTTTTATAATAGTTATAGTATAACAACATACCTTTATGAAATAAGTTAAAAAAATAAGGGTACCAAAGTAGTCTGTGCTAAAGAAACTTGTAAATCCACTCAAAAAAGCAAATGGCCCTTTCCATTGAGAAACTGTTTCTTGAAATATTGGGTCTCTCTCTGTTGATGATTATATTTGGGATTTTCTTACAGTGAAGCAAATCTACTTTGCCCCCCTCACTGTGTTCTCCTTACCTTCTATAGACCTGTAGTGAGAAGAGTACCAACTTGCACGACTATGGCATGTTGCTGCCTTGTGGAATTGACAAGTTCCGAGGGGTGGAATTTGTATGTTGCCCGCTGGCCGAGGAAAGTGACAATATTGACTCAGCCGACGCAGAGGAGGATGACTCGGATGTCTGGTGGGGCGGAGCGGACACAGACTATGCAGACGGGAGGTAAGGCGGCCTTTGTCTTTGTTCTCTCTTAGATGCCAGAACATCTAGCATATAGTTTTGTTCTATAAATGTATCTTTCCATTTCTCATTAAAAGGATCTTTGTCCACTCCTGTCAAGAGTTTGCTTTTATGAGGAAAAAAATCTAACCATGAATTCCTATTATGGTTACGGCCAACTGTGTAATTTTAATCTAATCGATCACCATCACTGAGTTAATTTTAATTATTTTATTTTCATCTCCAAAGCTGGGATCAAAATTCCACTAATAGTGTAAGATGTAGTTCCGTAGAGAATTGAAATCCTGAGTGTGTGACTGGCCTTCTGTTTTGGTCTATAATTGAGAAGATTTTAGGATTATTTCATCAGTCATTAACAAAATCTGAATTTTTGTTAAGAACAGTTGGTTTTAGCTTTTTTGTTTGTCTTTGTGGGGTTTTGGCCTTTAATCATCTCTTCCTTTGTGAATGAAGTCAGAGGCATTCATAAGTGTTTGCTTAAAATTCTTTATTCTCTGGTTTCATGATA